>NC_140445.1:29736369-30936369 GCF_963576455.1 Neolamprologus multifasciatus | reverse complement strand
GCATCACATGACTAAAATGCATCATCGTTTTAGAAAGTCTGCGTTTTTGAGTGTCCACACTGCAACGGGCCAGCTCCATTTTGAAATGTATGCGTTTTTGAGAGCGTTTTCAAAACGCTGCGTTTTTCCTTGAGGAAAATGCTGTTTCAGTGTGGATGGGAGGCCAAAACGAAGAGAAAACGAGGGACGTAGCCTTAGTCATCAGAAACAGTACTTAAACCCCTCGATGAGCTGCAAGTGTGATCTTGTAACCTATTAGCTACATGCTAATGTAGCCCGTGGACGCAAGCAATTCTGGCCTTATGCCTGATTTAGACTTCTGCAAGGAAGTCACATAACCTACATAGGTGGTCTGCATGATTACCATCCTTTATGTGTTGTATGTGCTAACTTGCTTGTAGCTGTGTCGTGTTTTACATGAAATGCCAACCAATTTAGAAAATACCAGGACTTTGTAGAGGACTGTGGCTTTCAAAGACAGACATATTTCTCTCACGCATTATTCTACTTCTTTGTACATTTCCTCACATCTGTTCTGATAGTTTTGGCATTATCCCTCTGTAAGTTTGCTGACCTTTGTGATTCCTTGTGTTGGGACTATGATTGCATTGCTAGAATGTGTAGCTACTTTTCCAGAAGAGTGCACGCCAGGTCACGACTACGTTGTAGGGTATGAGAGGAGCTTGCAGATGCAATGTATCTGAGGCATAGATTTCAGCCCGAAGTAAAAATCTTCACTTTAGCTGACAGACATACACTTCCTGTTCCATCTGCCAGTCAAAAAAAAAAAATATTCAAGCAATAGCATGTGCAATCCCTCTTTTCCCATAGACATGTTTACTTGGCCTACAAGTAAAGCTTGAATACCACACAACTTCTGGTACCAAACAGCCCACCTACAGTGGGGCAAAAAAGTATTTAGTCAGCCACCGATTGTGCAAGTTCCCCCACTTAAAATGATGACAGAGGTCAGTAATTTGCACCAGAGGTACACTTCAACTGTGAGAGACAGAATGTGAAAAAAAAATCCATGAATTCACATGGTAGGATTTGTAAAGAATTTATTCGTAAATCAGGGTGGAAAATAAGTATTTGGTCAATAACAAAAATACAACTCAATACTTTGTAACATAACCTTTGTTGGCAATAACAGAGGTCAAACGTTTACTATAGGTCTTTACCAGGTTTGCACACACAGTAGCTGGTATTTTGGCCCATTCCTCTATGCAGATCTTCTCAAGAGCAGTGATGTTTTGGGGCTGTCGCCGAGCAACACGGACTTTCAACTCCCGCCACAGATTTTCTATGGGGTTGAGGTCTGGAGACTGGCTAGGCCACTCCAGGACTTTCAAATGCTTCTTACGGAACCACTCCTTTGTTGCCCGGGCGGTGTGTTTTGGATCATTGTCATGTTGGAAGACCCAGCCTCGTTTCATCTTCAAAGTTCTCACTGATGGAAGGAGGTTTTGGCTCAAAATCTCACGATACTTGGCCCCATTCATTCTGTCCTTAACACGGATCAGTCGTCCTGTCCCCTTGGCAGAAAAACAGCCCCATAGCATGATGTTTCCACCCCCATGCTTCACAGTAGGTATGGTGTTCTTGGGATGCAACTCAGTATTCTTCTTCCTCCAAACACGACGAGTTGAGTTTATACCAAAAAGTTCTACTTTGGTTTCATCTGACCACATGACATTCTCCCAATCCTCTGCTGTATCATCCATGTGCTCTCTGGCAAACTTCAGACGGGCCTGGACATGCACTGGCTTCAGCAGCGGAACACGTCTGGCACTGCGGGATTTGATTCCCTGCCGTTGTAGTGTGTTACTGATGGTGACCTTTGTTACTTTGGTCCCAGCTCTCTGCAGGTCATTCACCAGGTCCCCCCGTGTGGTTCTGGGATCTTTGCTCACCGTTCTCATGATCATTTTGACCCCATGGGATGAGATCTTGCGTGGAGCCCCAGATCGAGGGAGATTATCAGTGGTCTTGTATGTCTTCCATTTTCTGATGATTGCTCCCACAGTTGATTTTTTCACACCAAGCTGCTTGCCTATTGTAGATTCACTCTTCCCAGTCTGGTGCAGGTCTACAATTCTTTTCCTGGTGTCCTTCGAAAGCTCTTTGGTCTTGGCCATGGCGGAGTTTGGAGTCTGACTGGTTGAGGCTGTGGACAGGTGTCTTTTATACAGATGATGAGGTCAAACAGGTGCCATTCATACAGGTAACAAGTGGGGGACAGAAAAGCTTCTTACAGAAGACGTTACAGGTCTGTGAGAGCCAGGGATTTTCCTTGTTTGAGGTGACCAAATACTTATTTTCCACCCTGATTTACGAATAAATTCTTTACAAATCCTACCATGTGAATTCATGGATTTTTTTTTCACATTCTGTCTCTCACAGTTGAAGTGTACCTCTGGTGCAAATTACTGACCTCTGTCATCATTTTAAGTGGGGGAACTTGCACAATCGGTGGCTGACTAAATACTTTTTTGCCCCACTGTACATATTCATATACAGAATCTGTTTATAGAAATGACTTTCAAAGCATAAGGGGGTCAAGGCCAATACACCACTATGCATGCAGTGCAAACTGAACAACTTGTTGATTTTCTAGTATAACTCATGAAGCCCTATTTCAAATGAAATGCAGTTATTCACAGGCAATTCAGACAAATAGACATACTTTTTTTCACCAGCTAATGAATAGTCACTCTACTTGTTTAGCTTTCTGGCTCACTAAAGAGGAACAACTTGTGAGAGCATCCTGGCAAAAGAGAGCTTTATTTTTAACTAGGTGTTAGTTTGCAAAATATAAAATTCACTTTGATCTGTCAAGATCAAGACACAAAGAAAAAGCTCCGGTTATGGTACCTTTGGGTATATATTGTTTGCACGTGGATTATAGAGGGACATTTCAAAAAACTCCTTAGTCTAAGCTGTGGGAATGGAGCAGACAGTGCTCTGTGACGCTATGTGATGCACTCAGCTGTATTAAAGCTGCTTGTGTATTCTGTGCACTGTATTTCAGTGTGCAGCCGTGTTTGCAAGTTTTAGCTGTAACTGTGTGTCATCCTGTTTTCTAAATAAAATTGCAATGTAGTCTGTTTGTAAACGTCCTGTCTTGATAAAAGATATGGCATTTCTGTCACCGTGTCGGCTTGTGCGTGTGAGTGACGTCACATGCGGACAAAGGTCCCGTCCTGTGCAGTCTGTGTGGCAGTCTGTCGGCCAGAGAGACAGAGAGGGGGAGAGAGAGAGAGAGAGAAGGAGAGAGCCGCGCCAGCGCAGAGAGGCACGGAGACGAAGCAGAGAGCGTAAAGGCTTCGACATCTGGGGGGGAAATTAAAACAACTTGCAAAAAAAATTTTGAAAAAAAAAACCAGCCAAAAAACAACAAAGCCAAAAAACAAACAAAATCGGGACATAGCGGTGGGAAAATTTGACCGATCTTTCGCTTTTTTCCCCCCGCACGGACATAAAATGAAAGGGTTACCTGGCTGCATGTTGGATTTTAAATCTTATATTACACCGCTGCGGCGTTGACTTCAGAGTTGCGCAGGCAGAGTCTGTATGAGTTGTCTGTTGGAGGAATTTTAGACACTCCGGATCAAACTTGAGTTGGACATCCAGGAACCAGTCAGGGAGTAAGCTAAACCACCTACCCACTGCTCTCACTGCATGCAGGACACTGTAAGTATTTGATATCTTATCCTCACTGTTGAGAGATTTCCCCATAATTTAACATTTGTTACATAGAGGAGGGTACATGTATAGGTTTATGTGGACCGCTGTGTCTTACTATGCACATATGCCTAAGAGTGGGCATCTTTTCATAATCAAAAGTATACCTGCCACGTAGACGTGGCGATAGAGCAGTCAGTTCAGATAAAGGCTTTGATGGTATTAGCAGATGCCTGGAGCCCCTCAGCGCACCGTTATTTCAACGGGAGACGCGCAGTTGTGCGTCTATAGAGGATGTGAGAACAGGGACGCGGCTGGAATGAAGGACTTGTTGCGCCAGAACTGGGCTCTTTATCAAACTCTGGGATTGGAACAACACTTGTAAATGGGAGTGAGAGGAAAAAAATTAATGGGCGTTGGGTGTAGGAGTTTATAAAGGCTGACATCTGTTTAGATTTTCCACGCTGATCTCGTTATAGAGAATGTGTTCTTATGATCTTATTTTAGATTTCTTTATCGAATCTCTGAGTCTTCCTCCCCCAAATCAAATCGAAACCCATTCTAACCAGCATCGGTTATTCAAGAGAAAACACTTGTGCTGTCAGTGTGAGTATTACAGATGACCAAACCACCAGCAGCATGTTGAAGCATTTCTTGTAGTGCTGGCGTCTTTCCAAAGAAAACGCCTTGACTCTGTCTTCTGCCGGCAGGCGTCAATCTACCCTACTCAAGCCCTAAAAATCAACTGTAACTGTTACAATTTTAGCAGACTTTAGTAACACCTTTGGGAAACAAAGTGATTTAGTTATTCATCGAACACAAGATAGTTAAGTTTAATTGTATGAATTTAGGGTACACAGGCTTCACCTGTTATGGCAGAGATGGATAGCTCAGAGGTCAACTTGTAGTCTAAAAGTCAAAAGGAGCAATAATTCCAACATCTTAAGACCAACTGGGATGGAATGCTTGTTTTTTTTTTTTTTTTTCATCTGACAGGTTCTGATCAGATGCTGTGTTGTTTGTCGGTTAGTCATAATAAGTCATGCATAACAAACTGGAGATAAATATACATGAAACTGCTCTTGTGGGGACCTTGCTGACTGTTATCGGACAAAAGCACATCTTAAAAGCTCTGTTTCTGTTATTGGCACTGTAAAACACTCTTAATGGAAAAATCTGAATCTCCCTTGAGACCCGTGGGACTTAATTTAGAACAGGTTTGCTCAAACTTTAACTTGCCCAACAATTAAGCTGAGTTAAGATGTTCTTGATGATATAGGGTGAAATAAATCCTTTTGAGTTCTGTCCTTCCTTGAGTTTTCTTAGTCAAAACTCCCCATGGCAAATTTCCATTTGAAGATGAACCATTTCACATCTATACAAGAGATAAAAAGGCATAACTGAGTACTTTTATGTTTCCTGAAAGAGCTCTTTTGAGCCACACACATCTGGTTTGTCATCAATCTCCACAGACCTCAGGGATGGATTTCTGTTACCTTAGCCTGGGTCATGCTTTCAAATAAACACAGTTGGCTGTGTTCTTGCTTGGAAAGTGACAAAAGACTTCACAGCTGTGTTGCTGATGTGATGCGTTTTACTGTCTCCTTTTAGTTCCTGTTATTGGCAGTTTGCTCATTATATGCCTATTCCTTCTAAAGTATTATTATTGTTTTGAAGAATGTTATACACCCACCAAAAACCTTGAAACTTGACCAGAACAGTTTATTAAGTTCATGACCTTCCTTTTTTTTAATCAAAGTTTCCACATGCACCCAAGATATGTGATAAGACCGCAGAGTTTCTGTGTCATCAAAGTAAATTTGAACTGATTGAGAAGGTCTGCTGTAAGGGAAAAACGGTGCTTGATACATGCTGTCACTCCCTTTTGATGTTTCCTGATTAACACTAATTTGGGACTCAAATGGTGTCTCTGTGTCTGAGTGGGTGTGTTTATTTGTGTATTCAAAAGAGAGCGTGAGACCACTGCTTACCTACCACCCCCTGTCACAGGTCTCAGGGGGTCTTTGATGCTAAAGAGAGTGATAGGACCATTAGAACTCCTGAAGAGAGATTTCAAATGACTTTGGCTACGTCCACACTAATGCGTTTTTGTTTGAAAACGGGCATTTTCCTCAAGGAAAAACGTAGTGTTTTGAAAACGCTCTCGAAAATAAATACATTTCAAAACGGAGCTGTCCCTTCACAGTGTGGACACTCGAAAACGCAGACTTTCTTAAACGATGATGCATTTTAGTCATGTAATGCAGTCATGTGACCAATTAAACAAAGATAGCGGAGGGCATTAAACAGCAGTTGTTTTGATTGCTCTCAATTTTGACAGCCCTAAAAAAGATTAATATCAGTTTGTACATGCTCCAGATAGCTTTTCTTCAAATTGTCACTCGCATTTGCGCAGGACTGGAACGTAAGTGTTTTTAATGTGGACGCACAACTCTGTGAAAACGAGTGAAAACGCTAGTGTGGACGCGGAGCGTTTTTAGACGAAAAGGTCGTTTTCAAATCCATCCGGGCTAGTGTGGACGTAGCCTGGGAAGCGACTTTAATCATGGATTCGACATTCTCAACATTTCTTACAGCCTTAAGCAACCAGAATAAAATATTTCTCTTTAATAGTTTGTTGAATATCGATTTAGTTTTATTTACTTATTTGATGGATAGTGTGAATAAGTTAAGTAAAAATTAAGAAACAGGAGATCAATCCAACAAACACAGTGGTTCGATTATTGTCATATATACAAAATCTCACATTTTTTGGACATTTCTTTTCTGGGAAATTCTTCAGTAGTGTAGTGAGCCACATAGTTCTTATTTACTGAACTAGGTCAACTTGTTCACTCTCGATATAGCTTATTTAAGTCATTCTCAAGTACTTATTTAAAAAAAACCAACTGCAAATATCTGCACTTTTTTTCATTTAGCATCATCTTATGGTAACAAAAATAACATTTTCAAGTAGCTGCAGCACTCTGTGACACAAACCAAATTCATTTAGTGCAACATTTTACAACTTACACAGCTACTGTAGAGTGTTGTAAAATTAAGACAACTCGGGGAGAGAGAAAGTGAGAGATGATAGTGGCATACAACAAGCAGGAAAAAAACAACAGATAAAAAGTGTAAAAGACTTATGATGCCATTGTATTAAAAAACAGTTGATGATGATTTAAAGTGACAGTGTTTGAGTGCTTTTGTTGAATGATACTTTGTCTATATATAGATTTAGATATATATAGGCCACAAACATTTTTATTTACTAGTCAAGTGCACTTAAAATATGGGTAAAGCAAAGTAAAGTAAAGCGGCTCAGAGAAGCACCTCAGGTTCTTAGCCCTTAAAGTTGTTGTTGATAGATTTGATGGGGTTACAGAAACATACTCATCTGAAAGTCATTCCAGAGAAGTTGATTCTTTTGACTTCTGACCTCTTTTATCAAACTAAACAGAACTCCCATTGCAAAGACTTACTGTCTCCCCTGAAGATGACTGCTTTATGTTTCCCGTCATGAGCTTTGACGTCCATCAAAAGCCTGGGTTCTTGAAACATCTGTGTTGTGATTACTGGAACCCCGATTTTTCCTCCCCCTATTCTAAGGAACTGCATTCCACCCATTCTTACTCCTTAGGTCCAGATTGTTTCCACATTCATGCATCAACCTGCATGAATGTGTGAGCAGTTGCTGCAGAAAATAAATTTCTTCAAGGGCCATTTAAAAAAGGAAGTAATTCAAAATAGCCTTTGACCTGTTCACAGCTATAAAAAAATATACACAAGATAGCACAAATAGTTATAAATGGTTTTAGAATCACTGATACTCTCTCTGAAGTTATCTTGACTTTTACTTACATGCACATGTATTCTTATTAAAACGAATTACAGATATTATGCTCCTCAGTGTCTGCACAGTCTTTGACCTTTGCACATCTTTAGCATTCAGTGCCTTGTATCACATTTATGTTAGGTAAAATTAGATTAGAAAAGTCCAACAGTTGAGTCATTACTGTGAAGTTAATTAATCAAAATTTAAAAATGATGCAATAAGGACCTTAAATCTAAAATGAATACAGTAGTTGTGATATATTTTATTATCAGCTACTGTCAATAACATAATAACATAAACAATATCTGAAAATATCTCTCAAACTTCAGCTTGTTCTTGGTTCTGGGATCAAGTAATTATAGCTGTATATCTCATCTTCTGAAAACATTACCTTTGGCTTTTAATAGATAGATTTTGATAGAATTTGCTCATAACTACTTATTTGGAGGCAGTTGTTTGTTTTTCTCAATGTATGTAGCCATTTCTTCTGTTTATCCACAGGGAGCTTTGTTGCCGTCTTCTACTTTTACAATTCATTTTTTATTACCTTAGATAAATGGAAAAAATAAATTGTGGTTTTGACAGGAAACTGACAGCTGTCAGATTAACACTACTGTGGTTGCATGGCTACGAGTGATACGCAATGAATGTTGTTTTGGGAAGTAAATATATTTGATGTTAATGTAGTTACTGTATATTCCAAACAAACTTCAGATAACGTCATGGCATGCTGGAAACATTCATAAATATTTAAAGAAAGCAGTTTTGCACAGTTTGGTAAATCTATACACAAACTGCTCACAACTATCAGTGTGTACATATTATTATGCTGTCATCATGTAAGGTATTGTTTTTTCATTCCACAGTTTAGCTAGTGCTAACAGAAAAGAAAATGGACCCGATATTTACCCAGAAAGATTACATGAATTAGGTTAGAATACACAATCACTTGCACAAAGGGTAGATGTGTATTTACTGCAAAGTGTTTTGGATGCATACAGTACATGTTTTGGCACTCCAAAATATGGAACAGTCATATTATGTTACCACTTTACTTACAAGTTCTTCTTTATTGAGAGGCAGGCTTTAAGGGCTTAAAAGGATAATGGTCAGTGTGACCAAAAGCCAAGTGTTCATCCATGTGATGTTTACATTGTCAGGAGCTCAACCCACAATGGTGCAGTACTGTAGGCTCGTGCTGCCAGACACTGGACCACATCAGTTAGAGATAAACACATTCAGTGGCTCTAATGCTAACATGGTTCAAGACATAGATCCTGCACTTACCACTTATTTCTCTAATGACCACTCATTAACTTCCTTGCAACAGATCATGTGTGGCCTTGTGGCAGAAGACGGTTAAAATCATCTGAAAGGTGTCAGTCATGCATGAAAGAAAGAGGAACTAAGAAACACCATAATGAGGAAATAATTTTTCTGCGGGTACTGTATTAGTATGATTATTTGTTTCTGTACTTCACCACGCTCTTTTTGAAGTGAAACAATGACACTAACCCTTTTTTCAGATGTTACGTAGCATTTTAAAGTAGTATAATTCAATGCAGTCGAAGAGTGAAATGCTCTTTTAAAACAATCCTATGAGGTCTTTAGAATATGAGGAGCCCTGCTTATTCAAGACTTTGTATGTAATCAGAAGGAGTTTAAATTTAATTTTAAATTTAACAGGGAGCCAATGAAGAGAAGCTAACATATGAGAAATATTACCTGTCTTTTTTGTTCCTGGTAGTGATATGCGATACCACAGATTTCCTTTCTGATCCAATACCAAGTAAAATTCAGGGTGGAATTGATGATACTGATCCGATACTCTGTACAAAAACTTAATGTTTCATTGTATTTCATAATACAATATATAATTGCATTATGTAATTGTAATAATAAAATAATATAGCTTCATTATGATTACAGGACATCAGACTACTTGTTCTCATTGCTTAATGATGCAGAATTATCATATAGAAATAAAAAACCTGAAGTTGTGCGCTATTTGAGCATGTTGCTGCCTGCAGCACTAAAGGACTCTATGACAAACGTCTGTCTCGCCCTACCAGCACCTGTCCCTCTCCTCCTCTTCAGTTCGCCTCAACATAAGCTCGTCATATTCTGTGATATGATTTACTCTGAGGTGTTTGACGAGGTCAGTGGTGTTGCCACAACACCTCACTTTCTTGCCACATGTATCGCAAACCACTTCTTGGCTGTTTGTGAAGGTAAAATACGTCCACACATGACTCCGTTTACGCTCAGCCATTGTTGTGAGTGCGCACGCCAGGGGCTGCGACACATTTATACAGCCGTGTTTCGCATATGACTATGAAAGGCGTAAGAGGAAGTAGTTCCTTCCAATGTAGACGATCCGAATGAAGTAGTTTCTTTCCACTGCGTTCCTTTTAACTGTAAAAACTACAAATTTGCCCCAAAGTACTAAAATATCAATATTTTAATAAGAGAATCGATTCTAGAACATAAATTACTGGTATCGGAAGAATCGATATTTCAATATCAATATCGATTTCAATAAGAAGTATATATTTAGAGATGTTGTGCATCTCTAAATTCAGAAACTCTACAAAGACGCTCTACATATTTTTTGTGGGTATCAAAGGACATATTTTGATTGAAATGAGTCCCACATTACTCATAGTGTTACTGGAAGTATCTAATCAGCCAAAGAGATGGCAGCAACTCAGTGCATTTAGGCATGCTGACATAGTCAAGATAACCTGCTAAAGTGAGCATCAAGTGAAGTGTCTTGCCCAAGCCGGGGCTCGAACCGGCAACCTTCCGATTACAAGGCAAACTCCCAACTCTTGAGCCACGATCGCCCCACAATGAATGTGGTTGTTGGTGTCAGATGAGTTGGTCTGAGCATTTCCGAAATTGCTGATTTACTGGGATTTTCCGGCACAACCATTTCTACTGTTTACAGAAAATGACCCAAGTAAAAGAATATATCCAGTGTGTGGTAGATGACTGAGTTGATAGGAAATAAACAGAAACTCCAATAACCCTTTGTTACAACTGAGATATGAAGATACTCATTTCTGAATGCACAACACATCAAACCTTTAAGCAGATGTGCTACAACAGTAGCACATCTGCTTAAAGGTACCATACCAAATGTCCATCCTGTGTGCTTATAATAGGAACCAGGCCTCCAATTCAAATATGGCTTACCAAAATTGGACAATAGACGATTGTAAAAATGTTACCTAGTGTGATAAGTCTGAATTTCCCCTGGATCATTTCGATGGTAGGGTCAGACTTTTATCTTAAAGCCTTTTATGACCATGGTTTACCAGTAGGATAACACTCCATGCCACAAAGCTCAAATCATTTCAAACGGGTTTCTTGAACATGACAATGAGTTTACTGTACTCAAATGGTTTCCACAGTCACTGGATCTCAATCCAACAGAGCACTTTTGTGATGTGGTGGAATGGGATATTCCCATTATGGATGTGCAGCTGAAAAATCTGTACCAGTTGTGTGATGCTATCATGGTACTATGGACCAAAATCTCTGAGGAATGATTCCGGGACCTTGTTGAATCTCAGCCATGAAGGATTAAGGCAGCTTGGAAGACAAAATGGGATCTGGTATCCAATAAAAAAGGTATCCAATGAGCATACACAGATGAAGATGCAGACATATACATACATTTATGCATATGTAAATCTAGATATACACACAAATTAATTATCATTTCAAATTATGACCACATGCACACATTTGTTTTTATTCAGTGCAGTGCATTAATGGTTTTGACAGGCCAGGTCATTAAAGTGATGAATTTGAAGAACACTTTTGAGTCAAACCCTGAAATCTCTGCAGACCACACTGACGCAATCCCATATTGCATCTGAGCTCCGGTGATGTAATTTGTGGAATCTGTCTCTAATAGTGCAATTTCATTAGAGAACACGCCCATTAATAAAATCCAGAAAAAAACAAACAAAAACAAAAACAAACTGATACATATGGTAGTGACTGTTTAGGTAAAAATAATAATAATTCAGTCATTGTTAAATACTTCAGTTATTATAATAAAACCACTTGTTATAAACGGTTCTTAGACTGTTTTAAATGCATTCACGCAACCGTCCATCAATTATTCATCTATTTTAAGCATCTTTTTCTTTCTTTCACAGTTTCTTTTTAAAATATATCTTAAACCACTGTAAGAAGGAGGATTTTTAATAGCAGATTCCCCTTTTTATGCCTTCTAGCATAAAAATGTGCTCTACCTAAACATGTGGGACAGATGGGAAAGATCTTAAAGCTAATAATCTGAGTTACATGACAGTTCCAAAATGAAAAGCTGCATTATATGCCACCACATAGATAATAACTAGTGAGCTGGATTTTGGTTGTCACGAGACTTACCAAAGCTATGGTCCCTGTGAGAATTTATAGCCAAATTAAAACAGCTTTTATATGTTATTTATGATTCTGCCCATTATTTAGAAATAACAAATTGCTGTCAGTGGCTTTGGAAAAACCGAAAGCCACTGTGAAACCAAGCCGCCTCTCTCTATGTAATTTAGAAGTTAACTCCTTCTCCTTGTGAAATGAAACATTATTTTGTCAGCGCATCCAGGAGTAACCGTTCCCAATGTGCTTCTGTTGGTGGTGTGATGAAACGCTGCTCCTTGAAATGCCTGAAATATGATTTTTCATCTTTTAAAATGCACTATTTGTTTAATTATTTTACTACCATAATGTTTTGGTAGAAAATTCTGTTCAATATTATGTATAGTATACTCGATATATTTAGCCTATCACTGTTTAGTGTGGTTTTTGTCACTAAAGAATATTGTGTATGTTTGAAGCTCCTACATTTCCTAAATGCATTCATATCACTACCAGAGGGCTCTTTCTGAGATAAACAAAGCAACAATTAAAGCAAGCCAACAATGTTGGTTATGTATTTCACTACTGAATTGCATTCTGGTTTATTTATGCAATTGTGGTGCTTGATTACACTAATAGTCCTACAAAGGTGTAGTATTCTATTCTATTCTATTCTATTCTATTCTAGTATAATGACCATTTGGGGCCATGTGTGCTGTGATGGAAGTGGTTCGAAGGGTATCATCCTCTGATGAGCTGTGAATCAGCCGGTCACGCCTGCAGTCACTCATGACTCAACACAGGCTCTCAATCCAATCCTTGTTCCGAGTTCTGTCGGTACACAGCAACTGTTTGAGTGTATGTGCAAGTGTGTGCGTGTGTGTGTGGTTTGTAATGATAAAGATAAAGTTTTAGAATGAAAGCCTATGTGGCTGAGTGTTTGTGTGCATGCTAGCTTGTAGAAGCCCAGCGTCTCTGCTATCTGGGGTGGGAGAGATGGAAACAATGGGCACATTGTGTGGAGAGTTGGCAAAGATGGGAGGAGGGAGCTGGAGGAAAAGAAGCAGGCAACAGGAGAGGAAATCTGAGAAGAAAAAGATTGCAGAAGATGAGCACAAGGGCAAAGAGGAGAGGGGGACACAGAGGTGGAAAGAGAAAAGGAAAGAGATTTGGAGGTGAGGGATGGAAGAACCGTGGGAAGTTATGAGACTTTTTGGTTTCACTTGAGTCGAACATGGATTAGACACACATTTAAAATTCCCAATAATCAAGCTGCAACCAAATATTTCCTATAGATAATCTAAAATGCATTGAAATGTAGAAAAAAAGACTTTTTGAACCCATTTGAAGTACATTTCCAAACATATGGGTAGCCTTGCATACATTCATACCATATACCCTGATACATAGTAAGAAATAAAATTCCTCCATTTTAGTCATTTTTGATCAATATGTAGTTTATAAAATGCAAACTACAAACTCTGTGGAAAACAGCTAGTTAGCTTAGCAGTAGAGTAGGTGCAAAGTAAGGGTCAACAGCAACTCACTCAGACTAAGTCTCTTTATATTGCAAGTATATATAATATTTTAATAGCTGACACTGTTAATGTTAGAAATTGGAAAAGGGGGAAGGTGTTCACTTACGCTTTAAGTAAACATATAGAGAAGAGCCTTAGCTCATGAACCCCTTGCAAGCTTTCAAAGAAGACCTTTTTTATCACTTTCATATGTTTCCTGTGTCTCATAAATCATTCACATCAAAGTACAATTTGAAAAATGCTCCACAGGATTCATTTTATGTACCAAAAATAGTTAGACATTTTTTTAATCATGATTTCACCCCAGCTGTGCACTAAATGACTCCCTTTTCTCTTTCTGATAATTTATGCTTCTCTGTAATCATTCTTACATGTTTTGTGACTTTTTATGAAAATAAATAATTATTTTTCTCAAAGTTAAAAACCTCAGAGCCAGGAGCTCACTCTGGAGTACAACACTGATAAACTGCAGGGATCCTGTTTGAAACATTCATTAGCTTTTTTAGTGTGTGACCTCACATATAAACAAGCTTCAAATGGTCATATTTCTGTCTGAACTCCAAAGCTAGAAGATGTATCATTTTCTCCATAAAAAGAAAAGAGAAGTTTCCCGGTGAAATGCTACATCAGTGAGACTCATTCAAGAAAGAGACAATTTGTAGACTACAATACTTCATATACAGCCTTTAATGCACATGTTAGTTATAGATCACTATGGGTGAAACAATGTATGATACATACAATTTTTCTTCTCTTTCATGAGTTCCATGAGGGCTATATGTTGCTTAGCATGGAATCCCAGATCAGTGATTGGCCTCAACGTGTGTCTAAATAAATATTAGTTAAAACAGACTAAATTCTTGTTCTGTGTAAGAATAACATCATATCTGAGGGTGATTTTCTTAAAGGTATTTCTCTCAGGGGTGCATTTCAATAACAGCAGCCAGAAGGCTGGATGATGCATTTTCAATAGAGTGGGAACAGACTCTACTGTTAAGTGTTTGGTGGACTTCTTGTCTGGCAGTGACTGAAGTTGGTTTATCTCGGCACTTGTCAGAACAGTGCAAAATACATTCACAAGCAACATTTGTTTTGGAGCCAATTAAAAACAACAACAACAACAAAACAAAGTATCAAATTTGCTCAGCTGATGAGCATGAGGCAGTGATGCATAAGAACTCAATTTACAGTGGATAGCTCTTCAGATAATCCAATCATAATATGCTCATCTATGAACTCGCAGCCACTTCAGTTCAATAATGATCAGCGCAATTAACCAAGTATAACACAAACAAATGGGTAGTGACAGGATGAGAAACAAGATGATTTTTGCATATTTGTTATTTGACAAGCTGATATATGCATAGGTTTCAGGCAAGTATTTCTCTCAGGAAATATCAGAGTGAGCCACTTGTGTTCGGAGAGGACATGTAAAATTTCTATTTTTTGATACAAGAAAAAATTCTTACTTTAGAAAATTAGTAAGTTCTTCAGATGATGCAGCTCAGATGGAGTTTAGCATTAGGACTGCATTATTATTCTGCTGTATAAATCTCAAATCTGTGTGTCACATGTGAAGACAGCACAAAACAGCAATATTTAGAATCAGATCCTGACCAGTCTGCTGTTATTAAACTTTTGTAAGTGGACTCTTTTTTCTGTGCGTGCTATGTGAAGCTGCGGATATTTATTAAAGTCAAAGGAAAGAATTTGACACAGCCAACTGTTTGCAACAAGCAAGACTAGACACTAAAATAACAAGTATGGAGGAGCTCAGATATGGAGGATTGCATCTAAACATGAAGTGCAAGGTACAAATGACTTTATGTATTTTTTGGTAACAATGGTAACAACCTGATAACAACCTTCATTTAATTTACATTTTCCTGCAAATGTAAATATAAAAGGCCATTAGAAAAATTGCTAAATTGACTAAATCTTAAGTGCATCTCTTTTATCTTCACAGAAAAGAGCCGTGTTAGCACAAACTGTTAAAGAAAATCAACACCCAAGAATTATTTCTTTATAGTCCTCATGCTTAGTGTAGTTCAAAAGCAAAAGCAGAGGCCGAGCGCTTGATGTGTCTGCCAGGAAACTGTGGTTTGCTTCCTGTTTGGAAGCTTTGACTTTTTGAACTTTGTTTTGCTTGGTTTTCACTTGCTGATTTGTTTGATTTGAACTCACTTTTTTCACTTCAGACACTAAAAGCTACTTAGATTTAGTAAAAGATTGTGGTTTGAGCTCACAGCATTAAGTCAACACATTGAAATATGGCATTTGCTTAGTGTATCTGACAGATGTAACAGATCTGCGTGACTATTACCTAAACCTGGTCCACAGCCACTCGTGTGAAAAGACGCCCTGTGTGTAATTTGGAGAAAATGACAGATTTAATGTCCTTGCAATGAGAATGGGCTGGATAAACAATTTACTATGTAGCACATGCTGACATAGCAGTCCTGATTCAGTGCTTTTCTACTAATACCATAAAGTGTGTTAACAGATTTAAATGCCATGAGCTCGTTTCTATTACAGCTAACCTAAAGCAAAGTGTTGAAGATTTCCATAAATCTTTTAATAGTAATAAAAAAAATCTATGGTCCTTTGTTTACCTCATTTCAAACTATAGCATCCATTGTATGTGGTACTGGATGCATATTCTAGGAACCGTGTGGTTTTGTGATTGAGTATTAGTAGCTCAATTTTTCAAAGGTGAAAAATTATCTCACCCTGCAAGGCTGCATCATTTATTGTCAATTTAGCACTTTATTGTAGCGTGAATAAGTAATGGTGAAGAACAACTAGCCCCTATGCATGTGTCAGTTAGGCGTACATTGACAATATACGGATGTAGCCTTGCTGTTGATCCTTGAGTAATGACCTCACATCTATGGATTCCAGGGTGGTCCTTTCATAGCCTGTTAGACACTTACACACACAAAACACACACTGAGTCTCTCACTCCGCACAGCCAGACTTTAACACACATTACTAACAAGCATGAAGAGTGTGTCGACACACACTTGGGCACAGTGAGCATTTTGTTCTCTTCTACACACTTCCCAAACGTTCCTCTCTTACTCTCAAGCACATTTAAATTCTTGAAAAATAAGTCACTGCACTGTTCTTTGTGTTGTTCAGGAACAAAAAACGAAATTCCCCTCATTCTATGTCCTTTTTCTTACACAGTCTTGTACAATATTCAGCTATCAACTGTTGTATGCAGATACATACACATACACAATGACAGGATCTCCTTCCACAGGCTCTGAAGGTCTGATGAAAGTGAGAGGTCACTGACACTTCCTCCACTTTCTTTTGATAATGACTTGTCTCAGGCATCTAATGCCCTGTTGATTGCTCCCTCCAGACATTTAATGGCCATAAACTGCAGACGACGACATGGGCATCCGCTGCGGTCATTGTAAATGTAAATGGAGACTCCATCCCTGTGACTTTCTTTTAAATTAGTGTTGCTGCTGTCATTTAGTTGTTCCTCATAATGCCTCTCCTTATTGCTGACTGACTGCCTTACATGAGCAATGATTAAAATCTTAATAATTAGATGCAGGAATGATACAGTCACCTCTTTAAGAAAAAAAAACAAAAAAACTTCCACAGACACCAAAAGGAAATAACACACCCATTACAAACAGGAAAAGGGGGGAGTATTGCAAATTTAGCAGTTTGCTTCAAAAACAGATGTGTTCTTTATTTTCACATGTCCTAATAACACTCTTTTGCAGTGAGGCCATACAGCTTTCTATTTAACCCTCTGGGATCCAGGGTAAAATTGGCCATTTTTGACTACTTTTGATTTGACCTCTACATTTCACCTTTTAAAACTGTTTATCTTGCCTTGTTTGGTATCATTCTTTTCAGCACAACCTCACATATCTGAATTTGGAGTTATGGTTTCATTTTGACATAGTGTATTAGCACAATTGATCTAAATTCAGACAAAAAACTCAATCAGAGTAGAAAAAAGTTATATTTCTTACTGTAAAAACCACAAATATGTTTAACGAATCATTTTCAAAACTTGAAATGCAAATACAAATTGTACATTTTTTTTAAAATTGCAAGTTTTGCAAACAACAAAGTTCTATGGTACTATTTACCTAAAAATGCAGCAAATGCCTCAGGTGTTTTTTATATAACCATTTAAAACTATTTACAGAACAATCAGGTGTGCTGCATCAAATAAATTACATAAATTATTTGTGCCACTCCCCCCCCAAAAAAAGAAAACACTCAGAAAATAACATTGCGTGTATTTTTTTTTTTTATCATAACTCCGGTTTTACATGGCCTATCAACATAATTTAAAAACTGGTATATAGTTTGAAATCCGCACTTTCGACCCAAGTTGGAGACAGCATCTTGTTGCTGTGTCGTCTTAAATTGGTCATGTGATTCTGGATGCCCTGGCACATACGTGGACCCCAGAGGGTTAAATAAATCCTGGTTTAAAAAAACATAAACAATGCAGTTTCCTTACAGCGCTGGACACTGCACATTACTACACTGAAAATGATTTGCTCGCTGGACTCAGTATACTATAAACCTCTGCAAGTTATCTTCTGTTGTCAGTCATTTTAAAATGTTGGTCTTTGAATGATTTCCTTATATTATTTCTTTTAAAATTTTTATATTTTAATTTTTGTATGGAAGAACTATGCAGGTTAATTAGAAAACCCTCTTTATTAACAATAATATATTTATTTAAAGAGTGCTTTCCATTATAGTCCTTTAGAAGGCACAGACCAGAGCTAACAGAGCTAACTACAACTTAATCCAAGCTGGCAGCAGTGAATGTAAAGAGTAGTAAAACTGGAAAACTTGTAATCTATACTGCCATTGTTGTGTATTTGGAACTCCCTAAATAAGCCATATGTAGTGCACTGACCAGGCTCTGTCCATGACTGCGCTGCAGCAAACAAGCACTGCACTATAGTAATCATGAATGAATGGCTCTACCTTGCTAAGGGGCAAAACAAATCCTGTTTTGTCCGGCTTTTTCGACTTCCAAGAAGAATGTAATGCAGATATAAAGTCTGCTCTTGCATAAATAGGAAGCCAATTAAGAGAGGCAAAGCGCAGAAGTATAATGATCATATTTAGATGAACCAGTAAGAATGCAAGCTGCTGCATTCTAAACCACGTTGAGACCTCTAACATACCTCTTCTTTGGGTATCCTAATAGTAAAACAATACAATAATCCAAACTAGATGCCACAAAGGCATAAAATAGAACCTCATCATATTTGAACGACAAAATACGTCTGATTTTAGCAAAACTTCTCAGGTGAAAGAAAGCTATTTGAATGAATAAAAAGGGTTTTCTTAAACAATAAATATATAAAAATAAATAAATAAAAATAAATAAATGCTTCCTGTCCATCCATGTTTTAGTTCAGTAATACTTAAGATTTAAAACCATCTTTTCACCAAAATTAACAGGCATATCCATTTCCTCCAGAAATTGGTGTAAATAATTGTAGATCATCAGCATAACAATGGAAGACAATCTCAAAGGACCACGTGAGTTTACATATTGGTGGTTGGTGTAGTGAAAACAGCTGTGAACCAAGGTCCAACGGTTCCATAGTTAATCAGTTGCCAAAGAGTTTCATAAGTCTCTCCACAAGTGTATTAAATGACCTGTATTAACACAGGGAATGATCGTTGCTTACACATAGACAAAACCATTAAAAAAAGCAAAACAAAACATTGGTAAATAAGCATAAGCATGTCTGAAAAGGAGGCCCTACTTTCAAACGTTGTCTGGTTAGTGTTTGGAAATTAAGAAGCAGATACATCCCGTAGGCTTGGAACTAGCTATAATTCAATACTGCTAATACAATGTACCACTGCTATTTTAGTAAACAAAATAACATTTTACTGGTGCTTCAGGCAAATATGGCTGCAGCTGGAGTTCTTTATTGGTCTTTAAGAAAATAAAGATAAATAAATAAAATGAAATCTAAATAAAATCCAGAAAAGCATTTGCTTAACCTTCCTCTCGTGTTAGGGTCGTCACTGACCCATTTTAAATTTCAAATGCATAAAACAAATCACAAACATTTGTTTATTGTATCAAGGCTTTTTGACTTTGTCAGGAACCTCTATTTCTACAAAATAAAACAAAAAAAATTATTTTCACTAAATTATAAAATGCCCTAGTTGAAATTATGACCTTTGTGTTGTTAGGGTCGGTTTCGACCCAGGTATAATATTATGAGTATAAAGCAATAATTAAAGCCAAAACTGAAATCATAAGTGCACTGTCAGCTAAAACATTGACAGCAAGCTCCTCTCCTAATCATATGAGCTTTAGGGGATTCTTAATTTGCGTGTTTTTTGCAGTATACCTGCACAAAAACAAAACAAAATAAAGACGGGACATGTGAGGTGAATTCACTCATTTGAGTGGCCATTTGACTTCCAGAGTGCACATTTACAATTTGCAGCATACAAAAATGAGAAGAAGATTCACAGTGAGCCAAGTTCTGCATCATATTTTTGGTGAAAATGAAGGAGAGGACACAGAGCAGCATAGCGATTCAGATGGGCAGGTTTCTAGGAGGAAGACAATGTGGACTATCATCCAGAAGACACAGACACATCTGATCATTTTCTGGGCAACGATGTCACTTCACACATTTAATATCATTTTGATTCAGGAGTCCTCAGATTTGACAACAGACCGAGGTCTGACAAGCTTGCTCCCATCAGGGATGTCTGGGAGAGATGGGTGCAGCTTCTTCCCCTGATGTTCATCCCAGGGCCAGAGGTGACAGGGGATGAACGTCTTGTCCACTTTTCGAGGAAAATGCCCCTACCGGCAATACATACCCAGTAAGCCAGGGAAATACGGCAGAAAAATCTGGGAAGCCTGTGATGCAAAAACCAACTATGGCTGGAATGTACAGATTTTCACAGTCAAAGCTGTGAGTGGGACCCCTGAGAAGAAACAATGAAAATGTGTGGTCCTCGATATGACCACTGGACTGCAGGATCACAATATCAGCTGTAATATTTTATTTTTTACCAGATATGACCTCGGACAAGAACTTCACAAAGGAAACTTCACAAAGATGTAGCTGTATCATTGGGAAGTGATAAAAAGCCCACAATTACCCACAACTATAACCAAAAGAAAGGAGGAGTGGACTTTTTCCTTTTTTTCAGTTTATATTAAAGGTCTACTGCTAAAAAAGAACAATTTTTTTTGTCTTTTCTTGATGTAAATATCTATGGGTCGAAATTGACCCGTAACACCATAGATGTCATTTTAGTAATTAATCTTAAAATGAAAAAAATCAATAAAACAGATTTATTTAAGAGATGTGTCCTATACCCCTCAGTAATAGTCAGGTAACACAAAAACCTTTTATTTATTAATATGATTCTCTTGAGGTTAATTTTACAATTTTTTTAAATTGAAATCGAGGGGTATAGTGACAAAAAAAGACCCACAGGCCCACACCAAAAGCATTAAAACCAACATTTTCATGGATAAGGAAGCCTAACATGATAACCAAGAGATGAGAAACAAATTGGATGATCACTTATTGTTTTTAGTGTATTTTATAACTGATTTTATTCACGGGTCAAAACTGACCCGTTAACATAAGAGATGATAACAGAAAGCTAACACAAGAGGAGGGTTAACTGGTTTCAACTTTAAGCAAACAGCTTTAAGTTGCCATTGGTGCACTGCAACGTCTAATACGCACCTAAGCAATGTAGGTATATCACACACTGCTCATTTTGCTGTTTATACCAAACTTATACTTTAACGCATGAGTCACTATGGAACAATTGCACAGTCTTGAGCAAAATTATTGGTTAGACCTGCAGGTTTTGGCAAGCTTAAGTTTTCAATGCTTTCAACATTGCTTCATTGATTGTTCATGTGACTATTTTAGAGGTGAAGGTTGTAATAATTTTTTTTCTCCCAAAATTGCAAGTTAGCTAAGGGGGGGGGGGGGGGGGGGGGGGGGGGGGGGGGGGGGGGTTTCTTCATGTTGGCACTTTCATGAAGGGTTTCAAAGAATTTGGATGATTACAGAAGAAGATTAAGAAAAGAAAATTTAAAAGAAAGACAAAAAAGAAAACACCGGCCTTTGACCCAAAACTTCCAATACTTGTTCTTTCAGTCATTGTCCCCTCATTTTTCTCCAGTCCTCCTTGTGTCTGTATCTCTAGGACACACACACAAACATGCCCTGAGGTCCTGTTTCCGGTCTTAGGTGCATGAGAGACACTAGCCAGCATCCGTGTGGGACTTGAGCTTTATTACAAACACATATACTCATGTGAGTAGTGTGTGTGTGTGTGTGTGTGTGTGTGTGTGTGTGTGTGTGTGCGTGCGTGCGTGCGTGCGTGCGTGTGTGTGTGTGAGTGAGAGAGAGAGAGAGAGAGAGAGAGAGAGAGAGAGAGAGAGAGAGAGAATGATGCTGTTGTTTCTACTTATTTTCTCAGTAAATGGTAAAATGGTAAATGGCCTGCATTTGTATAGCGCTTTACTTAGTCGCTAAGGACCCCAAAACGCTTTACACTACATTCAGTCATCCACCCATTCACACACACATTCGCTCAGTCTCCTCCTCATGCATTTTTTAAGCATAAATACTCGTAAACCTCAACCAGGTGAAAAAAAAGGCAAGCCTGCAGGCACAAAAAATGCAGCACATTTGTTTCTGTAAACTTGTAAACTTCTGTGACTTGTAGGCAACACAAGCTTCATTTTACACATGGTTGTATATTGGACAGTGTATGTTTTCTATGAGATAATAGTGACTGCTATAGATGACAACTAACATGGAGCATGCTTATGATATAGATTAATATACTAGATTGCTTCACATCAAAATTGTAATGAATAGGCCCAGATTCTCACATTTAAAGCACACAAAGGCGTTTTAATCACACTGCATCTACTGTTTTGTAACAATTTCTAGCAAAACCTCTGTAAGTATCAGCCTGTCAAGATAAAATCTGAGAAAAGGATTCACGTTTCACTCACACAGCACTGCAATCAGATAATCAAATAAGCTGAAATACTCACATATGCCACATGCTTTTGAACATTCAGTGAAAGTGTTTTTTTGTTTAGTTTAATGCTCCTTCTGTGATGATTTAACATCACAGGTGTGATTTACACGAGGTGATCAAGTAAAGGAAACAATAAAAAAGTTAAACAGCACTGACTTCATAATGCAGATTTTGATTTGAGGTGGTGCATGTTGTTTCAGCTCCATGGATCTGAAAAATAAACCTCCCTTTTGAAATTAAATCTATGGTATTCAAGTGTACATCAAAAGACAGTATTCTATGAAAAATTTATGTATTTCATGTCTTTTCTCATTTTAGTAAACACCACTACAACCATGGATGAGGAACAATGCTACTATAATGAGAGCATCACCTTTTTCTACAACCGCAGCGACAAGCCTCTTGCTAACGACTGGGACACCTACAGCCGGTTGGTGATGGGCCTTGGCATCACTGTGTGCATTTTCATCATGCTCGCCAACCTTCTGGTAATGATCGCCATCTACGTCAACAGGAGATTCCACTTCCCCATTTACTACCTGATGGCCAACCTGGCAGCTGCTGACTTCTTTGCTGGATTGGCGTACTTCTACTTGATGTTCAACACGGGACCAAACACAAAACGTCTGACTGTTTCGACATGGCTGCTGCGTCAGGGCTTGATTGACACCAGCCTTACTGCATCTGTAGCCAACCTGCTTGCCATCGCCATTGAACGCCACATCACCGTGTTCCGCATGCAGTTACACACACGCATGAGCAACCGGCGCGTGGTGGTTGTGATTGTCATTATCTGGACTATGTCCATAGTCATGGGGGCGATACCCAGCGTAGGTTGGAACTGTATCTGTAGCATTAAGTCTTGCTCCAACATGGCACCTCTCTACAGCAACTCTTACTTGGTCTTCTGGGCAGTGTTTAATCTTGTGACTTTTGTTGTCATGGTGACACTATATGCCCACATCTTTGTGTATGTGAGGCAGAGAACCATGAGGATGTCACGGCACAGCTCTGGACCACGACGCAACCGAGATACCATGATGTCTCTTCTGAAGACTGTGGTCATTGTGTTGGGTAAGAGCATTCACTTTCAGTCTATGTACTGTAGCTGTTGATCTCTTGATAATCACTAACCTAGACTTTCTAGCAGGATGCCTCTGCCTATATATGTATTTG
Organism: Neolamprologus multifasciatus; assembly: GCF_963576455.1. Lineage (NCBI taxonomy): Eukaryota > Metazoa > Chordata > Actinopteri > Cichliformes > Cichlidae > Neolamprologus > Neolamprologus multifasciatus. The sequence continues at coordinate 30,912,696 of NC_140445.1, read as the reverse complement.
TCTTTGTAACAATGACCCAACATCTGAAGTCGTCAGCAGCAGCAAAACGATGCATGTGTTAATCAGTTACATTCAACACTGAATCCAAGCACAGTGTCCTCCTAGCACTACTGCAGACCTCATATATAGTAAATCATATTGGTCAGTGGTGCTCCCCATGATCATTATTAAAATGCTCAGATTTTTAGTTATGAAGTCACCTTGAAATTTATGATTGCAAATAGCCAAATGGGGATGAAAATAATTAAATATATGCAAGCAAAAATATATAAACATAGTGGTTTGAATAATGTGGTTTTGTTGATTTAAAGTATAGTAAATTATGTCTCTTTTAGAAGATGCATATACCAAAAGTACCAAGGCACATATCCATGCAAGTGCCTTTAAGGCTTTACGCTTCACTACAATTGTGCACAAAACAAAAGAACTTTTCTGGTAGTCTGTAAGCAACAGCATCTGTACTACCAACAGATTATGAGGAATCTAGATTAATCCCATATCCCATCTTTTATAGTTCTGAAGAATTTTTCTAGTACTAGCATGTCCTGTTTTCTTGGTAAGAATTGTGAAATACCCTCAATTACTCTCCAGCTGTACTTTCATTTTCACCTATAAAGAACACTAACGGATGTCTGAGGTATCTAGGCTGTGCTTAAAATAAAAAAGATCACAGTTCTCTTACAGATACAGCTGGCCTCAGTCCAGCTTTCCAAACTAAAACTAAAAACACAGTTGCAATGAACAGCAGCAGTTTTTTTTATTTTATTTTTTTTTTTTTACTGTAGTGCTGCAGTGTGGTCAACTTTTTTGGTGTCTGTTTATATGCTGCAGATGAAACTCGGCCTGTTTAACCTATCACCCAAGCTGCGTGTGCAGTCTTGACAGTTTTATGTGCAAGCATTAAGCAGAGATATGTTTCACACTTTTCAGGACTCTGTAATAATCAGAGTCTACTCCTTCTTCTTCTTCTTTTTTTATTTAAAACTAGAACAAATTAGCAGACCAGCTCAGTTATGTTTATAGTATGTTAAAAATTGTGGGGGAAAAGGCTTCTTAGTGCCTGGAAGCAGGATGTGTTGCATCCTAGACAAAACATACCACAGGATTGCAAGTGATCTCTCTCCTATGTGCTCTGCTATCTCATCCTGTTGTTGTCTTTACTCCAAACTTAACTCAAAGTAGTGGACAGGAGACTGTGATCTGGAGCCTATAGTGGGCTAAAGAGGCAGAGAATGAACATCTCTGCCTTAAGCGCTTTGAGTGCTCAGATGAGTAGAAAAGCGCTATATAAGAACCAGTCCATTTACCATTTACCATTTACATCTGCTGTGTAGGGATGTTTTGTTTATTTCTTTACCTCTTTGGTAACCTATGAGGTAAACAGTTCTGAAATTAATCTGCTACCTTTGGTGTATGTTTCCTAATGGCCATAGGGTGGAAGCTATATACCATGGTATGAATTAATTCTAACTGTCATAGTTTTCTTTGCAGATAATGTGATTTTTTTAGGAGGAAGTAGGACTAAAAAAAAAAGTCAAAACAAAACAAAAAACCCTTAATCTGCTTTTTCTGATTCTTCCATTGCTATAAATTATATTACATGTGTAAGCACATTTTTTGCAGTAAAATATCAGTGGTGAATATACAACTAAAAAAAACAACAACTTTTTTTTTAACAATAGAAACCAGCATTATTGCTGTCTTTGTCTATTGTCTAATGGATAAATAAAAATGTCAATTCTCTGGTGTCGTTACAACTATCCTACAGCTGCTTTTTTCTATTCAGGAATACAGGAAAAAGACCGAGTCATCCAAAAATGAAAGTTAAGTGGATGTAAGAACATTCTAATAACTGACTTCATATGAACTTTAATGATGTTAATGCAAGGTTGCATAGCTATTTGCAAAAGACTCACTCACTCTATAAATCTAGGTAGAAAACACAGGTTTTATAATCCCATAACAATAGTAAGCATTAGGATTCAGGAATTAACATTAAGAAACAAAGTTACAGTCATTTAGCTTCATGTATTTCGGACTAGAGATGACTGTTCTTTACCGAAAATAGAAAAATAGCTTTATGTTTTTACAGTTTCTTTTCAGTTTAATCAGTAAATCATTAGCATCAATTTGAAATATTGTTTTAAATTTTTAGAACAAGCCACATTTGTTCTTCTCTACTCAAGCCGACATGTTACTGAGAAAGTAAGTCTTTTGAGTGAGGGTGTGATCTGTTTTGGTTTAGTCTAAATGAGGTCATTTTGAAGCACTATCAAGAACACTCAATTCCATGCCCCAAACTAAGTCTCTCCCTTGTATTGCTTGCCTGTTTCATTGTACATGCACTGAAAACCTTTGGACTTCTCTTACTTTTCATTAAACAAAAAAACAAATAAAAACAAATTCGTTTTTTAGCTTCCGCTGATACGGATATCAGTATGTGCCAAAAAAATGACTATAAAGGATTTTTTCATCACCAGGAAAGAACATGTAAAATTCCAGATGTTTTTAGTCACAGCAACCAATTTTTAAAGCCCAGTTCTTCAAAATTTAGTACCACACAAAAATCTCAAATCAGCAATATGTTTAGGCTGAGCAAGAAGTGAAGCTCAGGAGCAATCCTGACAAATACCAGCTGACATCATCTAGCGCAGCCAATATACTTCCATGCATCCAAATGGAAATCTACCATAAGGGAAAACTCTCTAAGCTATTTCACAGTGCATATAATTGCTCTACATTTCCAAACCTCTTTGCAACCCACCTCCCCCTCATGCTATCCGGATAAGTGAAAGTCTAAGAAAAGAGTCTCAGTACCAGTTACTGTAGATTAAAATAAACAAACTTTCATTATCAGCTTGATTGAACAGCATTAGAAAAAAGCCCACATAAGAAGTTCTAAACAAATGATGCAACCCGTTTTTCTCTGTGATTACTTTTTTTGATTTGCAATCAGATTGTCTTTTTCCCAGTTAGACAAGTACCAAGTGTTTACACTTACAAAACAACCAAATTCAGTGAACTGGCACTCATCGTGAAAAACTGTAGTGCATCAGTAGTGCATGTGTGTGTGTGTTTGTGTGTGTGTGTGTGTGTCAGTTGTTGGCAAATGCTGGAGTGTTCTGTGAATGATTTGATTATCTTAAAGCTTATGGTGTTGTATGAGGTCACATCGTCAGACAGCATGGAGTGCCAAGCAATACCATGCCCAAACAAATGCAGATGCCATATAACAGACTGGTACTTGTCTCCAAATTACAGTGTATAAGCAGTCAGTATTTACCCCGAAGACTTTTTTCAGTATCTAGATTTCAAAGGAAGGACAGAAATGAATGATTACACACTAACAAATGTGCCCTACTCATACACAGACGTTTCTGTAATTTTCTGCTATAATGCTGGTGTATTTTCTGGCTGAGCAGAACCAATCTGTAAAAACCGCAAGCCAAACGTTCCAATCTACTGTCAGCATGGAAACACAACTGGCATGCATCTCACAGTGTCACCTGTTTTCTGTGTGTTTGAGTTTGTGTGCATCTGTGTACGTCACTTAATGCAAGAAATAATTGTAGACAATACAGTCTTTGTAATCACTCCCTATGGCAGGATCTGCACCTTACAAATGTGATTTCAGCAGCATGGGTTGTTACTTTCAGGCAAACTTTAAACACTGCTTAACCCTTTTACATTTGAGGCCATTTAAATTTGTATAATATTTGCTACATAAAGCATTTTATTTTTCAGTGCATTCCTCAAAAATAAATTGTAGATTTTATTTGGACTTTTTCTGGGAAAAAAGTCACACTGAGTATGTAGAAGTCTCAGAAACTCACAAAAACTCATATATCCAATATGACACACTTGACTTAGAGTTAAACAGTTAAATATACAAGGTGTTATAAATTGCTTTTAGATTGTGTTCAAAATAATATAGTATATATTATATATATATAGAATATAATATAATTCTTTATTTATTTCCTTTTTTGTTAAAACATATACATCTTAAACACAAAACCTGCTGCTCATTTCAAACCGGGACCTTCGTTTCATTCCCGCCTTGATGTCTGTTGTCTTCTGTATGTTTTTCTATAATACAATTTACAATATGTCTCCAAAAAGATCTGATCCCACAAAATTTGAAAAAGATTTTCATGCTGCATTTGTTAGGGTGTCTGCATCTTCAGTTAAAAGGTTAAAAGGTACATCAGTTGTTTTAGAACTAAATGACGAGAGGCTAACCATCTTCACAAACCAAAATAAGTCCAGTTGCCTTCTTATCAAGAAGCTGAGAGAACCTAAGTAGAACTTTTGATGTTGATGTTTGATTTTCTTTTTTATTCCAAGTTTATTAAAAAATAACAGATTTAAAAAAGTCTCAGTGCATACACATGAGTCACTGCTGCCAAGCAAACATCTCTGCAGATAAACAGATAAACGCCATTATTTCAAAGAACTCACTGTGTTTCCGGTCAAAAGCTGGTTTCTCTAACCATTAGCTCACTGTGAAACCACTACAAGACTCCATCACTGTGTACACCACAAGCATCTTTGTGGACTCTGTGCTGTGGAATCTCAGCTATTGAATGTGAACTTTAATCTAATCTTCTGTGTGGAAGCACTGATGTGGGTAAGAGGGGAATGGGAAAAGAAATCCTTCTGTGGACAAACGGGAAACTAATGGGCCCTTTTAGAAATATATATAGGGATCATGGTCATGACCACAGATAATGATTGGGTTAGAGAGACAGTTGAGACAGAATGTGAGATACAAGTAAAAGATGAAGCAGGGGATGGCTGACAAGAATACAGGTTGCAGAAAGGAAAACATGACCACGATCAGAAAGACACGTGCAATGAAAACAAATCCCAAAAAAACAAGATACAAAGGAAGGATAAACTCAAGATTTTAAAATTCATAAAGGGATTTTTGAAAAACAATAGATTTTAAAAAGGAAAAGAAACTGAGGAGAGCAATAAAAAATGATACAAATAGATTAATGGTAGGAAAATGAGTGAGACTCTCAGAAGATGAAAGCAATAATTCAATTTGGGGTGTTTTTAAGAGCCACAGAGAATTCACATAAGTGGAAACCTAAGCTGGCATAATGAGCCTTCCAAAATAATTGAGTGCTGAAAATGTAAGACAGAAGAATAGGAAGCTGTTTCTTGAATGTAATATTTTACTGGATGTAGAATATTGGATAACTAGCGTAGACATAAAATTGTAATGCAAACATGCAATTGTAATGTTTGCACAAAAACTTTTCTTTTCTAGTGTTAGCTCAGTCTTCCTAGCTTGTGAGTACTTATGAGTTTAGCTTTTGAACAAAAAAAAAGGAAAAGAAAAGTAGCAGGGGCGGCGTTAGCAGTAGAGTTTGTTTTAAGTATGCGTGTTTCAGTCTTGCTGTAAAAAATATCAGCCCATAAGTGCTCGCTTGAAAAGTAAACACATTTAACATCTACAATGTAGCAATCTTTTTTTCTAATTTAGTCATTATGTGTCCCCATTGTAAAGAAATCGAAGTAACTGAAAAATCAATCAACACTTTACTCACTTTCACCTAGCCAGCCTAACATGTGTCTGATTGGCTAATGTAGTCGTATTAGTCTTGCCAGTCTTTCCCAAATAAGCATAGCATTAGAAAAACAAACAACATGAATGAATCTTGGTGACAGTAGGGTAAAAGCACTCCATATTAACAAGAACATCCTGCCAGCTTTACTCAGAGAGAGGCAGCCTACTGCCTGTTGGAGAATGAGGGGAAAAAGAAGACAGATAATCACAGATGTTATATTTTTACAGTTCTTTGGTTGTTCATCATGTGACTAAGACCAGCATCTTAATAATGAAAAATAATAGAAACCTGACCAGTTTTTAGAGCAAAAGTGTTGCTGAAATAAAATGCTAGATTGAGAACCAGACCCACACTTACTAATATGTTGAGAGAGATAACGTGCTATGACACCAAAGCCCCCTAAATGTCATCACATAATAATGCTTACAGTGTTTGGTGTGAGGCAACAGATTCAAGGATGGAATAAAGTTTTATGAGTGCTTTCTCAACATCGTCAAAATATTTAACCCATCTGTCTGTGTGCCATGTATAATTAAGTAAGTGAGTGTTTGCATGTGTTTGTGTCTGCACATGTGAGTGTTTATCTACCTTCAGTTCTGCATGTGTGTTTTGCGTGCATGTGTCTTTGTGGGACTGCAGGGTTCACTGCCATAATCTGGCCTCTATTATTTCCTTATTTTTGTTCCCATAGACCAAGGATACTTAATTAGAATTTAAGGAAGGTCTGGATAGAGAAAGTTTCCTCAAACAAAGGTCCACAATATGCTAAAGTTTCTTTTGCATTATAATTCAACAAATAGCCTAACACTTGTCTGTAAACAGGCAACAACTGGCTGTGAAGTAAAAGAAAGAAATTACAATTCACCATTGTTGAACTAGTGTTTCCTATTTATTTTCAATGAACTGGACGGTACTTTCATAATAAATTGTTCTTTTTACAAGTAAAGCAAGCAAGGTTTACATTCAAAATTTAAAAATAGCTTTTCAAGAAGTTGTCTTTAAATAAAGGGCTTGTTTAAAGAAAAAAAAACATGAAAAAGTGTAGTTTGAGTTTCCCCTTTTCTTCTATCTATCAGGATTAAAATAACCCTACCATAAATACGACAAAGGTTGCACAGAGTAAAATAGAAATGGTCTGATAAATATGTAGTAATAGGCATGGGTGCATAAAGAAATGCATCTGTGGTCCACCTATTCATTACCTAGGCCATAGACCCATGTTCTTTTTCTAATAAAGATTATTTCTGTAAGGGAAAAAAAACAGAGGATAAGAGTTGTGGAAAATAATGGAAAAGTAAAAAAACATGTACCATACTTACCATTCATGCCATTACATTGCCATGTGAGCATTAAGAAAAGTTAAAAAGAGAGCATGGTGGTGGTTAAAAAACTGTTGCTGTATCATACACTTGGATAAAGCAATACATATTAATATTAGCAGTTCATACTATAGGATAGGATAGTCCTAAGTAAACATTTGTACAAATGCACCATGCAAAATTTATTTTAAGTAACTAAATGATAATCGGAGAAACTGCATAGTTAGAGAGTGTATAGGAGCAAACTCTCATACATAACTCTGTACTTTATTAGGCTCACCTAGGACGTATGAGGGTGGATTCCCTTTTCCCCTTAGTACCGAATTAATTGGTGGCATAGATTCAACAAGACGACCGAAGCATTCCTTAGAGATTTTGTTCTACATTCATGTGACAGCATCACACAGTTGCTGCTTATTTGTCAGCTTCACATCCATGAAGCATATCTCCCATTCCACCACATCCAAATGGTGCTCCTTTGGATCGGGGTCTGGTGACAGTGGAGCCCATTCGAACTGTCATGTTCAAGAAATCAGTTTGAGATAGTGAGAGATTGGTGACATGGTGTGTTATCTTGCTGGAAGCAGACATCAGGAGATTTGTATATTGTGGTCACAAATGCATAGATAAGGTCAGCAAGAATACTGAGGTAGGTCCATTTGGTCCTACTGGGTCCAAAATGTGCCAAGAAAACAGTCTCCACATTATAATATCACCAGCATCAGCCTGAAGTGTTGATATTACGCATAGATGGATGTTGTTTACTCCACATTCTGTCCAAATGCCTCACTGTCCAAATGCCTGCAGAAATTGATACTCATTGGACCAGGCAACATTCTTCCAATCCTTTGGTGTCCAATTTTGGTGAATGTGTGTGAATTGTAGCATCAGTTTCCTCGTCTTAGTTGACAGGCTTCTAATTTCGCCATGTTTTGCATCCTGAGGTGCTCTTCTGCATACCTGGGTTCTAATATGTGATTATTTTGCTCGAAGCAGTCTGGCCATTTTCTTTTGACCTCTGCCATCAGTGAAATATTTTTGCCCAGAGAACTGACACTCCATGGGTATTTTCTCTTTTTCAGACCATTCCCTATAAACCCTGAAGATGGTTGTGTGGGAAAGTCCCAGTAGAGCAGCAGTTTCATAAATACTCAGACCAGGCCAGTATTTCAGAAACTGTATTTATGGGAGTGCAGGCCCATCTGGCAACAACCATGTCATGTTCAAATTATCCTAAATCACCTTTCTTTCTCAGTTTGAAGTTTAGCTAGTTCTCTTGACCATGTCTGTATGTCTAAATGCCTTAAGACATTTGATTGGCTAATTAGATATTTGTGTTGAGAGTCAGTTGAAGTAAAATTGCAGATCAGTCTTTATAAACCCCCTCGAAGCAATACATTTTAATATGTTGTTGATGAGCAATGGCACAGTTAATCCATTGTGCGCTGCTGTTTCTAACAATTGCTTTGAGTTACGTAAATCTTGAGAATCATTCCACAAACTAAAAATGTCTCCCCTAAAGCTCTTTATCAGGTTTGACAGCAAAACGATTCCTTTAAAGGTTTATTTACTGCATTCTGGTGACACATGAGCCATTAACAAACTAATAGGAAAATGTGTCATTTATGAAACTGTTGCAATAGTAGTTTGTCATTGCAATAGCCACACACATCTTAACACATTTCTATGTACTTACTTATTTTTATAAGACAACGAGCGTGCCAAAGTAGTTTTCCTACGTTTCCATATACTTTCCAGGCCTGCTTCAGAGCTGTGTTTATTTACCTTCTTCCAGTGACTTTCCATTCTCCAGCCTCTTTTCCCTCCATGTGGCATTTTTAAGTAGTGACAGGGCAAAAAAAAAAAAACTGTGGCTATGGTAAACCAGCCATATTCTTTTGGGGCAAAGAGGAAATTCTGCAATAAAGATAAGTAATGAAGGTAATTATATACTCTAGGATTCAGGGAGGAAATTAAAGAATTTAAGGGTTAACCTCGAAGGCCATAAAATCACAAAACGGCATTCCTTTTTCATTTTGAGTGGAAATAAAACAAATTTCCTTTACATATATGCACATATACTGTTTTATTATATATTTTTCACTGGACATGATCAGATTTTTTCATTTATTATTTTGATGGATTTTGCCCTACTACGACAATAACATATTGTGGATTGTGGTTAAGATAGATTGGATGACTAATAAATGTTTACATCAACACTGACACAGTAAGACAGTAAAAACAGAAAATACAGTCGCAGCCATAATGTTAGAGTCAAGTGGGGGGTTTTTTCTCTTGTTTTTCAGACTGGAAATTCTAAATGCTTCCTCTGAGCATTTTTTGTGCTGAGTCTGGTCCTGCTCCGAGTAAGATGTTTCACTGAGAGACAAATAGTTGAAATAGTTTCTCTGCTGGGCAATGAACTGCTTGAGAAATTTATCCAACTCTGGAGAGTCCGCTTGCATAGTTAGGAAGTGAGGTCAAGCTCCACTGCAGCTGCCGCCTGCACAACACTAACAGATAACAGACCTTCCTGTCAATACTCTCTCGCTTTTGCTCTCGCTCTCTCTCTGTCAACTCTGCTCATTTCTCATGAAGACTCTTTGTTTTACCAAGTGGAAAGTCCTATACTTGTCGTATAGTTAGGATTAGAATTCACAGCACTTGACATGCACGAGTAATGTCAGTGACCCTTTCCACAGCGCTAACATATTTCATCTACTCGGGGAAGAGTCCACTTTAATGAACAAAGTGCATAGCTGATTTATTATTTATATTTAATATTTATCACAGTCATTCAAATCCCTTAAATCTAAGTTATTTATCATCAATTTTTAATGAGGTTTTTGACCTTATTAACCTTTTTTTAGTTACATTTGGTCATAAAGAGATATTGGTACTTTGTTTTCTTGACTAATGGTGGTGTGCTTCATAAGTGATGCTAATGTGGTTGTAGAGTGATTGTTATTTGTTTTAACAGATACACAAAAAACATTTGAGAAAAAGGACAGGAAGGCTATCAGCAAGGGTTACGTGCGCTCATTATAGAGAGGCACTAAAACAACGCCATAGTGCAGTGTCTAGCACTGTTGCCTCACATTAAGGAGGTATCTGGTTCAAACCTCCTAGTGAGCTGGGGCCTCATTTGCTTGTGAGAGAGATTTTCTGTGTTAGAGGACTATTGTACTTCGCGAATGGCACTGTACGACAAAACAGTGTCATAGGGTTGCGCACCTCTCAGTTTTTGTAACCTTCCATGCTCAGCCACTGCTGCTGCCAGTTTGTAGAGGGAAACTAATGTGTGATTGCGCTGGTTTTTACCACCATTGTATTGATATCAGTATAGAAGCCCTGAAGGAGATGTTACGACAGTATAAAAAAAACAAAACAGGACTTTGTGGCAAAAGCTTCTTCTGCTATACCAGCACTAATGATTAGGGTTTGCATAAGTGGCAACACCTATAACTCTTGGAAATAATGTAGTTGATATCGCCACATTAACAGCAGAAATAGATATGTGATGACCTCAGTGGTGGTCTAAAAGCAATCAGTGCTTCAAATTTAATGGGGTCCCTGGCCCTGTGATTGGAAAAGGGAATATCTATCTGATTCAAACACAGGATGTTGCATTGTTAGTGGATTGATAGTGTTTTGTTAGAATTATGAGAGGTGGTAGGATGAATTCTAATGTAGCACCAAAAGGACCCATTCCCAAGTTGCCTGTGCTGACTTATTATTATTCAAGTGTAAGTTAGCAAAAGCCCAAACCAAGTAATCAGTTCCCAAATGTTGCTCATGAGTCATGACGTTACTTACATGAATCTTGCAAACTTAGATCAAAAACTGCTATGTGCTACAATTTTAAAATCCTAAAACAAACACAAATTACTTTGTAAATTCATGGTGTCATCATATGATGAATCTTAGTGTCATCATCTGTGGAACTAAGCACTCAGTTGACGTGGCCCACTTCCAGAAAATGGAAGAAGTCAGCTTGATTCATGTGAAAAGACAAGTAAATAAAATAAATAGTATTGAATTGTTCAGTCTAAACAAAAAAGGTTTCTTTCATACATATCACAAAATTACACGTTAGCTGCAAGTATGTAAAAATTATACTTATGACAATTTTAAAATAGAAACAGTTATGATGTGGATTACTTTTAAGGTTTATATTCCATTATGAGGTGGCTGTTACCCCGGAGTTAGTGGGTGGTTCAATCCCTAGCTCTCCCAACCTTTATGTCAAAGTACCCTTGGGCAAAATACTGAACCCCCAGTATCCACTGATGCATCAAAGTGTGAGTGTATGAATTTTAATGTAAAAGTGAAATAGAAAGAAAGCACTTATATGAATGTGTGTTAATGAATGAATGAGGCTTATATAAAAAAGAGTTCTTTGAAAACTCAGATTGAGTAGAAAATCATTATTAATTAAGAACAGTACCAGTCCAGTTATCATTTATGTAGCACAGTATATGAAAGGATGGAGTAGGCTTTGGTTTTCTGACGGGAGTGTCAATTACCTCAACTAATATGTACAGTTTGTGTTTTTTTAGGTGCGTTCATCATTTGCTGGACCCCTGGTTTGGTCATCCTCCTCCTTGATGTTTTCTGCGCTAGCTGCAATGTCTTGACCTACGAAAAGTTCTTCCTGCTACTCGCCGAGTTCAACTCTGCCATGAATCCCATCATCTACTCCTACCGTGACAAGGAGATGAGCGCAACCTTCAGGCAGATCTTGTGCTGCCAGAGGCAGGAGAATGTGAATGGGACGGCAGCAGAGGGATCCGACCGATCTGCATCTTCCATCAATCACACGGTGCTGACTGGCAGCACCATGCACCACCATCACCACCACAATGAACATTCGGTGGTATAAAAAAAAGAAAGAAAAAAGAAAAAGCCCAGTGTCTTGGATATGAATCCATCTTGAAGGGATTATTCTCTACAGGAGATACAGACTGAGAGAAGGTAAATGAGTGTATGTCAAGAAGAATATGGCAACTAGAATAAAGCTGAAAAGACTCAAGCTGTCTGAAGACAGAGCTGAAGAGAACTCTGATAGGCTGTTATTATTTTGTTTTGTTAATTTCCATTTGTGTTAAATGTGTTGTCACAGGTAAAGATGATATGAACTATTTAAAATCTGTGAAGTAGAGTATTGCCAGTATAGTCCATCCTCTTTATCCAATCTTTCTAACTTTATGCCTGGTAGGTTTGTACTATTACTCGTCTAGAGCCCCATCATTATGAAAAGTATCAAACTTAACACTCTACATTTATGTTATTGTTGGTTGCTGACTCACCTGATCCCAGATTTACAACATAGTGTTTTTGATTTTCATCTCCATTTGTCGGGCAGAAGCTTTAACTTTAAATGGATGTGGTGTAGGCTCAATGCAGGATATTGTTACCAATGTTAGATATATTTCAAAAGATGTCATCCAAAGTGAAATCCTGCCTATATTCACTTGTTTTCCATGTTTTGCAATCTACCAAAACCCTGTGACACTGTTTCATCCATGAATTCAACACAGTATTTTAATAACCTCAAACATTATCATTTTCTGCTGTAGAGTTGTCATCTATTGTTTAGCAACAAGTAAGTTACAAAGTACAACCAGATTTTTTTTTATTCTATTCTACCTATCCTCTTTTATGAACACGCTCTTGTGAATCCATTAAATCAGGTTTTTGCTTCCATTCAGTTTAAATAAAGGAAGGATCCAATGTTTGCTACAAATCGTGGATTGTTTACTCCCTCTAAGGATTTAAAGGCAGGCTGTTCCAGGGAAAAGAGTAGGAGGAGGACAGTGATGTGAAGACAGGATGAGAGTCATGTTTGGTGCACTTTCAGAGACTTCATATTATGACACCAAATGTGCTGAGCAGACTGCCTCTCAGTGTTTTCCTTGGTCCCTGACGCTGACCTCGGGAGGGAAAAGGGGGAATTGTAGAAGTGAATGTGAAAGTATCGCCTGAGTTAGTACCAAATTGCTTTGTGGTACCTTGAGAATGGGTTATTTAACAGAACAACTTAAAATTAAAAAAGAAAATCAAAACTTTTGACTGAAAACCCTTTTCCCACTCTATTTTTACCAGCTTTCATGAACTAATGATGATACGTGAGCATTTACCTACCTCGCTTCTGGTGTAGCCATGCTAGCCACTGTGTCAGGCAGGGCTCTAGGCACAACAATGCTGTTAGGATGGCTAATGACTCACAACATAACCTTGATTAGCAGCAAGCTGTGCAGTTTGTGGTGTCAAATTCCTCAAAGGTGTACACTTTTAAGGCAGTTTGTAATTTGTCAGTGGTACACAGTGAAAGCTAGCCAAAAGCAGTGCTCTTGAGTTTAGTTTAGTTTTTGTGTTTTTCACCTCCATTAGAAAATACACATTTTTCTTTTAAAAATAAAGAATTTGAATTAATTGTTCAGAGAATTCTTGAACTAAAACCCCACAGACACAGAAATGCATTAAGCCTTAGCAAATGCTGCAGTTGTTTAACAAAATCTGAATGACCAGCATAGAGTTTTACTTGCCGTAACACTGGTATCAGTGATATGAAGTAAGCAGATATCCAACCAAAACATGTTTTATTTTGTGTCTCTGTCAGAGAGATAGTTGACGCTTACATTAAAAGTATTATTTGGTAGCTTATTTTGATTTTTATGTCAGCAATGACAAATTAAAGTCTATTCTTATCTTCCCGCCTTAGGGTGCATTTATAACTGACTCACTTATGAGCCAGTGCAGTTCGAATGGTGTAATATTTCCACAAGTGCTCTCATTAACTTGCGATTTTGTGCCAGCTGAAATCCAGCATGGCAATGCTATGATGCACATTGTTAAAAATTGCAAACTGAATGTTTTAAATCAAAACCCATTTTGGCCAAAATACATAGGCAAACCTCCCAAAAACCGACAGCAAAGTGAGAATCACTGCCAAAAGTACAGTCAAACGTTTTCCAGGAAACCAGATGTTTTTCAGGAATTTCAGCTGCAGAGTTAACATTAAGTCACCAGGTATCTTTGCCCAGATGTTTGGCCTATTAATCAGGCAATTTATGTTGTGATATACAGACAAAAACCATCACTCTGCAACACTTGCATACATTTTTGATGCATGTGTGAGATAAAGCACTGTGGTCTAGGGCACCTTAGTCATCACTTTTATTAGTCATTTCCTTCCTGTGCCAGTGCTTTTTTAAATCTCTACCAGTACTTCTACTTGAGACAAAATGAGAGAAATATTCCAAGGAACCAATCCCCCATAGCAAACTTGTTGTATTAAATTTGTCCAACTTTCACACTTTAATGTCATAAAAATCTTGACCAGATTTTGTCAATATATGGCTCTGGACCCAACACTCCATATTTGAAATTCACTGTAACATATCTTTTAAGTATTAATTTAGGTTATTATATCAAACCAACTAAACATTCAGTGTCTTTGTTTACTAGTGTGTCAGTCTTTGTGTACCTTTGTAAGTATGTGTGTACAATATGTATATATAAAATATATTATGCAAAGTTAATCACCAAAGGGAAACATGTTTTGTGTCTGTAAATTTCACTGTGTTATACTCTGTCCAGATGTACTGTAGGGTTGTTTGTATGTTTTTTTTTTAAATGCCATTTGTATTGTGATCCTAAATAATGACTTTCCCATAAACACTATTACAGCAACATTAACTTGTTTGTGATGCAAAATTCAATATCTATGAGTGCAGTGCTTTTCAGTTACTGTCCATAAAAAGTCAATTAACAGCAGAAAAGCAGTGATTCGCCCTCTTCTGGTTGAAAGATTTTAGCTTAGAACATGTCCAATCATACCCAGAAGTGTTTAGCCACAACCACACCCATCAGTGTTGTCTGTACTTGTACAACACTGCAGTAGTGAGAAGAGTAAAAAAAAATGAGTGGCGTTATGTTACTTTTTAAGCTTGCTAATACACCAGTCCTGCATATGTTCCAGAAGGACAGAGTGTAGGATTTAGTGGCATCTAGAGGTCAAGTCGAAGCATGCAGCTAACACAGCTTGTGGCTAACAACCTACCAAATTAAAAGTTGTTAGCCAATGTAGAAATGCAAGTATCAGTATGGATACAATGCCTGCCCTCTTTTATGCCAGTGTTTAGTTATATGTATGGGGGGGGGGGGGGGGGGGGGGAGAGAGAGAGAGAGAGAGAGAGAGAGAGAGAGAGAGAGAGAGAGCGCAAGAGAGCTACAGATGTCAACAACAGGTCTCCTGAAACTGCCCAGAAAATGGTGTGATGACTTTTATTTCCTTAGATTATAACGTCATGGCCATTTTACCCTGATTGCTTCTTATTTTGTCTGAATGATGTGTGCTGTGTTTGCTGTGGCCTTCAACTGATGCTGCTTGACACAAACACTGTGTGATGCAGTTCAGAAACATTCTGTAATACCAAAAAAACTGATGTGTTTAATAAAAAACAAAACAAATAACAAAGCTGTAGATCTGAACATTTTGTTTTTCCAAAGTGAAACATAACATTAAAACGATGTTGAAGGTTTTCAGGCAAAGAAAAAAACAAAACATGCACCACATGTTTTATATTTTTAAGTAATAGTGAAAAAAATCTATGTGATTTCCATATTATCTCTACTTTAGAGTCCAATATTAATAAATGTCCAACCACAGTCATGGTGTTGATACAATAAAAACATCAGTCTGACTCCAGGGGGAAGTGTGTGAAAGTTGTCTATATGAAATGAAGGACCTATGTGAAAAACACACAAACAAAACAAAGACTCTGTCATACTATGGTTGTTCTGTTTGATTTCATGCCAATATTTGTGCTTTTGTCCAAACAGAATGGGGAACACAGAAAGACACAGGCTTTTATTGTTGTTGTTGTTGTTGTCATTTTTTTCCCAGGCCATTAAATAGTTTGTGGAAAATGAGCCTGCTAACATAGTTTGGGCAGCCTTAACTGTTACCAGATATTTTTGTGCGACTGTGTATTTATTGTTGGAGGAGGAACACATTTCTTCTCAATGCTGTCTGTTTGCGACTGTTTTGCATAGTGAGAAAATGCTGAATGACTAAGTTCCCAAACCTTACACAGTCTCCTGAGGCAGTGTTTCTGGACTTGGCTCATATTCGGCAGACAGTTTGGGGTTGGTTTACGCTCAACTTTTGTCAGTGAAACAGGAAAGAAGGCCCACCCACCCGCAGTGTTGACAGCAATTCATTAGACACATGTGATGCCATAACTTGAAGTCATCTTAGATGATTTAGGAATGTAAAATGTGTATTAGACAGGCATATTTATTTATAGCATATGCGTATACATTAGGTTGTATAATCATGAAAGATATATTTGGGACGAGCTGAATAGGGGAAGGGACTGATAAGCATATGCTTCCTCCTTCTGCTTTTTGAACAAGACATTTTTGGAGTAACATTGTACTTTTGCTTTTCCTCATTAATAGGATGGCTTTAAACAATTTCATGTTTATTTTTGTTATATGTATTTACAATCATTACTCGTATTTTCAAAATAAAGATGCGATTGACTGATTGATAGATTGATTGATAAATGGAACAGGTTTGCTCATTTTTAATAGTGTTATAACGATGTAGAACTACCATTAAACTCTTATGACTACTTTATGCTCTATCTAGTCTATACTGGCCTTTGCCTTCTGTAGGCTGATTATTTTGGAATACAAAAGTTAGTGATTATCTGGTGAATATATGGAAAACAATTTATTTAATTTGTGACAAAATATTCGATTGACACAATGCCAATTCCCAGTCTAGAACCATCTCTGTGTGTTTCCACCAAAAAACAATTTGCCTCATTGTCTACAAGATATGATACATGTGAAATTAACCAGATGTAGCCCACAGATTCTGTTCAGCATGATTTGCCACAACTTCTGAAAGAAAGACATCATTAAAGAACTAGCATTGTACCAGCACTGGTGCAGCATTGGTGGAAAAGAGGTCAAATTTGCATCTGTGCACATTTGACCTTAATTGTGCACATGGTGCACAATTAATGCACCATGTGCATGTGGTACAGGTGCAAAGCAGAGACAACTGGAGCTGAACCACTAATATGGTATTTCTGTATGTTTACTTACACTGTAAGAGTGGTCAGGGTCTGTGTCATGTGTGACATAAAGTATGCAGCAGTCCTTGCAACAGCAAAGAGATGTTTCCATGGAAAACAACATTGTCTCCCCTTCTGTGTGTGTCTGTGTGTGAGAGTGCATTTGCTCTGTTATGTTTATTGTTCCACAGCTTTGGAGTGGTTCCTCCAGTTGACTGATATACGTCTGTTCACGTCCTGTTGCTGCCCGAAAAGGCCAATCAGGGCCAGTGTGGCCACGCAGGAAGTTCTCTGTACAGTTGCTGAGTGAGGGGGGATGTAACATCTTAGTCACAAAGTCAATATAGACACTTTCCATAGTTCCTCCCATGGTTTGCTGAGTGAAAAATTTGTCCCATTAGTCAAATGTCCTACTGCCTGTTTGGATAATGACTTTAATGAATAGAGTTGAGCATCATGTTGCCAGCTACATTTATGAAAGATGGAAAAGTCAAGAAGTCATAAAAAATCTGCTGAACAGCTCACATCCAGAACATTTATAAAATACCAGTTTCCTCTGTTACACTAACACAGAGTTTTGACAAAACAGGAAGTGATTCTTAGCTATAACAACATATGACTGCCAGACGTGAAGATCTGTTTTTCATGAGGCCACAAAAATAATTCTGTTTTACTAATTTACTGTGAATAAGTGTTACCTCCCAGTAAGGATCAGCTGATGGCTTTGCAGCACACTGAAAACAAAAACACTAACAAAACAAAGAAGATGGAGACAGGACAAGGAAATGACTGCAACGGCTGCAGATAAGAAACAAAACACCACAATCATGGATTCACTCTTGGAGGAAAATAGGAAGGAAATTAGGAAGTACATTCACATGGCTCTTTTGTATAGATTTCAACTTCAGTGAACTTTGACCTGTGAATACTTGTTCAAAAATTCCAAACCATCCTGAAAGTGTTGACCTTTGACAGAATAGATAAACCTGCAGGATTAAGTGCCAGTGTTTTTTAACGAGTACATATCTTTTGCAGAGGCATTTTTATGGCTGATAGAGTTGCCTGTGAAATAATTTTAATCTGCATCCTTGGACAGCACCAAAGAAGAGCAACAAAATGCTTTGCTTCTGTTTTTTCGATGTGGTTATACACACACAAATGACTGTTTAGCATTTTATAAAACAAACATTTCAATTCACTAACAAAACTGTTTAAGGATGACTAGGTGATTAGGATGGAAGTAGCATGTTCATAATGAATGTGATCACCTCATAATATTCATGATAGCGCCACATGCGGTCTAAAACATACTAACATACCATTGTACCATTCTCTCTGTATTGTATTCATTGGTGGAGAAGTGATGGAGATAGGATTGAAAGACTCTGAGCCAAAGTGTAGATGAAGAAAAAGACGGATGAAAGTGCAAGGCCAGACTCCATACAGTCTAATCTAAACAGTTTACACTTAGGCATCCCCCACAACACACACAGATGTCCTCCATTTAACTTGTATACACACACACTTTTGCACTGAGATGCAAACACAGACATTTTGATGAAGTTGTACAAATGCAAATAAACAGGGCTTATTGCAGTCACATAGAAATTCATGGTAAAAATGCTTTGTGTAGCACCATTTCTCTAATGCATCCTCTTGCACTGAGGAAAAACAACAACAACAAAAACTGACATAATAAGATACTAAGGGCCTTGTATAAAGAGAGACGTGCAATGAAATAAAATAAGATATAGTTTGGGCTCAGAGAGAGAAAACTCTGATAATGTCAGTAGGAGCTCCTGAACCAGAGCAACACACCTTTGAAAGTGATTGTGGACATTGTTTTCTTCTTTAGAGAGGTGTTTTGGGTTAAGTATGATGGCAAGTGTAAATATCCCTTTCTAACTTCCTGAATTCAGATGCATGCAGACCTTGTGAATAAAGATTCATTGTACTCTAAAAAAAAGCCACATTTAGATCTGACGTACAAACTGTTCAATAATTCTGTTTATTTGCAAGCAATACAAAGAAATATACTTAATGTGAATTATGTATGACAAAGAAAAGGGAAAAAGCCCAAAACATTACTGATATAATGCAACAAATACAGCAAAAAAAAAGTAACAACATGGCAAATTTTAAAAGAAGACAGTTAAGTCAGCCATTCTTAGACAAAATCAACATGTTTTTTTTTTTTTAGAAATGAATATCTTAGCTTTTTTTTATTCTATTAATGTAACCAAAATGGAATTTTTACCAAAGAAAAAAGGTTAAAGAGTACGAGCACTAAGTATAATCTCTAACCTAGCTGACCTAATAAACGAGTCCCATTAATAATTCTATTCATAATATGTGAGTTTTAGTGCTTCAACGAGGAACTGTATGAGAAATGTAAATGAAAGTGAGGAGAATTAATGAACTTATGCCTATTGTAATTTGTTCATATGTTCAAGAAATATCAATAACAATCTAAAACACATCTATAAAAGAAAATTAAAACCAAAGAAACACAAATAAAAACAGAATGCCCCGTAGTGGAATACCAACTTAAAACAATCATCAGTGATTTAAAGTGACCGTGTGCCACTGTGGAATAAGCAAGCTGACTTGAAGAGACATGTTGTGTACAATCTTATAATAAATATATCAACAATCCCTTTCTACAACACTGTTAAAGAAAAAACCTTTCAAGTGTAGATTCTCTCTTTCTGTCCAGCGAACTTTAGGGTCACATTGAGCCTATTCAGAGCATTTGCTAAATTTTCATCAACGTTTACGAAAAAAACTCAATGAGAAAAAGAAAAAAAACAGATGAATGCGGTACAAGAGCAACTACTGCTAAAAATGACCATGGTATATCTGTATGGCTAGTTTCCAAGTATTTCAGAGACTTAGGGTCTGGGGTGAGTTAATTGATTCAGGTTTAACATTTTTCAAAAGTGAACCTGTCAGATGGACAGCTCCCGGTAAACAGTCAGAAACTGAAATCCTGAATTCTGAAGTAGCAACATACAAATGACTACAATATGGCCATGTTCAGTCTCCTGAACAGACAAGCTGCAAAAAGAAAATGACTGCAATTACTTAACCAGCTGAGCATGCAAAGTACAGTGCTGCTGTGGACTGCCTTTTTATTTTAGTTTTCTCTCCTTATCTTATGTACGGAGGTCAGTTATTGCAATTTGGTTATTTTTTTTTTTTTGCTTAGGTAAGTTTGATAAATATGGGATAGGCTCCAGCGCCCCCCGCGACCCTGACAAGGATAAGCGGAAGCGAATGGATGGATGGATGGAAGTTTGATAAATATTTCATATCGTTTCTTTTTGTTTGTTGTTTTGGTATAAAGGCCACCCTGAAGTTACACCCAGCTCCTTATTAGTGTTCCATCCTAAAGAAATAACATATTATAAAAAAAAAAAAATCATTGTAAAATTGTACCAACTGTGTGATGTGGCTGCTTGAAGTCTGATTAGGATTGGCCACCTTTATGTTGTGGTCTGGCTGGATCACACCAGACATGTTAAATAAAAAAAACTTAACTAGAACCTGTTTGACTAAATGAAATACGTATAAGTCCTTAAAATGAAATAATTCATACCATGATCTCAAGAAACCCAAGAATAAAAGTGAACAAATTCACTGTACACACATTCATCTATAAATCTGAAAAGAGTTACAAAGGGATTTCTAAGGCTTTGGGACTCTAGCAAATCACAGTGAAAGCCATTATCCACAAATAAAGAAAACTTGTCCTGACACTTACTAGGAGTGGCCAGCCCACTGCGAGCACATAGAACGAAGGTTTTGGAGTGGTATAGGATTGCCTTAGACTGCTCATACTAGAAAACCTTCCAATAAATTAAGTTCTGCAAAGAAAAGTGGGCAAAAAAATTCCTCCACAGTGTCGTACAAGTTCTTGCAGCCAAAGGTGGTGCAACCAGTTATTAGGTTTAGGGGGCAATTACTTTTTTACATAGGGCCAGGTAGGTTTGGATAGCATTTTCTGCTTAATGAATTAAAGCATCATTTAAAAACTGCATGCTTTGGCTATTTCTATCTAAAATCAAAATGTGGTTGATCAAGTGAAATATGTAAGTATAACAAATATGCAAAAATGAAATTAAATAAAGTAAATAAAATAAAATAAGAAATCATGAAGGAGACAAATAATTTTTCCCCAGCACTGAGTGCTTGGGCCCAATGTAAGTATTCATTAAATCATTAAAACAGCAAATCAATGCCTTTTGTACAAGGAAAACCAGTTAACAGTCAGCATCAGCTTCAGTGTGAGCACTCATGCTTAGTCTGTTTTGATGCATACGTTCTAGTATCCGATGTATGCTGCTAAAGCTGGGCCTGTCTGATGGGTGTGTACTCCAACAGAGCCTCATCAGATTATAGAGCTCCAAAGGACAGTTCTCAGGACAAGAAAGGATGTGACCATCCCTCACATAGTAAATAACCTCCTCATGACCCATACCATAATATGGCTGCATCCCATGGGAGAAGATCTCCCATAACACCACACCATAGGCCCACACATCTGACTCTGTAGTATAGCGATTGTAGAATATAGACTCTGGAGGCATCCAGCGAATGGGGATGGCATCATTTTCATTGGCTTTGTAGTAATCAGCTGAGTAGATGTTTCTGGAGAGGCCAAAGTCTGCAATCTTTACCACCATTTCCTCTCCAACCAGGCAGTTCCGTGTCGCCAGGTCACGATGGACAAACTTGCGCTCAGACAGGTATGCCATTCCTGCAGCAATCTGCTTGGAAATCAATAACTGCTCTGTACAAGAGAGAAGCCCGGCCTCCAGCTCAGAGGAGAAACTGCGACCCGACAAGCTAGCACGACTGAGGGTGCGCACTGACTGGGTTGGAGATCTGCGACGCAGGAACTCATTGAGGTCACCATGGGCCATATACTCAAACATCAGACACATTGGTTTACCCACTGCACACACACCTGAGGAGAGAGCACACAGAAAACTATTTGATGGGCTATTATATAGATTAGCATTTTTGATTTTCCCACCACAGATGTTTTTAGAGAACAAACACAAATATTTACCATAAACACATCAGTCCCATCAATGAAAACACTAAATTAACAGTTTTTCTTCTACAGTATCACATAATGAGTTCATTCGACCTTAAAATGCCAAAAAAAAAAAAAATATTACCCAGACATAAACACACATGGGCATGTACTCACAAATAAGTCATGCACAAGTTCCTACTTCTACTTTAGTGGATCTTTGATATAAATATGATATATTTATATTTGACAAATTAAGTTTCTACTTTTTCTGGACTTTTTTTTCTTCTGAGCTGGTGTTGGGGAAATGATGGCAAATGAAGGCAGATTATTAAATTGAGAGTGTAATGACTGAGGCTGCTCATGATATAAATATCACTTGTGATTAATACAAGTTATTTGAAATGTTGTGTTTACATTTTTAACAGTAAGGGCTTCCACAGGCTTTGGATGTTTGCTGAGGACAGAACAAACAGTGCAACAGTATCTTTAAAATGACATGGATTTATTTGTTAAATGCCAATTTATACTGAATATAGTGGGCATGCAAACTTTATTTGACAGAACTTCCATACTTATTGGATAACAACTTAAACTGCAGGAGTGAGATGTCAACTTTAAAAAACAAAACAAAAATCAAGCATATGAATGAGGTCTTTGGTGAAACAGGATCTTGGCAAAAGTGACAAAATTCATTCTACTTTATTTCCTCCTTATTTACTACAACTCTATAAAAGAGTGTCTGTCTGCTTGTTTGTTCTTCCATTCCTGTGAGTACTTGTTGCAGCTTGTGAGCACACACTGCCAAGACTTTGCAGAGCCCCGATAGCCCTCCGATCTGTATCCGTATGGTTCACAAACAAGTTTCAGTTCTTTTGAGCAGAAGTTAAAAAATATATTGCTAGATGAACAGAAATACACCACTTTATTCAAACAGTGCTTTCAGTTCACTCTTCTTTTCTTCTCATTTTAGTGCACAAATAGTGTAATTTATGCAGTTAGTGCATTGAAATGTACCAACTTATTATTGGCCGCAGTTATAATTTTGATTGACTGCATTTACTATTGCTTCTGTTTTTCAATGAAAGAAATTGGAAGCTCAATGGCCCATTGGTAGGCCAGTCATTTTAAATCAGTTTAAACTTTGTTCAAACCCAGTAACATTTATTTCCCCTCCTTGTTGAGGTTCCAAAGCCACACAAATTATGAAATGTGTCATGCTGAATTCTGGGGAAATCAATGAAGGGCCTTATTTAGCTAGATGGAAAATCACTGCACAGTCAGCTCTTGGACTGCATTTGGCACTGCAGGGATGTCCACTGCAAGTAAGGGAGCGCTAATATAGGTGCAGCTCAATGGTGGAACACAGAGTTGGAACACTGTACTTCAGCGCACAGTTGGTCAGACGTAATCTTTTTTTAAAATCTTATTGGATCAAAAATGTTGAAATAGATTCAAATTTTTCAGGATTGTGGAATGAGACAACCTTATGTAATCCACTCTTTTATCATTACTGTTATTATTACTCTGTTATTTTGAGCACACAGTTATTTCAGGAATTTAGGATTGAGAAAACTTGGATCCAGTTTTATTTGATGTAGCATAATTTATGAAACATCCATTAATCACATCATTCTAATTATAATGACACCATGAACTGAGACAATCCCAAGCACAGTTTCTCTTCCTTAGCAGATGAAAGTGCGCTGAAGACATTTTCATCTGGTAAAGATAATGAAAAAAATTGTTAAATGAAGAAATCTGAATCGTTTTTGTTTAATTGAGTAATGAACTTTTTTTTTTATTTATACAAATAAAAAAAAAATAAAGTATGCACTCATTTGTTAGGATAATTGTACAGGCAGAAAAGTGGGATTGAATACCTGATCCTGGATTGTGAAATGTGAGATTTCAAATCCAAATTATTCTGATCTATATTAAACTTTCTGAACAACTGAAGCCAGAAGCTAAAGTATTTGTATTTAGTTGTAGTTCACTTTTTTTGCGATTGCAACATGCTTCCAATGAACTTTAGGGGCAAGGAGGAGGTTGGAGGTCATGTTAACTTAATTCATATCCTGTGGGTCACTAGATAGAACAGCTCACCAGAGAACAATTATCGTGTGTGTGTGTTTGTGTGTGAAGGTGGCTGGGTGTATATGCTTCTGTGTATAGGGTGGGGGGAAACAAGTTGTAATTTAGTGCTAGTGACCTTTGCTAAAGGACGGTAGCTGGATTAAAATGTTTCCCTCATTGCTAAATATATAGAAGACAGAAGCCACACACGGCACAAGACACATGTAGACTTATGTATATCCAATTCTGATGCATTCGTGTTTTGGATGATGCATATATTCCTGCACATGATTTACGGCTGTATTATTAGTCTAGAGGGTAATTAAAGGTTAAGGAAATAATCTAATCAACTCCAGTTTCATGCACACCAGAGTCTTTGCTGTTAGTGTGTCACTCTCCAGATGAGTCATCTAAAATGAATGCCACTCAGAAAATGACAAAAAATACCAGTGAGTGAGGGAGTGACTGAGTGCTAATTTTGAAGAAATATATTGCACAACGACTGGAGCTGCAAAAGAAAACTTCTTTGAGCACAGCCAGTGATCAACAGCTCTGTTTACTCGCTGACCGGACCAACTATGCTGCATCTCCAAATGTCTTCCTGGAAATATATTTGGATGTGAGCTGTTTGTATTAGATTAGATAAGCTGCATTAGTGAAGATACGGAATTTTAATAGAGCACATTTGTTTTATGTTGGCCAACAAAGGCACATTAGTTGTCAGTCAGCACTTGTTTACTGGCAAACAGCACTATGTGGATTATTCTCTGACTTTGATAGGTCCACAGCGGGAAACAAGCAAAAAAAAAGCATCTGAAGAGAATGAATTCTTTCAGAAAAATTGCTGTTTGGAAAATCAGACTCAGGGAAATACTAAGAGGCAATCCTTTCTTTTTTATTTTATTATGTAGTTCTTTTTAATGAAAGCTCTACAGTTTTTAGAAAGTTTATTGTTAAATCGTTGCTTAACATAAGCAGGTGAAAACTAACAACTGAATAGAAATGTTATTTTAAATGACCCAAAAGACTCTTCTACGAGTTGAAAAGCATTCTTTTCAAAAGATCTTTGTTTGGTCCGGCTTCTTTTAAATAACTGATTTATTTTAGATACCTAAATGCACTTTCAGGCCATAAAACTCTGAAACCAAATAATAAATGTTGATTTCTATCAGTTTTTACATGTCCAATTCTGTCTTTTCAATCTTGTTTGAGTTTTTTTTCTTCTTCCTCCATTTCCATGTTTCTGTTTTTCCACTTTACTTTACTTCTCCCTGAAGTAAACTCAGGGATTCGGCAATTATTCAATGTAAGCTCCATCTGTGACCGTTGTCTCTTTGGAAATCACATTTTTCGTTGCACACTTTTTCTCTCTCGTTTGCACACAAGCACACACTAACCTAAGAGTCGAACTATGTTTGGATGGTCAAATGCAGCCATGAGTGCTGCCTCTCTCTGGAAGTCATTCTGCATGTCAGCTGAAGCTTCCTCCTTCAACATCTTCACAGCAACCATTGTGAAAGACTCCATGGGTAGCAGGCCTGGAGCTCTGAAACAGACACAAACAAAGATATTTATAAACTGAGCATGGAAATATTATATTATCAGTATTTGTATTGTATTGTTAATGTTTTTGTCACTAATGCATAAACCAGACTTTTGTTACCATATGTTTCAAATGTGTATTTTAGCTTTACCCAAAAGTGTCTAAGTAAACAACACAGCTATTTAAGCGTTAGAAATATGAATGAAACACATATATGAACACATATTTATACTAATAGGTCTACAGAGAAATACTTCCTCTGTTGGCTCAGGCGCAAAATGATGTTTCCTAAAGTAGATATAGTTGAGACAATAATATTGATACAAACAATGATATCCCACACACACATACTGTAGAGTCACACAAAAAACAGACTGAAGCGCTGATGTCAGAGAAGAAGTTATTTTTTTCCTCAGGTCTATTTAAGTATCTTTCACGTGGCTCTGTGTGTGTGTGTGTGAGTAAGTGTGTGTGTGAGTAAGTGTGTGTGTGTGTGTGTGTGTGTCAGAAATGATTAAGTGCACTCTATAGTCATGTATTTACTGAGTGAATGTGCACACAGGAAACAGTATTACCTTTTGATTTAGATTGAGATGCATACATTACATTGTACTAAAGAATGCACATAAATACTGTGTACTTCATGTGCACATGAGTTTATTCCTGTGAAACTTCTGTTTTGGAGGTTTCATATCATAGTTGTATAATCATACAAGTGTGTGCGTTAGAGTATGTATTTGTGTTCATGTAAGTCAGTGTGCGCATTATGGTCCCAGAGGTGTCTATATACTGCACCTTTCTAGTTTTCAACGAGGGATTATCATCTAGCCCTAAGGACATCTCTCAGATTTGACTGACTATGCACTCAGGTGCTACTGTCATAATGCTGCATGCTATTATTATACTGCTCTGTGATCAAGCTATCATATGATGTGATTTGATGCCTCCGTTTATCTATTGCATTATATTTATGTGGCTTCTTAAATGTTGTCTATCATGTGTTGCTTTGAGTTGACTTGTTATAATCATGTTACTTACAACACAATAAGAAATTCTATTTAAATTGAGATTCCTTTTTTCTTGTATTAATCAATTTTTTTTTTTAGTTTTCAAAACAGGCAGTTGAGCATTGAGCTTTACATTCTTTATTTTGTAGCACAGTCATGGACGTCATATGGGTGACAAGGCTGTGGTGCATGAATAAGAGGGAGTCTAACAAAGTTGAAAAACCTACATCTAGAAGATCTAAACTGATTTACTTCTGCTGTCCTGAATTCTTGGCTGTGACAGCAAACAATTATAGATAGCTGTGACTGTGAAATCCTGTATTCAGTAAACCTTGTAAAATACAACCAACAAATAATTGGATTTGGGTTATTTTAGTAAACTACAAAAAACTGTCAAAGACATTTGATAGGTTTCAGTGGCTCTGCTATATGTTTACTTCATGGAGTCATGCCACTGTATGTCATAATGAATTTAAGCAGATTACACCAATATTACAACATTCTGACTAATAACGAGCGCTACAAACTTCTGACGACTGCTATCTATCAAGCCTAAAAAAATTAGATTCATGCTCATGACAGATTTATGACTTTTTAGAAATATGACCCAGCTCTGGTATTGAGTGTGATTAAAGAGATAGGTTTGCAACATTCATGTCATGCTGTAAACAGGCTCAGGGTGCAGTGAAAGTGACACCTGTAACAGCTTGCCTTGTGACTTTGTGAATGACGCAGCAGTTCTCAAAATGACCAGTGACCTTGTTTAGCCATGTCATCCTTCTCTCTGTCTCAGTCCTGTCTCATTCCCTTACCCTTTCCCTCT
Organism: Neolamprologus multifasciatus; assembly: GCF_963576455.1. Classification (NCBI taxonomy): domain Eukaryota; kingdom Metazoa; phylum Chordata; class Actinopteri; order Cichliformes; family Cichlidae; genus Neolamprologus; species Neolamprologus multifasciatus. Next base: position 30,885,211 of record NC_140445.1, on the reverse strand, counting down.
GACCTAGACATATCAGCATCATCAGCTTAGCCCCTGGATGTGATTATGATTATGACATGGCAATATTAAATATTAGTGTGCAAAAGCAGTGCTGCGCTGGAAGAAAACATCCTTCTAGATCTCTAACCATTTGATGAGAAATACTCTTGCTTCCCCTTAATCTCTCATTTTATCATATTTGTTCATCTCTTATTTTGTCCATGCTGTCTTTCCCCAGTTCTCTCTTCTTTCTCACCTGGCTTGGAAAACTCGTCCAAAGGCTCCTTCCCCGATATCTCGGACGTATTGAATATTATTTCGGGGATACTCAAGGGCCAACAGTTTTGAGTTCAGCAGCAGGGGAACACGCTGGTACATGGGGTTAGGGTGGAGTCGATCGAGCAATAGCTCTGATGGAAGGGCGTTCAACATCGGGGTCTCTATTACTCTTCTAATAAAAATAAATAAATATAAGCGTGAGAATTACAAGGATAAAAACAGACACTAGATAAAGACACATATTCCATCTTTATCATCTTTCTTTTACCTCTTCCGATTCCTCAGTTGCTTCTTCCATCTGCGGCAGCCAAGAATGATAATGGCAAGAAATACTGCAGTTGCAAGAGCAGTCAGGATAACGACGATGACAGACATTGAGTAAGCTGGAGATGATGTTGTGGTCATGGGAGGGAAACGAGGGGTCTGGAGAGGGTCTCTAGACTCTGGCTTCACTACTTAAAAGCACAGATATAGGAAAAGTCACTAAACTTGGACAAATGACAAATCTAGAACTTGGTTGTCTAAAATCCAGAAAGTTTTGGCTACAGGGTATAGCTTTTAGTCTACTGTAGGTGAAGTGTTGGTTTCAAGTGTAAGGAAAACAGGAACTGTAAACAGGTGAAGTGGGGAAAAAAGTTCTGAATGCAGAGGGCAGTACCTGATGCTATGCTTGTTTCCCCACACTGTGGAACAGCACAGTACTCCCAGCGTATGTTCGGATTTAAGGTATAACACCAGGGCTTGTCACCGATTCCTCCTGGGTTCCTGCAGTGATTGCCTGAATTCTTCAACTCTGGAATGACATCCACTGACAAATGGTGCTGGTGGGGAACCTGCAGAATAAAGCACAGTAGTAAGGATCAAAAAAAGAGAAACACTTTCTCAGGCCTTTCCCACTAAGAGGAATAAAATAGAAAAAGAAAAACCACCAACATACATACTGCAATAAGGAAGGTTAGGTATATTAATTGGTGAATAAACATGGTTTGCAACCTGTGAGTACAGGGCTGGAGTCTGTGTAATGCATGATCTCTTTTCTGTTCTGCTGCTGACCCTGTATTCTGAGGGGGTAAAGAGGAAATCTACCTTTACTCAGGGATCAGTTCTAGTGAGTTTTCTGTGAAAGAAAGAATTGATTTGGATGGATAGTTTTTAAAACTCTCAAATCAAAAGTGAAGCTAAGATGACCTTCCAAATATTTCTTCCAGGTTCTTTTCTGTGTAGTAAGGTTACAGCTCCATAACCATGGGCTATTGTGAGGGACATTAGGGGTTGCATGACTGTTCCTGGAATCTAGACTGCCAACTTAAATATGGAACATCTGGTGGGCTTGTATGTCATGAGCTTTAATCATGAAAAGAGCAATGGCCAACTCTATCCCAAGAGACATGAAGACATGAACTGAAAATGTTGGGTTCAACACATGTTGCTGTAGCTGAACGTGTGAAGTCAACAGCATGGGGTTGAATCCTAACTGGTGCCAGCAATGCTTAAAACAACAGGTCTTCGCACTAGAATGACAAGTTAGGCCATTTGTCATCGCCTTTCAAGATAATACACTGACATTTGGCAGGAAATGGGATGCAAGCCTCCATTGTCAAAGTGTAACACTTTATACAACCAACCATCCTCCCCAATCTTCTTCCTGCAGGCATTTTGCAACACTATTCTGCAACACTCTAGATCCATAGAGAGAGAAGATTTCTAGCAGAAAAGGGGGATTTGGAGCATAAACAAATGATCTCTGCTGGTAAGTAATCCCCAGCAGTGGATCAAGTTGCATTTCCTGCAAAAAAGAGAACTCGACCCTTTTTAATGTTTAATTAGTGGCCACTGTGTTATTATTTTATGGATAATTCTTACACCGAGTCATATATATACCATGAGAATGACAGTGTTGTATAGTATGCTTAGTTTGTTAGCAATGTTTTCCCCTGCTATAAAGTTGTGAATCATCGTCTGCAGTATTTCTATGACTCAGCACAAAATGGCACCAAAGTTACTCCATTCATGTATCATGTACGTTTACAGTTTACATGTTTGTGCTGAACGGAAATGTGATTTTTATGAGAGACAGAAGTCATTCTAAGCAGAATAGCATATGTTGTGGAGCATTACAGTGTTCTGCTTATTTCCTATAAAATTCATAGAGCTGATTAGGGATCATTTGTATTATGAAAATATTTATGTAAAGCATATGTTCTCTGATGTGTGGAAGATAGAAGACAAAGCATGACTTTCAACTCCCACATCAGTTAGTAATCTCGAGTTGTCATTTTTTCAAATACAAAAAACGAATGCCTAATGGTCTCATGGCACGTTACTGAAAACTGTTAAAAGCTCCTACCTTCACACAGAAAGTTAATACTGTTACAGCCTGTGAACAATATGTTGAACAATATGTTTAACAGAGTAATTTTACTTTAGGTTGTGTGTGGTGTTACTTTCAGCAACAAAAAAGAAAAAAAAAGGATGGCTAGTGAAAGTAGATAGATCACGTAATGCATAAAGAAATGTACTATTTAGCCTACAATGCATTTTGGATCATTATAGTTATTAATATGATATGTTAAAACAATATTTTAAAAGTCTATAGTTGTGAAACCCATTCAGTTATAAAAGGGAGAAATTCATGGCACAGTTATGATTGATGAGTGGCTCACCCAGAATGCAATGTTAACATAGCTCTGTAAACATTTATATTTGTGGTTAAAGCATGCGCAACTTGCTGTAGTCGTCTTCTAAACAAAAGGTGTCGAAAGTCAGGAAAGAAAAATCAGGAAAGTAAACAGGAGACAGAGGAAACAGGCGGTAAAATGGGGGTGGGGCTAAAGGCTAAAGCCCCAATTTTTGGGGCAATGAAAGCTGCTGATTAAAAAAATAATTCACAACATTTTTTTTTTTTTTTAATTTTGAAGGATGGACTTTGGCATATGTACCTCAGTGGTTTGGTCAGCTGCCTACCATTCTCTTACTTTCCAATCTTTAAACAAAGGATGTGTCAGACCATACATACTGTTGTAACCAGACTATATTTTTATTTATTAACTCCTTACTCTGCGTCTTGTACTTCAGTGTGGCTGTCATTTTGTTATGGGACAGCTACTTTGCCCTATAATGTATCACACTTTGGGTGTGACTCTTAGTTTAACACCCTCTGATTTCACTCTGATGTTTATATTTAACATAAATCTTGTCTGATTTTGTATAATAAAATGACAATGAGATGCAAGTAAATTTATGAACTTGTAAAGTACACATCCCCAACCACCTAGGTCTATCTGAAAACATCTACTGAAAAAAAATGGTTGTTGAGTTTAAAATTGTGCAATCACATTAACATTGCCTTGGGAGAATTGTTACAAGAGACATTACCCCAATAATGCTGGTATATGCTGCTTACAAGGAGGAAATGAAAGCTTTGGTGCTGGCCAGGAACTTCAGCGTAATCATCAAAATGATTCCATCATGTTTAACAGCTCACCTTCTGACTTATGTTCAGCCAGAACATTATATCAGAAAGTAACAGTCTTTTCCTGGAAGCAGCATGGACTAAAGCCTAACTTCCTGATGTCACTCTGTGTTCTTTATAGCTTCAATCCTATTGTCCCAGTGCAGACAACACACAGCACTGGTTTGCTAAGCCCTGCTCCCTTTAGTGCTTCTGCACTTACCACTTACCAAGCCCTCTGTTTTCCGGTAACACTTACGAAGTTTATGATGTCAATTCAGACCTGCCTCTCAAATTTATGAGTAATTTGATGAATCTGTGGTCACAATTCAAGATTATGGTATTAAAAAACACACTCGGAAAATCCAGGCTTCTTCATTTGTACAATATCATGTCTAAACAAAAAATTACACTAGTCCAATCTGTTGTAAATGGCTATGTAAAGGAGCTAACATTTCCCCTAATGTCTTGGTAAATGGCCTGCATTTGTATAGCGCTTTACTCAGTCACTAAGGACCTCAAAGCACTTTACACTACATTCAGTTATTCACCCACTGGTGATGGCAAGCTACATTTCAGCCACAGCTGCCCTGGGGTGCACTGACAGAGGCGAGGCTGCCGGACACTGGCGCCACCGGGCCCTCTGACGACCACCAGTAGGCAAACATGGGGTTAGTATCTTGCCCAAGGATATTTGGCATGCAGCCAGGCTGCATCCTGGCTGCATGCCAAATATCCAGCTTTAAACAAAGGAGAGGCAGCCTGGGATCGAACCACCGACCTTCTGATTAGTGGCTGCTCTGCCACCTGAGCTAAAGCCCGCCCATCTTTAATGTCTTAAAGATAAGAATTTAAAAAATCTTCTGGAATGAATCTAGAATTTAAACAAGACTATCTTAGAAAAGGAAAATTAAGGCTGGATAAGCATATATGTGGAATAGACTATTGTTCTTATCATAGTGCCATGCATAAAGCTTAGATGATTAGAACATTCTAATTGAAAGGACGGTGTGCATTGTTATTGTCACTATGCTATAACAGTGCAAAGTGAGCTAATTTCAATTCAAATTAGCAGATAGGATGCAAACTAAAGGGTATTTGTAAAGTCTTACAGTTCAAATAAAAAAATAAAACAGTCAATGCCACCTTTTTACTTTCAGTATTCAACATTCAATTCAACGGGATTGTCTGCATTTTTCCCCCACAAATGATCACCCTTCATAAAGTGCAGGTAATCTTATTATTCCTACATAACTCTCACCAAGCTCAGGCGTGATGCGGCGATTCTGTTTTTGACATACATTGAAATTTACCACGAAAGAAGATGAGCTCATATTGCAAGTTGACACTTGTTTGTTGAATGTTTCATGAAATGAGCTCTTTACCACAATAGGATTCTGGAGAAGGATTTTTTTTATTTTTTTGGTAATGTTTCCAGTGCCTGCCTTTAATTAAAATACATTTCAATTTTGCAGAGAAAGGGTGTTAACATTCTGAAGCTAAAATAACTGCACATTTAGTGGTATAGTGGTACTAGTCTTGACTTTCCCATAAATACATGTAATATACAGTGACTATATTTCTGCACAAACCAGTCCATGCACACAGACACACAAGCATCTCTGGCCAATGTCATCCAGTATCAAGAACAGTAAACATGTCACTGGTTTTAAGAGTGAAGATGGTTGAACTGAATATAATTCTTGTAGAATACAAAACCAAACCTATGTGTTTATGTTTACTTGTTTACATCAGACACGGTTAAATATTCATATGTTTTCTTCATGTGGTCTTATGCACACATAGTTTGGTGTGTTTGCGAAGAAGAAAACAACAACAGTTCAGTAGTAAACATAAGTGTAAGTACTAACATTTGAGAACTGCATTAGAAAGCAAGCTTTTTTGCAGTTAGCAGATAGTAGAGTATATGTGCGTGAGCAAATCCAATATGCTGAAGTGGGAGTGGATGTGTGTGTGCGTGTGTTTCAGTGCTGGAGCATGTGGAACATATGCGTGTGAGAGCTAATTGCTTCCAGAGGCAGGATGTGACATAATGAGTCCCTCCCTCTCTGCTGACCTGGCACACACACACACACACACACACACACACACACAGCACAGGAGAGTAGTAACAGTTCACCCAAACAGACCCCCTCACTGAGCAAAGCCATAAAAACATAAAGGGGCTTTTGGGCTACAGGAAGAGTGTGTGTGTGTGTGTGTGTGTGTGTGTGTGTGTGTGTGTGTGTGTGTGTGTGTGTGTGTGTGTGTGTGTTTAACACATTTGTGTGACTCTGTATTTGCTGGTGTTTGCACATGTAAGCATTTCTGTATGCTTTTCTGCTTCTGAGTAAGGGAAAGGAATGTTTTAATATAAAACTGAACATACATAAAACCTAAAACACAAACACACACAAAATATCAGTGAAGCATCTTTTCTTGGTTAAAATCAGCTGAAAACACTCAAGTGTGTCCTGTTTTTTGATTACATGTGGTTATTTCATACTTTTGCTGCTTTTATACTTTAGTTATAAAATATATAAGTAGTTTTGTAGCTCTAGGAACATTTACACGAATGTACCCAAAGACGACAATACCTGTTGGTTCCATGGTTGACATGGTGTCCCAGACCTGGTTACATTCACACTACCCTGGTAGAAATAACCTTGGTCATTGTAACATGTTCCTGTTGATGTCAAAAAGAACAGTTTACCGTAAGATAACAATGTTAACTGTAGCAATTACTTTTTAAAATAATAGAGTAATTCATTTTCGCATTGGACTTATTATGGCAGCTAGAAACAAATTCATTGAAAAACATTTTGTACTTACTTGTAATTAGATCTTTCTTGATGTCTGAAATGTAGAAAAGATTAAGAAAAATGAATCTAAATATTGAGAAGAAGAGGAACTATGAAGTAGGGCTGCCACAAACGATTATTTTGATAGTCGACTAGTCACCGATTATTTTTGCGATTAGTCGACAGATCATGCAGTTATAAACTATAACTTTAATCTCAGCCAAACCGATTTACTCGGGAACAAATAAAATACTACAAAAAGCCAAACAATAAATTTTTTAAGTTATCTAAGTGACTTATATATATTTAACCTGAGTAGTGAAAGACGGTGGGTTTGAAAACGATTTGCCGGGAGTCCGGTGTTCTCACAAGCCAGGGTTTTAATAGTTTTGCAATTTTCATTAGTTTTTATTTTTATTTAGTTTTGACTTCAGATTTTCAATTTTATATCAGTTTTAATTAGCTTTTACCAATTGTTTGCTCTTAAAAGTTTATTTTGTGACCTAGAAACAGTAATAAAAGCAATATATTAAACGAAGTGGTGGCCGCCATTGTTTCACTCGGTAGAGGCGTGCTATGAATTGTGGGATATGGAGTTTTTCACCAAGCATACACCCTTGAGGTTACCGTAACTATTCAATGGTTCGCGCAACCTTAAAAATTCCAATGGTTCCTGAAAGCAGCGACGCTGTGCACGCCGTTGATACTGTCGTCATTACGGTAATCCAAATACGGGTAGACATGCCGTACCACCCCGACATACCACTAGAGAGAGCCAGCACACCACAAATGAAGTCTGTTTCTATGGGGCCAAAAGTTGAATCTTTCTCATGGGCCTAGAAATGGGCCAAAATTTGCACTAAAATCTAAATATTTAAAAAACTATAAAAGTCACAAACACCAAAAGTCATAGCATACTAGTCCAGACCCAGCCGCACAAAATTATATAACATATGTAAACCTTGTGTCAAAACTGTGCGGCACATAAGCGCGGGAAAATTTTCACTAAAATATTAATATTTAAAAAACTATAAAAGTCATAAACACCAAAAGTCATAGCACACCATTCCAGATCCAGCCACACAAAATGATATAACATATGTGAACCTTGTCTCAAAACTACGGGGTGAGTTACGCTGCAAAATTTTAGGCGGAAAAAGGAAAATAACTAGAAAAATTTGCATTTCCTGCGAAAATGCAGTGTGGATGCTTTAAAGCTGAAGCTGTCTGCAAAAAGTAGCTGAAAAAGCTGAAAAGTTGCAGAAAGCTTAATATTTTAAAATATTTAAAAAGTATAATAGCAGAAAATAGCAAAAATCATAGCAGGAATTAGCAAAAATAGCAGAATAGTTTAAAGTTTGAATGGTGAAAATAGCACAAAAATTGTGGAAGTAGTTAACGGACAAAAAACAGGAGCAACTTGAAGAATAATAATAAAGAACTAGAAAAATTTGCATTTCCTGCGAAAATGCTGTGTGGATGCCTTAACGCTGAAGATGTCTGCTGAAAAAAGGTGAAAAAGTTGCAAAAAGTTGTATGGTGGTGAAGAAACTTAAAATTCTGCTGAATACAGGTGAAGAAGCAGAAAATTTTCTTGAAAAGTGGTGAAAAGCAAAAAATTCTACTGAAAGGGGTAAAGACGGAGAAATTTTCATCTCACTGAGCCAAAGTCATTCTCACAAAGAGGAGGTGGAGAGACTGACAATTATGCTGAAATGAGCAGAAGCGGCTGAGAATTGTGCTGATAAGAGGTGAAAAGGCTGAAAACATTTCAGAAAAGAGGTGAATAAGCAGAATTTGGGCTGAAAAGAGGTTAAAATTCTGCTGAAAAGAGTTCAATCAGCAGAATTTCTGCTGAAAAGAGTTTTTTGCTGAAAACAGCTGAAAAAGCTGGGATTTGTGCTGAAAAGTGGTGAAAAAATTTAAAATTCTTCTGAAAAGAGATGAATCAGCAGAATTTCTGCTGAAAAGGGTTTTTTGCTGAAAACAGCTTAAAAGGCTGGGATTTGTGCTGAAAAGTGGTGAAAAAATTCAAAATTCTGCTGAAAAGAGTTCAGTGAGCAGAATTTCTGCTGAAAAGAGTTCAATGAGATGAATTTCTGCTGAAAAGAGGTGAATGAGCAGAATTCTGCTGACAAGAGGTTTTTGCTGAAAACAGCTGAAAAAGCTAGGATTTTTGCTGAAAAGTGGTGAAAAAATTCAAAATTCTGCTGAAAAGAGTTCAATGAGCAGAATTTCTGCTGAAAAGAGTTCAATGAGCAGAATTTCTGGTGAAAAGAGGTGAATGAGCAGAATTCTGCTGACAAGAGGTTTTTGCTGAAAACAGCTGAAAAAGCTGGGATTTGTGCTGAAAAGTGGTGTAAAAATTTAAAATTCTGCTGAAAAGAGTTCAATCAGCAGAATTTCTGCTGAAAAGAGTTCAATCAGCAGAATTTCTGCTGAAAAGAGTTAAAAACGTTTAATTGTTAACTGAATGAAATTTTGCCATAAGCGGGATTTGAACCCGGGCCTCCCAGTCTGAGAACGGATGCTCATCTCACTGAGCTAAAACACAGGTCAACCCGGCAAGGAAAATCAGTGAGGCCACTGATAATATGGCAGAAAAGGGCAAAAAATATTGCAAAAAAAATTCAATATCTCAAAAAGTATAGAAGTTATGAGCACCAAAAGTCATAGCCGGCATTAGCAGAAAGAGCAGAATTTTTTAAGATTTGAACGGTGCAAATAGCACAAAAACTGAGGGAGTAGTTAAGGTCCAAAAAGTGTACGGAAGCAACTAGAAGAATAATAAAGATTAAAGAGAAACAGGAACTCAATAGTGTGGATGCCCTATGAGGGCATCCACACAATAAAGAGAAACAGGAACTCAATAGTGTGGATGCCTTTGAGGGCATCCACACAATAAAGAATAAAGAGAAACAGGAAAACAATAGTGTGGATGCCTTAAAGCATCCACACAATAATAAGAAGAAGAATAAAGAGAAACAGGAAAACAATAGTGTGGATGCCTTAAAGCATCCACACAATAATAAAGAATAAAGAGAAACAGGAACTCTATAGTGTGAATGCCTACAGCATTCACACAATAAATCCGACGAATAGTAATAAGTGTGCCTCTTGGCATAGGCACACTTAATAATAAATCTGACGAATAGTAATAAGTGTGCCTCTTGGCATAGGCACACTTAATAAATCCGACGAATAGTAATAAGTGTGCCTCTTGGCATAGGCACACTTAATAAATCCGACGAATAGTAATAAGTGTGCCTCTTGGCATAGGCACACTTAATTAAAACTAACTATTTGCAGCCAAAACTGAGCTGGGCTGCGCTATGAATTCTGGGACACAGCTACTTCTTCTTCTTCGGGGTTTAACGGCAGCTGGCATCCTTGTACATGCAGTGCCCATCTTCTGTTTCATTCCATCCATTATTACACTCTTAAATCCTACTACTTATTCCTGCGTCTTTTGTGATCTTACAACGCTTCAAACGACGCGTCGACTATTAAATCAGTCGTCGACGATTTTGATAGTCGATGTAATCGTGACTAGTCGACTAATTGTGGCAGCCCTACTATGAAGTCATTTGAACCAGAAGATCAATACTGATTCACTGAAACACACAAACACAGAGATACACACACCTGCAGCTATATATTTTGGCTCAATTCAGACAAACCCTCTTAATGACCTCATCAGTATCAATGACCTGCAGTGTAGCAGACCATGCTTTATTTGGCCCTTAGCACACACAGCTGTACCCAGCCAACTTTCTTTTACATAATGCTTCATTTACTTTTCATAGCTGGGTTTTTTTTTTGTTTTTTTTAGTTTAATGAAAGCTGAAGTCAATGTTCTTTTTAAAAAACAAAAACAAAAAAATCTTCAATTTAACAGACTTGTGCAAAAAAACACAAGGTCAGTTTGCTCTTAAATACGTTAGTCTTTGCCCAACTTATTTTACAACTAACAAACTAACAAATTTTACAACTAAAGTGGTTCAACAAACTAATTAAACTTCACTTCAGGTTGTCTTACCTGCAAAAGGAACATATGTACAACCATCAGGGTCTGTGTGAAGACTTGGTAAGGTCTGACATTTTGGCAGCAGTGAAACGGGAGCCTGGGACCCGGTGAGAGAGCTGAAGAGTCCAGACTGGACTGAACTGCTGCCTTCTATTATCAGCCACTCCTTATGGCAGTACAGCTCCTTCACTGCCAGGCAGTGTTCTCTGTTTATGAAGAAAAAGTGTATTAGATTCAGTGATTCTTTCTTTTGTTTAATAAATCTGAATGGGTCCAAATCTGTGGAGGGCCAAAAGTGCCAAACTGAAATAAATAAATACTTACTTAAATAAGTAATTAATTATGCATCATTAAATAATGAGAATTTGAAATAAGTAAACAAGCTATTAAATCCATAAATAATTATTTAGATGTGATTAAATGGTTTGTGTTCTGCAACCCATCATTAATTTATTTTCTCATTATTATTTTGAAAGGTCACAGACCAGACTGATTTTGAAAAAAGTGATTGAGGACTGTACAGCAGTATATTAAATTAAATTAAATATTACTGTTAAGCAGCTCTTTCTTAAAAACATCATGTATGTATAACTCTTACTGAAAAAAAGATGCATATCACTTGTTAATGTTAGTTTATTAATTTATTTATTTTTACTCTAGCAGGCTTTTTCAGAACTTTCAAAACAGACAGCTCATGTTCGGAATTTAGTTGATTAAATATACAAATATAGAAAAATTAATCATTTCTGGACCTCGCTTGAGATCAGTCACCAGTCACCATTATGCTAGTCCAGGTGTTTCTGATCCTGGTGAAAATGCTTGAGTCCTCATATTAACTTTTTTATTTTAAATTAAAAATAAGTTGTTCCAACTCATCTGAACATCTTGAAATAAAGATGAGATAATGAATCAGTTCAAAATATACTGAAAATGAGACATTAAAGTTCACTAAAACTATAAAGTTATGAAGCTTAATTTTAATGTTAGCCTAACCAGTTTGCTTTAAAATAATTAAAACACCAATTTAAACCAAAAACAAGACAAGCATTGTTAGACTTTAGAAGTGAATTATACTACCCTTCACTCAGAGGGTCAGTGGAGGTTGAAAACAGCCATAACCAGGCTGTTCTTATCAGGTATCATGAGCTCTGACCGCCCAGTAAGCTCATAGCTAAGGAGGTGAGCTGACTGTCAGGTCACCTGACATCTCTGAAAACATTGGAGCATTTTCAGAGATAGTCTCTATTTTTTCCAAAAACAAATCAAGCTAACTACTTCCTACCTAATATTATCACCATTATCTGGGATCAGTCTGTCATTTTCTATGGTAACCCACCAAATATTAGGGCCTATGGTTGAGCTTCAGTGACAGTTACAGATAAGATACACTGCAACACAGGAACCATAAAATAATTAAATATGTTGTCAATAAAATGAGTTGATATTTTAATCAATTGATGACATATTTACATAATTAAATTTGTATACAATTTGTATATTTGTAATTTGTATTTCATGTATACATGTATTTCCAATTTTAATTAATTAATGAGACATTTAATCAAATATTTATTTATGTTTTTCTTTCAGCACTCCTGGACTTCTATACAACCATATGTTGTGCACAACTTATATCAACCCATTAAGTTTTATTTCTACACTGTGCAAAGACAAAGAGAAAGGGAGACCACGGAGAACAATACTACCTGCAGACAGGTTTTGGTGCAGGTCCTAGCCCTGATGGGTTACAGTCAGGAAAGGAAGCGTGGCAGAGCAATGAGCGTAATGCAGGACTGCACACCCCACTGAGCCCTTCTACCTCTGCCCACCAGCTCTGAAGAAAGTACTCCTGCGTGTCCTCAGGGTTTGAGAAGGACGAGTTAAAGAAAACCAGCAAATCGTCGTGCAATATTGTGCGGCAAACATCTCCACGATATGCACTGCAGTAGCCTGCGATCCCCTTATAAAGTCTGTTTAAAGGAGACACACATACAAATATTTGGCAAATTAAAGGCAAAATCACAACAAAATAGTTCTAATGCTTTTTTTAAAAAAAATTCTATACAGCTCCACTGTAGGCGTGTTATCTAACACATCTCTACCATACTAATTCCTGGGGAGTAAATTATCCTGGGTTTTTTTTTCTTTTCTTTTTTTCTTTTTTCAAATTTCCTACATATCTAAGATACCCCTTCTCTCTTAGCAGAATGTGATGAAAAGGTTTATAACACATGAGATCACTCCCAAATCACCATTTTTCAACATCTACCGTTATGGGGAGTGACGATAACCACGATCCTTTACTAATCATCGAATACCACATCATCAAACAGATTTAAGAGCCTAAACCTAACTAAGAACAGGGACTTGCGAAAGTAACTTTAGTGCCTAATTCATTAATATGTATTTGGGATGGCATGTTATTTCTAATAGAAAAAAATGCCTTGTGTAATTCAGTCATGCAGCATAAACTGGAGTTTGACCATATTCTATACCTTTCTAGTAATATTTCCTTGTGTAATTTGGGTATTTGTTATTTGCATATTTTAATTCAACAAAATGATTGAAAAGAAAACCAGTAAGAGTTGCATACTAAAAGTACAGAGAGTGGTCTGTTTTTACTGTCTTGGCTTATAGCAAGTGTCCACTAAAAAGTAAAAAGAAATCATCTTTCACTTGAAATATCTTCTTTAACATCATCCAGATGTTGATCATGAAACAGGTTGGAGAAAGTTTAAGTGAGATTGCATCCTGTCTGTTCAACTTCCTTGCTGGAGCTCAGTCATACCTACTTTGCATAAACCTGGATGTCTGTGGGACAAAGTCCCTGTATTCCTCTTTCACCCTGTTTGCCTCCTTTTCTTAATGCCTTCTCATCTGTTAGTCCTTGAGCATTGCTATGATCCACATTTATCTCTGTCTGCTCCACACTGCTGTCTTTCTGACAGCATGTACTCTGATAACCTTCACTCCAGCATCACTGCTGCCTGTCTGCATTCTCTTACAGACTCCAGATGTTCCCTCTTGGGGAGGTTGGTGCTTCAGCAGAGTTCAAGCCAAACTATCAAACTCAAAGGTGCCCTGTAAATCTATCAATTCACTCTTTTCTTTCTTTCTTTTTTCTCTTTCTTCCTCACCAGATCTCTGTGCATCTAGTCCAGATGTGGTCACAAGTGGGCAGATCAAAATAAATGCAGCCATTAAACCTGCCTTTCTGTGATCTACAGCCCTCTATCCTTAATGTACTTCATTTTTCATCAAGGACCCTGAGGCCAACATTTTATTTTCCTTATTTTATTTCTATTTTAGTCTCTTTCTTTCTGCTTCCTTCTATGTGCATCTTGTCTCCCTCTTTCTCTCCATCTTCACAGTTACATAGTCCAGATGTGGCAACAGCAGCTGTGTTAAGGTTCAGAACAGTTCAAATTCAACTCACACCATATGGGTGATTGAGAGACCCACTCTCTTCTTGGCATACGGGCATGTTCAGGAAAATGAATAGAAGCAGCAACACAGAGACCTTTATGGTGCTTACTTTAAAAAATTAGTGGCAGGCAATGTACTGTGAAATTATTCTGATTCAACATGGGTCAAATGAGCTGAAACATTTTCTATAATCAATTCAAATGTAATATATACAAAAAGAAGTAACAAAAGAAACAAAGCTTAGGCAACTTCACACAAATCTGGCACAAATCTTTTCTCTTACCTCCACTCTACTGGGAAGTGGCAGTATCCAGAGTACACGGGATGAATAGGAGCAAGTAGCAGAAGAGGGGAAAAGATGAGAGACAGAGTGATGAGAAATGGTTGATAGATGAAAAATAGCAGGATGAGAAAATCAACCATGATGTTACTCTCTGCAAGTCATCACTAACTGTGGAGAGACTGAGGGGCAACCAGGTGGAAGGACAGTGTGTTTTGTTGGGGAACAGGTGTGTGTGCGTGCGTGTGTGTGTGTGTGTGTGTGTGTGTGTGTGTGTGTGTGTGTGTGAAGGAGTGGCTTTGTTTGAGGAGTAGTAACCAAATGGGGGAGGCAACAAACAGCTGAAACCACACAAAGCACAACCAATATAACTGGCAGCTAGCATAACAGACAGTAACAATAAACACCGAGATATAAGCTAAAAAGAAAGCAGACATTTTTTCTCTAATATAGCAGCAGGTTGCAGCAAATTTGAAACATGTAACACCATAGTATAACCTGGAAATCAAAACTTGCCACCTGCAACAGTGACTTTTGCAGTTGCTTTGACAGTGTTGGCTCCAGCATTGTGTCTGTTGGAAGCCAGGCACGTATATAGGGCTGGCTTAGTCACCGTCACCTTAAGAACAGAGAGTATCACCTCTCCCACTAATGTCTCCTCTACTGAGGCTCCGGAGATCTGGAGGGAAATGACATTGAGACAAAGAGATAAAAGTTGTAAAAATCAGTCATGCAATGAGCAATTTGCATATAACAGTGCAGAGATGCATGACGACTTTCTGTGAGAGCATCCTAAGCTTAAATGACAAAGCTGGAAAAAATAACTGCACTTCCTGGAATGGCCACTTGAGGCTGAATTGAGTCCTCTGCTGAATTAAACATAAATATCAGGTTTTGTTTTCTCTGCCTAGCTTTCCTGTTCATAACTGCTGCATGGGAGGTGAATTTTAGCAATGATTTGTATAATACAGGGTGCTGCATGACAGTTTATTTATATATAATATTACATATTTTATTGAATATTTATATAAAATATTGATAAATACTGAATCTATTATAACTTTTTTGAAAATTCAAATTATGACTCTTATATATCTCAAATTAGATCTAGACTTTATATAAAACTACTAATAATAACAGTAATAACAGATTACTACACGATTTTTTTTCTTATTGACACTTTGGTCATTTGATATTTGATAGTGGTCTGAGTAAAACTGGTTAGTTAAAAGAAATAATTGTGTGTAAACTCCTCATACGCTGATCATTGTAGCCTTTGTGTTAAGCTCATAAAATGAAATGCATTCAGTACGTGTCTGGCACTGATATAACCACTTGTATTATTTTAGCAGATTTGAAATTCCCAAAGTATTCACACATTGTAAATCTAGCCAGATAAAATGTATCTGTTGTTTTAGACGATTCATGTATGTACTTATATATTTATAAATGATATGTGAGGACCTCTAAAGTGTGAGCATGTGCATGTGTGTGAGAGGTGCTATTAAGCGGCTATGTCTATATTTGAAACTGCGTCTGACACCGCCTGCTTTTAGGACAAGCTCCATCCATCCATCCACTGAAATTAATGACCATACCAAGCTGCCAGAAAAACAACTCTCACAGTCATTTTAATCAGCACATGCCCACACATAGTATTTACAGGCATTAAGAGCATGTAATCACTTTGTAGCTAGCACCCAAGACTATTAAATACCCAGACATTATGTGGTGTATGTAGACCACAACAGCATGCATAAGAAATGTCTGCTGCCTGATGAAAAAAAAGCCCTGTTTTAAAGGTGGTCACATACATGTTCAAATTTGCATTGTTCCAATTTGAATTTCATGCATTTTTAAGGTTCCAACCCCTTAAAAACATTAAAAAACAACCCCATCTTTCAATACCCCTCTCACACTAAAAAAAAAACCCAATTAACACTAATAACAGAGTGTATTATAAGCTAAATGCAAGATCATCTCTTCAATCCTCTGTCACCATGATGATAATTCCTTTGCTGTGATCGCAAAGCCATTAAATAATGTGTGTGTGTGTGTGTGTGTGTGTGTGTGTGTGTGTGTGTGTGTGTGTGTGTGTGTGTGTGTGTGTGTGTGCATGAAAGAGACAGATAAAGACAGCAAAGGTTAAATGTGTAATTTTACATATATATGCATACAATCTCAGGTAAGGTCTTGGTTTGTATATTTGCTAATGCTCACTCTGCTTCATGACTAATTATTTTGATGCTACATGTACAAGGATTGCACAAATAAATGTATCCCTGTATGAGTAGGTCTCAGGCAAAGCTCAAAGAAAAGGTGGAAGCTACTATAGTATATGTTCAAAAATTGTAAGTTAAATGTTTATTTTTTACTTTGCACAGTCTCTAACTGATTTCATTTCTGATAAAGAAAAAAAAACAACCCCAAAACAAGGAGGAAGCCTTATGTTCACTCAAACTGTAAAATGGACAGTTGTTTTTATAACCATAGAATATTGCTTATGACAGCCAAGACAAAAATATTCAGACCTGCGGGTACCCTTAGGTACCCACATTTAGTGTTGATCTTTAAAGTATAGCTTGTGTTCAGTTTCTTACTAAATCATTAGTTGTTTTATGTACAGGAGTAGCAGAAGTAGCTGCTTAATATAGCAGTACCATGTCTTTTTAGCTTTCCAGTGTAAGGGGTTTTTGTGTTTGGTTTTGGGTTTGTTTTTTTTTTTGCTAGTGTAGCGATAATAAGGCCCAGCTGCAAACTTTAAACTCCTTTTACTTTTGTGTCATTTACTCAGTCATCAGCAGATGGACATATATCAATAAAACCACTCCTATTTTGCAGAGCTACACACAAGCAAGCTTGTCTAAAGAGAGAAAAAAAAATGTATCCAATTATAGTATCCAAGTGGCAAGCCCACTTGGATACTATAATTCTTACTGGAGAACTGAAACCAAGGAACGGACTTGTTTCCAAGAGTGCCTTGTAAGCATTTGCATTTACCCAGTGAACTGTCATCTCTTTAGCTATAGTCAAAAAAGTGGGTAATGATAATGTGTTGGATTTAGACAATAACTATTTGTGTAGTTCTATATCTATGCCTACAGCAGAGAATAAACTATTAATTTGCTTTTGATATGGGGTTATAATGAATACAAATTGCAATCATAACATCACTCTCTCTTACATGACAGCTTGGACATTTAATCAATTATTGTTGCCGCTTTCCCATTATGTACGGCTATGCAGCTGACAATGTGTCACTATTTTAGCTACGTGCTAGAATTTCTCTTATGTTGGCAGTGTGTGACTGACATTTGAGCCAAATTCAACCACTGTTGCAACCACTGTGGGGAGACAAGCATATTCCTGGTAGGATCACACAGAGGCCAAGGAATGGATATGTATAGCTGGCTGGATATTTTTGATTAAATTAGATTTTTTTTGTTAAAAAATCAGTATATATTATAAAAATATCAGCATCAGCAGCTGTACAGGTACCCACAAACACACACACACAAGTTGAGTACTCACAGTATTCCCGTTTTCCAGCCAGGTAATGGTTGGGACTGGATTTCCAGTGGCATTACATTCTAGGGAAATCTGGCTGCCATACGCCACCCTTTTGTCCTTTGGAACCCGCAAGATTCGTGCTGGAGCTGAGGGCACACACAAACAACAATAGCGTAGACAAAAAACACACATGGTCCCACCGCAAGCTACAGCTTACATTAAAATACATACCTTGTACTTCTATGGTGACAGGCTTTGAAAAGGCCAAACCAAAGCTATTCCTGGCCACACAGCGGTACTGTCCTGCATCCTCTTTCTGTATGTTATGAATTTTCAATGCCCCATAGTCGAGAATAGTAACACGGTCATTGACCTGGAAGAGTTATTGTTTGTTTTAAAAATAAAATTGATATATTAGCATTATTTATTACCAACTATTTGTCAACACAGGCTATGAGACACAAGAAAGCAAACTGAAAAACACATAATGGATAACTTTCCTTTTTAAGTAATGTCTTGCAGTTTTGAAAACCTGAAAACTATCCAGGTATTTTCAGTTCTGGTCAAATAGTGAAAAAATGAATTACTCATGAGTATACGGTACTCTCAGATAGTTATTATTAACTCCATAAGTCAGTGAACTACATGTATTTTACCTAGAAAACTTGCAGCAACTGTACCTGGATAAGCTCATCATCTTTGAGCCACGTGACATCTGGTTTAGGGTTGCCAAGGGTAACACAGGGCAACACTGCTTTGGATTCTACCAGTAGTGTTAGATTGGTGGGATGCCTTTTGATCTGTGGCTCTGATGACGAGACCAACAAGACATAGAACAGTGGCCTGGAATGTGTTTCTTTTAATGATGCCTTGGTATTAGGTTATTTTTTTCAAAAATGTGAAATAATGATCAGATTTGCTCAAACTCCAGTCATACATCCTCGGAAAAAAGTAAACATACTCATCTTTAGCTGAAGCGCTCCACAGCTCTTGGCAGGTTCTCCAATGCCATTACTGGCAAGGCAACAATACTCCCCATTGTCTGACTCTCTTACATGTGGGATGATTAACATCTGACCCTTTTCCTTGGTAAGGTACCGTGTGTCATAGTACCTAATGGGACAAAAAGGACAGTGCAAAGCAAAGAAGTGATCACTGGATATATGTTCTATATGTAATACTCCTGGGTTAGACTACAGCCCCAACCCAACCCTAAATTGGATCAAAATTAAATAAATAAAAAACAGGTGGATATATAAATATAGATAGAAACTTATATTTAAGATTAATCAGTGCAAGCACCCTGTCAAGAATAATATGCATTGCAGTTCATTAGTGAAAAATAAGCTGTAAGATTAAATATATATGCACACACACACACACACACACACACACACACACACACACACACACACACAGGCATTGTGTGTATATATATATATATATATATATATATATATATATATATATATCAACTATCATAGCAAATTTCTTAATTAAACTACAACAGTGAACTTAAATAAAGCTGTAAACTTACATAATTTGGTGATTATTTTTGGTCCAGGTGATCTCAGCAGGGGGGTGTGACTCCACCTCACAGATGAAGGTGGCATTGTGATCCAGTAGAACGTCCACTGTCTCTAATAATGTGATGATACGAGGTGCTACAAAAAAAAGATCCAAAGGAAAAAAATCAAGATTTTTCTTTATATATGTAAGTTATTTATTGTTGTAGTTGTCGAACTTTGTATTTGAGCTAATATATAAACATAATACGCTGATTTATGTTTTATGCTACATAATACACTGTTAAATGTTTATTGGTTATATGTTATTACCCTTAAAGCCTGAATGAAGAACTGTGAGGATAGTACATTGTATTTGCTGTGATTTTGGGTGCAGGAGCTACAAAACTTGAATTAATTACTTTTTCATTTATAGGTGACTGCAATTTTAGAATTATATTGGCAGTTATTAGTTAATCATTAGATACCGTATAAGTAAACTATGTCTAGAAATCTAAAATACTATTACAAAAGCTTTCATATTTTATAAGGAGCCCTGTTGTTAGACAAAAATAGATATTGGACATTTCACAGTCTGTACATTTTTCTTTTCTTTTTTACATTTATTTCAGCATGCAATATAATGATCCGAGCACATTATAATAAGTGATAAGGAGGTCTCAACAGCTGCATCTTTTTAGCTAAATTATTTGACATTCTTGGCATTCCTCTGTTGGACTGAGTCATCTGTTTTAGTCAGTGAGGATCCAGCTAACACTGCTGACTAATGAGACAGGGTCAGAGGTTTTGTGCTTTGTCACAGTTTTGACTTGAGTAAGCAGAAGAATTTGACCTTGAGATAATGAAAGAAAAAGAAGAAGCATGTTTATTGTCAGAATTACATCTGGAACATTTAGGATTTGGTTAGTTTTGGAGGATAGCACAAAAGGAGAGACCAGTATAGAAACTGAACTTTATCTAGTGTTTAGAGGGTTGCTGTTAGTCGGGTGAGGTTAAAGCAAAGAAAACAGAGAAATTTAACATTCAAGGAAAGCCCCACAGCACCCAATGTTCTCCACTATCTGATTTCAGCACATGGTCTTTGTTAAAACTAGGGTGAATAAGTCACCAATTGTGTGTACAAACACTATGCAAAATATTACACATCTCTTGTGATGTAAATCCATCCAGACTAAAGATATGATCAATATTTATTTGGCTACTACGTCTTAATAACGGACAGGGAGTTGCAGGAATTTTGAGCTTGTATTTTCAACATTGTTTTGTTGCTGTAGGTTATTATATTGAGAAGTAGAGAATTGGTAGTGGGTTTAAAAGAAAGATACAAAAAGCTCACTTTTAAAAGACAAAGAGAAGTAAGGAGATGGAAACACAGGATTCAGATCAGAGAGTTAGGGTTGCTTTAAACTTTGCACGAACTAAGAAGAGAAAGAGGCAAAATATAAACCAGCGGAGGGATGAAAGGAGAGAGCAGAGGAAGGGTGAGAGCATGGAAAGAGAAGAAGAAGAAGAAGAAAGAAGAAGCAGTGATAGGATTAGGGCTTACAGGACATTGTGCTTGTTTTGTCTTTGGTGAAACCAAGATTTCACAATAACATAGCTGGGAGAAGCAGCCACATCCCCACCCTCAATTCAAGGTCACTGCTGCTGTGACTTCCAACTGATTGATGAAAACAAAACCTATTATAAAGCATACTCATGTACTGAAAAAGAAAAGTGATATATTTGTAGCTAAAGTCAAAGTAAGATGGAGGTCTATGAACTCAGTATCAATGAACTATTCTATGTATTGTCTTGTCAATTTGTGTGGACATTCATTGTCCCAAGAGAACAAATCCTAATTAATTCTGTGGTGAAATAACTTTCCATCTCATTAAAGGCAATTAACCACATGTTGAACTGCTGTTACCCTTGTTGTGGATTAAGGACTAGGCTGAATATCAGGAAACACTTCCTCTTAAGAACTTTAATTTATTTATTTTTTTCAAGTATTATGTTGTATTAAAGTTGCAGCGGATTTGGAGAAGTTTTGCAGACTGTTTGTTTCTGTCTGCAATGTCTTTCCATTGCCAATATTATGTCTGAACAGATGGGTAACATCTGAAGACTGAAGCCAAATGACTCACCACTTAAAGCAAACGAGAACCTCTGCGGATCTGACCCCGGCAGAGGATTTTGTTTTTCCAAAATCTCTGAATGTTTTTTGGACACCAGAAATGACTCAAGGCTGTCAAGGCCTTTAGAGAAGGCCACTTACAGTGATCCCTTCTGGCCTTTGCTATAGGCATTACACAAACCTATACAAACTAACAGCAAGTTCCTTTATTATTTTTAGTGTTGCTGTGTTAATGCTGATCTTGATTGGCTGAAGAAGTAGCAACCAGCGTGTTTATGCTAGTGTGCAGCACTTTAGAAATGTGTGTGTAATTCAAGAAACGTCCTGGTAAAATGTATCTTTTCCTAATCTTTATCCCATAAAATGTGCTTTTTTCATACAGCCTGTAACTCATAACCTTTGGTTCCTTTGGAGTTTGCCTTGAATAAAAGTTTATCCCCCGGGTTTTTTCCATGCTCAGAGACAAATTGTAAATACCATCCTCTTTCTCTCACACGCACGCACGCACACACACACTCACACACACACACACACACACACACACACACACACACACACACACACACACACACACACAACCAGGCATACTTCAATGCTGTTGTGCAGACCAGATAGAAGCTTTTGACTTTTACTTTGGACAAATGAGAACAAAACAAAAAATTAGCATTGTTCTCATGGTGTATCTGGTGCTCAGATGTCTGCAAAGGATTCTTCCATTGTTTTTACTAGTTCAGTTACACAGGCATGTTGAGCAACGTTAAAAAGCGTCTTTAACTAATCAGGCTGCTTTTGAATCCATAAGTGATCTTGATTCTGAGAATACTGTCTTACAGCACAGTTAATTACTTAACAATTATACATTGAGTCTGAAGGTGTACATATTGAAAGTCTAATTTTGTTAACTTGACAGATACAGATTGAAACCATAATCCAATGTGTAGATTTCTGCTACTAAAAAAGCCTGGACTGGCTACCTGTACAACCACCAACTATCAAGTATACTTTCCAACTGTCAGTAATAGACACAACATATAAACTCCACGTAGAAAGGCCCCAGCTGACCAGGAGACTCAAACCAGTTACCTTCTACTGTGAGGCAATGCTGCAATGTGTCACCACAGTTGGTTCGCAGTCATTTCAAATTAAACCAAACGCGGGAAAATAAAGACAGATCACCCGTAGCATGACACGGGAATATGAAAGTCAATATTTCTGTGCCAGCCATATTGGCTTTGGTCAATTAATCAGTGCCTGAAAAAACACAAAATAAAACAACCAATAGTAATAAGATAATAACACTTTTATAGCACTTGTCTGTCCAGAGTTGCTAAATATTCATTTAAATATTCATCACAGTTTGTTATACTGTGGTCAAGCCAAACTCTGTCACTTGATCTTAAAAAGTGCACCCATGATCATTTAATTTTCACAGATGTTTAAACTCAAATATTGTACACTATTGTGCAAAAGTCTTGAGTCACCCTTCATTTCTTTATATTTAGCTTTATATTTAGGAAATAGGTTCAGTGATCTATTGAAATCCCAGAAATACAGGTTATAAGAGAAAATAGAAGCCAGTGTCCAAAGAGAAAATTTGAAAGACCTTTAGAAAGCTTGGAGAACTTGTTTTAGACTGCTTTAAAACGTACAAGAAAGTCTGGGTCCTTGGAAGCAAAAGAAAAAAATGAGGGGTGACTCAAGACTTATTGTAAATCCAGTGGAATAGTTTAAGATGGTAATGTGTGGTAGATATTGTTTAAATCAAATCTTCAAGAAATACTTTTATTTTCTTATTTGACAGTAGTTGATCTGCAAAGACGTGGAAGAAGCTATGCACATCAATTCAACCTTATGATCAATGACTTCCACAGGAAAAAACTACAGTCAAACCTAACCCTACACAATGTCAGTCCACCGTGTAGCTTGACTGTTACAATAGCCTCCCAGGCAAAGAGAAACCACATCTGCACCACCTGTTTCTATGAGACGATTTGTACCATGTATAGCTTTATGTGTGTAGTCATTAAATAATTTCCAATGTGTAGTAGTGTATTATCGATGACTTCATCTCCATCTTGCATCTCATGACCCTGAAGCTGACCTTATTGGTTCAACAACAAGCTCAGGTTTGCTGTTTCCTCCCAATGTGGCTCAGCAAGAGGTGTACCACTCAGGCTGAGATGTGGTGAAGAAGAAGCAGGAATAGCTAGTTCCCCACCACCTCTACCATATGCTTCAGAGAGGATATCCCAAAGTGTAGGAAGGATGTAGATTTAATCACATTTACACTATGTTGACCTATAAACACCTTCTCCTTTTCCCTGCAGGATGTGCAGTGGGAAACAGGTGATTACATGTGCCAGGAAAAACTCAGACTGCTTTCTCTTTGTCTTCTGCACATTATATTCACTTACACATGTGCACTCATCCAAAGGCACGGTCTTAAAAGGTTTATCCTTGACCTTTTTTTTTTCGTTTTGTTCATCTGTTTACATTTTGTGACATTTATTAGGATTGCTGTTGTAACTTGGCAAGCACATTGCAGCTTTCATGCATAATTAATTCAAACTTCATGTTCTTCTAATTATTCACCACGTCAGTGTAATAAGACACTTTAGAAAACTTTAAAAAGACATGCTTGAAGGACCTCTGGTGTAGGAGTCTCACTTACCTGTCTGCATGTTGTAACATGAAGGGATCAAAATCAGCAGAAAGACCAAAATGTGTTCCACAGTCGTCATCCTTGCTCTAGAATTATTGTTCAGACCATTATCTAGCAGATACATAATGAGACTATGGTGAGATTCCCCCAGTACGTATAGAGATGTTCTTGTTGTGTTTCTCTCCTATATGCATCTGCGTGTGTCTTAGCCAGGGACAGCCATGAGCTCTGCGCTCAGCAAGAACCAGCTCAATCACTCTGCGTATGTATCTGTGTGTGCGCGTGTGTGTCTTTTAACTTTGTAACTGACGGCGGCAGCTGCTTGCTGTCCTCATGTACAGTCACTCAGGTTGTGTAGTTCTGCTCTAAGCTCCACAGGCTCCAGTGCTGGTCTGTTAACTACATTTAAAGTAATCAACAAACAGTGTTTATTTATGATGTTCATATAAGACACTAGGTACAAGTTTTGGTCAGTATGGGCATACATAAAGACACAGAAATTATGAAACTTCTACATTTTTTATATGCAGTGCAAATTACTTTACATTGGCATACTATCCTTTTTCTCATGCACCAATGGCTCCATGTAAATCTGGTCAGAGGTGTGATCCTTAAATACACACGTAAAATAGCCAAAAAGCCACTAAAGAGAAAGCTCATGTCAACGATCAAAAGAAAAATAAGGTATATTTTATCTGCAGATATATCCTCTTTTAATTTTAATACCAAGTCATTAATATTAATATATAAAGAAATTTACAAATATGTATTTTTAAAAATATATAGACAGGCTTATTTTAGCACATTACTTAACATGTATTTACTGTTATATATTGACACACACACACAATCCAGAAGGAAGCCTTTGTGCCCACCTGTTGCCTGCCAGCCTGTACGTCCTGTTTTATTTTGGGAAAGGAATGGCATTTCAGTTCATTTGCTCCTTATCCATTCTGCTTCAGATACACCCTACTATTGTACTCCATCAGCACACACAGTTAGCTTCAGTCTGTCATCTGTGTAGATTTAACTGTTGACTTAACAGATGTCACAAGGAGGTTTGTTTCAAAAAATTAATAAATAAAGCGGATTAAATTAAACGTAAAATACAAAGGATTGCTTGTTTGTGACCTTCTTGTTTTGTTTTGTTTTATCATTCTGTTCTTATGGGCTTTTTGGCTAATTAGCAAAAGCCTAGAATGTGAGAATTCCTTAACTTACAGTCCATGTAAACGTTGCGTCTGATGAAATAATTCACATCTGTTGATTGTCTAGCTCCATTCACCCTTTGCTGTTTCAAAGAGTACATTAGCCTATTATATAGTAAACAGTATACAGTAAATGTTATATAAAAGAACAGGATTTTATTAGTTTACACTGATGCTTGACAGAACTGGGCTGTATGTAGTGTCATGAGTCCAGTTTTTTTTTTTTTTTAAATCAGCTTTATTGTTTCATGAAAGTGTTACAACACCAAAGTAACCCAAACACATCAAAGAGATCAGGTTTTAACCTGGTATCAAACCAGGATAAAACTGAAAAAGATCCCACTGATACTGATAGGCCTGGAATCTCTGACTCAGCATTACCAGATGTCTCTGTTAAATATTTGCACTAATACTCTGACTCCCTCTGCTGACAGAATCGCAGCAGAGGCTCCAATTTGCATCAGACTGAGGTTTGCAAACATACTTTAAAGACGTCCATTGTTTTGATAACCTTAAACTTTTTAACTTTTTTTTCTCCACATAGGCTGTACTACCAGGTTTCTCTCCTACATTTTAGTATGTATTCATATGTATGTATTTGTTTAAATGTGTTTGTTGGTGCTCACATGCATGTGTATTTGACACAAATTGCTTATTTGATAAGATCATTGCTAAGGCTTTTGAGATTATGACACTTGAACAAAACGTCTGTTTTCTTTTGAGAGAACATAAAAAATTACATTAAACTCCAAAGTCACATTTTTCAGTTCAGGTCAATTCAATTTTATTTATATAATGGCAAATCACAACAACAGTTTCCTCAAGGTGTAATATAAGGTAAAGAGCATAAATTAATACGTTAAAACCAAACAATCAGATGACCCCCTATGAGCAAGCACTTGGAGAAAGTGGGAAGGAAAAACTCAATTTCAACTGGAAGAAACCTCCAGTAGAAGCATGCTCAGGGAGGGGCAGTCATCTGCTCAGGGCACTCAGGGCATCGTGGGAACCCCCCAGTAGAGGTTCAGAGTCACCTGATCCAGCCCTAACTATAACCTAATAAAAAGAAGGAGTCAAGTTAGCAAACATACTGAATGTTGACTTGTAGGATTTTGTGGTGTTACATGCTGTAACCTGAACATCAACAAAGTAGATGTTTGATCCAGTGTAAGACACCTGGTCTAAACTTTTAAAAGGACAAATGTGCAGGATGTGAATAAACTCTGTATTTAGAATGTTGAAGACTTTCTAGATGGTTCAGTCCAAATGGTACAAACATCAACAGTGTTCCAATCCCACTACAATCTCAGTTGATTTGTAAAATTGCCCAGCAGGCAAATGTAATGCGTTATGCATAACCCCCGCTCTCACTCTTTCCGGGCATGCATGCACAAACGCACAGTTAAGTCGAGTCATATCTGGTGTCAGTCAGCCACTCCCTATGAACACTGTCTCAACATGTTCTGTAATAATTAACCAGCTGCTGTGGGGTGCTACACACGCTCACCTCCTGCCACATGCACCGTACTCTGGACCTCCTACCACAAACACACATGTACATTATGCACACATGAGAGCTCGAACATGGAGTGAACTTGCTTCATTCGATAGAAGATTAAAAGATACACTAGTCAGGTAAGAGGAAATTTACTTTTGGTACATGTTTACTTTATACTTTGGTTTGTTAACGTGTTCTTTGCAGCTGTAAAAGAACCAAAGAGCGTCTGGCTTAACAAAATGGAAATGAAATGCGTTACACCTCTTTCAGAGCAACACCTGCCAGTCACATTAAGAAAATAAAAGACTGTAATAGTTGAATTCTTTATATTATTTGTATGAAAAGCATACTCATTCTATGTTAGCCACATGGGGCGGACACCAATGTCACAGACTAGAGCTCATGTGACTCGAGTCATACAGTAGCTGATACAGCACAGTTTATCTGTAGGCTGGAGTAGAACAAAGCTGGGTTCTTTGTCACAATGTTTGTCAGGTTTTGCAGCCCAGGTGCAAGAAACAACCAGAAGGTATATTAAAATGACATAATCAGGTCAAATCTAGGGAGAAACAAAGAGCAAGGGCTATGTATGAAGACAGTCAGATACAGAAAGGAGTGGCGAAATGGGGAGGAGCAAAAAGTAAAGTAAAGGCAGTAAAACAAATACATTGGTGTGTGTTTGTTTTCTTTGGCTTCATTCCGTTTTTATAGAACCACAGCTGACAATCTGAAAAAGGCTTTTACTGCATACACACACAAAATCATCTGTTCAACCTCCAGATAACATCGTACTAAAAGTAAAGTGAAGCAGTCAACTGTGGCACTGAATTGTGTGAAGTGTATATGCCAAAGAGTTGTAAAAGTTTCCGAGTGATTATCTCATGCTATCAGAACATATGCCCTCTCAAAATATAAATAAATAAATAAATCTATTTCCTGATGGCTTGTTTAGCGGATTAGCAGAGAGAGGGCTGTAAAGTGTTCACCTACAGCGGGATTTTTACTCACCACTAGCCTCTTCAGAGAACATAAATATATGTCATGGTTCTATTCAAACGTCACATTTGATGCTGGTGATTTTTTCTTTTTTGTTTTTCTTTTTGCCTGCAAGCAAGATTTACAACTTTAAAGGTCACTTGTCTTCCAGTGGATGTCGACCCTCAAAGCATGCTTTGTATAGACTTTAAGAGTAAACTTTTGATTATAATATGCAGAATATTTTTTAAATGAAGAATTAATTCTAAAAATGTATAACTACATTGTAACAAAATGCAAAAAATAAAATTATTTAAAATAATTACATGTTTGTGAATACACTACAATGCTGTGAATGTGGATGCTGTGTGAAATGGTGATAAATTGCTGGGCATTCATTATATTCTTCAGTATATATACAGTAGTTGTTTCCTTTATATTACAAAGGCTTATAAGAGGTCAGTGAAAGAGCTGACATTATTATATGCTAGAGCTTAAATTTTCTGCAGCTTACTACCATGTATCACTTTTTTTTTTTTACTAGAAACTGTTCTTGTCGATCACATTAGTGCTGTGATTTCTTAAAGCAAATACCACTGGAATGATTTAACCTTTGCATAATGTTCAGGACAAATTTGGACCATTTCAAGATTAAATATAAAAATAAAATACTTACAAATGTCTAAATGTCAATCTTTTAGCCTGAAGAGTGGCTTGAGAAGTATTGCCATGGCACAGATACAAGGTCTGAAATATGGTTGGATTATGGAGGTCCAAAACCCAGTTAGGGCCTTTCTGTGTGGCGTTTGCATGTTTGACCAATTCCAGAGCACTTGGGTTATTCTGGCTTCCTCTCACAGTCCAAACACATACCTGTTAGTTTAATTGATAATTCTAAATTGGGCATTTGTATGAGCTATTGCTTGAGCTGCACTATGAAGTCATAAAGTGATATATATATTAATTTTAAATGGTTAAAACAAAACTTGTAGCTAAAAGTGCTTTGAGTGGTCACAAAGAACAGAAAGGTTATATATAAATGAAAGTACATCCTGTGCTTGTTTGTGCTGTGTAACTACAAGCAAGCAAAATAAACAAATGAGAATCTTTTTATACCGCGCAAACTGAGATTAAACTAACTGAGAGCTAAGATTAAAACAGAGCTCTTAAGTGGGGTTGTGGGATCATAAGATTAGAAAGGCACGTGACTTACCAATGCTTTGAATGCACAGACTGGTTTGCAATAGGCAAGTTTTTGTTTTTTTGTTTTTTGCTTTAAGATTTAATTATAAATGTTTTTTTGTGAAACAAGTGAAGACAATGATTAATGATTATAATAGTTCAACATGGTTATATTTGTTCTTGCGATTTTCACTCTCAATAAAAAACAGATAAATTACTATGCTTGTAATGGTTAAATCTCTTAGGTGAGATGATGTTCTCAAAAATGAGTGTTATTAAACTTAAAAAATGAAACACGTATTAATCTTAATAGGCAATTTATACATTCTAAAAAGAGTTGCTGATTAAAATTTGTTGGAAACCCTAAACTCTGCATGTTTAAGAGGGAAAACATACAAACTGCTGTATTTAACTCAAACTCGGGAGTTGGAGTCAGCATGATGAGCATGATAATACTTTTTTTAAAAACAATTTTAGCAAACATTATTATAAAAGTACATTTGCTCTATGCCATGTACTTCAGTACTTCATTCACACAAACATGCCCACCTGGGATTTGTTACATAGACCCTGGATTTTCAAATGAACTCCAACTCCAAGCTTCTATCATTATGATGACCGTTATTATTGTAATTAGAGGAGTTGTAGTAGTAGTAGCACATGGTTATAAACATAGTGTTTTCTATCAGAAAAGAGTAAAAAAGAGTCTTGACTGATGCTTTGATACATTAGGGATTGTACATTGTGCTTTACTGTTACAGTGCCTAAATGCAGTTTTACATTAAAGTTTGTTGCCAGATTCAAATCTTCATGTGCACATAAGATACAAATACCAACGTTTTTCTGTAGAAACTGCGTGCTTAAAGTTTTGTTATTGTTATCGTTGTAGCTGGCACGTCTCCCTGTGCAAGAGGAAACAGTCAGTCAGAAAGAGGAGTGCCGTGGCTTCTGGTATGACAGCTGCTGAATAACTGAGATATTACTTACCAGCAAACAGGCTGAGGCAGAGAAAACCGGTAAGAATGAAAGAAATAGACATATATGACTGCTGTTTTCAGACTGCTGGGAGTTTTTGCAGGATTCCAGAAAATAACAGGAGAAAGAAGTTTTTGCTTTTTTGTTTTTTAAATGCGGCAACATGAATATTCCAGCAGTCCTCTTTGTCGGTCACAGACTTCAGCGTCTCTGACCAAAGAATAAACAAATGGTTAGGTCTACACTGTCATCACGGGTTGCTGGGTGGAGTGCAGCTATAAAATCTCTTAGAGACGAGCACAAAAAAGAAAGTAAAAGAGTGAATGCATGTTAGAGAGAGCGAGAGAGAGCAAGAGAAAGAGAGAGAGGGATAAATATAACACAAACACATCAGAGAGAGAGACAGAGAGACTGGAAAGAGATATTTAAAGCACAGAAGGAAGAAAGAGGCAGACACAAAGACAGTGAGGAGAGAGGATAGCTCTGACTCACCATGTTAGAGGAGGTAAGACTCGATTTATTTAATTTGTTCTTGGAAACACTGACAGCTGGTTCAGGATTGTAGAAGTGCACTGTAGCTCCCAGTGTCTTTCCTTGCTCAAGTTGCACATAATGCTGGTTAACTATTTTTATGGAGCCATATGCACGACTACGCAATACTGTTCACCAAGTTGGCAGCATCTATTGTTAGTCACCTGATTTTACACTCAAGCTTACACGTATATGTTTCAGGGGGTTTTTTTATAAGGTTTTCATTAACTTTATAAAATTGTTTGTTTGTTTTCACAGCAGTAGATGACCAGACATGAATGAAGCAGCTCTCCTCCCAGTCATCAAGGCAGGGAATGGGAGAACACTGTCCAGGTGAGTTACTTTGTATACTAAATGTCATTTATGTATTCTGTATTTCATGTTCCCTTAAGTGGTTCCAAATAATCTGACAAAGAATACAAAATATAAAATAATAAACTAATAAATATGACCTGAACATTGTCGGGCTGTGCTGTGCAAAACCTTACATTTAGTTTTTTATTAATTTTAGAGCGGAGTTTCTCTCCCTGTTTAATACCTACAACTGCTTCCTGAAGGACCAGACTCAACTTCGCCTCACTTACGCTCAGGTATGATTTAATAAGAATTTGAAATAGGTTTCCATTTTGCTTCCCAATTCTTGGGATATTCACATTGCTAGTTAGTAAGGATAATTAATAGGTAATATACAAAAGCACCATGATTCAATGGTTAGTGCTTTGGCTTCCTGGGGTCAAATGCACCTGCCTGTTTAGGCCTGTCTGTGTGGAGTTTGCATGTGTGTGGGTTCTCTCACACTACTCTGACAGAAAAAGATTGTTTGTCCTTGTCTGTGGTAGCCAATAGACTGCAGACCTGAGGCCTGTACTTCAGTGTTAATCCTGGGTTTTTAGTACTGTGAAGGTGGATCACTTCTTACAGGTGTAGATGGTAGCTTACACTGCTAGCCTAACCTGCTCAGGAGCAGGTTATGTTCCACATCATAGATCAACAGGTATTTAACCACCACCTACTAGCCAGTTTTTCCTGAAAATAGCGTCACCATTCCTGGAAGATCTCCCAGACTTCTTTGCACAGAAAGTAGGTGGGCCTAAAGTTCAAGTAGTTTCTAAAGTCTCTGTGTTTCCCCATTGAGCATGAGCATTAAATATAGATTCCTATGCACAAATTTATTCCTTGATTTTCTGTTTTCCTGTTCACAGTGAACAAATTAAAACAGTGTTATTATTCTATAAACTTTAATTTATAAACCTAAAACATATCACCCATTTGTACTTGCTACCTGAAAGAAAATCCACATTTTTGCACAGATTTGGCCTTTTAAAGGCATGTGGTCTTAAACTTTTGATTGGGACTGTATCTAGCCATATAGCTAATAGTGAAGCTTGTTTTAACATGTCTGTGTATGTGTTTCTGTAACAGGAAGCAGATGGCACGGTGGTGGTGGAAGGCATGCTGAATATCTGCTGGGGAGTACGGAGACCAATCAGGCTGAAAATACAGGATGACAAACAAATGTTTCCATTTGTTCCTAAGACCTCTCCAGATCCCACCAGTCCAGTCAGCCCACTGGAAAGCAAGAGGTTAAAATCAAATTTTGTACAATATTTTTAGTACTGGTGGGAAACAGTGGCTCTGTGGTTGCCACCATTGCCTCACAGCAAGAAGATCCTGAGTTTGCCTCCACCATCTGACCGCGGGCTTTGCATGAGCTCCCTGCGTCTGCATGGGTTCTCCCGAGGTACTCCGGCTTCTATCCCACAGTCCAAAGACATGCAATTGGTGGGGTCAAGTTAATTGGGGACTCTAAATTGGCCATAGGTGTGAAAGTTGGTGAATGGTTGTCTGTCTCTCTCTGTTATCTCTGCTTAAGATTGGCAACCTGTCCAAGGTGTACCCTGCATCTCAACCAGTGGTAGCTGGACTAGGCTTCAGCTCACACGCAACCCTACTGCATGACTACAGTAGTTATATAGCTAAAGTGTTTCAGGTTTTGTTTTCATAGTCAATCTTTCTTTCAGAGGAATGTCACGATGGGGAGAATATGTTGACCTTCACCAGATAGATGAGATGGTTGAGACGCCACAAGAAACAATCAAAAACCCTTTACCAGGTGAATGCTTTTTTCTCTTCACTATCTCTGTCATTTCTCAAAAATGCTATCTTAACCATTAAATTATAGTATATTATAGATATTGTTGGACATAAGATCTTGGCTTATGGATTATCATCAAATCTTATTGTTAGCTTTAGTTGAATGTCATGTCTACTTGTTTACACACATTTAAAACTGTCTTGTTTATTGTAGTTACACCATATGTTGAATGTGAACCTTTTTTCTCTGGGGGTGTTTGCACAAAAAGGACCACCTGTTTATGAGACTTCAACCCTGCGCCCTCCAAAGCAGAAGAATCCAGAACAGGAAGCAGAGTCCAACCTGTTCCGCTGTATGAGTGATGCCTCGCTGGTTAAAAGAAGGAGGGGCACGGGAAAGTCAGCAGCTCAAAGAGAAAAAGAAAGGCAGCATCGCTTTTCAATCAATGGCCACTTCTACAATTACAAAGTGGGTTTCTGCTTAAAACTGCCCTCAGGGCTTCTTTTCTTCATCATGAGTTTAAGGTCAGTGTTGTTTCACTCTGTTCTACAGACCTCGATCTTCACTCCGTGCTTTGGTACACCAACTAAAGTTTGTATCTCTAGCAGAATGACCACAAACCAAGTCATTGAACAGCTGCTGCACAAGTTCAAGGTAAGATTGGTACCAGAGGACTAGTACAAAAAATGATTGTAATTTATGTAACAGCAAGTGCTGTGAAAAAAAGGATTTTCACCTTCTTGAGTTTTTAAAGGTACAGTAAGTTTATGAGGTTTTTAATAGACAAAACCCCAATTTTGAACACATAAACAACATGGACATCACCAGTCCATCCTTTTATGCATGTGACTAGAGACCAGGCACACATATAATGCACCTCATAACTTTTCATTCAAAGGTCACAATTAGCTTACACACTGTACCTTTAAATACAAAATGCAGTTTTTAAATGATGACTTCATTTATTCAGGGGGGAAAAAACAGCAACCCAAACATATCTCTGCATTGTCCCCTCTTGTTAAATCATTAATTTTTTATTTATTTTTTTGGAATGCTCATGTTCATTTTCAGCAGCCACACCCAGGCCTCATTACTGTCAGACATGTTGAATCAGGTAATCGCTTAAATAGAACCTGTCTGAGAAAATTAAACGGGCTAAAGGAGCTCAGAAAGCGACACACATTGCCTAAACCTAACCTACTTAAGAACAGAGTCAGTGACATCTCAGTATGGAAAGGTTTACAAAGCCATTTCTAAAGCTTTGGGATTCCAGTGAAACAAGGTGATAGCCATTATCCACAAAGGGAGAAAACTTGGAACACTGGGGAAACTTCCCAGGACTGGCCGCCCAACAAAACTTACAACATGAACTCATTCAGGGCATAACAAAAGAACCAGGTTTATATCCTGTCACATCAAAAAAGAACATTATACCAACAGACAATGGTGATAGTGCGATGCTCTGTAGTTACTCACAGAGCAACTACAGACTACAGAGCAACAGAGCAACTCCAGGTCCTTGCTGCTCTAGGACCTGGATGACTTCTTGTAATTAACGGAATCATGAATTCCTGGAGGAGAGGTTTGGATAGCTTTTGTCCCTTAAAAAATGAAATCATGATCTAAAAATTGTAGTTTATATTTGCTCAGGTTACCCTTAAATGAAAATTATGAACACAAATGAATATTAAAATTTGCTTGATGATCTGAATGAGTGTGACAAATATGCAAAAATCCAAGAAATTAGGAAGGAGTCAAAAAAAAAAAGAAACCACAGCACTGTTTAGGGAGGGAGGTACACTATATTGGCAAATGTATTTAGTCACCCATATCAATCACTGAATCCAAGTGGTCCAATCACTTCCAGGGCCACTGGTGTGTAAAATCAAGTGACTAGGCACATAGAGTTCGTCTACAAACATTTGTGAAATAATGGGTTGCTCTCAGGGTTGCAAATATCTTATTAAACCTCATGGATTAAGCATGAGATGTAAATAATGTATAGTCAGAATTCATCAAACCATAATAACTTCATCCAAAAAAAAAAAGTATATATTTATATATTTCTTTGGCTGTATGTTCATCAGATACAGAACGATCCCCAGGAATTTGCTCTCTACTGTCTTCATCAAAGTGGAGGTGGGTTCATCTTTTCCACAAGAAATGCAATAATTAGACATAGCACAAGAAAATGCTGCACCAATGTGGCACTTGTGTGCTTTGTCCAGAAAAAAGGAAGCTGAGTAACACAGACCAGCCGTTATGGGAGCGCACACTGCAGGGACCCTCTGATGACATCATGAAGATTTTTTTGATGGATGCGGATGAAGAGGAAGTTAGTGATGATGTGAGTGTAGTAGCCGTGCCTTAACTTATGGTAACATAATGTTACCCTTTAAGTGTTTTAAGGTACCTTCATTTACTTCTAATAAGGACTTTTATGCTTTTTTATTTGTTGCAAACTATATGGTACCATATTTTTCTTTGCAGGTAGCTCAGTATCTGAACATTGAGCTTCCAATCCTTGAAAAAGTTTTACAGAAACTCAAAGACGAGGAGAACAGAGAGATACAAAGGATTGAGAACAAGTTAGTATACAATTTTATTTGCTTAAACGCTCTTGAAATGCTTTCTCACGAGTGCAATTAAGTTTTGAAAATAGAGAAAATTAATAAAGAGCCTAACGGTGCGTGCTTTACCACTTATGCATGACTACATCTTCCTTTACACCAGTCAAAAAGATGTGCATAACCAACATTCACCAGTCACATATAAAAACTGTAGTAACGTTTGAGGTCAGGTGGTGGCGCCAATATTTAAACTTTCTCATTTATATTTTTGCTTGCTTATGGTGTCTGTATCTCTCTCTTAATCTATCTGTGTGTGTGTGTGTGTGTGTGTGTGTGTGTGTGTGTGTGTGTGTGTGTGTGTGTGTGTGTGTGTGTGCCAGGTACAAACACCAAAAGAGAGTCCTGTCCAATATGTTAAACTGTAAGATGTCACGTCCCATTGAGACCAGTGTCTAACAACTCACCTGATTTTCTAAAACAAGATTCAACATTCAGTACAGCACCATTTCCATGTTCAACGATGAAAGATCTACAGAAATGTGAGGAATTCTTTTCCCTTGTTTTTTTTTTTCTTCATGCACTCTTTAATGTTATAATTCTGAATCTCTGATACATGATAAAGATGAACAATTTGGGATATGAAGCATGAAGCTGGTGTATATCCCATACAAAAATATATCATCCTTCCAGTCTTATGTGTCTTTTTCTATTTTAAACTGTAAAAGAAATTAAAGATGCAAATGTAAGACGTTGCTGCCAGAAATTGTAGTTCACTGTGTCCGTGAATAAATATGGGACCAGCATGGCCACTTCTGTTTGTGCTTTCTGTTTGCTATGTTTGAGTTATGTGTGCCACTGGAGCTTTTCAAGGGTTATTTGGACTCAAGGTTAAATTCTTTTTTTTTTTTTTTTTTTTATCAATGATCAAAATATGTGTATATAGACTTTTGATAAAACTATATTGATTGTTAAAAACCTGCTGAAACCATAGTGAAATTATGACCTTTACTCTTTTTTCGTGTACTTTGTTATTTTATATGTGGTTGAGTTGGATGGATTTTATTGCTGATTTCTGGTATTTATTTTACTGGTTTGTAATAAAGTGTTGATTGGCTCAATGACCACAATGGAAATAGTTCTTGTATGTGGTGTTCATCAAATTTTAATCCAGACAAAACTTTCCTTGAGTCTTAGCATTTGCACGTTCCTCAGACTCCTGCATTTTCCTCTCTACGTAGTTTTCCCAGTGTGTTTCTATCTCTTCCATGAGAGTCTGCATAATACTTTGTACTTACTGTAGGCCTCTGTTATTTTGTTTCGCTGCCTCCACCCTTTTTTGTTTTATTTGTTTGCCTTCATCTGAACCTCTCAAAGTAGCTGGTGGTTAATTTGTCACTTAGTCAGCCAAACATCATTCCAAAGATGCCACACATGACAGGTTGAAAGTGGGGGAAATATGTCTAAGATGAATCATAAGATGACAAAAATGCCACTTTAATTAAATATAGCAATCATCAACAATGGTACAAACAAGATGACAAAGAGTGAATGCAATAATAAGCTACTTTGGGGGACAGATAATAGGAAAACTGGATGACAGGAGATAAAACCAGTAAATAAAAGTCCTCTCTCATTTTGCTTCTCTGTGTCTGTGTGTGAAAGATGGGAAAATGCTTACAGATGGAAAACCTTGTCTTAATAGTTAAATAATGAATGTGAAATAAGGTGAGCAGTGCAGTTTAGAGGCAAAGACTTTGTAATGGCTTGCCAGCCCACCAGACAGCCTTATATTACTAAGCAATTTTCCTCTGCCATGATGAATGACTAAATGAGAATAAACAGATGTTTTATTGTAGGATAGAGTTTCCATGTGCACCAGTTTCCAAATGGTAGACTTTTAAGAAATGGAAAATGAGTGTTCCCAGTGGCACAGTTTTGCTGTTCCATCATGAAGGAGATCCATAGATGTTAGCTGTGCAAGCCCCAGAAGAGGTTTTACATTTCTGTTTTTGAAAATTGGATTTTACTCAAGAGGAAGAATGTATTCTTATCCACTAAATGCAATTTTTCATTTAGTTCATTCATTTAATTTTCTTTTTATTAAAAAAAATCATACAAGTTTGTAGTTTTAACTGAGATAATATTGTACATGCAGAGCAAATATGTGATCTATGTAAGTGTCTGACAACTCTGGGTGTAAGCCACAAGTTTAAAGAGTAAAAGAGAGAGAGCATTTTAGCAATACAGATAAATAGATTATTAGTTGGGTTTATTAGCTCGTTTAACTGCCCATTAACAAACATGCACAAATGTCTAACCAGCCATTCACATGCTAGCAAGGTCAAACTGGTTCATCAGAATTGAGAAGAAAAGTAATGGTTTCTCATTCCAGATAGATGTACACCAATGATTACAAACACACATACACACACACACGTGTGTGTGTGTGTGTGTGTGTGTGTGTGTGTGTGTGTGTGTGTGTGTGTGTGTGTGTGTGTGTGTGTTCGGCGACATGGGCCTCTTCTTTCTTCTTAGACTGATCTTGTAGTAAGTAAACACGACAGTCAACCATTAAATTCTTATTTTTAATCTGTAATGTGCTATTATTGAGTGACTATTTAAGGAGGACCTGACATGATGACAATCAAGGTCAGCTTTTGTTATATAAAAAAAAATCTCTCATGAATCTTAGTTTGTATTAAAAAGATAATAAATAATAAATAATAATAAATAATAAAAATGAAAACAAAAAAATGAAATTCTTCAATATTCATGTTTTATTTTACTGCTAAAGATTCATTTGTGTCTCTGGAGGTGCGTATCCAAAAGAAAGGTGATTGAATATTCTTATGATGGGTCTTTAACTCATTTTATGACTCCATGCTTCTTCATGTTGGATAACTGAATCATTTCATTTTAGACGTGAAGTTTGAGGACACTCAACATTTAGGCTTAATGTCTAAAATTCTGGCAGCAAACAAAGGTAATCTCTATTTATCCAAAACAAAATGTTTCAGCTGACTCCTTAACTGCCCATACCATGCCTGTGGGCAGTGGCTTACAACCTACAGTGTGATTTTGCATTAAAAGTTAATTATGAGAAAAACATATTGGCTGCTCAGATGAGATTTATTTCAACTTGTTTGAGGTTAATGATTCCCCTCTTTATGGATTCAGATTTATCTTGAATCTAAGGAAGAAAAGGTTGCTAGTAGTTTCATTTATAAATCGAATTTCAGAACAATATCTAGAAAGTCTGACCATCCCATTATATTACATTTGGTTAAAATCTGATACAAAGGTCACAGAGATCTTGGACTGAAAACAGGACTGTCTCCAAAAATACCTCTGAGACAAAACAAGCTCATACCTCTGAAATGAACAATGATAACTGTTTTTATTCTTTGTTCAATACAGAATGCATTCAACTTGCATAAACAGGATACTGACAACTTACACACTATATGACTGCTCCTCTGTGATGTATCATGGAAGGTAAGATTACTTTCTATCAATAACATAACTGTTTCCAGAAAAGTAGCAAAATGGTTTTGCTATTCTTTTTTTTTTTCTTTTTTTTTCAAAGAAGTACCTCTGTTTATGAGTGTAATGGTAGCTTGTCTAGCTGTCACATTATTTTCTACGTGGCAAGTTTCTGACTTCATCTCTTTGCATGTTGGTGTTAGGTGTGTATAGTACTGTGGTAGCAGCATCTGAATCACATTACTCTTTAACAGGAGAAAAATTAAAAAATACACTGGATTTTGGTTTATGAATTACTAGTTGTTGATGAATTTTAAGTGATGAAGTCATTTCTTAGGAATGACTTTGCATCAGTGCCTGGAGAAGAAACCATTACTCCCATTCCCAATCATTCTGTGCCAATAGGACAAACAGACAAAATGTCTAAGATTGATATAGAAAGGATCAATAAGTTATACAAATGCAGTGAGTACAAAAGGCATGGAAGAGACAACCCACTGTTTCCTAAAATGTATAATGAAATGCATCTCTCATTCCTCATGTATTTTTTCATTGACTGAATGAAGACATTTCTACAGAAACAGGTGTAGGAGATGTTATTTCCGAATGTCAAATCATTCTAATGACTCATTTCCTATCCTTCTTTTCAGACATTTGACAGAGCATGAAGAGAGATTGACTTGTGAAAAACTTCATGACTTGTGCAAAATGTCTAATCAGCTGATTTAGCTATAAAACAACAACAACAACAGCAACAACAAAAAACATCAGTTAGATAAACATGAATAAATCATGAACACTTTGACTCTTACCTGCATGCATATGATTGAGTCTATTCTAAATAGCCTACAGTAATAACTAAATAACTGAATCAAGTTTACATTTTGCACAAATGGCACACAGATATTTTTTTAAGCTAAAGTAAAATAGAAAAAGAAGGCATTTCAACCCATGAACCACAACCATGGCAAACCAAATTATAATTGCATTCTAGCAAACCTTTTTAATCTTTATTTCAAATTTATGATTTGTTCATTTTGAACAATCCTCCACATCCACCATGTTTAATGTGCTGCATTACATAGTACTGAAAATATATCTAAATTACAGAGACAGGAAATAAGAACACAAAAATTTGCCATGGCAATAAGCCTACAAAAGCAATTCAAATTAAAGCTGTTCAAAGTTTAAACATTGTCTTTAACTTTCCTGCACTTTTGTTTCTGCAGCTCGTGTTTGTTGTTGCGGGGGTTGTAAATCACCACAAAGCGGCACTTCAGATGCTATGAAAGAGGAAACAACAATGAGTATTACATGAGAATCAAAGGGGAGCATTTCTCTAGATTTCTGTTTTTAACTTATTAATTATTAATATTCAGCTTTTCACTTGTTTTGCATTGGAAAAAAATATTGTTGAGAAACTTTACAAACTTTACAGACTTTTACAAATGCAGACAAAGAAAAACATTCACCTTTTTCACAGCACTGCAGCCCTTCAAGTCTTGGTTTTCAGACTTGGGACACTTGGTTTTTCCCATGACTGCATCAATCTTATAGTCGATTGTATTGGTCACCTACAAACATCAGCATACATAAATGTATATTTTACGCTGTAGTGGGATTGCAATAGTAAAACGCTGATTCATTTTGTTTGTGAAAGCTGATTCTAACCTGACTCTGAGCATCAGTCACTTCAATCAATTTGAACATTTTCTTGCCCTTGGGCTTTTCATTGAACGTCTTCACAGCATGTTGAGCTGCCTCCTGAACCTCAGCTGAATCTGGATTCCTTTTAACCCAGCCACCCAGAAGAGGCTTGTTTTCTTTGATGAAATTAAACACACGAAAACACACAAACATTTAATTTACACAATTTCATCAAGATATCACACCAATGATTAAAAAAAATGATGAATGGATATTATTATGAGGATGCATTTCCTTATTGCACTAAACCGTGTGCCACTTAATGCATCTGCCAATTTAGGAAATTATTAAAAGTACTTACCTTAGTAATCCTCTCATATCCTAATATTAACTTGGATCTGCTTCCATTTGCAAAGTCATACACTATGCCGAACTCCATATTTTAGTCCAGAAACCACAAAACCCGCACTGAGCTGGTCTTATACTGCCAAACTACACTGACTTCTAGGCCAAACCAAGCATTGCTCATCAGAATCTACTGTAAAGCTCTACATGGCTCCTGCCTACATATATATCAGCGCGACTGAGGTATTATATGCAGATGCAGCTGACTTCTCATCTTTTCACTGCTCCACCCTCTTACTTTAAATACGAAGTGAGCTTCTGATGTTGTGGAGATTAAACTTTGGAATATTCTTCTTTGGCCTGTCTGATCAGCTTAATCGGTGTTTTGTTTCAAATCACTCCTGAAACTAATTTCTCGAGGCTGACTTTCCTTTAATCCTTCCCCCATTATTTTCCCCCTTAATGTACATCTACTTGAGTACTCGGTGAGTAAAACAATGGTTTTCATTTTAACAGATTTAGCAAGGAGTTGCCCTAAAAACACAAGTTAAAGTTACACGCAAGGAAAAATGCAATTTTGTCAAATGTATGTCTGAAAACAAACACTCCAAAGTTATGAAAATGATAAATCACATTGCATTCCAAATTCTGCGTAAATTGCATCAATGCTGCAGATTTTACTGCACTATATATAATCTTCCTTACATACTAAGTACTGGTACTGAGTTTTCCTGATGGATTACTCGTTTATTATTTTTATTCCTTAACACTCTGCAGCTACAACTCCACCATGCCAAATTAAACAGCACTTGAGCAAGAACATCTG
This sequence comes from Neolamprologus multifasciatus, assembly GCF_963576455.1. NCBI lineage: Eukaryota > Metazoa > Chordata > Actinopteri > Cichliformes > Cichlidae > Neolamprologus > Neolamprologus multifasciatus. The sequence goes on along the minus strand of NC_140445.1, from coordinate 30,843,819 downwards.
TATCTGTCTTCTCACTAAGGTAAACATGACTCACTGTAGCCAACCAGACTGCAGTACAGTCATCAAATATGGCGCCATTTTGGTGCCGTTTTGACATTCAAAGACTTACTAAGAGGCAAAATGTAAGCTCCCTGACTGTATGAATGGTTTTAAACAATGTTATTTATTACCATCCAAAGTATTCTGACCATATTACGCCATGCTGAGAAATCTGTAATGCAAGAACTGACACAGAGACACTGAAGCTTCAGCTGTCACTACAACTGCTATTTTATTCAGCATTTGCACACATTCTAACACTTTGTTTCCAAGGGTGTCATTAGCCCAGTGGATAACTTCACTCATGGTGCAACATCTCATTTCCACAACAACAACTGTAAGCCATTAAAGAGCACAGTAGCATCGGAAGAAACAAGCGTATAACAGCTACGCAACCATAATAGCAAACACAATTCCCTTAAACTCCAACAAACACGACATCCAAGGAGCACAACAGAAGATCACATCTAGCCTCTCTCATCATGCCACAAAAATATTTAATGACTATCATATGTTTTTCACTATTAGCATTTGTATTTTTCGGGATTTTGTCTTGTTATTACCTTGGGTTGCTATCTGAATTTTGTTATTGTATTTTTTCTTCATCATTTGTATAAAAAAAAAAGATGTGTATATGCACATTTCATCTCATCTTTTCTTTAACGCTGCGATAGTAGGCAATTTACTAATACATGTTTTTCATTGTGGCTAAATGTCATATGAATACACAAAGTCAAAGTAGCTGAATTGCAAATGTTTTGTGTGACTCGTTTCTAGACTGTTAGTCATGGTTCTGACACAGATGTCTACGCTCCAGTGCAGTCATTGTTATATACCTCCATTGTACTTTATAAGAATGGCTACCATTTCATGTTCATGTTGTTTCTACTTTACTGTCACCACATGTTGAGGTACTAATCAGAATCCAAGAGACAGATTCTGTCGACCCATTTAAACTAATTTGTTGAAATAGATGGATGCCTCTCATAATGTATTTAGATGAAGTTTAAATTAACATAATAATATACTGGTGGCTGTTTTTATCCATGTAGGATTTGCATCTAAAGAGCAAGACTAATTCAGTTCTGTTCAACTGAGTTTTGTTTATATAGCCCCAAATCACAACAACCAGCCAACACTGCATGCATGATCTGTTGGGTCTAAATGGGCACTGAATTGGGATCAGACAGGGAAAAGAAAAACAACCTTTTCTAGGATCAAGTGCATTTAAAATGGGCTGACTTGAAAGGAAATGTGTCCTATGGTTGGCAATCATGGACAGTATATCTTTATTGGGTTACCTGATTGTACATGCTGACACTATGTACGCTGGGCAACACGAACAGGTTTTGGAGCAACATGATGCTGCCAACCAGACAAGATTTTGTTTTTCAACTAATTACTGCATGATTTACAACAGCATCTCTAACTGTGTAATAAAACAATCCTGTTGCTAAACTGGCCAGAACCCATTGTTACTCAGGACAAATGACATCCATCATCTGACAAAAATAGACAAACATGATTTCAACAAAATTCCAGCTGATCTCATACAGTTTTGTTAAAAGGACAGATGTTACAACATAGGGTTAAACATCTGCAGATCCCAGCTCTTTCACAAAGCATGTTGCTGGTATTGGTTTTAAAATCAGTGCATACTTTAAGGAAACAATCAAATATTTTTTAACTAGATATTTATGTGATTTGCAAATATTTCACATATTTATTTTACACAGCTTCTTAACATTTTTGTAAATGTCCCTGTTGGAAAGTGATATTTTTTCATGAATTTATATATCCAGTGTAAGGCTCAATAGCACAATAATAAATACAGCCACTTCAGTTGTCATGAAACTTCACATTTAAAAAAAAATAATGTGCGTGTATTAGATAGTATTTCTGTAGTATTGCCCCCAAAATTTCAGAAGCTATTTTTTCTGGCTTGCTTGCCTGTGACATTACTCCACATGCTTTTGCTTCTTATATTTCTTATCGATATAATTACTTACCGGCTATGATGACTTCCTCCACAAGCTGATCTCCCAAGCCCAGCTGGATAACTGATAGGCATATCAGCAGTGACAATGGAAGATACATCTTTATACACCAAACTCTGCTGTGCTCCTCACAAGAGAAAGACTGGTTTCCAGAAAAACTCTTCAGATGAGCAGAACAATTTACTTGTCAACCAACTTGCAGATGTCCCACTCGATTTGGTCTGTCCAAGTCCACAAAGAGAGCACTCAAATGAGGACAGAGATAAAGAGGATTTACTCTAGAAATGAAACTTTAAATAATATAGCTGAAAGGAAAAAAGTACAAAGTACTATATATAATCCATATAGATTATCCATCCGTATAGTTTATGCTACAAAGAAAGTAGAAATATAAATACCTTTTTGTTAAAGAAGTTGAATACTGGTGAGTGCTGGAGCAACAGAGGGTGAAACAGAGAAATGTGAGGCAGGAGAGTGAAAGAGGGAGAGGGTGGCGTCAGTGAATGCCTGTGACTATTCAGCCTTTCAGCTGTGGCCTGTATAACAAGCCAGTGAAGACCACACCCAGCTAATACCACATATGACTGCATGTATAGATTTAACCTAGGGTGTGAATGCCAGAAAGGAAATATTCAAGTGGAAGAGTCAGTTCAGATAGGTGTCTGACGGGCATTGTTGTGTGTATGTGCGCGCTCTGTTGTTTCACTTTGAATGCATCATGTGGGTGTGTAGTCTGTGTCTATTTAGATGTGCACATTTCCATCTTCTCATTTTGTTTTAAAGCACTGAATAGCCACTTTGTGGAGATCCAACACAAGCCAGATGATGACATCAGTCGGCATACAGTGAGTAACAGTGAAAACCATTGCACACAGCAAAACCACATCAGGTCCAAAATATCTCTTATCATGGAAGAAACTGTTCTGAAAGTTTTGAATAGATTTGCCAATATAAGCAAGTGGAATATGCTAAGTTTACTCACTTAGTGAGCTACACCAAGTAAAAAAAAAAGTAAAAGAAAGAAGGAAAGAGTGACATCTTGTTTTGTTGTTCAAGACGATTATAAACAATATCCAGTGATTTTCATTGGATATCAAATAGTGTTGCTTTTACCAGCCTCAGGTCAGACATCAGAGAAAATTCAGAAAGTGCATTAAATTCTAATTATACAAATGGGAAATCACAGTATTTATAATCCTCATCACTTATGGGAGGCTAAATTTGACAAAAACTTTGACCCAGACTGAAATATTAACAAATATTTAAGATGGTTCAGTCAAACAACTCACAACTTTAAATTATTTATTGCAACAATAGAATAATTACAGTTCTGAGCTCATCACTCTGACAGCATGTTATATATAAACATGTAGTATGATGAGTAAATATGCCCTTAGAGAAAACTGGAAGGGTGTGTGTGGAGCTCCTGTGGTATATTGCATCTGTGATAAGGGATTGTCTGGCTTTTCCTTTAGCATCACCACCAGGTTAAAATGCCTAAAAGCATAGGGTGTACTGACAGAAATCTTGGGACACACATTATCAGAGAAAGATTGCGATTACTTTTGGTAGTGGTATGCACAAGTTACAACTGTGCACTGGTGGTAGAGCTCAAAAACACAACGAGGTAAAGACTTGGTTGTAAAATATGTGTTGCTAAAATCTAATAACTGACTGCATATGAACTGAGGTTTAATGTAATCTTACTGAGAGACAGCGAGCAGGCCAGCACTGGTGGATTTACACTGGCTTGCTTGAGTATTTGTGTTAAAGTAAACTGTGGTATACAAAACGTGGATAATGTACACAGTCTATAGGACTGATCCCGTTCTTATTTTAAACCTATTGAACTGTGTAATGAGTTAAAAGGCCCAGCAGAGGGAAGCAATACCACAGAACATAAAGCAACAAGTGGTTGACTTTTTTTTTTTATATAACTGTAGAGAAATAAGGTAAAGTTTTCTTTCTTTAACATTCACTTCATTGAGATGCTCTAGTGCTATTTCACGTTATGAGTCAGAAGGCAAAAGTAGTACACTCCAACAATGCCACAAACTGCTCTTTCAAAAGTATGAAAGATTTAAATTAACAAACACAATTTAAACAAGCAAACAAACAGTGAATGCTCATTTTCAGGAAAGCAGTATTTTTGTAAAGCTTGTATTGATGGGGAATTCACTCCACAAGTGTTCTAGGGCAAACATTAAGCAGGTACACTCTATAGGAGAAAAAAAAATCTCATTGCAAATATGTAAACACTGGATAAGCTGATAAATTAAGATGGACAACCAGACTCTTTCATATCTCTTTTACGCATGCTTGGCAATCACTGCTCTTCTGCTCCTAATGAGATGTTAAAATGTAACTCTTCCAAGCTGCAGCTAAAAAGGTCAGGGTCAGTAAGGGGGGCTGGCTGAGCGTTTGGAAATTGGAAATCCCCTTTTCAATGGAATAATTGATGTCACCCTTGTATGCCTGATGAGCGGACTGGAATCCAACTGCCACAGTTTGCACTCTAATTGTTCCTGACTGTTAATCATAAAACTGAACGAAAAGCTGTGCAAGTGGCTGTTTTTTTCCTCTGTGGAGGAGATCTGGTTGAGAGGTCAAAGTTAGTTTACAGGAAAAAAAGAGTGTAAAACAGATGAGAATTTGTTATGTCAGAAAGCTGTTTTGTCATGTGCTAAATCTGTACCTGTGACAAGCAGTGGTTTTTTAATATACTGCATTAGACCAACAGATGTGTTTTTCCACCTCTATCATTCATGGGGGAGGCGAAAAGGGAATTATTTCCAATAATTAGCTGTTACTGTCATGTAATTTATTGCTGCTGAAGCCCAGAACCCTGGAACCATTAATTGGTTTAATGTCTTATTTACTCATTAACAAACAGGTAAGCCAAATATAAAAAAGAAATAAGTAAATCAGTGGTGCACTTCATGAGACGGGATCAACATTTTAGCTGGAGATCTGTAAAAGGCTGTTTTGCTTCCATTGTTATAGACATGCTCAGTTACTTTGACACATAAGAGCTTATTCATGTCTAAACAAAACATTTAGCTAAATAAAATAAAATAAAAACAGAACGTAACAATATTATGTTTTTAAAAATAAATCACCTTAAATAAAATTAATATATCCAGTAAAAATCTTTTGTCAGTTTGGTGAAATCTGTAAAAACCTGCCTGTATGCAGCATTACTTTGCCATTGAAAAGTGTTGTGCTTTTATTGTTTATATTGCAATACCTATTCCGACTACCTATGCATATTTTATGCTATGTGCATAAAAAAATAAACAGATAAACCATGGAAAAAAATTATATACATAAATTTCATTAGAAATTAAAAGAGGCAGCTTTTATAAGTACATTTTTTAAAAGTTACAACTGCCTGAAGTTGAATTTTGATTATTTTCCATTTTTATAGTAGACACGCATTTGAAATAAACCTGCATACATTAAAAACAGACCAAAACATTCAAACTTTCATAACCCTGCTGTTGGAGACCTCGCTCTGTTTTTCATCCCGCATTCCTCATTAAACCTCAGACCTATAGCTCAGCCTCTATAATCTCTTTACAGTTAGGGGCCGCCCACTCAGTCAGGTGATTGACATCCGCCGCCTCCAATGGCGCAGCAGCCCACTTTCCGGCCTCGTTCCTCCCTCCTCCTCCTGGTTGCTGTCCGACTTTGTTGCTCTCTTGCCCCGCTACTTTGTGTCTAGTGTTATCGGTGAGTCGAGGAACAACTCGTTGAGGTACCAGCCATGGAAGGCGACAATATAATAATGCCTGTTTGACTCGGAGATAGTTTCCAAGGTAAGTCCGGCCATTTAAAGTGTTTAAACCGGGCGGGAGAGGATTAGCGGCTAGTAAACTGCCTGTGTGTGTGTGTGTGAGGGGTGGTTGGTGAGGGATGTGGGGACGAAAAGTTTAATCCGCCTCACTACACGGGAGGACAGGAGGGAATGAAGGGAAATGTACTCTACTGTTGTTCACAGTGGGGACTTGTCGTACTAGCCTCAATGTGGATCCCTGTTTAGGCTGTTAAACATCATACCACAGTCTTTTTTCCTCTAATTGTATTTTAACTTCATGCCTTGTAATTATGGGTAAAAAGCTGGTGGTACCCTGGACAAAAAGCACTGGTTACAATGTGTTGTTCTTTTATTATTGATAAACTGAGCATGGCTGCTTTTTTGTTTCCACTGTTAATTAAATGTCTTTCTGTTGCTGTGTTTTAGTTTTAGATTTAATTTAAAAATGATGCAGTGAGAACAAGGTGCTGCATGATATTTAAATGTGTAAATATTGTTGTGATGGGTGGATTGTAGATTGGTGTGGTTTGGTTCTAGTGTACTTTTTGTATTATTGTTGTGGAAAGCGTGCTTGTGATTTGTGTAATTATTTTCTAAATATAGTAAAATAGTGTGATAAATGTAAAGAAAAAAACTTTCACTGGCTTTCATTGACATGCTTTGGTTCCAGTTCTGAAAACCAAGCACGGGAACTCACTTGGCAGAGTATAAATGAAGCGTTGAAATCATGGCCACTGAAAGCACTTGTTGATGTAATAAACAAGATTAGTCTTCATCCTGCCCTTTGTTGTTGTATATTTATATCTGCAATTAGTTCAAGTTCCAGGTCAATAGCAAAAGCTAACGCTCTGAGAACTCAATCAGAAACGAATACTTACTATAATGCATAAACAGACAGAGAGACAGACAAAAAAAGAAAAAGATGACAGAGACACTGGGATGGGGTCTCACTGCAGATGTGCATTCCTCTAACCAGTGGAGTGATCAAGCTTTTAAATAGAGCTCAACAGGAATGCAAACAGACGAAGCAGAATGATGAAGCCTGGAGGTGTCTCAGGAGTAGGAAAGGGAAGGAAGGTGGGAAAAGAAATCAGAAAAGCAGGCAGCGAGCCTTTTGCTTGAAATTAGCAGTTTCTTGAATGTTGCCCCGCTAAAAGGAAAATGTGGGTCAAAGTTCATGCTGTAACATCTGTCTTTATGAGCTTAAACGCTTTAAGAAACTCATAGTTGCCCACAGTGTAAGCAGTACTTCTGTATCAGTGGAAACATTTGAACCTTGCCAATAACTTTGTGTATTCCAGCATCAGTGTACGTCTGTGATTCTTGAAAGAGGTGGATGCAGCGAAAAGTAGGATCAGAGTCCACTTTTATTGATCAAGGATTGTACTGGCTCAAATACATGGCCCTCAACAAAAATAATTTTTACATGTACTGAAAACGAGGATAAGAGGAATATTAAAGTAAGAGCTGTTGGATCGGTTATGATTTGTAGAAGTTCCATGTTAAATTCTTGGAGATATTGTTTTCAGGAGTCTTAGTACTATATGTCAAAGACAGTAACAAGACAAAACTGCGTCTGCTTTATTGGCTACTATTATTATTTTAATTTTTCAGATATCTTGTATTTTCAGAAAAAAAAAGACTTCTCATTAGTACTTTGTTTTCGTTATGTTGTAAATTGTCTTTTGACTCTGCATGCTGCGTCTGCCTGTCAGTTTGCTGCTGGAACACGTGAATTTCCCCAATGAGGGACAATAAAGGATATTTCTATTCTATTCTAGTTTCTTGTGAGGCGGAAGCAATTGTACTGTTAGCTATCAGTTGGCCAATAGGAGTCCATTTTTCTGCTTCACTCCCATGTGGGAGTAAAACAGAAAACCAGGGTTGCTTAAGCCAGTCTTGTGATGTTAATTTGACCCAGGTTTTCAGTGGTTCCCTGTTTGATTGCTGTTTATTTTTCTCCTTTAAAATCCATTCAGCTAATTCTATGCAGAGAGACAGATCGTGTAATTGTTGTTTTGTCGTAGCCAGACGCACAATGGGCTGTGTGGAAAGAGAAGCCAAACACCTGGCATCTCCCCGTAGCATCCGTGTCACTTACAGCAGTGTTTACTGTTTTTCATTCGGGAGGATGCATCTCAGTTTGGACACCTTTGCAAAGAACCAGATTTCTTGACCACTTCACCACTGTGAAACTAAATATACACTGACTAAGAAAAACGAGGCACACCGGGCACCTTGTTGTTTACCTCTGGGATGTTGGCCTACCCACGGATTAAAGCCTTCTGTCTCTATAAAAGGAAAACTTGATGGTATTTTTTGCTTTCTAAACATTGTGAAAAATAGTGGGAACAAATTTGCTTTTTGGAATCACAGACCACATACATATCCAAAAAAGAAAGGGAAATCCAGGATCCTAAGCAGAGTAAAACAAGTCGACTGTGGCTGACACCTGCGTGTTTTGGCTAATGAAAATACTATAGAAAACATTAGTAATCTATTTAATCGTTCAAGAAATACACAGGATCCGAGGCAAGGTTTAACTTAACCCAATCTTCCCCATTGTTGTATGAAGTATTCATTAACTTGCAGCAGGTTTATAAAGAGAGACCCCAGACTGTATAGTCTAACATTCTTCACTTGAGCACATGTTCTGTACAGCTCAGTACAGTTGAACTCACCTTCTAACACCTCATTTTAGCCTGAGAAGGGTACTGTTATTCAGCTCGCTTTCCCTGCAGACGTCTTTAGCTGGAAGTCCAATCTCTGCTCTAGCTCTGGCCAAAAACCACACAAGCACACAGATACACTCTGGCTCCACACAGACCTTGACGCAGACTTCTGCATGCACATATATGTAAACGATCCAATGGCTTTGTGCATGCACACTCACACATTCACATGCACACGGAGCCAAACGCACATCCAAGCCTCCATACTCTTCTCCACACTCATATTTCACTAGTCACTCACAGAGGGCCATGGCAATCAACTTTAAATTAGAGAGAAAGCTGCTCCAAGAACTTGAAGGCTGTTTGCCAGGTCTGAGGCCATACTTTTGGTGTGTGTATGTGTAAGTAAAAGAAAGAGCAGAAGGAGCCAGCCAGATATTAAACCAACATTGAGGGGCCTAGATAGGGGTCTCTCTAGTCCTCAGTGCTGCTGTTTAAGCAGTTTATCCCCACTCACCAGGAGCTGTGCTTAACTGTGCGTTTGAAGAGTTATTTTGCAAGCCTCAAACTGGTAAACATTCCATTTCAACATATTTTATGAATTTCTGCCTTTGGAAGAGTTCCCACAGCTACAAGCCACAAGATCAAGCCACTTAAGAGAGATGCGTCCTCTCTGTTAGGAGCTATGACTCTCTTCTGTGGTCAGCTGACCAATAAGGGCAATGATACTGTGGCAACAGCGAGGGTGAAAGTGTAATATTTGCTAGCCAGTAAGGATTTTTCCATCTCAAAAAAAATCGGGCCTATTCTACAATAATTGTTTCCTTGTTAATGTATAATGGACTGGAACTTGGTGCTTTTCTACTCATTCATGCACACACTTGCACTCCGATGGACGCATCAGGAGCAACCTGGGGTTCAGTATCTTGCCCAAACATACCAATAGACCACCCGCTCTACCATCTGAGACCCAGCTGCCCTGAAATGTTAACATACACACTCTTTGATAAATGGGGCCTCGTGGTGAAAAGCTGAAGTATGCTGGATCTGTTTTAGATAGCAGAACTGAACATAAGAATGCCACATCAATATTGGAAACAAATCTGGCAGATATTGTGTATGTTTATAAAAAAAAAAATAAAGCAAGTCCATAAGGACGCATGATTTTTGACATGGCTGTCAACATCTTCTTTATTCTTTATATCAGTTGTATCAGAACAGGTTTTATATCTTTTTATGCAGGGTGGAGACTGGACCATTGCGACCATTGGTACCTTGCTTTCCATCCGTGTAAAGAAGTGGCAGGAAATGAGTAGTTTCCTGCCATTGAGACACACTTTAGTAGTATCTCAATTACCCAATGCAAAATAGTTACTACTGTATCTTCTGCACTATAAGGCACACTTAAAATCCTTTAATTTTCTCAAAAATCGACAGTGCGCCTTATGTATGAATTCTGGTTGTGCTTACTGACCTCAAACCGATTTTATTTGGTATGCGGCGCTCAAATGACTTTGGTAAGCTACGAAGCTGGACCACTTGATGGATTGTCAGAGCATTACCGTGGTCAGGAGCCTCGCAGAGTAATCTGGGTACAAAACTCTGTCCGCTTCAGGTCACAAAGTCAAACGAACACTGCGGCATCACTGAGAGTTAAACACTGTCTAAATTCTTTCATCTTTAATAAAATGATCAGCGTTGTTGCTTTACCAGATGTAACAATTAAGTTTAACATCCAGGCATCCATGAAAACAGAATTTATTAAATTTCACTGAGTTAGAAGTTAGCAGGAAGTTAGCTCACTAGCTTCCACCTAAACATGTTATAGCATGTTCTGACTGAGAGATTTCTGAAAAAATGAAAACGTACAGCTCTGCTACCACTTCCAACATAAATGAAGACAAAAAACTAAACAGCAGTGTCTTTTGTAGGGTTACTGAAGTTGGGCTAGCTGGTATATAATAATGGGCTACGTGATCGCTAGTGACATAGCTATGTCAGCATAACATAAACACAGTGAAGCTGGAGGATGAATGCTAACTTTTTCCCACTCAATAAAAGTTAACGTGAGGGTTCCCGATGGTTAGGGACAAATGCAGTCGCATGGCAGGATGCTGTAAACAGACCAAAACTAAGTCAGGAGAACAACTGACATAATCCATCCACAATACGAGGTTAGTCATTAATATACTGCAACAACACAGGAATGGAGCAGCGGTAAAAGAATTTAACATTAATGAATTAATGGTATGGAAGTGGAGGAAGCAAGAAGAATGAGTTGAGTAAAATTTGACTTATCTGACTGTTTTGTTTCGCTTAATGTGCCTTATGTATGAAAACAGACCCGTTCAACGACAGTGCGCTTGTCATCATGCCATTGAGGATTTATAGTTGTTGGTTTGGCTTTAAGTATGGTTAACGGAGAAGGCAGTGACGGAAATATACTGCTTATGATTGTGATTGTTCCTGTGCTTTTTCTTCGGCCCGTGTGTCAAGGATTAAGCCGCTTATTGTAACAATATTTCACAGAAAAAGCTAATAAGATAAAATGTCGTGAACTGACATTTGAATTTGTTTGAATTAAGGAACCCAAGTGGAAAATGTGATCATGTGTTTCACATTAGACACTATTATAGGGTACTGTACTCAACCCAGCAGCATCGTGTCTTCAGTGCTGTTGGATTGAAGGCATGTGTGTGAGTAAGTGTATTTACAGCATCCACATTTTAGAATTTATAGCAAAATAAACACTTTGTTTTATCAGATCACTGATTGGTGGAGGCCTAAAGATGCAAGGTTGAAATTCTCATTTAATTCATTGTGTTTTTAAAGCAATTTCATTGCAAAATTATTGTCTTTGCAATGGTAGCCTCTTTGTAGAAACTTCTGTGTGGCAGGGTTTTTGTGGATCCAGGGAAGATAACTGCTAAAGAATGTACTTCCTTCCCTTGCAAATGTACTGGATGATCTTCTGGACCTCGACAGGCCCTCTCAGGAAACTATGCTTTCTGTTTGTCACAAAGAACGATAAACCCTAATTTTACTGCGTGCTTTTACTATGATGATGAAGAAAGGTGCTGTGAGGTGTGTATGCTTGTTTTACTGTGAGCAGCATATATCAAATATTAATGTCCATGTGACTGAAAAAATGGGTACTTTTGGCACCTTGCTGCCATTTTGCCAGTGAAAATAACATCTATTAGGTTTAGCTGTATAAACAGTAACTCTTCTTTCCAATGCAGTGTTGACTCTGAAAACAGAGCTCACTTGGGAGATTATTAGTGCTTGGCAGAACCTTAGTCTGTTCTAGAAAAACACTATATTGATTGCAATTCTACCTCCACATTATGCATGGTTATTTGCCAAGCCATCATGAAGAATACAGTGGATTGATTTACAAGCTGGTGTGGAAAAGTTACCAAAATTTTACCCTTTTTTTTAGCGCTAACTTCCACCGAGCAGGTGGTCATATTTAACATGACTGCCATGTCAAAAATATTGTTTTGAAAGTTGTGAACCTGTTGTTTTCAGCATTCGAAGAGGTCCTTGCTTTATTCTCTCTGCAGGGTTTATTTTCAGAGACAGGGAAGAACTCTAAGGGCTAAAGGGGAAAGAGATGATTGGTGCTCTTATTTTAGCCTTTGGTCAGTGTAAGTAGTGGGGCTTTCAAGTCTGTCTCCAGTATACGTTAGGTAGCTAAAAAACCTTGTCACCTTGCAATTGACCGAAGTTGCTAGTGAAATGAGTACAGTTTTTTTCAGTGAAGTGTAATTTTTGTATTTTCTGTAATAATTGTATGGATTTTGAGTGCAGTCCAGTGTGGAGACAGCAGCCTCTTAAGGGAAACTTGCATAGACAACGTTTGCCATGCACATATGTTGTTCAGGCTTTGACCCAGAGTGGCTATGGCAGAGGCTTTGGTAACCTGTAGAGTTGATAAACATAGTGTTGTTGAAGCTCACGGTCAAAAATTAAAACAAACATTTTAAAAAAGGGAGATTTTCTGGTGTGAATAATGTATGTGTGTTTTTGATAATCCAAACAGTCCTTAGTGCTCCCTGTGTGTTCAGTTATTTGCATCAGTGATTCAGTGATTCCACTGTGTGGCGGGGATGGGGGGGTTATGTTTGTGTATTCCACATATGAATTGCCATTCATTTGTTTGTATTGGTATTTGCATGGGGTGGGATTTGTTTTGACGTATCATTTCTCGAGAAAAGCTCATCACTTGAATAGAGGTGGAACTCTTAATTTATCAGTTGAGTCACCGGAAAAATAAATAGCAACAACATTTAAATCATTTCATAATTTCCGTAATTTTTTTTAACCAGAAATGTTAAAGTTTTCATTTTTCTAATTGTGCTAATTTGATGCTTTTATATATCAAGCTATCAAACTTGCATCTATAAAAACACGTATTGCTTTCAGTTTTGATTTCCTTTCATCAGAAATGTAGTTTCAAAGTTTTGTGTGATTAAGTATGTGCTGATTGGAAGGTAGTGTGAAGCTGGGCTGAAATACTTAAAAAAAATAAAAAAAATTCTTTCATTAGGTTATTTAGTTTTATAGCCACTCTCTTATTGTTACAAAGTAATAACACCATTAAAACGTATGTCCTTATGTTTTACTCTGTGTAATTGAAGTTGTTTTGCATTAACTGTCATCATCATCTGACTTTTACTTCCTCTAGATAGTCAAGTTTGATCGTCTTCTCGGCGCTCCGCCAGGGCCGTGACCGACCCCGGCGGGGCCGATCCGAGGACCTCACTAAACCATCCAATCGGTAGTAGCGACGGGCGGTGTGTACAAAGGGCAGGGACTTAATCAACGCGAGCTTATGACCCGCGCTTACTGGGAATTCCTCGTTCATGGGAAATAATTGCAATCCCCAATCCCTATCACGTGTGGGGTTCAACGGGTTCCCACGCCTCTCGGCGAAGGGTAGACACACGCTGATCCACTCAGTGTGGCGCGCGTGCAGCCCCGGACATCTAAGGGCATCACAGACCTGTTATTGCTCAATCTCGTGTGGCTGAACGCCACTTGTCCCTCTAAGAAGTTGGACTCGGACCGCACGGGGTCGAGTAACTAGTTAGCATGTCGGAGTCTCGTTCGTTATCGGAATTAACCAGACAAATCGCTCCACCAACTAAGAACGGCCATGCACCGTGGCTGTAGCTCAGGTGGCAGAGCGGATCAGCCACTAACCAGAAGGTCGGTGGTTCAATCCCAGGCTGCTCCAGTCTGCATGCCAAATATCCTTGGGCAAGATACTAACCCCATGTTGCTCTCCGATGCATCCATCGGAGTGTGAATGTGTATGAATGTTAGCTACTTAGCACTTAAGTTTAGAAGTGCTTGTGTGAATGGGTGTGATTGGGTGAATGAATTAGCTGTATAAAGCGCTTTGAGTGCTCGGACAGAGTAGAAAAGCGCTATATAAGAACCAGTCCATCAGTTAGAGCAGACGTTCCCAAAGTGTGGGGCCCGCCCCCTAGGGGGGGCGCGGCATGAAAAGGGAAAAAAACCCCAAAAAAAACAATGCTTGTACACTGCTAGCACGGGGCGCCCACACAAACGCAAAGCAGGAGATGAAGCATAGCTGAATATGTTTCCAAACCAACTTCATTCTAAGCCAAAGACTAGAAAATATGGTGAAGCACATCTTCCCTTTGATTTCACCTGCACAAGTGCCGAGGTAGGTCTCCCTGCAGGATTGGTTTTACCTTTGTCGGGAGCAGCGCTGGGCTGTTTAAATCACGGACAAACAGCATCCCACATTCTTGATTTGTAGTTCACAAACACTTGTTGTAATGACTAACTACTCCTGACATTTTGGAGATGTTAGCTCTTTATACAGTAAAGTTACAGTGGGATACAAATAATATCAGGCTGATCCTGCCACGATTTGTTCCCCAGGTTCAAATCACGGACAAACAGCATCCAACAGTTGTTTATGTTTTTGAACCCATTTTGCAGAGGGATTTTTTGAAAAATGTATTGATAGCAATGTTGAATATTATTACACAGGAAAAAAAACAACTACATGTAAAATAATTACACCGTGATGCCTCTGCCTTTCTAAATGGAGGGACAGTAACTGCATGTATATGTAAGCGTGTAAAACCTGCAGATAGTCAGATTAACAGTATTTCGTCTCTATCTGCCATTCTGCAATTCATCTCATGTAAACAATAACGTGGCGCACAGCGTGACGTGAAAAAAGGCACATACCTTTGACGTTGCATGACGAACTCTATATTCCTCGTCCACACATAAACGCAAAAAAGGAGTTTTAAAAAATCTCCATTCTCGGTGATTCGAAACGCCGTTTATGTGTGGACGAAACAGCTGCGTTTTTAAAAATACCCGTGTAGGTGCCGACGTAGCATAAAAGACTTTATTAGTTTATTTTCTTGCTACCTGCATATTACTTGTATTTGCTTAATTGTTTACTAAATGTTTGAGGTGTGAAATAAACCGCAATGGAGCAAAATATGGGTGTGTGTGGTTGGAGGATGTGTTCTTGCGCGAGGGGGGGCGCGAACATTTTTCTTGTAAAACAAGGGGGGCCCAGCAAAAAAAGTTTGGGAACCACTGAGTTAGAGCAAAACAAAGACTTTAGGATTTGTTTCATTTTATGCTTGAATATTTGGCACACTCCAAAACAGTCCTTTACCTCTTTGTGTCACTGGGCCAAGGCTAAAATCCAAAACTGCCACTACTGATCCCTTTAGGTGACTATTTTTACCTTTCTCCTCATACATAATGAATAGACTTGTCTGTTTAAATTATATGACAGTTTTTATGTAGCCAAAATGTCTCTAGGGTCCAAAAAATGTATGTGTCTCTGTCGTGACCTAATTCAGTTGGAATGTCTATGGCAAGTAGGTATGAACTTGCCCCCAAATTATAAAATGCGTCTTCTCCCTTTGCTGTCTGTTTTTTTCCGCTTTGTTTAGGTTTGTTTCTCCCTTGTCCTTATTTTCTTGCCTTTTTCAGCTTTCTCTTTCCCTATCCAGTTTTATTGTTTTATATGCCCTCTGTCTCCCAGTATCTATTTCCTCCCCTCACCCCCTCCCACTGTGTTGTTGCTTTCATGGAGTGTTGGCAGTCTGAAAGGAGAATAAATGGGTGTATCGAGCATGGTGATCTTATCTTATTTGGCAGGCAGGTGACAGAAACAAATTAATATGAAACTGAATACACTGCTAATGTTTCTTAAGCAGTTTTCAGGGCAGAAATCTTTGTTTTTGCAGGTGACGAAGTTTTGGTTATATCCTTGCTATCAGTGTAGAACTGAATGAAAACTGGTCAAGCAGTAAGGCTTTGGCTGCCTGAATCTGACCAGCTTTCACCATAAAGATTGCAATATGTAATTATTATATCAGTATGATGATGTGCTTTGGCATTTGGAATTGTTGCTGTTTGTTGATTGTTGAATATATGTCACATGATGCATTTGAATTATATGGACTATGGCTGTGCCACATGATGCCGCTGGTAATAATTCCAGTTTAAATTTTTACGTGAGATAAAAATGCCAAATTACGATATCGCTGCTATAGCAACAACTTGTATTTACGTTCCATAGTGCATGTGTCAGTGAGGCAAGCCGGGCATGAAGCAAGAGTCGGCCTCTTGTGATGAATTAGTACTTTAAAAGGGAACTGTTTCAATAATATCCAACATTGTCTGGTCCTTTGCAAAATCAGCATTAAATTTATCCCCGCTAAAGGAAGTAACAACAAATGTGTCCCATCACTTTAGGCAAAAACACACAGTTAAGTACTACCATGCTAAGGTGGAGTAGATGCTAGTAGCACATAATGCACAACCTTAATGTAAACAAATATCTTCACTGAGCATTACTGGAACACTTGATAGTTGTACTCCATATGACAGGAAGAGCAAATGGTGTTTATGGTAGAAAAGCAGGACTTTAAGCAACTGGTTAAAAGGCTTGACCCAGATGAATCCCAGGTAGAAAATATTTTTCAGTTTTATATGGTACAGTATAAAGAGTTACAAGATTAAGTTGCTTCACTTACTGTTAAACTGGTGTCAACCAGTTATTTTATAGTTTTACCTAAAAATTCCAGAGAAAACGCTACCTAGGATATTTTTGTGCTTACCTTTGATAGAAAATACCCTTCATTCACACATAAATGATACTGCCTACAAGCAGTTTCTCTTGAAATGTGATACAATTTTGAGGCTATATCGCCCAGTTTGACTATGGGCTAGGATCACAGCAGATGTGGTTGTCCTACGTGGAAGTAGTGAGATCACACCTGATCCTCTGCCCTTTCAGCGCGTGTACTCTGAACTCTTTGGTAGAAGGTGTCAGTTCTTAGGAAACAATGGTAATGCATTGCAACTTCTGTGTGTCACTACATCAGTAAGATAATGTTAATACAAGGCCTTAAAGAAGAAGCTGGAAAAAAACAGTTCAGCAGCTTGACATGTTGAAGCTTTAATGAAAACTTTATAAATACATGAGTTGTTTAATGGCTCTTTCACTGTGAGACAATCACAGTTTGAACACTAAATGTTTGCTTTTTCTTCTTAGAGTTCCTTCATCTAAAAAAGGCTTAAATCATAAAGATCCAAGTCTCTGTTCATTACATTTATCTTAAATGCACAGTTGATCATAGCTTGCTTAATATAGAAATGTCTGCCATCTAAAGTTTGTGGATTTTGTTTTTTAATTGTAATTTTCATTTGAAGACAGTTTTATAGCCATTTATCATGGTTGGTTGCAATGAGTCAAGAAAATGCCATTGACATGAATGCATTTCAACAACATTGCTCTGGGCTTAAGAAAATTGGCTGGCGAAAAACTCTGAAAATATCCAGTGATCTAGAGTAGATGAATGTGATAAATGATCCTTAGACTTTGGTTTACTTTGGCAAATCTTCAGCGCTAAACACATCAGATTGAGGTTGTTTGTAGATGACAGTCAATTAATGTTAGAGGATGGAAATAATGCAACAGATCAAAATATGCTTTAATATTTCTATACATGTTTTTGACCATCACTCAAGGAAGAATACATACTGACACGAAATGCTTTGCATATTTAGGAATGTGTTAAGAACATAGCTTTTGAGTTTGATCAGAAAACATGATACAGGCATTTTGTAAAAGTAATGAGCACTTACTACTTGATGACCATAGGGACTGCGTTTGCTTAAATGATTTTTTCATCAAGGCTTTTCCCTGAGTCAACATTAGGCCATTAGGTTAAATAACATTCAATGGGACACTGCAAAAGCATGGGTAGAAATCTCTGTGTTAAATTGATTTCACAAAATGGCAGCACAAAGTCCAGTGCACTGAGACAAATGATCTTATTGTCAAAAGTAGTAGGGCTGCCACGATTAGTCAACTACTCACGATTATGTCGACAATTAAAATCGTCGACGACTAATTTAATAGTCGACGTGTCGTTTGGAACTTTGTAAGATCCCAAAAGACGCAGGAATAAGTAGTAGGATTTAAGAGTGTAATAACGGACTGAAACAGAAGATGGCAGCACTGCATGTACAAAGATGCCAGCTGCCGTTAAACCTCGAAGAAGAAGAAGCAGTGTCCGGTATTGTAGCGGCGTCCAAATTCAGTAACCGCATCCTCCTCTGCCCGCATTTGTTGGCCGATTACGTTACAGCGACACAACGAAGACTGTCCAAATTCGAAGACTCCAACAAATGCGGCCGACAAATGCGCCCTGCATTTGCCCAGATTTGAAGGATGGGTCAGATGTATACTTCGAGGCCCAACCTATCCCAGAATTCATAGCGCAGCCCAGCTCAGTTTCCAACAATGGCAGCAGCTAGTTAGTTTTAATATTACTCTTATTATTCTTTCTGGGTCACAAAATAAATGTTTAACATATTTTCAGGCGAGAATGTAGCTGTGTAAACTTCAAATATCTGCTCAGTTTATCAAGACAGCACATATTTTCAAAAGTGCGCCGACGTTTTCGGAGATGCTAGCTTACCCACTAGCTCGATAGCTAGCCGGGGTTCAAGACTCACTAGAGCCGATGAGAACACCGGACTCCCGACAAATCATTTTCAAACCCACCACCGTCTTTCGCTACTCAGGTTAAACATAATATATATGACACTTAGATAATTTAAAAATGTTATTGTTTGACTTTTTTCAGTATTTTATTTGTTCCTGAGTAAATCGGTTTGGCTGAGATTAAAGTTAGAGTTTTTGCACAGATGAATAAACGTCAAGCAGACAACTGATTATCAGAAGTGTGAGATACTCGAGAATATACTCTGGTGTCCTGTTATATTTTAGATACCAAGGAGCAGACGGCTGAGTTTATTAAACTCCACTGAAACAATCTGGAAATTTAATTAAAATTTAATAAACTATCATCTTACCTGGGTGTTCACCTCAACAATAAACTGGACTGGGCTACAAATACAGACATCCTGTATAAGAAGGGCCAGAGTCGACTCCACCTGCTGAGGAGACTGAGCAGGTGCAGGACTCTATTAAGGACATTCTATGGACACTGTGGTAGCATCTGCCCTTTTCTATGCAGTGGCCTGCTGGGGGAGTGGATGCACGGACAGGGACAGGAGCAGGATTGACAAACTGGTGCGGAGATCTAGCTCCGTGCTGGGATGTCTTCTGGAGTCTGTGGAGGTGATTGGCGAAAGGAGGATGTTAGTAAAGCTGGCATCCACCAAGAACAACCCACATCACCCACTGCATGAGTATGTGAGTGGGCTGAGAAACTCCTTTAGTCAGAGACTGAAACACCTTCGCTGCAGGAAGGAGCGCTTTCGCAGATCATTCATCCCAACAGCAGTTAGACTCTATAACTCCTCAATCACGATGTCATGACTCACTGGACACTGTGAACATCCACGGTCACCACTTCATGCATAATGGACCTTCGATGTGTATGGACATGTGCAGGTATATATGTATGTATATGTATACATATGTATATTTAGTGTGTACATGTGTGTGTATACATGTCTATACATAGGAATAGTAGTGGTACAATAGTTATGTTAAGCTGTATAGTTTATGTCTTGCATAGTTCCACAACCATATCCATAATCACATACTGTGTATGCTACCATTGTATATAATGTATTATCTTACTTTTTTTATTGTTTTTACTTATTTGTATTTTTTGTATTTCCTTCGGATATCTGTGCCTGAGCTGAGGTAACACAAAAAATTCCCCATCGTGGGATCAATAAAGTTTTATCTTATCTTATCTCGTCTTTATTTTTAGTTAGCACATACCTTAAACACTTAAAGCTGTAAGCTAATGATAGTTATATAAGAACAGATGCATGCTGGTGCAATAAGCTGTACGTTTTACGTCCAGTGGATGCATGATCTGATTAGTCGACTAATTGCAAAAATAATCGGTGACTAGTCGACTATCAAAATAATTGTTTGTGGCAGCCCTAGTCAAAAGATCAAAAACTATACTTCAACATACTAAACTAACATATATATATATAATGTATGTGGAAGAGGAGACATCGAAACTCGTACAAAAACCCACCCAAAACCTTTTGGTGGTGTCACATTGAGCCGGTTTTTGGTTTTAAAAATCTCCTTCCCTCTGCGTCTGCCTTTGATCTCAGACAGGGTTCATAATCTGACTCCTGGATCACTAAAGAGGCACGCGCACACACACACACACACACACACACACACACACACACACACACTAGACATGAACACACAAACATGGACTATCTGAAAATCAACAAACTTGGGAACCAAATCATGGTGGTGCACTGTAAATCAACCTGCTATCTGCCTTACTATCTCAAGAAAACCCGTTTGATAGTCTGCTGTTTGTGATCTAGGTCTGTGCAGCAGAGCCCTGCAGTCTGATGAGGGCTTTGTTACTCAGTTATTCTGAAAGAAACTTTGTTATAGGTTTCTCGCATAGTGCTTCCAGTAATTAAGGAAGAAAAGGTTGTTAGCCTGCTGTATCTTTTAGAGTATTTACTTCATCCTGACACATATAGGGGCTGTATACTCCAGTGTCTGGATTGACTGAATAGGTGTACTGTAAATCTTCCAGTGTACACTGTAGCAGAACTCTGTTTCCCTATTAATATGGGATTTTTTTTTTAATGTCCCGAAGGGATTTGTGTCTCATCCCAAGATCAAACCGAGGCATCTTTCACTTGTTAGGCGAATGTGTGAACCTTCATTTATGGAGCCACTCTGAGAGGACTTGATTTAACTGTTAAAACCCAGGATCAAAAAGACAATAACAGTCATTCTGTTCTTAATGGCAGTGTGTAGCAGATGTTGAGTATAGCATAATACATAATAATACTTAAAAAAAATACATGTGAGCTCATAGGTGGCAAATTAACCCAGTTATTGACAGTTCATACTGGCTTTTTAGCCCATTTCACTTACAAACAGACATCAATCTGCTTTTTCACGTTGTTTTTGATGCAGGTGTCCAGAGATCACAGTTCAGGGCCAGCCTTTAAGTGCTGTGAATAATTTGTTTTTCTTCTGCTCTGCTTTACTTTCATTGCATTTATTTTCCTTGTTGCCTCCTTTCTCATTCCACATCTCTAAATTGCTATTCCATCACATTCCAGCCTGCAATGAATTAAACGTAAGTAGTCTTAAAAGAATATTTTTTTAAAACTAGCCCCCATCACTCGGATAAATTACACCCTGCAGGCAAATGATGAAACGTATGCGTGCCTGCAACTTATTTTTGCTTTTGTAGAAAAGAAAAATAAAAACATCTGGCATACAGTAACTAACTAAATGTAACAGCTTTTTTTGTGTGTGTGTGTTTTATGATTTTCTTTTTCCATTCGTTTGTGATTTGTTTCCTGTGGTGCTAGGTCAAGTGCACATTTATTTAGTTTTTTTGTTATGAATTGGTATTATTTTATTTTTTGATGTCATAGCTGATGTTCTGTTTTTTTCTGTCTATCTATCTACAGTTGCTATAATTGGTCTATTGCTTTCAGGATGGAAGACTTTCAAGTATTGGTCAAATTTTGTTTACCTCTTCTCTCATCAGATATCTTGGAGTTTAGTCAATGTTTAGCCAATTTAGGCAGTTTCCTTTCAAGTAAAGGCCTATGTTGCACTTACACATGTTAAAGTGAAATACGAGTGTTCAGTCTCCTTTTAAAACAGTTTTGTCCATGAAAACCTTGACAGACTTTGCATTTAGTTAAAGATCTTTACCTGTAGTCAGTTGCTGTATTTTTCAGTCAAGTTTTATGACTGGCAGGAGAGGCATTCATCATACAAAATGTGGATTGCATTAGGATCGTTCTTGCTCTGTGCCTTTCTTTTTGTTTGTCTCTTTGCCAGAAGCATTTTTGGAAGGGCAGTCAGACAGTAGTAATCAAGAAAGCATGAGTTTCTCATATTTAAGCACTCAAAGGATTTTCTTTCCTTGGTTTCTACTGTGTTGTGATTGGAGGTAAAACTGGCTGTTTCACTGTGCCCTTGTGTATAGTAGAACAACCACTGAGGTTTAACATGGAATGATACTGTTTTTCTTCTGTTCTTTTGCACACTTAGTCTTGTGTTTTGTTTAGTTTCTTCTTCTTTTCCACTTTCTCTTATCACTACACTACAAAATCTACCGTTTTTTTTTTCTTCAGCGTGTTGAGACAGTCAGTCAGCCGGTCTGTAGTAATCGGAAAAGCATGGAGTTCCCAGCACAGTGAGTCATCTCCAGCGAACAGGGGTCGCGCATGTGTGTAGGATGGTTGAAATGCGAGTGGGTGGCAGGGGGTGGGATTTCTGTTTGTGTGGGTGGGTGTGTGTTGGGGGTGGGTAGGTATGGTCCACATGTTTGTGTAGTTTGGGTGTATATGTTCCCTCATGTTTTTCCTTCCTGTTGAACAAGTTAGAGGTCTCTGCTTGCTGTGTAATGGTCATCAGTTAGTGAGAGTCAGGCAAACGTAAATTGGTGCCATAAAGAAGAAAACAAAAACTCAAGCTTTATAGCACCTACTTATCTCTTGTTTAACATTCTTAAGTTTATTGGGCATTTTTATTTGTTTTGGTTAATTGACAGTTACATATGCTCTATGTTATCATTAGAAATACTTTGACATCAGACTGATAATAAACATTGAGTTTTCATTCCGCTTTAGATGTTTGTTTGTTTTTTACAACAATAAATTGGGTGGGTGTATAGTTGGTTGGAAAGTGGGTGAGTAGGTATGTACACGCCTAGCCCTAGCTATTTTTTAATATACAGTGCTAGTTAACTGTTGGTTACACAGCCAGCTTCCAACTGGGCTTTAACATTATTCCTATCTGTCTGTGATAGGAAGCTCTAAACTAGTTTGACATTGTGTTTGCGCCGTGCACGCTGCCAAGTGCCACATATTTGAGCTACATTGACAATACTTTTATACCAATAAAGACTAATTAATGGTTTCCTAGATAAAAACAAAAACACACAGACACAAAATGTCTTCAGATCTTTAATGCCATCCATCATAGTGCGCTCAGTTTTAGTATTTTCTGAGTGTTTTCTTATTTTTAGACTTGCAAACTACTCCAACCTGCCCATATTATTTATTTATTTATTTTTTTATAGCAAATTTGCATTTTCTTTCTAAGAAGTATAACTGACAGTGTATACAAACTGTTTGTATTTTCAGTTTTAAACAAATCCTAAAATTAAGTGCCCCACGTTACTGGACGGTGCATCTTTGTACAACTAAAATTAACTGCTCTGTAATTATACCTCTAAAATGCTGTTTGGTAGAGCGGTTCTATACTGCCTTGAATGTCTTCATGTGCTTAAAACACTGAAATGGCATGAGGTAGTCGGAGCAAATCAAGTTGGAGTTGGTGCTTACAAATGTAGAACAAAAGGTAGCTTAAATTCCATTTAAAAACCTGTGGAATAACCAGTGGAGTCTATACATGGGTTTTAAGCCATATGGCAAAATGCTAATGTTGTTTGGCAGGCTAATGCTATCTACCATTATTAGAAAGCCAGATAAAGTCACAGCTCATTACATATATTTCTGCAAATATATTATAGTGTTCTTGCAAAATATTTAATGTTTGGATATTTACACATATATACATGGCAGATTTCTAACGAGCAGACATGTACTTATATTTATGGATTATTATGTGCATGTCAGGCTGCTGCACAGGCTAATTGAATTGTTACAGTATCAGATATATCAGAGTTTAATCTCACCGGTTCTAGTCACTGGATGATCAATTGCATCTCTAATTAGTACTAATATTAGTTTCGCTGCCACAACAGACACTGCAGTGTAACAAGCAGGCAAGAGAGTCATGTGTATCTATCATGTTCATTATAGCTGAAATCTGGGTCTTTTTAATATTTAGAAGAAGAAGAAACTCGAGTTAAGTGTTTTGATTCTATGCTAAACTTCTGCTCCATTAGACTTCACAGTTGTTTTCTTAACTAATCATTTTTCAGATTAGGATTCTCTAAAAAGCATTGGATGCTAACCTGTTATGAGGTAAGGCACTGCTATCTGAACATTTCTCACTGTAATGAAATAGTGTCAATGGGAACAAATTACAATATTCAAAAAGTGTAAACAGTCCACTTCATCATAATTTTTTTGTGTATATTCATGCACTTGTGTGTTTCTCAGTGTTGAACAAAACACAAATCTTCAGCTATCTGCTTCATGTCTTTATAATTGTTCCCAGCCGTAGAATGGCGCCAGTCAAATGTACATGAACGCGCACTCACACATACTCAGATGCAGAAACTCTCAGCAGATTATCAGAGCAGTGTGGCAAAAAACAGAACTGGGCAGTGGTTCCTGGTCGACGAACCTGCTGGCTTATTGACTTGGACTGAGTTAGATAAAGCTTTCATCAGCAGCATATGTGTGCAGACGCTGTGTGTAAATGTGTGTGTAGTTGGTATGATATTTTTTGGGTCTTTGACAGCAAGCCATGAAATGACACATGACTTGCTTATTTTCTATTGCTGTTAAAATTCAACTGCTTGTTCAGTTAGCATAAAATTCAAATGGTATTGATCACAATGTCACAAAAATGTCTGTCTCATGTCCGTCCTTTTCCTTTGGTCTCGGGCTGTTTATACATATATTTGTGTAAGAGTTTATCTATATATTTCTGTCTCTTTTCTGCATATTGTTACAGTTTCCGATGATGGGTAGGGTATACTCCTAATTGATCACATTTGGCTGTGTCTGTGTGTAAGGCTTTGTTGGATAACAGAGAGCAGATGTGGGAGGGTAAGTGGGTGTATGTTTAAAGAGCTTGTCATTGGCTCATACAGAGCAGATGTTGTTGGGCCATCATCTTCTTCTGGCTACTAGCAGTAATGATTCAGATGCTGGACCGAACGGTATAAAGTGGAACTCACAGTACAAAAAGCATACAAAAGCTCATTGTTGCAACCTCTCTGTTAGGATGTGTAGTTTGTTAGCAGAGTGATAGATGCATTGACGTTTGTTTAGGTCAATATACGGTTGAATGGAAGTTCTAACTAGGACACTAAAGCTATGGAATTTTCCAAACCACAGCAATAAAAGACTGCGGTTTACGGTAATATTCTGGTACTGCCAGCTGACTCCAGCTGAACGTAGTCCAGACGGTTAAGCGTAGTTAAGCACAGCCAAACATGTTGAGTGGTGAGATCACATCTATGCTTGATTTTTGTTAGTGGAAAGGTTTTCTTTGTCACCTTTTTGTATTCAGTTTATTTTAGTTCACTCCGTACATTTACAAGAAAACCACAGCTTGTAAACAAATGTCACCAGAACCTTTTTTTGAATTTGGTTAGGTTGACAGTCTTATTTTAGATTAATTGCACCTTTTTAATGTTTAAAGGCCAAATCTGAAACTGTTCAACCATGCAACTTTTTTGGTGTACACAACAGCCATAGATACAAATATACATTACAAACACCTAATTAAACTAAAAAAAAGTATGTTGCACAACTCATGTGTACATTCATAGAGAAATAGGAAAAATAATTTTGTGTGACGCATCCAAATATGTTTGGTTTTTTTCATGTCGTTACTTGATTTAACTGTATATGAGTGGTGCAATGGGGCTCCAACAATACAGTAAAAATGATAAAATTCTTGAAACCATATTTTATGATTGAAAGGCTTATTGTGCTAGGCGACGAGTCTGACCACAGTTGAGGAGTAAATGAAATGCACACATGCATGTCTGGTTGCATTTTTCTAATCTCTTAGATAAGCAAATGCACATGACATGATGACTGGGAGTTTTCATTCCACTTTACACTCCTTCAAACTGAATAAAGTTACACCCCTATAAGAAGGTTTGTTCTGACTGGTGCTGGCAGGGAGGTTCCACAGGACAACATCTGCTTGGCTACTATGTTTGTGGTCACTTGATTCTACTGAGAGCTGCTAAGCTAGAACAAAATGTCTTGGCTTATATAAGTTGGTTACCAGCAAAAGAGAGGCTGGATATTTAGTTGGAAAAATCTTTAAGTCACAGGAATGACATCAGTCTGGGAGATCAAGCCATGTTTTGTGTCCTGTAAAAGAATAGGCTTCTGATTCTTACCATGTTCTTTGAAATCATCAAGATTATTAATGGTTGAAGCTTGGCAATTATTGGTTTGCTTTTTTAATTTAGTCCCATAAATAATATTTCAGTAAGACTGATGAGTTGGTAAAGGGTTATAAAAATATTTGTATAGATGGTTGTATTTGCATATAAACCTGGTTGTGTATGGACCAGACCATTGTGACAGATGTTACATGTAAATAAATGATCATGGATTCTTTGACAGTATGTTACAAGCTAGCAGTTTAGCTAAAGATCCTCAGCGGTTAGCAGTGGGACTGGTTTTGAACCACAAGAGTTTCATCAGATCTCTCTTTTTTTGGATCACTATGGTCTTGCATTGACCAAGAGACCGAATGCTGGCTGTGGTTAGCATCACCACATGGTGTTTACTCTGACTCTGACTGCTTGTATATTTTTTACTAATTCCTCTTAAGGATCGAACACCACGTTGTGTGCAAGAGGCTGATGATTATCTATGGATGGGGCTAAGTAGGTGCCATAGTGTACAGTTTAGATTCATGGTTTCTTACTTTCTTATAAACTTTTCAAAAAGAAGCAGTACCAGATGTATAACGATACCAAATGTGCACAAATTTTCTCCAGAAAGAAGAGCTAGCAGAAAAATTTAGCTGATGCTTTGTTACAAGACATGGCTTAAAAGGTCCATAATCAGCAAAACTGTTATTAGTCATCCATCAGTATCTAACTGGATTGCTTCCCCCCCCTCCAGCTGATGCAGCGTTTGAGCCACATAAACACTGGTTCGATTTGATTGGAAAGATGATTTACTACAGCCTCCATATAAAAGATTAGGCTTGGCTACAACTTCAGATTTTGGATTAAAGTAACCCAGACACAAACAAAAACAACCATCTGAAGTAATTGTAATTTTTATTTCCACCTTTAAAAGAAAATAGGTCACTTAGAATTTTTCTAAACTGAAAATCATTATTATTATTTTACTTTGTTTCTACTCTAGGTTCATTTTTTGTGTGACTGTATACTGCTGTAAAACAAAACACAAATATTAGCATATTGCAGTGCTTGAGAAGCTGGAACCAGCCCTAGTCTAAAAACAATAATCAGTTAACAGATTTACTGTTGATTCGTTTCCTGGGGATCATCTGGTTGTTTATGTAAGAAATGGCACTGTTTTTATCCTCATCTTTAACTTCAGACCCAAAACACGCTGGAGTGAGAGTGCTCACAAAAGAACTGTTGCTGGGCCGATACCAGAATACCAGTCTTTTCTTTTTTTCTTGCATGTCGAAAACTTCTTTATGACATACTGGGAGAAGTGTTTCTAAACCAGTTTGACATTATGGCATTAGCATTGCTTTTCTGTCATCGTTAACCCACTTCACAACCACTTGTTTACTGTTAAATCGCAACTAAGTCACAAAGCAGTTCAAAGGAGCAGCTAAAGGTGCATGATGTTTTACTTTACGATTTCTTTACAGTCTTTGAATTTTCACTGTGACTTTTATCACCCACATGCAGAAGTACAATGACAAACAAAAATGTACTAGTACACAAAACCGAGTGATGTGTGTGGTTATGTGTGTCTGTGTGTTTTTGTGTGTGTCTGTGTGTGTTTAGCTCTGACTTCACCCCATTATGCCTTTCAGTACGTGTTTGTTTGTATGTGAGGTTGACTTCAGTATTACAAACTTGTGTGCAAGCAGGACTGTGGTCTTCATTTAACTGTGTGTGTGTTTGCATGTGTGTGAATAGCTGGCATATGGTAGCCATCTAGCCCTGGCGGCAGTGCTGAAGGAAATTCCAGCGTCGTAGAACTAAGCCAAGATACTGGTGCTGCCACACACACGCACGCGCATACATGTACACACACACACACACACACACACACACACACACACACACACACACACACACAGAGAGAGAACAGTACACGTTTTTGATACTTCTGCCAAAGTCATGGACACAGAATAATATCTTACATTTGAAAATACTAACAAGTTGATGGAAAATTCTCTTTTTGGCAATAACTCAAAATGACTTAAAAAATTACTCCCACTCTTTCCTCCTAATGAACTCTTCTTGCTTTATTTTGCACACACATGCATAAAACACACACCATCTCAGGCCTTGGTCTGTGGATTGGCTAGGTCCTATCTCTGTACACAGATGGCAGTCATTATTTCTTGTGTGTTTAGGCTTGGGCAAAAATTGGAAGTAGGCCTAAGCAGTTTGACTGCTGGGTAGTATTACCAAGGTTTAGTTTCTGTTGGGTCCCATGCTCTGTTTTCACTGTCTGCTATAACTATTTATGGTATTCAAAAAAGTATGTATTACACTTAACGGTTTACTTTTCTTAAAAGTAATTTTCTATGTGATTTAATTACTTGATGGAGAAAGTAATTTGTTACTTTTGGATTACTCCAGTAACACACACACACACACACACACACACACACACACACACACACACACACACACACACACACACAAACACACACAGATACATGTGGGAACACATGCATCTGTGTGTGTTTGTTAAGCACTCTGGTGATGCAAATCAGATTTCGTTGTGTTTTCAAATGAAGTGACAATAAAGGCTTTGAATTTGAATAAATGACCAAAAACACATTTTCACATAATTACCAGTTCCATACACTGACACAGATTCTTATCCTAATGAGGCCACATACTGTCTTTCTTTTAGTATGTGAAAAGCCTTCAAAACAAAGAGACTTCAAATTGCCACAATGATTCTAGACACATTTACAGGCACAAATGGAGTCTACTACAAGGCTGACTGCTAATCACTGATTTTATTACCTGTCAAAGTTCAGCTCTGGCTGCTGGGCTGGGGTCAGCAAACAGTAAGCTTTAAGATCACTTTGGGTTCCTCACTATTATTACGTTAGCATACTCTCTGTGCAGATGCTTGCTAAGAACTGAAGTGTTAGCAATAGAAATACATGTAAAATCCATATTTCTGCTCCTTAAAGGCTGTAGACCGCTCCAGACCGCAGAACCATTGTAATGCAAGTAATGACATTGTAACTGTTTTGTAATTAGTACAATAACGCTCTACTTTACATCCTGACCGTAACACATTTAATACGTCTATTTTTCATGTATGTATGGATTAAGCCAACTCTATATTCAGAGCTCCTCTCCTGATCTCAGTATGTCAGAGCACTATTATTAAAAAGATGTCAAAACACAGAAGAATAGTGTTAATTAATTTCCAGCTCCACAATGATTGAAGTTTTAATAAAAATATACTTGCCCTATTATTGTCCTATTTTTTTCCTCCTTGTAAAGGAATAATTTCCCATGCTTATCACTTTTCCTATTTTCTCAGGATCATGACACCTCCTTTTTCCACTTCACTTGTTTTCTTATCTTATGCACTCAAGACACGTCTGCATTACATGGTTTTGGTTTTGATACGTAACTGAACGCTTTTCCCCTCTCTGGGTACCTATACCATAAGTGTTTCTCCCTCCTATGCATTTTTAAAAATATCTTTGTAGTTTTCTCCTGTTTCATTTTAAACTCTCATTAGTAGTTGCTAGAATCTCTTTTGGATTAGTCATAGCTGTAAGGTGAGACATAGCATGTACCTGGCAAGCTGGGACAAAAAAAAAAAGTAAAAACAGAATAGGCAAAGGGGTAAAAATTATAATGGGCCAGGTATTATCTGACCAACTTTTATGAAATGGTTTGTCTCCATAGTTTAATAGTTGAGTATGTCTAAGAGTCTGCTAAAACATCAAGAAATATGATATGAAGAATATGAAGAAATTGGTGTTGGGATAAAGGCAAATCAGATAACATTTAAATTCTGATATATTGTTGTGCCAGTAAGATGTGTGTGGTATCTTACTGGTGCTTTCATATCTCATGCATTAACCAAGCAGAAACATCATAGGGGTTGCAAATGAACTCAGGACTGGAAATCTGCAGTTCCTCGAAAGCCCACTTGTGCCCGGTTCTCCCCCAATAAAGGTTGGTGAAACCCCAGCTTTTAAAGTTATACAGGAGGCAACCTGTTTCTGCAGTCACTGTGAGTCGAACCAAAATAATATACCAAAATAATTGGTGAAGGTTTGACCTGTTGTTCCTCATGTGTGGAGTCTTCATTGTCTGTGGCTCACAAGTCCATCCCCAGCTCCAATATAGCACTACATGTCAGCTGTAGATGCCAACAGATTTGAGATTTTGTCACGATAAGCCCCAGTATTATCACTATTATCTATTATATATATCTATTATAACAGATTGGCTGTAAGTGCCAACTTGACTCAATTCAGTCTAGATCTGACTCTCTTATTGCGCTTTTATCCCTGTTGTATTGTTGTCTTGACTTACCAAAGTTGGTTTGAAGATGGCAACGCGCATCAAGTGGTTTCACACTTGGTTCCTGTCTTGGATGTGACCGTTTGAAAGGCAAGAATCCTGATTGCAAATCTGTTTTCCTTATTGCGACTGTATCCTTATTGTCATTTAATAGCACCCATGTTAGTTTTTGCCCTGGTTTTATGTACCTTAGAAATGACCTTAAGTACAATTTAAAAATATAAATGTATAAATTAAAAAAATTAAAAGATTGGG
The DNA here is from genome assembly GCF_963576455.1 of Neolamprologus multifasciatus. Lineage (NCBI taxonomy): Eukaryota > Metazoa > Chordata > Actinopteri > Cichliformes > Cichlidae > Neolamprologus > Neolamprologus multifasciatus. The sequence goes on along the minus strand of NC_140445.1, from coordinate 30,813,122 downwards.
GTGGGGGTGGGGGGGGGAACCCACACATAGAGTGCTTCACAAATTTATTAGACCACTCCTATAAAAATGAAAACACAAATATTTTAGAAATTTGTCAAAAAGTTGTTTGAAACCATAAATAAACTGAATTCAGGTTTTATTCCCAAATTTGAGCCAGCACACTGCTCAATTACTCAAGCATGACAGTCAACCACTAACTCTAATAAAAAAAAAATTAAAAAATGCAAGTGCTTTTTCTTTTTTTCTGCTTTTTTTAAAATATATCAAATATTTAAGCCTCTGAAAGGAGCTGCCTTTCAGAAAAACCAAAATAAATGAAGAAAAAGGCAACAAAAACACAGTCCTGCAACACACCTTTTCTGTTTTGGGTGCACTTGTGGACATCAGTATCTTCTGCTCACACTTGTACCACCAACTCAGTTTCCCACACTTTCACAAATGGATAAATCGACTGGGATACATTTAGACTGCATGCATCTCTATTTCACACTGACATGGGTGCGCAATCGCATCCATATCAGTGAGTATTTTCCACTTACTTGGATAGGCATACAAATAAGCTGAAAGATATATGTCCACAAACTTACAGGAAGCCTGACGCATAATGAAGCTCTTGACATGTGGAAATACAAACACACACATGCCAGTCGGCAGTGTTTTTGTCGCTGGAAAGGTCAGACAGAGCGGGTGTGCAGTGATTGCCATAGTGACCTGGGTAAACACCAGTGTCATTGTAGTCCTTGCCCATCATCTTGCAATAAGCCATGTTGTTGGTTTAGCGCACACTTTGTACTTTTTTATCTCTGTCTCACACAGACACACACAATATACATGCTTAGGTTAGGTAATCCCTCAGTTGGTCATCATTGTTTTCTTGAATGAAGTCACACACACACACACACACACACACACACACACACACACACACGCGCGTGCGCGCGCACTCATGTACAAGCTGATGATCTAACAATGCAGGCAATATTCTAAATTAAACATCATGTAGGTTAATGTTTGATTCATGATATCTACTCCAGTGACTCGTCTTTATGAACAGGACATCCTGTAATATTTTTTTTGTCACTGGACAGTAAAACAGTGAGTCTGTATGAGAGTGTGTCTAATAGCTTTTGTGCATTTCTTTTTTACACTTAACATTACCATTTATTTCCATTTGTTAAGTTTTGCCTAAATTTTAGCCTCCAGTAATTTGCTCTTTGTCCTTTCTCTCTGTTTCTTCTGCTCTATTTTCTCTCTCATTCTCTGTCTCGTTTCTTCTCTTGTAAAGCTGTTTGAATGTGCCGTGGCATGCCAGAGTCTGAGTGACTCACCATGTGGGATTGTGCTGCCAACGAGAGGACTGGCTAATAGAGATTCCTTTTGGATTGGATTATTCACTGTCAGTGTGTGCACGCCTCATTTTACTATGAGGTTCTTTTTATAATCATGTTTTTAAAGTAAAATGACACATCTGTGTTTGACTTTCCTTATTTTAGAGCTACTGGGGTTGCAGTTATTGTTTGCCTTTTTGTCAGGATAACTTGACTTGGGTTGGATGGGTTGGAAGAAATTTCTAGAAGTTCCCTTGTATCAGTTATTTTTAATTGCTCTGGAATGCACTAAAAGGCATAGAAGTCTACAAAAATAGGAGCAGTTTCATTTTCAAGCGTAAATGTCTCATTGATAGACTTAAGACAGCTGTTGTTTTGCATCTTTGGGCATGTGGGAATACTTTCTTCACGGGTCCATCCTAGTGACAGAATCCATGGCTACATTCCCCTGTCTATTCTAGGTCTTGCTGGAAGAGTTACAGTAGAAAGGTGGCTACACACACACACACACACACACACACACACACACACACACACACACACACACAACCTATGAAAAGAAAGAATAGAAACTGGAGAATCTCTTAGTGGTCCTTCGGTTTTTTCAAGGCGTGGTGGTAATTTTGTATTTAGACTTGTGTTCCAGTAACCACTAGACTAAATAAACATTGTAGCACATCATAGTTCACTCTAACTCATAATGTATACACTAAATAAAAGCGTAGTTCTCCACTTATGTACTTGGAAGACAACTTCAACCTGCTCAGTAAGTGCTTTGTGGTAATCCCGGGCTTGTACAGATTTTATCAGTCAGGTTCCTTCAGCTGTGGAGGTCTGGTATCACAGAGATTGGTTGAAGAACGAGGTCAGCTGTGCTTTCAGTGGCAATAATGAACTGTCATTGGTACCTTTTAGCTTCACCTTGAAAAGTTTATCATCACAGTTCATGGTTTTTCATGAAATTTCAGAAGATGGTTCAAATATTTTTTTAAGCTAATAATTTAGATTTGAAATATAACCAAAGAGGGAATTTCACTTTGGCATAGAAGAAGGGGTATGCTGTATTTATTATAGCAGTTGTAGGTGCAAGGTAGGGTTTCTTATGTTTTTTGGGGTTTTTTTTTTGTTTGTTTGTTTGTTTGTTTTTTATCTGTTGTCACAGCAGTATACATTCAAATCACTCATTTACTATAAGATTAAACAGCTGGGAACGTTCTCAAAAAAGGGAAAAAATACCCAAAACAAAATAACAACATACAGTTGTAAATCAGTTTTCACTTTTCTTTGGCTAAGGAAAGAGCTTTGGTCCCGAATAATCCCTAGTAATACAGTAGCCTAAGATATTAGCTTAAGGTACTAGGATGAAATTCTAAACTCAGTTGAGAAGCTTCATCTAACATAGATGAACTATTATTTTCTATTATTTTTCAGTGACATCCTGTCCCTCACTGACTCAAGACACCTCCAGATTCTCAACACTGACCTTCTGAATCAGTTTGTTGATTCTGCTGGCATATCTGGCACTGTTGCTAAGCCCACCAGCAGAAAACAGAAAAGTAAATAGCACTTGCTGCTACAGACTGGTCTCCAACATCTTGAAGATCTGCAGGAACAGTTAACCAATTTTCAGATTCACACTTCAAACTCTGACAGTTAACTGTTTCGAGAGTATGATGCAGCATTCCATAATAGAGTGACTTATTAACTACAGTTGTGGTGAAAATATTCTTCAATGAACAAATGTTTTAAACCCAGGAAATCATTCATAACCAGCCACAAATACTGTTTATTTACTCGTGTAGTTGAAATCCTGGTCCTGGATGTCAACACAGAGAATGAGCAGGAATGTGTTGCTTATTAATGAGAGGACAGATTAGCTTTTTGGTCTCAGGGAGAAGCATTGTCTCCAAGTATTAGGGAAGAGGAATTAGAAATGTTTGCGTAAATATATTTACTGGACCTTGTACTGTCTGGCAACAGAGATGGAAAATGCCTGATCAGGAAAACACAAGCAGGGAGGGAGAAAATGAGACCTCTAAAGTTTTGAGAGGGGTAGGCAGAGATAAGAGGTGTGAATGGAAAAAATTATGTGGAAGTGAGTTTAGCATTATCTGCTCTCTGGTGGCTACGGATAAAAGAAGGACGTGGATTATGGTAAGATATTTTAAACAATGACATATTTATGTATAGTAATCCTTGAGCATTCTAGCACCCGAGGAAGGCACTATAAAACAGGAAAAACCTGGGGAAAAAGCAACAAAAAAGACAAGGCAAGCAGTTGTAAAGACCTTTTAAGTTTCTCATATCTGAGGCACTGTTTACATCTACTCAGTTAGTTCAATTGATAGCACTTAAGTGAATTTAAAAACGGTTGTATTATTCCAGTAGAGGATTAAGCTGGTCCGGATAAATATTTAAACAATTGCTTGGAGGGCAGTGACATTACAGCTGTGTGGACAATATATTGAAATACTCAACACTCATTTTATATAGCTGAGCATTACTTAATTTGTTTACTTTTGTGTCACTTTTTGCATTACTTTTCTGCTATTCTTGCAATTATTAGTGCAAAGTTGATTAAAAACGAGCCCAACTTTACTCAATGTCTTTGTGACCACAGTTCTACTGTAGAAACAGGCAGCATTTCCTTTGGTGGATGCCCATTTCAGCAAGACTATAGTTACAGTGGGTTGTTATTTTAATTTCTTGGATGGGTTGGTCCAGTTCTTGGAAGGACTAGCCGCTTTTTGAAGAATGCCACATGATGCAAAGTACTTCCCAGCCTTAGAGCTGTATGCCCTGCTTTTAAATGATACTAATCCCCTATCCCACATTTTTCCCTGTTTGATTTTTAGGAAATCGCATTATGTATTCATAAACTTGGTAGTTTAGGTTAGATGAGCTTTTAAGCTCAGTCAAAGATTTTCCGTTGATTGCGTTGTTAATAGACTATTTTGGCAAGGCTCAGTTTTCTTAAACATTTGCTCACTCAACTCAAATTTGGCCTTTTTACAGTGTGGAAAATGTGGCCAAGGTCCCATTGCTGAGCGGAGTAAGGAAAACAAGCATGTGTCAAGGTCTCAAACAGTAAGCAACTAGCTTAGAGTGTTGTATAGATAACACTGCATTGCCACATGATATGCATCATTGGGAATAGAGTGCTTCTATGTTCCTTTATAGAGTTTTAACCTCCTAAGACCCGAACTCTTCCACGGCATGCATTTTTAATTTCTCTTTGATATTTGGGCATATTGGGGCCCAATGAATGTAAAAACAAAGAATTACCAGATTTTTTTATTTTTTTTTTACCTTATTTTTGTTTTTATGAAAACTCAAAGCCACATATGAGGATATTCGTTTCAAATTTTGATAGCACAGTAGCAGTATGTGTCGTAAGTGGATATCAGGCACTTGTAGAGCAAAATTGAGTATTTTGGTCTAAATAACCCAAAATGTGATGTCCACATATGTGGACGCCAGGTCCTAGGAGGTTAAAGGACATTTAAATGGTAAATGTATTTGTATAGCGCTTTACTAGTCCCTAAGGACCCCAAAGCGCTTTACACATTCAGTCATTCACCCATTCACACACACATTCACACACTGGTGATGGCAAGCTACATTGTAGCCACAGCCACCCTGGGGCGCACTGACAGAGGCAAGGCTGCCAAACACTGGCGCCACCGGCGCCCTCTGACCACCACCAGTAGGCAACGGGTGAAGTGTCTTGCCCAAGGACACAACGACCGAGACTGTCCAAGCTGGGGCTCGAACCAGCAACCTTCCGATTACAAGGCGAACTCCCAACTCTTGAGCCAATTTATGGGCGGTTTAACCTGGATTTTATACAGATATGCTTGCTGTACTTCTCCTTAACCTCCACTTTTCATATGACTCACTGTACAAATTTTTTCTTGTTTATACGTTTTGTTAAAAAAAATTATTTAAAAACTTGAACAAAACAAAACTTGAACAAAATGATTTAGCCTATGGTATGATGAGGAGTGGGCAATGAAATATTTACTCAAACAAACAAAGGTGTTCATAATATGGATGTTTTACTGTGTAGAGAGTATAGCCAAGCACTTACTGAGGAGTAAAGTAGTTAAAAAAAAAACAAAAAAACAATTTATTCAGGTCTGAAAAAGCTAGCAGGCTAGAGATGGTGGACAGTCATCAATATGAATACCTCATGTGAGATCATCAGGCTAGAATTTGTTTTATCCAAGGATCTGAATCAATATTCCCTTTACCCATTCATGCCTGTCAACAAATATTTACCTTTGGTCAGAGGGCCCGGTGGCGCCAGTGTCCGGCAGCCTCGCCTCTGTCAGTGCGCCCCAGGGTGGCTGTGGCTACAATGTAGCTTGCCATCACCAGTGTGTGAATGTGTGTGTGAATGGGTGGATGACTGGATATGTAAAGCGCTTTGGGGTCCTTAGGGACTAGTAAAGCGCTATATAAATACAGGCCATTTACCATTTTACCATTTTTTCACATTAGACAACAGTAAATATGAAAATGTCGCCCATGAGAAATTAAAACTGTTTCCAGACATAGTGTACCTAACATTGTTGACTTTGTTGATTTCATAAAGTGATAGCTTTAGTATCCATTCTCAAATAGCTGCCCAGAGTTTGCACTAGACCTTATTTATGTTTGTTTTTTGAAATAAGGAAAAAAATCCTTGGATGTCTATAGTGGACTTTGGGTTTGTGTGTTTTGTCTTTAAGTACAGTAACATTCAACTTGAGCATGCTACACATGTTGTGCTAGTCCTCCACCTGGTAGTTGGTAATGTGTTCTTCTAGTTTTGTTCTTTAGTGGTGGTAGGCAGACAGCTAATACATGCATCACAACCACCTTCTGCTGTTAGTATCTCATTAAATAATAGTAAAGATTGGTAAAACATAGAAAATACATATTTTAAGACCATACCTGCAAAAACCACTGCTGTGCAAAGGTTGAATTGCCACTACACTTTTGAATGTGGGACCTCCATTATTGGACTCTTCAGCACATACTGTAGTGCAATAGGCAAATCATAATATAGTGTAAAGTTTCATAATACTATTATTATATGAATTAGTGTTATAATACCTGAGTGTTGGGTAGCTGCACCTAAGTAATGTAGCTAAGTCTGTGTAAAAATGGAGATCGCAGTCTGAGGTTTAAAATTGCTGAGTGTGTGATGTGTGACATTACGGCACTGAATGTAACACTGCTGTGCTAGAACACCAGTGGAAAGTGGAGTCTTTGCTCCCCTATCTGGTTTTCAAAAACATCTTTAGGGGATTCAATTTTGCGAGACACTGATGGTGCCTTAGTTTTTTGGCAAACACACATGCTACACTTACTAGAAAGGAAGCAGTACCAATGGATCAGTCTGATATTTTCCTTAAAAATTTTGATTGTTAAAAGATGTTATGAAAAAAAAAGATGATTTAAATCAGCTGTAACTTTCTGATAAATGAGTTTGTAATCATGGGTTTAAACTGTTTTAACCTGGAAATGAGCTTGTGCCAGTACTAATAAGAAGATATGGCTGAACATATAAAAGTAGGACTTCTAAATCAAAATAAATGGTTTCTGATTATCTGAAATTATGTAGAGCTAAAATAAATTTACTTTTTTTAGGGTTTACTTGTCTTTTGTGACAAAGTAGTCAGCTTTATAGTTTTGTATAAGTTTCATTACTTAAAAATATTTTAAAATTCTGTCACATTACTTCAAATAGATATCAAATGGTCTTTAAAATGGAGGCATTACAAAGTACATTGTACAATACTTGGTACAGCAGCTTGAATGTGTGAATCCAGTGAGTGAATATGATGAACATTATCTCTTTGAGATAGCTGATCCGCACTGATGCTGCTGAACGGCATAATTAAGTATCTTTAGTCCAATGGTGTGGGTTTACATGGCAAACAATAGGTGTGAGTGTTTCGACACCACTACACCCTACCATTGTGTTTTGCCCTGTGTATCACTATGCTTTTGTTTTGCTCTGAGATCATTATGCAGCCTTCATCCTATTTGGCTTACATTAAGTCCTACCATTAACTGTATTATTTTATTCACAACACTCTAAATCAGTGTCTAAAATTTACTAAACACATCGTAACCATTGCTTAGACATTGGCAGACTCACAGCACTTACATCAGCCAAACACAACACCTTCTTGTCCAGATGAAAGCTGATTATTTATTTTATGGTTTAAACAAACATATGATCTCTTTTGCTGAGATGCCAAGAACCAGAGGTGAATGGTTTAAAGTGCTTTTGAATAGACATCGACATATTTGTATTGCTAGTATAACACAAAATTATGATGGAAGTACTGTGATTCCTCAAAATCTGCTGTAGATGGTAACATAGGGAACTATGAATTATTAAATCCACTATTTACAAAAGTAAAATAGGATTCATTATTAAATTGATTTGTAGTCTCCATCCATCCATTCGCTTCCGCTTATCCTTTTCAGGGTCACGGGGGGCGCTGGAGCCTATCCCAGCTGTCATAGGGCGAGAGGCGGGGTACGCCCTGGACAGGTCGCCAGTCTGTCGCAGGGCCAACACACAGGGACAGACAACCATTTGCACTCACATTCATTCACACATTCTACACCTAATGGCAATTTGGATTTGTAGTCTCAACAAATGATATTTAGCAACCTATTCTTTTTTCATGTTTGTCTAATCCACACACATGCTATGTTGAGAATTACGACAACGATTGAGAAGGTAGCAGTGAAAATGTCTGTTGTCTAAATTTTGGCACACAGTGAAATTAAAAAAGAAAAAGCCATTAACTAAGAAAAAAAGACATTGATGTCAAATAAGAGTTTATGTCATGTCTTTTGTGTCATGTATTGCTACAATCTTGTCGTAGGTGTCATTATAGGAACCAAAAAGTATGTCCGAAGCTTTTTGGAACAAACCTTTTTGACAGGCAAATAGTATTTTTGTACCAACAAGATGATTCTCAAAAAGCTATTAGCTTAAAAGTTGGGATATCTTGTTATAGTGTGAACTGTATCCTTAAAAAACTGGACAAGTGCAAGGCAAAAGAAGTTGTACCAAAAAAAGAAGAGCCAAAATCTTATTTACAGCTGAGGAAATAGAGGGGGGGAGGGGAAATCCAGCAAAACCTGACACAGGACCTGAGAGATGCACCTTTAGCTGATTTGTCTGCTGTTCACTGAAGCTTCTTAAGAAAGGGCACCAGTGAGAAAAGACTGACGTATTCCAAATTACACGTGTGTTATTCAAGTGTTAAGGACTGATTAATCCAAATGTCAAATACCTGATTCTAATTGTTGTTGATATACACAGAAGAGGTAAGGGGAGAGGAACAACAGTGAGTGTCTACAGTCATGTGTAGACTCTCACAGTTGGAGGCTCTGTCATGGATTGGGGCTGCATTTCAACCAGTGGTTTTGGGGATTGTATCAAAATTGATATAATTATGAACTCAGAAAAGTACCATGAGATTTTGATCCACCATCTGGAAACCATCTGATTGGCAGCGGCTTCATTTTCTTCAGTATGACAATAATCCCAAACACACTGCTAATGCAATAAAAGCATACCTGGATAGAAAAACACAGTGGAGCACTATCATCCATGGATTGGCCTTTCCAAAACCTGGATCTCAGCATTGTTGAAGCAGTGTGGGATGACCTTGACAAAGATTGAAGCAAAATGCAGCCAACATCCAAAGAAGAGCCCCAGAAAAATATCGAGAAAATAGGGTGCATTTTGCACAACATTGTATATAAGCTTAAAGGTCAAAGAACTTCTAACCACTCTCTTTGAAATGTTTCTCACTGCTATGCTATTCTATAATGACCATGCCATAAAACTGTAAATATTAAAGAAACTTGACTACGGGGTGGTGATGTTAGTATATGTACTCATGGAAAAATCTTGAGTGTACATTAGACTAAAAAGAAGAAAAAAAGAAATACTCCCCTGGATTTGGAGGTGGCAGTTAATTAATCTAGCACTTGATTTCTTCGCCTACCCCCCTTCTTTGTGTTTCTTGTTATCGTCGGATTTCATACCACGAAAAGACTGTTAGATAAGCTCACTGAAGGTCACTGTGGCCTTCTAACTCGCTCCTGATATTTTCTTTCATAAACCATGTTTCTCTCTGACATTGAAAGAAGTGCAGTTTCTGTACAAATAAAAGAAGTTTGCTCTTACCTCATTGTGATGACTTCACCAGGCAGGATTAACCCACAATCAACCCTACATTTTCATTTATACAAACAGGACATTGAGCAGTTCAAAAGAGTGAAGTTGAATTATGAGTAATGTTATAACATTATAAAATCATTGTGCTTCTTATTCTTTGCTGTGGGTCAAACCAATTTTTCTGGATTTATTTTTAATTTTTTTTAAACATGCCTGATTAAACATTTTTATATGTTATTTACTGATGTGCGTCTCATATGGATAAAGAAGCAGTCAGGAAGGGTTCATGTGACTGACCCTGAGCTTGTGTGGAGTTGGAACTTTCTTTTTCTTTCTTTTTTTTGAAGTTCTTGCTGGTCTTGTCTGTTTTTAATCACACTACACAGGAAGACATCCATAGTTTTGCGTCTTGTTGTTTACAGTAAAATTGTCGCAAGTTGTGTGGTTATGCAACAAAGGATAAAAGCATTTAAAGCTCTGTGCACTTTCTCACATTCACACATCTGACCAATCATTGTGTGAAATATGATGAGAGGGTTTGCTGAAATGATCTGGTTTCTGAAAGTTCCAACAGGAAGTTTTTAGAGAGTATCTTCCCCTTATCTCATTTCGCAGTTTCTACATATTTGATTTTTTTCCCTCGCCTCCTCTCTGTGTGCGTCAGTCCCTCCTACCTCAGACACCAGAGGAAGAGATGCGAGGAGATAGGAGTCGAGGCAACTGGCATTTTACAAAATGAGACATTCTTGGTTGGCAGACGTCAGTTTAAAGCAATGTCAATTAGCTATGACGGGTGGCACGGCTGCACCATGCTTTGTCTCTCGAATACACTTGTGTATCCAGTGTTCCAAAAATTATTATAGATTTAATTTTATACACAATGCTAAATTGCAGTCAAGCTGTACTTTGCATGTAGTGCTAATTAGGAAATGTAGCGTGCCAACAGTGCAGATGCAGACATCATCATGCCCCGTATCTTAGTTTAAGCATGCCAGCAGATAATTAGACTTTAGCTCCAATCATCACCGTGATTGGAGCCTAAACACTGAACCTTCATTGTCTTAAATTCAGAACATCTGGGAAAAGAAATGGAGAATTTATAGAAAACTTGAAGATAGATGACTTCTCCAACACATGTGGAGCTGGCGATCTTTTTTTTTGGCAAATGGAAACCTAGAGTCTTGTCCAACATATTTTCACTTTTGTTTTATTTGGGAAATCTGTTTTTAATTTTGAGGAGAAAAAAATCTCTCAACAGTTCCGCCACTGAGAGATGGAGGCAAACAGTGGTCTTGGCCAGGCTCTGTGCATTTTTGGACTTGGATAGTTTCTGATACTGAATTTTCAGTAATAAGGAAGAAGCATGTACGGCATGATTTGTCAAGTAATTGCATGGAACATGTTTCTAAGCCATTTATACATCGGTATGTAGTTTCTGCTGTGAGGAAACTGACAAAAGAAATGGAAAATTCAGGTTGTTTATGGGGACATTTTTGTTTTCATACCAATTTTCTTGTACAAAATGGACCCAGAATGGTGGTGGTGATGATGATAATGCTGCTGCTGTTCATGTTAATGCTTTAAAATAACTCCTAATCAAAATGCTACCTCTATTCCTGACTCGATCTCTCTCTCTTTCTAGATGCCAGGCCTTTTGTTCAGCCCTGTGTGTCTGACAGTCATCTGGTTTTTATCGTGGTCACTGTGTCCCAGTTGTGCTCAGATCTGGACCGATGAAGGTGAGACACATGCGCACACACAAACCACATTTGAACACTTTGCGGAAAGACCTTTTCTGTTTTAACAAGAAGATCTGTGACAGTGCACTTTCAAATTCATGTGCAAACACATGTACTTACACACATATTGTGTTAAGGATCAGGGACAGATTCCTGTGTCAGCTATTTTGGGCGCTCTTGACTGCAAGTACTTATGAGATATAAAGCTCCTGCAACAGAATGGAAGAAGGAAACATATTTTTAATTTCTTTTTTTTGTTTTAAACCCAGTGCATTTACTATGAAATCCACATTTGTTAGAAGAGCCTTGACCAGAGAACGTCTCATTACTCACTTTTGTTCCAACAAGAATTTTATTGTTGAGCGTTTTTGGCCTTAGTGCACAGATTTCTACGGCATTGAGATTCTTTCTTTCTCACTTTCTTTTTTTCTTAATTACTCCAACAAAATGAACAGCTTGCCCATAGACCTTCAACTGAAACTGTCAAAATTTTTCCTTTTCAGTTCTTCTTTTTTTCCCCTTCTTTTCCCTGCAGCAATTCCACACTCAGTTTTTATTGTCTGGAAAATACTACGTTTCACACAGCTTGCAATTTCTGTGTCCACCCTGCCATCTGATTTCAATGTTAGGAGAAACCTGCAACCTTCCCGTGTACATTTGTGTGTGTGTGTGTCCATGTATGTGGGTATGTGTACTTAAATGCACATTTATGTGTGTGGTTTTATGTCTGTGTGCGCCTGTGCACATGTCTGGGTCCTCTTGCCAGAGGCAGAATCAGATATGAGTGGAACGCTGCGGGTTTGGGGAATAATGTACTTCACTGCCAATAAAACATGAATACACACATTCAGACCAGCCAAATCTTTGAGCTGCACCAAGGCCCCAGGTAGGACACATACATGCTCACACACTCACAAACGCAGAAACAGAGGGAGGATTTTGTGTCTGCGTGTGTGTGTGTGTGTGTGTGTTTTCAGTGGTTGAAGGGGAAAATAAAATCTGGGTAAAGCTGTTGGGAGAGGCTCTACAAGAACAAAAGTGGAGGGAAGGAAAGTATTACACAGAAGATGAAACAATACGAAAAGATAAAGGTGAAAGGTAATATTTAACCTACTGTGGTTGTTTCGTTATATGGACACAAGTGGGGTTGAATGATTAAACCTTTTTATATAGAAGTTACAGTTAAATGGCTACTGGTTTAGCTTGCAGGTTAAGCAGATACCCATATCCCAAAAGGCTAAATGCAGCAGCCCAATCTCAACTTGGACCTGAGGACCTTTGGTGCATGTATGCCCTCACACGCTCTCTCCCTGTTTTCCTGTTTTCTGTTCACTGCACAATGCACACGTATCTAATCAAGGTGGAAAGTCGAAAAGCATAATTAAAAACAGAAATTGCAATGCAATATATTCATTACACATAAATTGAAATGTTGCATATCTTTTCTTTTCTTTTGATAATTATGACTTGTAGCACATTAGAAATCAATTATCTCAGATTATTAGAACATTTACTAAGATCAATCAAAAAACGATTTACAATAAAGAAATATATAACTTCTAAAAAAGTATGTCTTATTTGCTTGTGGCTCCTTTACCATGAATTACTCAATCACTGCTGGGTAGCTTTGATAACATACCTTAGCTCACCTGTATCTTGGAGTTGGTTATTTCTCATCTTTTGGACAAATACCTCTGGCTGTCCAACAAAGCACAGTAGTGACATCAGGAAACAATTTGGTAGTAGTTTGGGCACCATGGGGAAATGCCAAGTCCTACTGGAAAAGGAAATAGTTGACTTTAGACTTTGGATAAAACCAACCACCAACAACAGCAACAAACAACTTAAACAATCACAAAGAAAGAACAATACAGTATCCACATCTGAACCAAAGAGTAAAACAGTGAAATGTGGATTATTAAATATTAGGTCTCTCTCCTCCAAGTCTCTGTTAGTACATGACTTAATAATTGATCAACAAATTGATTTACTCTGCCTTACAGAAACCTGGTTGCAGCAGGATGATTATGTTAGTTTAAATGAATCAACACCCCCGAGTCATTCTAACTACCAGAAATCTCGAAGCACAGGTCGAGGGGGCGGTGTGGCAGCAATTTTTCACACCAGTCTATTAATTAATGAAAGACCAAGACAGACTTTTAATTCATTTGAAAGCCTGATGCTTAACATTGTCCACCCCAGCTGTGAAACTCAGAAACCAGTCTTACTTGTTATCATCTATCGTCCACCTGGGCCTTACACAGAGTTTCTGTCTGATTTCTCAGACTTTATATCTAATTTAGTTCTGAGCTTAGATAAAATAATTATTGTGGGTGATTTTAACATCCATGTAGATGCTAAAAATGACAGCCTCAACATGGCATTTAATCTGTTGTTAGACTCAATTGGTTTCTCTCAAAATGTAAAAGAACCCACCCACCACTTTAATCACACTCTAGATCTTGTTTTAACATATGGCATAGAAACTGAACATTTAACAGTGTTTCCTGAAAACCCTCTCCTGTCTGATCATTTCTTGATAACATTTACATTTACAATAATTGATTACGCAGCAGTGGAGAGTGGACTTTATCAAAGTAGATGTCTTTCTGAAAGCGCTGTAACTAAGTTTAAGAATATAATCCAGCCACTGTTATCATCGTCAATGCCCTGTACCAACACAGAGCAGAGCAGCTATCTGAACGCTACCCCAACAGAGGTCGATTATCTTGTTAATAATTTCACCTCCTCACTACGTACGACTCTGGATACTGTAGCTCCAGTGAAAACTAAGGTCTCTAATCAGAAGTACCTGACCCCGTGGTATAATTCTCAAACACGTACCCTAAAGCAGATGACTCGTAATCTGGAGAGGAAATGGCGTGTCACAAATTTAGAGGATCATCATTTAGCCTGGAGAAATAGTTTGTTGCTTTATAAGAAAGCCCTCCGCAAAGCCAGAACAGCTTACTACTCATCACTGATTGAAGAAAATAAGAACAACCCCAGGTTTCTCTTCAGCACTGTAGCCAGGCTGACAAAAAGTCAGAGCTCTTTTGAGCCAACCATCCCTTTAACGTTAACTAGTGATGACTTCATGAACTTCTTCACAAATAAAATTTTTATCATTAGAGAAAAAATTACCAATAATCATCCCACAGATGTAATATTATCTACAGCTACTCTTAGTTCCATTGATGTTAAGTTAGACTCTTTTTTTCCAATCGATCTTTCTGAGTTAACTTCAATAATTACTTCCTCCAAACCATCAACGTGCCTTTTAGACCCCATTCCTACAAAACTGCTCAAAGAAGTCCTGCCATTGGTTAATTCTTCGATCTTATATATGATCAACCTATCTCTAATAATCGGCTATGTACCACAGGCCTTCAAGGTGGCTGCAGTTAAACCTTTACTCAAAAAGCCATCTCTAGACCCAGCAGTCTTAGCTAATTATAGGCCAATCTCCAACCTTCCTTTCATATCAAAAATCCTTGAAAGAGTAGTTGTCAAACAGCTAACAGATCATCTGCAGAGGAATGGTTTATTTGAAGAGTTTCAGTCAGGTTTCAGAGTTCATCACAGCACAGAAACAGCTTTATTGAAGGTTACAAATGATCTTCTTATGGCCTCTGACAGTGGACTCATCTCTGTGCTTGTCCTTCTTGACCTTAGTGCAGCATTCGATACTGTTGACCATAATATTCTATTAGAGCGATTAGAACATGCTGTAGGTATTACAGGTATTGCACTGCAGTGGTTTGTATCATATCTATCTAATAGACTCCAATTTGTGCATGTAAATGGAGAGTCCTCTTCACACACTGAGGTTAATTATGGAGTTCCACAGGGTTCGGTGCTAGGACCAATTCTGTTTACATTATACATGCTTCCCCTAGGCAGCATCATTAGAAGACATAGCATACATTTTCACTGCTATGCAGATGACACCCAGCTCTATCTGTCCATGAAGCCAGATAACACACACCAATTAGTTAAACTGCAGGAATGTCTTAAAGACATAAAGACTTGGATGGCCACTAACTTTCTGCTTCTTAACTCAGATAAAACTGAGGTCATTGTACTCGGCGCTGAAAAGCTTAGAAATATGGTATCTAACCAGATTCTTACTCTGGATGGCATTACCTTGGCCTCCAGTAACACTGTGAGGAACCTTGGAGTCATTTTTGACCAGGATATGTCCTTCAACGCACATATTAAACAAATATGTAAGACTGCGTTCTTCCATTTGCGCAACATCTCTAAAATTAGAAATATCCTGTCTCAGAGTGACACTGAAAAACTAGTTCATGCATTTATTACTTCCAGGCTAGACTACTGCAATTCATTATTATCAGGATGTCCAAAAAACTCACTGAAAAGCCTTCAGTTAATCCAAAATGCTGCAGCAAGAGTACTGACAGGGACTAGAAAGAGAGAGCATATTTCTCCTGTTTTGGCTTCCCTTCATTGGCTTCCTGTTAAATCCAGAATTGAATTCAAAATCCTGCTCCTCACATACAAGGTCTTAAATAATCAGGCCCCATCTTATCTTAATGATCTTGTAGTACCATATCACCCTATTAGAGCACTTCGCTCTCGCTCTGCAGGCCTACTTGTTGTTCCTAGAGTATTTAAAAGTAGAATGGGAGGGAGAGCCTTCAGTTTTCAGGCCCCTCTTCTGTGGAACCAGCTTCCAGTTTGGATTCAGGAGACAGACACTATCTCTACTTTTAAGATTAGGCTTAAAACCTTCCTTTTTGCTAAAGCATATAGTTAGGGCTGGACCAGGTGACCCTGAATCCTCCCTTAGTTATGCTGCAATAGATGTAGGCTGCCGGGGGATTCCCATGATGCATTGAGTTTTTCCTTTCCAGTCACCTTTCCTACTCACTATGTATTAACAGACTTCTCTGTATTGAATCGTATCTGTTATTAATCTCTGTCTCTCTTCCACAGCATGTCTTTATCCTGTCTTCCTTCTCTCACCCCAACCGGTCGCAGCAGATGGCCGCCCCTCCCTGAGCCTGGTTCTGCCGGAGGTTTCTTCCTGTTAAAAGGGAGTTTTTCCTTCCCACTGTCGCCAAAGTGCTTGCTCATAGGGGGTCATATGATTGTTGGGCTTTTCTCTGTATCTATGAAGCGCCTTGAGGCGACATTTGTTGTGATTTGGCGCTATATAAATAAAATTGAATTGAATTGAATTGAACATCGGTAGATGGTATGGCACGCCAAATCATTAAAGACTCCAGAAATGTCAGTCTGGACACCTTGGATTCTGTTCCTTCAAGTCTCTAAGACCTTGATCTAGCAATCGTAAAAGTAAAGTATTTATTTATTTTTCAGATATCTGTAGTTTTGTTTTTTGGATTTTTTTTTGTTTGAGTTTTGCCTGTACCCTTACAAGCTTTTTTTCTTTTAATGTTTCCAGGTCTTACTCATTAAGTTATGATTGAAGAGCAATTAAACTGATCAAATTAATTCAAACCGTAAATAACAAGATGCAGGCTTATTTTTATTTCCATTATTGAAACTGGAGAGCGTTTTTCTCACTTAGAAAGATACATCTAAAACTTTCAATCACAGCTCTGTTTCTAGTGTCACTCAGCTTTGTACTCTCCTCTTTGAGCATTTATCTCCTACGCTCAAAAATATAAATGCAACCACAAAGTCACTGTGGATCATTGTTCACAGCTACTAACAGCAGGAGTGCCAGTGAAAACCAAATATTAAAACTGCTGTCAGTAAAGTCGTCATCTTGAGTATGTGTCAAATTTAATTTAGGATTTACTTAGTTGGTCCCCAAAGGGCATACGCAGTTGTTATGGGAGGGGGGAAAATAATATATGTAACAACATTAAGATGCCTCTTCTTCTCCATGTGATTTCTGAACATAAAAGGAGGATTCAGCTTAATAAAACCACTTTATTCAATTTGTTACAAGATAATAAGATACAAAAAAGCTGAATTAATGGAAAATGCAGAATCACAAACCTGGCGTAGATTGTTTGCTACCAAGGGAGGAGAGGTCGGCAGGGAGTATGCATGCCTGAGTGACTGAGGTTAACATTAATGAAGGTGTGTTCGTGGCAGACTGGCAGTCAAAGTGTTTTTGTTTTTTGTTTTTGTTTTCTCCACACTGAATCTACTATAAATGCCAGCATTCACTTTTTGTAGCCAAGCTAAACATACACACAGATACTCATATACTGGAGATAGTGTATCAAGTTTGCAAATCACTACAGCCACCTCAAATATTTGCTCAGGTATACACTAGTCTTAGTATTCCTTCAAATCTGCACCACCATGCAATTCTGTGTGACAGCATGTTGTAGTTTTGCAGATTACAAAGAATATTACTGATATCGAAATTTCATATCCAGAGTCATTAGTATCCATTGTTGCTGGATTTAAATTGGAGAATGATCTTTAAAATTACAAGGTTACATCTGTATCTAATCTTACATTGTTTAATAAATAATATACCAAAAAGCCCTAAACTGTTAGGTAGCCATAGTTGTCTATGGATTAAAGCATAGCTGCAGCAAAGCTGGTGAAGAGGAGGATATCAGAGATAAAACCTAAAAAATCTCAGCAGATAAAACTAAAGTTATCTCCATTATTCAATACATTTGATAGAAATAAATACAAGTCACCGTGAAATATGTTACTGTGTCTTTGTGAAGTTAAGACTGGGAAACCAAGGTGATTTTGAGTCTTCTGTAATCAATGAGTGAGCGTTATCAACAAGAAAATTGAAGGTTCCATATTGTAGAAAGTGAACACTTTTCATAATACAGCACTTCCAAGTTTAAAACTCTCACACGACCTGTCGTACTGGCTCTTTTTGTAGAAGCCAGTACGACAGGATGTTCTCGGTATTTTGGTGAAACGTTTCACTGATCTTCTGTCCATTATTAAAAGGTTCCCAGATTGGATTTGCTGATACACAGTAACATTACTTTAATGATGGAGCAGCTTTATACTGTGTGCCAAAGTCTCCTCAGCCTGGTGTCTGCAGGATCCCTTGCCTTGTATGGTCATGTTATTGTGACACGGCAGAATATACTGTAAATGGTGCCGCTTGAATCACATTAATACAGACAATGCTGACACATGGTATGTTAGATTGTGCAATGTGCAGATACTGCAAGCCAGACAACACAGTGCTTTAATATTTTATGCGATGTCTGTGTTTGCAGTGTCAGGCGAGCAGTATGGGCACTTGGAGTCGAATGTGACACTGGCATGCAATAATTCGGAAATCAGGTAAGGAAGAAAAAAGAGCAACACACTAGCACACTTGTTGTGGTGTTTGAAATAGTTGTTCAGTATAGCATCTCCATGCATTTGCACGCAGAGCAGAGGTTTTGATGATATTAATTTATATACTGAATAACTGTTAGACTCATTGTTTTTCTTAGTTATTTTCTTACTCAGAAGGTTCATTTTTAATGTTGGTGTCAAAAGAAGTTTGCCATAGTCCCCAGTGTCATCGGCCTAGAAACCAGTTTGCGACCATCTGTTAACTACCAGTCATTAGGGAAGCTGTTTCGAGAGTGGTTGCTGGAGTGTGCTGTGAAATCAATCGCTAAGCCTCAGTCATATTGGCTTAAGGCCAGTCAGTCACTGGTAACCACTGGTCGCTGGGGAATTGTGCGTGTATTCCCAGAGCGGTTGCAGGAAATTGCTTGCTTTTGCCAGGTTAAATTAATTGCAAAGAAGTACATGTTAATGCCCCCAAAACCTCCTCTGATTACTTTGGTCACTTCAGTTTGCTGCTATTTCCTGTAGTATGTAGGGTAGACATCGAATTGACACACAAAGACTTGCCACTTACTTGCTAAGATGCAGTGCAAATCAGGAAAATATAATGTTGCACCTTTTTAAATGTGCTGTTTTCAGCTGTAAAGCACAATTTTTCAAGTTTTACTACCATTTGGTGGTTTGGTGCAGATAGGCCAGGGTCTTGGGTGAAACATGGGTGAATCCGGCAATCCTCTAGCAACCAAAGCAATCACAAGGAGGTTTTTAGTGCTCCTTCCTCAACCAATTTTAGCCAACAACCACTTGCCAGCCAATAGGAATATATTTTTCACTAGTGACTGGAGGTTGCCAAGTGGTCTTTAGGCCTGCTTGACCAAGGCCTTAATTACAATAAAGAAACTTAACAGCAGATATCTTACTTAAAATAAAAGCCAGTAAGCTATGCAGAGATGAGACAAAAATAAGATACTACACATAACTGAAGCATAATGCCAGCAAATTCCATCAGAAGAGATTCTGAAGAATTAGTTGATTATATGAACATACTGTATACTGTGTCATCCACAGGACTATAGAAACCTTATCTTTTTATGGCATATACCCAATTGTTCAAATGGTTAGTCTCAGGTATATTCATGCCTTTACTCTACTGCTAAAAGTGTTCATTGTCCTGTAGTGTGTGTATTGTATGGGCCTTCATCCTGTTTTTGTCGTGCTTGAGTAAAGCACTGGCGTGTTTAACAGTAGTTTTCTGCCCATACAGTTACTATTAGCTTCAATAGCTGCAAGTTAACAGTTAACTTTACTTGCACCTTTTTGGTCATAATGAAGCTAAATAATGTACATGACTTCATATGAATAAGGACGGCTTCTTAATGGCATCAACAAACTGTGCATTTTGTTATTGTTTGACTTACATAGCAGAAGAAAGTAGTGTGTTGCTCAAAAAAAGTAATAAGATGTACTTCTTTATTTTAAACAAAAGGGGGGCTGGCACAATAAAAATGAATGTAATATAACCTGCACTGATGTTGTGTTAGTTGTAGTTTCTTTATAAATGAATGTTTTAACATGTATGTTTTTGATATTAGGTGCTTACTGTTATTGTTCTAATCTAGGATTGGAGTTAAGATAAAGTCCTCTAAAGCATAATAACCAAAGTCTAACATGTCCCTGACTAGGTTACCTGTGTCGTGGCATCTCCGCCACAGCACAGTGTTACCATGGCATCAAGTGACACCAAATGGAAGCTTAGTCCTGCTGCGTGTCAACCATTCAGCGCAGGGCACCTACAGCTGCTATGACAACAGTGGGCGGCTCCTCCGTTCTATAAAACTGAGGCTGGGCCGTAAGTGTTCCTGTGACTTGTTAAGCTTGCTCTTAATTTATGGGTTAGCACCATTAAAAAGGTCTGTTCTGTATCTAGTCTTTTGGCATGGGACTGCAGCCTTCAAAAATTCAGTTTTCTAAGCAGAAACCTGCTTGCATCCCTGTGTTACAGGCCTCATGTATACAGTAAGCCTCCCAATCCCCTACAGATCTTAGAGGAAGTTTATGTTTGTGCCCCTGAGAAATTCTCATCTCTTTTACAAATTTATCTCAACATGTTTTTATTTCCCTCTGGATCTGCATTTTTAATGAAGGAATTTAACAGGACAACTTCCTGAAACAGTGATAATCAGAGCACCAATGCTGGTCTTCAGAGGAAACTGGTCTTATCGGTCATCAATTAGACAAAGCCCTCCACTTCCTATAACTGTCTTGCACAGGAAGCATCTCCCTAAGTAGGCTTCCTTTTGAAGTTCAGGGAATTTTTCCATGGTACTGGTCATTCAATATTTTGGTTAATGTGCAGGAAACTAGGGCACAGACACCGAGCTGTTAATGTTAGACTTGAAGATAAGCCATATAAGCTTTAAAAAATATAACAACTTATAACAGAGCTCTGAAAAACATTACTCCCTTTCTATCCTGAAAATAATCTATGCCTTACTACTGTTCCCCAGATCCCCCTGGGCGGCTGACCATTTCCTGTCAAGTGCCCAATCACACACATGTTCGCTGCTCCTGGGTAGAAACTGTAAAGACCTTTCTGCCAGCAGAGTATAATGCCTCCTTCAGGTAAGAGCTAGTTACTGCACAGAGTTGAATTTTGAATGCAGTGTGTATAGTTTGAGTAGTATGCTAATATATAGTATATATCAAATTATCCTTCTTTGAGTCTGCCGTTCTTCCTCCAACTTGTCATGTGGCTCTTAAGCTGGGCACGCATACTTTTGCAAACTGTAGTGTTCTCAAACAGGAAACAATACACTTAAAGTGTTTTCATGGACTGCAGTAGACACTAGCAGGAACAAGACTGACTCTTAAGGACTGCTGAGTAAAGATTAGACATTCAGCTGGTGGACAATTCAACAAATAAATAATAAGTGTAAACAAATACAGTCAAAATATGACTTTTCTACTCTGAGATGTAAGCATACTGAAGCACTGAACCACAAAAGGGTATTAGATCTGTTACCTTTTTGCTGTTGAGGTAAATAATTTCACTTGTGCCATTGTCATTTCTGTTCTTTTTATCTTTTGTCTCACTGGTAAATGTTTGGCACACTTTTCACACAATTCTTATTGGGAAACACTAGAAGACACTGATTCTTAATAATTTATCTGGAATTTACAGACCACACACTTCACAGCTTTATCTGGTCACTGTAAACACCATAAGCATTGGCGGAACAGACTCTCAGAGCTGACATGTACACACTACATTTATATCAGCCTGACATTTATTTAGAGGCTTCAGTATTGAGCTGTGGTGAATTGGTTGTACTATTTTGCTGTTTTTAGCACATATTTCAGTTGTCATTAACTCTAAATAGCATTTTTTGTGTGTTTTTAAGCAATGGTAAAGAGTGGAGCCCATGCATCGTGGACGTCACCCAGAAGCACTGCGATGTAGTTCACCCTGCTTTCTGGCAGCCCATCCATACCCTTAGAATCACAGAGACGAATGCGCTTGGGTCTAAGAATACAACCGCCAGTGTTAAATTACACGAGCTATGTAAGATCACGCTAAACACACTTGTGTAATATAGACCTCATATATACATTACATTTTAAGGATTTTTTTCCCATTTCCAAAATATTACCTGCATTATGAATAAACACACAAAACAAATTCTGGGAACACAAAGTGGAATTTCACACATGCACAGGTAAAGTTAAAGCAAACTGGTTTGTACAGAAGATGCATCATGATATCTAATGACAGCCATCTGTCTTTGTTTCTGCTGTTATGACCATGCCTTTGGGATTCTCATATTATGACCTAATTCATCCTGTTTTGCTGCATCACTGTCTACATTTTCACTGCTCTCGAATAGAGGCGTTCATAGCTGTTTGAGATCTGTGAATGGCCATTAGATCAGGGGTGTCAAACTCAAATACACAGTGGGCCAAAATTCAAAACTGGAACAAAGTCGCGGGCTAACGTTAATATTTATTGAAATATATTTATTCCTCCAGATATAAGAATGAATCTTTTCTTATGGACTCAAACAGGTTTTGCTGAAAAACTGAATATGGAACAAGCAAAGCTTAATACTAAACAATATATATATTAGCTGTATAATACCAGTAGGCCAGCTCTGATAGTAATTTGGCATGGCTTCGCGGGCCAAATGTAATTAGGTTGAGCCAGAGTTTGACACCTATGCATTAGATGTTGTTCACCATTTTTTCCATTCTCTGCATTTTGTTTAACACACAGGTGAGGGCATTATTTAAAACAATGACAATATTTAATGGATAGTTAGTGAAATCATTGAAGTTAAATTGGATTCATTGTACCAGTTGTACCAGGTCATGATTTTGTTTCAACATACTTTATTTCATTAACGTCATTATTTTAGAGTTTTTGATCACCAATAGTGACATCAAAGTAAAACAGCATGAGAGATTTTGTATGTTTTTTGCCCAGTGAAAATAACAAAATATAATACTTAATCAAATTTTATTTAATCCTGTGTTTTCCAGTAAAACCAGACCCTCCAGAGTCAGTGTTGGTGAAGGAACTTGAAGGGTATCCAAAGAAGCTACTGATCTCATGGAGATTTCCCTCTTCCTGGCCCCAGCATGATGCTTTTCCTTTGATATTTCATATCAGATATAGGCCACAGGGCTCTATTTTCTGGTCAGAGGTTCGTAGGCAAGACTGTTGATTTCACTTCAATGTCGATGGGGTTGTAGTTAGGAATAAACTTGAACATGTACATTGGAGAAAATATAACAAATGTTTCAAATATTTTACCAGCAGTTAAAAATAATTTTTTGATTTCCAACTGATAAAGCACAACTTTCTGCTTTTATATACTGAGATAAAACATTAAAAGCCGCACAACTGTTTCAATGTTTTTGTTTTGGTAGGTCACAGCTAAACACAAGGGGGGAAGTGTTGGTCATGAACTTCTGCATTGCGGTTTCTTTGTTTTAACTTTCTAAGTTGACTGCTACCATCTTGTTTGTGTGTGTGTGTGCTCCTTCCCTGACATGTTTCTCTCTCTTTTTAACCAGATTTACTCTTTGGATAATTCAATTGTAATATGGGACGCTCTGGCAGGCCACCTTCACCAGGTTCAGGTGCGAACCCGTGATGAAATTAACGCGGAGAGCCAATGGAGTGAATGGTCTCCTCTGCTACTCGGCAGGCCCTGGGAAGGTAAGAGGAAAAATTAAAGTAGTCCGTATCAGTCATTTTATTTTGAGAGCAAATTTACGATCCAAAAAGCGATCAATAAATTAAGGCATTATATAGATTTGATTAAAAGGTAACACAATCAAATAATTATCTTTAAATACACTTAAAGTTGAATCACATTCAGTTAAGAGTAGTATTAGAACTTTTATTAAAGGCTTTGTACTATTCCTGTTTACTGACTAAAGTAAAAAAAACTTACTCTGGGCCTGTGTTTGCCTTACAGACTATACCACCCCTGAGCCTGATGTGGAACCAGAGGACATCTTTACTCTCCCAACCAAATCAAAGCCTGAAGCCTCCACTCCAAAGTCACGCGGTAAGACACCAAAAGAAAACTGTTATTACAATCAGATATGTTGGGGGTAAACTAGAGTGCAGCTAATGTCACTAGA
Organism: Neolamprologus multifasciatus; assembly: GCF_963576455.1. Classification (NCBI taxonomy): domain Eukaryota; kingdom Metazoa; phylum Chordata; class Actinopteri; order Cichliformes; family Cichlidae; genus Neolamprologus; species Neolamprologus multifasciatus. Next base: position 30,788,940 of record NC_140445.1, on the reverse strand, counting down.
TTAGTACTACACCACCTAGGTTGCCACCACAATTACCACAACCCCTTTTAGCACTACTAATATTAGACCTGCTCTGTAACAGTTGCTATTATCGTTTCATTACTAAGTAATTTTAACCATAAATGATTTTCATTTATTAGCATGTTTTAGCAGCAGGTAGCACAACAGTGTAGCAGCTCAAATCTTGGATCAGTTCTCGCATACTGATGTTTCTTGATTGTTTTTTTTCCGCTCTCCCTCCGTCTAGACTTTACTCAGTTATCTTCAACAGCTGAGAAGCTGAGGCATTATTTACAGTTATTAGAGGAATTAAACACATAGCAGTAGAATGAAAATTATGTTTATATATGCATTTTACTTTCCCATAGCACTTAGAAAGGTCTTTCTGGTTCTTTGACCCAATAGCCCCTTGAATTAGTGTGGATGGCCTGACCTTATGTTTTGTAAAAGTTTTACAAAACACAAGACATTTTTAACTCGAGAGTCCCAGACTCCGGGTTAGGTTCGGAGAGTAGTCTGGCACTTAGTTGTGGTCGTCAAACTTAAGGGTAAGAGGCTTGGGGATGCGTTAATGTCTGCGATGTCATCACAAAGACAGCCAATTATACATTTCCCTTGTGTGCATGTGTGGTCCTCTTCCTCCCCCTCACACATAGCATTGGGTAGACAGCAGTCACTGTGGAGGAAATACTACTATCAGAGAACAATTTTTAGCCAAAATATGAGCACCTCTTGTCCAAGTGATTTTAAGTGCACTCGACACTGCACTTACTCCAGTTTCCAGTAACACGCCCAACAAGTTTGAAGTGGATCAGATGAACAGTTACTGAGATAGAGGGGAAAAAAGAGAAATATGTTTTTTTAATGATGTAGGTGTCCTTCAGTGTATCTATTGGGCCTTTTTGAGCATAAATTAGATGAAAATGATTGAAAACCACTGAACCATGCGAATCATAGCCTAATAAGCGCAAGACGAGATGTTTTTACCTTGTGTTTTGGTGGCGTTGAGAAGGCTCATCGGGCATTGATGCAGCAGCAATCTCTAGGAAGGCATTTATTATGGTTATTACTTGTTACTTGATAGAACAGTGCAAGTAGCTTGTGCCTGGCTTCATCACCAAATTACATATAATTGCAGTAATTGGCACCTGTGGGATGTCATGTTTTCTACGATGCTGTGTGCACACTGGATGAAAGCAAAGTACATGGCAAGCTCAGGTATACGTGGGAAAAAAACAGAGTTAAAAGCAGCCTGCAGCTGCAAGCATGCCGTCTAAAATATACACATGCAGGATACGCACAACAAGTATACACCCACCCACACGCAGTATATACAAGGAGACAACTCCAGGTTTGGCAGTGGAGGACAGGCTAAAAGCCTGTGACTGGTGCTGTTGGATTATTTAAACTGGTGTCCTGTGAAGCAGATGTCTTCTTCTATTTGTGTCAGCGTGTGAGAGAAAGCACTGTCGTTTGCAGATGTGCTCATAAATCACCTTTTAATGCTGTCAGTGATATGCACTTTTGCATTTTCGTTTTTGGATGTGTTGGTACTTTTACAGTTCAGGGTGATGTTTTCTCTCATTTGTGTATGTGAAAGCGAGTTGTTTACTCCTCTCAGTATAATAAATGCATGTTTGGGTGAAAAGCCATAATGGCAGATTTCAAATTAGCTTCTCACCAGGGAGTAATTAAATCCAGGAACACACACAGCTTTTTTTCTTTCCATTTTTGTCTCACATAGATGTGTAAACTTCTTTTTTTTTCTCCCCATGTTATGCCAATTTGGACTTTTATTGTATTTATTTCACTGCACTTTTACATCTGCTTATTCCATCATGTGTGCGTTCGTCTCTCTGCAAGGTCCTGTGTGAATTCTGTCATCTGTCCTTCTCTGTACCTCCCACCCTGCTTGTTTTGCTGAACCTCCCTTCTCCTCTGCTCCTCTTCTCTTCCCACCCAGGTTCTAAACACGGGGATGAAGGTAATTTAGGTCTGGTGATTCTCCTGGTTTTGTTCTCTGTGGTCATCCTCACCACCATCTTTTCCCTCATCTTTGTTGTGTGGTAAGAAAAATACACACACAGGCATATCCCACATCCACAGGCCATGACTGTGTGGTCTGTGTCTCTGTTTTAGTTTGAGTAACATTTTTTTTCTTTGTTTCTTTTTTTTTTTGGATAGCCTGGCATTCTTAAAGTTTTTGTCAGTCAGTGTTGATGGTTTCATTTTGTATATCCAGGATGAGACAGAGGCGACGTGATCATGCCACCAAACAAGAGCTCACCTCTATGGTCAAGATGAAGTCCATCCCAATCTAATGTAAGAAACTGTTATTATTTTTTTAGAGGCTTTTTGCCATTTATTTTCCCCCCTTACATAAACTGTGCTGCATATATGAACATACCTGGCTGTTTTTGTGTTTAGATGAGCACATTTGGGAGTTTTGACAGTTTCAGACATTTCACTGGTGAACAGATTCTGTGGCAAGGAGATAATTAAACTCCTAATTAAACGTCACTTCTTTCTAAATGCCCTCAAAAGAGCACTAAGCTAGTGAGCCACTGCCTAAAGAAGAACCAAAATGGTTCAAAAGAATGCTATAAACAACATTCAGACAACCCTTCAGATAGCTAGCCAACTTGTGATTATAAGGCTAACACACACACACACACACACACACACACACAGATTATAACCCTCTAAGCATGGCTGCATATCTGTCATCTAACTCTGCTATTTAGATCTGTGCTTTTGTAAAACCTTTTTCCCTCCTGCTTCCCTCTACTCTGCTCTCCTTCATGTGCTCCCTTCCCATCTTCATTTTTCATCAGCTTTTTCTCCTCTCATCTCAGGTTAATTTGAAACATCTTCAACCCATCAGCCCCTTCTGGAGTTTCACCAGTGAGTCAGCCTGTACCATTCCCCGCTGTTAACATGCTGACCATCCATATTTGGCTACATTAACCACAGAGCATCATTCAAGAGTCCATCCAGAATCCAAGGCAGCAGGAACTAACTCATGTAAAGAACTTGACAAAGTAAGGTCATTACCAGTTTATATCGGCTGACTGATGGGCAGTTTTTTGAAAGATTTTTTGAAAGACATATTCAGTGACTACAAGTGCACTACCCATAATGCAACATGAGACTCCTACCTGCCGTCCATGGGTATAGGGACAGTCCTCTTCACTTCAGCAATGCTCACTACTACACATGACTGTAGGAGCGACACTGCACAGGGACATTTGAGTTCACTCATAACCAGTGCTCTGTCAAGTCTCCCCAAACATTTTTTTTTTAACTTTTAAGCAACAAATAAGGAAAAACAAGTGCAGCTGCCAAACAGGAGCAAAGGGGAACATTGTTTCTGGAAGAACTCGTCACCCAGAACTCCTCACACTCTCAATCACTGTGAGAGGTAACACATATAGCGTGTGTTCATTCTCACCTCGACTGATTGACCGACTCAATGCTGTGAAGGAAGCAACACTTCTGCTAATTTCTGTGCGTGTCTGATGCCAAAGAAGCAATGACGGGCATTATGGGCTCAGGTGGGAGGCAGGGAGCAACCTGTCACCTGCTACTGGCACGAGGGAGAATATGGACATAGAGAATGTGGTCTGGGGTTTAATAGACTTTGTTTCATTTATGACAAGTGATTTTATGTTGCATGATATCCCTGCTGTGTTGTCTGGCATATTAGGTAAAGGTTTTGTTTCTTTTGTTGTAGTTCTTCCTGTCCATCCATTCACTGTTTCTAAATGTGTGCAAATGAAAGACTCGCATAAGAGAAAGAGGGAAAGATACTGGCCTTTCACAGATCACCAGCATTATGAAAATACATGGATTCTTTGTCATCTAGAGAATATTGGAGCATACATATTCAGCTGTTTTGTCTAGATTCCAATAATAATAACCCCAGGGTCATTGTGTTTAAACAAAAATGGGAGTGTGTTTTGTTCAGATTCATTATTAAGTCAAACCATGAAATCATAAAAAAAAGAGGAAAGTAGTAAATCTGAAAAGCTGGAACTTAAAATTTAATTGGAATAGATGAAAATTGTTGTCATAAACTGACTGGTGTGGTCAGCCAAAGACAAAATATGACATAATGAGGCCATTAAAAAAAGATCATGTTTTTTATTGGGTTTTTTTAAAATAAATTACAAGATTAGAGTGATGTTACTAATGAAATGAGGACAAAGGTTTAGATCAAAAGGGGCCCTCAAAGGGCCTTTGAGGGGACAAAAGCAAAAAGTGCTACAAAGTAGCTTGCTTTATTTTAACACGAAACATGGAAAGTGATGCATAAAGTGCTGCATTTGATATCATTAGGAACAATGTGCGTACTCGCACGCCTCATATCTGTACATACACGAGAGAGGTGCATTCTGGGTGGTTACTACGGTCTTGTTCACCATAGTAACTAACATCGAAAGGGGTACGCAGCACTAGGCTTTCACTGCAGTTAGTAAAATGAATGTAAACGATGGTTTTAGGATGCTGATTTTTCTTGGGGGTTTTTGTTTGTTTTTTTAGGGGACATTTGGGGAGAGGAAATAAACAGTGGGGCATTGGCACAGATCAAATAGTTGCCATCAACTGCAGAGATTGTACAAATGTAAGAACCACCTGCATCAGCTGCTCAGTTAACCTTTGAGTTTATGAGGTAGATCAGTGCATGCTGGGCGGTGGTGGAGATGAGCACGCACGCAATAAACTGACAAGAGTAACCCTCGCTCACTGTACATCTGTCTCAAAACCCATCGCCTCATGGAAAACACTCGATTTCTGGGTGGCCAACACTTAAAAATACCTCCGATACAGCTTGTCTGCTTTAGTCCTGCTTTTCACACCTGTGCCTATAAACCTTGTGTCCTGCTAGCTTTGCACCACAGATGGAATCGAGAGGCTCTTCTGCTTGAGAAGCAATTTTTCTTTCTTTCTTTCTTTCTGCTGGTTTGGTTGTTACATTCTGCTCATCTAAGGCTGTGTAGTTTCTTTTGCTGGCTGTCATTTCAGAAACACAAGCTGCATCTAAGTCAAACTTTTTTTTTTGTTTTTCCCAGTTTGGCAACTGTATTGTCTCTCAAGCTAGCTCCACATATTATGCATGGATCCAGTTGAAGCTTTTTTGTATATTATTGTATATCAAACTTAAAAAAATGCATACCTATGTTATATGTGATGTTTATATGTAAGGAAAAAACATAATCTTTGGGGTAGGTTGAAAGACATGGTTTAGCTCAGTCTTGTGTTAAGGACATTTCCTTTTAATAAATCTGTCCTTCTACACAAATATTACATCGGTAAATACATTACATGCTCCCTGTCAATCACTCTAGGTCAATACTAAAACTGATTGGACGAATTGGAAGTGAATACAGTGTCAATGAAGGGAGACTTCAATAGTATTAATAGCCTGAGCTAAGCCATTTCTTGTGAGTCTTCCCAGCATTGTGTATGTGTGTGTTTTTCCCCCCAGTTATATGAAGCTGTGTTACTGTACGATTACTGTATGGACAACGTGTTTACTGAGTTAGTCCTTATCCAATGTTTAATTCCTTTTTTTTTTAATAGAACCACAAATGGATGTTTTCTTTTCACTGACACTCTCCTTCCTCCATTCTGGTGGCAACATTCACAAAGACAGTGAAATATTTTAAAAATTATTCACAGAGTCAATTTGAGAACCCGACCTTTACTTCCTTTTTAAATTGTGTTCCAGTAAACTCGGGGCTCTGATGGATGTGAGATATAAAAGGATGCATTCTGAGCTTTTGTACTAGAATGTGCACACAAATTTGATTTTAATTTCTTCTGGGTTTTTTTTTCTTTTAAATATTACTATTGGTGCAATGAATGTCATCTTTTTGTCATTTAAAACAATCTTTGTAGCTGAATCTTTGTATAGTAAATTCTTTTTCTTATGCTTGTCTTGTCCTTCCAAGGTCCAGTCAAAAAAAAAACTTTAATCAAGAGTGAACCCACTACCTGCTCTCTGTGTGACTTTTATACTAAATATTCAGTTTTATAAGGCCAAATTAGGAATTTAAAAAAGATGGTAAATATAACATAGAAGCCACTTTGCCATAATTGCTGGATTTACAGGTAATAAAGTTAATATTTTTTCCAATCTACACAGTAATGTAAAAGTGAAATACCTGTTTTAAATATATTTTTATGATAAATATTCAAAGTAAACTTTGATAAATTGTATAAACCATCCATCAGATTCAATTTTCCGGGCACAGTGCCATATGTTTTAAAAGGCGCCTATAAATAAGATGTGTTTTTACTATTACTATTATTATTATTATCATTATTATTGTTATATCCGTGACTGTTGTTCACCCTGTCTATTTTGTTTTTAAGGGTTCAATGTGACATGTTTTCTGTAAGTGTATGCCTATGGAGTTCTTTCTCTGTCTTTCTTGGTGTTTTTGTTATTTGTTTTGTTTTTTTCTGTGTAGACAAACTTCATTTACAGTCTATGTTCCTCTGCGATATGTGACAGTTAGAGGAGCCTGTTGATTTTTAGTTCTTGCAACTCAGATGAAACTCAGGCATCCATTCTCAGATGTACATAGTCATTTTTGTTTCCTTGTGTTCAACAAATATCACCATAAGCTGTTTTTTTTTTTCTTCCTTCCTGTCCTGGTGTCTGTGAAATTAAAAAAAAAACTATTTTATCACACTTCTATTCCTTTTTTTTCTCTTTTGTTTCCCATGAAAATTCAATGTTATGGTTCACTAACCTTTTGTCCGTAGTTTCCATTATCTTTTCAGTACAGCTGTGCATTTGTTTTATAAAGTTTATCTACTTCCTTGTGTATCACAGTTTATTCTTTGGTTGTTTGATGGAAAACAAAATCCAATTGTCTAGAGTTACTCAAAAACAAAAGATGTTTGTTATTGTTTGGTCCTTTGCATTGTGTAAAAGCTGAAAGAATTTCCCCTTAAGGCCTTTTCTCTTTGAGGCAGTTTCTGACGTCTAAATGCTTAAGCTACCTTTTCTTGTCTTCGTGACAAGGAATTTTAAGATTAATAATTAGAAGGAAATAACTCCGATATTCTGATCACACTTTGACAACAGTCTTATTTGTGGTGCAGGGGGGTTTAGCGCAAAGATACTTTGTCATAGCCAGACAATGGCACCAGGTAGTGCTACTAATAAAGTCAAAGAAGGGTGATGAATATCTCTACACCGTGTAAGGAAATATAACATAAAAGGCAATGTTTGTGGTGCAAATAAGACAAGTCTTCATTGTGGCTCTCAGTGCTTCTGTTTATGCCTACCATAACAGCCGTACATTATAGCTCGGAAACCTTTGATATTTAAATCTTATAGTGTACTCGGTGCAGTCGGGCGTGACACTCAGCCAAATAAAGAGCTATAATCTTGGTGATAAAAGGAAAAAAATGCACGGATTCATTTTCCAATCTGCGCTTCTGTTTGAGCAGTGTAAATCATCAAGTATAAACGTACTGTGAGTGGAATACACACAGTATTGCATTAGCACATTAGCACAAGGGCTTTGTACTGACCCTATAGGTCAGTTTAAGACAATACCACTTAGAAAGATAAAAGCTGTTATTGCTCGTGTTTGCCATCGTTAGTTTATAAATGGAGGTAACTGTCTTATGTTACCAACAGTGAGCTTTGCCAAGTAAGCATTTTGGTTAATGTATCTCAGACCAGACAATTACTGTATATGCTTAGTGTTTCATAGCTGTGCACTCAACTGTGCTTAACGAGGGATCTTAGAACATTTATTCCACCAGACATGCACTGTGAAGCAGGATTTTGTCTCCGGTAATGTCAGGGTTAACCTTGGGTTTTTAGGACTATGAAGGTAGTTCGTTTCTTATCAGGGTATGTCACTACAGTAACTTATGCTGGAGAAGGGCCCTGAAAAAGTCAACAATCCTTCACAGATACAAACATTCACAAGCAGTTTTGAACCAAACTTCCTTTGTGAGGTTTGAACCCAGAATCTCCTTGCTCTAAGGTGACAGTACTAACCACTGAACCAAAGTCTTATTAATTCAATTCAATTCAATTCAATTCAATTCAATTTTATTTATATAGCGCCAAATCACAACAAATGTCGCCTCAAGGCGCTTCATAGATACAGAGAAAAGCCCAACAATCATATGACCCCCTATGAGCAAGCACTTTGGCGACAGTGGGAAGGAAAAACTCCCTTTTAACAGGAAGAAACCTCCGGCAGAACCAGGCTCAGGGAGGGGCGGCCATCTGCTGCGACCGGTTGGGGTGAGAGAAAGAAGACAGGATAAAAGACATGCTGTGGAAGAGAGACAGAGATTAATAACAGATATGATTCAATACAGAGAGGTCTGTTAACACATAGTGAGTGAGAAAGGTGACTGGAAAGGAAAAACTCAATGCATCATGGGAATCCCCCGGCAGCCTACATCTATTGCAGCATAACTAAGGGAGGATTCAGGGTCACCTGGTCCAGCCCTAACTATATGCTTTAGCAAAAAGGAAGGTTTTAAGCCTAATCTTAAAAGTAGAGATAGTGTCTGTCTCCTGAATCCAAACTGGAAGCTGGTTCCACAGAAGAGGGGCCTGAAAACTGAAGGCTCTCCCTCCCATTCTACTTTTAAATACTCTAGGAACAACAAGTAGGCCTGCAGAGCGAGAGCGAAGTGCTCTAATAGGGTGATATGGTACTACAAGGTCATTAAGATAAGATGGGGCCTGATTATTTAAGACCTTGTATGTGAGGAGCAGGATTTTGAATTCAATTCTGGATTTAACAGGAAGCCAATGAAGGGAAGCCAAAACAGGAGAAATATGCTCTCTCTTTCTAGTCCCTGTCAGTACTCTTGCTGCAGCATTTTGGATTAACTGAAGGCTTTTCAGTGAGTTTTTTGGACATCCTGATAATAATGAATTGCAGTAGTCCAGCCTGGAAGTAATAAATGCATGAACTAGTTTTTCAGCGTCACTCTGAGACAGGATATTTCTAATTTTAGAGATGTTGCGCAAATGGAAGAACGCAGTCTTACATATTTGTTTAATATGTGCGTTGAAGGACATATCCTGGTCAAAAATGACTCCAAGGTTCCTCACAGTGTTACTGGAGGCCAAGGTAATGCCATCCAGAGTAAGAATCTGGTTAGATACCATATTTCTAAGCTTTTCAGCGCCGAGTACAATGACCTCAGTTTTATCTGAGTTAAGAAGCAGAAAGTTAGTGGCCATCCAAGTCTTTATGTCTTTAAGACATTCCTGCAACCAAAGACCAAAGGCTGCATTTATCTGGTTTTTCTGGGACACTTCACTAAAACTTTTCTGGTAAAATGCTGCCTCCTGGTGGTGAAAGGGTAAGACACAAAAACCACCTAAATATGGCGCCTGGTCTGGCAGTTTGCACATTTGCCTTTCACACAAAAAGATCTCGGAGGAGGCCTGAGCTAGTGTACTCCTACTGCTGGACGAAAGCCCAGAAAAATAGGAGGATTGTGTCAGGATGTCAAATCAGTGCCAAATCAAACACGTGGATCCTCTGCAATCCCCTGGAAAACAGGGGAACAGCTGAAAGCATGCCCACCCCCCTCATTTCTTTATTTTTGAGCAAATAACCAGACCTTGCCCCATGACGAAGAACTTTCAGAGCCCTTAGAGAACTTCAGAAAGATGCAAGTCATTATACAAAAACACAGCAAATATACACAGGATACATTTTATTCAGATAAAATAACACTACATTAAAACTATCTTGTTACTATATACTTTACTATTAAACAAAAACATATTTGTCCAAAAATACAAAACATTATTTTAAAGCACAAAACTTAAATAGTGCAAAATCCAACACTTAAAGTCATATGGTAAACATAAAGGAGAAAATGACACTGGCAGTTAAAGTGGGACAACAGCCAGCGTGTAAATTCCTTCCATAAGCACTAAACGTCAAGTTAAATAGGTGTAAAGTGGAGGCCGGTGCTCTGTTAGCCACTGTTAAAGCTGTTTTTCCGCATCCTGGTAGTCATAAGCAAAGCTTTACAATGCCTTTGTCTTCTATGTTGGTTGGGTTTTATTTAAAACTCCAGTGTTACTCAACGCTTCTGTTACTCAAACAGTTGTTTCCGATCCGATCTGTGACCCTTCCAAGAAAGTAGCAACAAAACAGACAAGCCTGTAATAAATCAAATAAAGAGCACTTCAAACTATTATGTACCAGCAAGTTTGTTGGTTTTTCTTCCCCCAAACAATGAGCACTTTTCAAACTTTCTCCCCCTCATCCATTATTTTATTTCACAATCACAACTAAATATTCCTGACTTACCTCCACTTACTAATGGAAAGAAATAAATAAATAAATAAAGATCATCAAAAGTGAAACTACAGTAGCCACCTAGTGGACAACAGGCACAACTACAACCTTAATCACCAAGCACCAGCTTTACAAAAATGTATCCCTGTTTTCCATCTGGAAACAGACAATTCAAGTCCACCTTCTCTTATACTGAACGCATGTTGCTTATATTCAAATACCCATTTCTAAACCCACTATAATACAACATTACTAAGCATCATTTAAACCAGTGTATAATACTGTTAATGAGTGTTTATGTAGTTGGTCTACATCTAAAAACAGTGTAATGACAAAAAACTCTATATGTGGTATATCTTTGCTGCTGATAATGCAGCAAAGTGATTATAATGAGTGAAAACAAACAGTCCTGCAAACCCTGTTTTCACCGCTGAAAAGCTAAATTTCAGCATATAGACCAGGGGTGACCAACTCCAGGCCTCAAAGGTCAGTGTCCTGCAGGATTTAGATGTGTCCTTGATCCTACACAGCTGATTTAAATGGCTAAATGACCTCCTCAACATGTCTTGGAGTTCTCCAGAGGCCTGGTAATGAACTAATCATTTGAGTCAGGTGTGTTGACCCAGGGTGAGATCTAAAACCTGCAGGACACCGGCCCTTGAGGCCTGGAGTTGGACACCCCTGATACAGACTGTACCTCACACTGTTAGCCATATAAATATGGCAGCATTATGGGAGGAAAAATGCTGGAACCACGCACAGATAATTAACACAGCATGTCCCCTTTCTTCCATTTTGATGATCTAAATCAAAACTCAACTTGTTTTCAAGTTTCACTCCATGCTGTCCTCTTTTCTGCTCATGTTTAGTGTAAAAACAAGATGTCAGTCAGGACACCGACTTTACTCGTCCGTCACAGTTTTTGCTCAAACGACAAGGGCCGAGCTGGAAGCCGTCAAAGAAATACATAACAGCAGGAAGCCAAAACCTAACTGAGCATCTTTACTACAGCATGTCTTAAAAGGGGATTCATTCCCTTCCTGTAATGATTGACGTGCACAGTAAAGAAGCCTCTGAGCCACATGTAACTCACTGTTGGCAAAGTTTCACCTTTGGAATAAGGAGACTTGATGTTATCCATTTCTGTGGCTGGCTCAACTTACCCTACAAACTGATTTCTAAAAACTGACCATTACAGGAAAAGTTATGACTGAGTGAACATTAAGGCTTCTCCAGGCAGGAAAATGAAAGTTGCAGTGTGTTGACATGCTGGATATTACAAGCATTAACAGCCAAAGACAACATTTTGTTTAGCTGCTGGTAATAGACATGGGAAATAAAGAACCGTATGTGGGCAGATTTTTAACGTACACTAAAGAAAAACAGTTTTGAGGTGCACTAAGAGTGAAACTGAAAGAAGTCTCGCAGAGCCTGGAGTTGATTTTGCCTGGAGTTGATTTTGCCTTTGGTTGACGTTTCCTTCAGCGCCCTTTGAATGAGGCTGGATAGTGACAGTAAAAGTGATGAACCTCCATCGGGGTTTAAATCTGTGAGGTGTTGTGTAGGTGAGCAAAAAGTTGGGCAAGCCCTGGTAAAAAAGATATGAGTAAAAAGAGGGTTCACATCTTTACATTTAGTCCCCAGGTTATTGAAGAGGATTCTGATACAAATCCATGCCATGAAAGGGAAAATAAACAAACAAACAAAAACAGTGATTGGCACTTATATTGGGATGTTCCCATTTCAAAAAGCTAATTTAGTATTTTACAGCCATCTCCACCAATGAAAAGTCATACATTTACTTTTTTCATTATAATATAATGAGCTTTCTCATTCTTTTGTGAGAAAAGAAAACAAAAAGTTTTCATTATTTATGTCAAATGAACTGAAAAATGTCTTCATAGCCATATATACGTGTTCTTCAGAATTGAAAGGTTTTTGCTAATTATTTTAAATAGCTAAGAACATTTTTATCCAAAGGTGATCCAAAGTTGGTGATGCCTTAAACATCGATGGCCACCCCGTGTTTAGTGAATATCACATCTCTGGTTCCCGTCAGGTACATGAGCACTGAGCACAGGTGAGGGAGCGTCGCCGTGGTGCTGACGTATAACCAGTATGGGATCGGCGCCGTGTTGCCGAATGGGCACACCCACAGGCCGTGGCGCACTGCATCCCGGACGTGGTGTGTCACCATGGAAATGAAAAGCATCCATGGCAAGGAGCACCAAGCGTCTTTGAGGCGCCCGAGCCACATGAGGAAGCGGAGAGTGAGACAGATGATGGGAATGAGAGAGGAACAGTGCAGCGGTGGACGCTGAGGGAGTGAGACAGCAGCCTGGAAGAGCAGTGAGAGACGGCGTTAGCACCACGTATATCCTTTGGAAACATGTCAATCCATGTCAACAGTGTTCTGTACTGTGGAGATCCTGTCATGAGTCATGCACACGCGCACGCGCACACACACACATATATGTGTATGAGGTACATCTCTAAATGTATGTATGTATGCATATGTATACATACTTACATATGTATATGTAGATGGATCAACTGACAGGTCAGATGCATCTCTTAGATCTTTGCTGGAACTTTTTGTATTCATATGACTTATAGATGCTGTTCAGTTTTTTCACACTGCACACCATGCTAAGATATACCAAGTGTTTAGCTAATTGCTCTTTGAGAATCACTTTGTTGGTGCTGACATAGTTTAATTGACAGGCATAAAACTGTGTTATCTATTGTCTGTGTGTGTGTTCTCTATCAGTAACACAATGAAAGAAGTTACTAACTAAGATTCAACTAAAGAAATGAGAACCAATGCTGTGTTTCTGCCAGTGAAAGTGTCTAAAGTTTTGATTCATTGCTACACAGTCTGGCTGAAAGACCAAAAGAATAGTCATTATTTCAATGATGTAATGGATGACATTCATTTTTTAACATACATATAAAATGAAGTAGTATTTTTCTTGGTGCGTCACCATAGCTCACCCTGTGGATTGTGCTATGTTCCCAGCATAAAATCCATATCAGAAAAGCCCAGATTGAATTCTGCCCCAAGCCTGTTACTGCATGCCACTTACTTTCCCATCATTTCTTCTGTGTCTAACTGTTGTTATGTAACAAAGGCAAAATACCCCCCAAAAAATCTTTCTCATAAGGATCCAAACTTATTAATATTCAGTGGCCATTTGGAGTAGAAACCATTTGCACTCCAGCATTGGTTCTCCTTGCTCGTTTGATTTAGCATCCCCGTGGATTATCTGACAAAGAAACTGAATACATTTACAAGGAAAACATGGCTGCTGCCAAACACAAACACCTACAATCCCTGATAAATAGCAAGTTATGAGGCTTAAAAATAAAAACAAGTCTGTGAAATTAAAATTTTCTGCATGGGTTGTTTCAGTGTTTTCTCTCAGTGGGAAGGTTATAATGAACATTGTGTCCTGTAAGCTACTATAATGGCACATATATGGGTGCATTTAAGACTTAATCACTAAATAATTAGCTCTCCAAGATAAAGGTGAAGGACTTAGGGTACAAAGTATTCCCTATCATTTGTAAGCTTATTAAGCATTCAGATTAACCCTCTATGGCGAAAATCTTACCTTGAGTGATAAGGATCCAGCCATATAGAAGTGGTCCAGGTCTATGATTGATGCCAGGAGCCCTGCGAGTAACACCTCATATAAATCGCTCTTTTTCCTCAGTCCAATAACAACCGCCCATGACCACAGCCCCACCAATCCGTGCGTGGCGTTGTCCAAGACAGCACGCAGCCACAAGTGTTGCTGTATGACAGACAGCTGGAGGGCGTGGTCTGCCACCACACAGAACATCCCGAGTCCTGCCGACGCCAGCAGGGAGGCGGAACTGAAAGTCTGCAGGAGGGCCTGAGCTCTCTCCGTCTCCAGAGCCAGGCTGAGAGGTACGGGCGCACCATCTCCCCTGAGGCCAGGTCCCAACAAGGGGGACGAAGAAGGGGAGGAGTCGAGCTTGGAGTAGAATCCTTGCATGTTGTTAGATGGCTGGAGGGGCCAGTCAGCATTAAAGGTCAGCAAGATTCAGGCAGACTGGAGTAAAGGAAATAAAATGTTCATCATACACTGCTTATCTGAGCAAATGTGAAGTAATCACACACACACACAATCTAATGCATGTTCATGGACACAAATTTTATTTTATTTACTTATTTATTTTTGGTGACAGACTTTTACACTGATGTATTTTAATAGGAAGCATATTTTGTGTCTTATTTAGATTCTTTAGAAGACACATGTCAGCTGTCCTGGGGGCTTTCTAAAAGCAGCTTCCACTATATTGCAACTCAAACCTAACTGGGGCATTTCTATAGACAAAACATAACCAAGGAGTTCTTAATGATAATAAAAAAAAAAAACAATTAAAACAATCCAACTGTAAAATTCCCACTACCGCCACCCCCATCCAGTCTCCAAATGTGGACAACATTGCCTTTTAAAGGTGAAATATATTCATTTGACATGAATCAGTGCATATGAAACTGGAGAGATGAAAAATTGAATATAAAGGCATAAAATAAAGGATAATTCATTTTAAATGAATTCATGTATGAAAAGCAGAAAAAAAACACCTGAAAAGTGTGTGTCTGATAAATGAAACTATGGGCTCATTTAACAAACTTCAATGTTATTATTATTTATTTATTTATTTAAATTTTCATACCTATATTGTTTCTGACCATGTCTGTCCCTTTTTGTTGGCTGGCAGGATAAGATGCAACGTTACCAAGCTCAGATCATCAACCTGGTTTCTTAAACACAACAGTGAGTTCACTGTACTCAAGTGACCTCCACAGTCGCCAGATCTCAGTCCAACAGAGCAGGATGTGACTCACATCCTAAAGGAAATCTCGAAGGAATCTTTCCAGCACCTGGTTAAATCCATACCAGGTAAAAGGGGGAACAACCCAATACTAGCAAACTGTGCCGAATAAAATGTCCAGTAAGTGTACATATTTCAGTTACAGATCATACCTATATGAAAAGAGCATAGTATTAAAAACAAAAAACACCCTGCACCTTTCACATAGGAACAATACCTAATTACAACACATAATAAAGTACTGTGGAGAACTGAACAACAAATAGAAAGTTCACACACATAAGACAGTTTGAGTTCCCTGAAAATCCACAGCTTTCCAACACCCAGATTATTCTTTTATTTTTTGGACCATGAGGGCATGCAAAAATAGATCTGATGCGTCTCATGCAACTGAGCGAAATGTAGGACAGACTCAAAAGGCGCCCTGCTTTTGTCTTTTACTACCAGCTGATGATGCAACAGCAGTGCTTCTCTTAACACTAGAATTACTGAGCCTTTTTTTCCCTGCTGCAGTCCCTACTACTAGATTTACTAGCCTGCGCAGATTTGCGTAAATTCCCCCCCCGATCCTAACACCTCTTGGCACCCCGCTGAGATTTTCACAGGTCTTCAGCTCCATTGTTCTCCTGCTTTTGTTGTGCAAAGACACCCTCCCCCAACCCCCAACCATGAGAGATTCAGGTCTTTCCTTCCCTGCAAGGCTACTTTCCTTCCTTACTTGCAGCGTACAATACACCATGGTAGTTCTTGTCAATCCTTGTCACTACATTGCATGCCTGCCCATAAACACATATACACAGAGTTGTACATATATTTATATAGCCACACCTTACATATTATGCATAAAGTCTAGTTATACACACACACACACACACACATCTATATCTATATATATCTATATATATCTATATATCTATATCTATATCTCTAATATATATATATATATATGTATATATATGTATATGTATATATATATATATATATATATATATATAGATAGATATAGATATATATATATATGTATGTATGTATAAATGTATATATATATATATATATAGATATAGATATATATATGTATATATATATATATATATATGTATATATATATCTGTATATATGTATATATATGTATATATATGTATATATATATGTATATATATACATATATATACATATATATATATATATTAGAGATATAGATATAGATATATAGATATATATATGTAGATATAGATGTGTGTGTGTGTGTGTGTATACATACACCAATATTTTTGAATACACGTATCCATATTTATGTTTCCAGATTGTTTGTATAGTGCACTTTCTATACCGTGCTCTTTGTACAGTTTTTATTTAGCTGCTTTTGTCTTGCACTGTCCACTTTTTTGCAATGACAATGCAGATTTTCCACTTGTGGGACAAATAAATGCAGATTTGCTGTGTGTGTGTGTGTGTGTGTGTGTGTGTGTGTGTTTGTGCAACATTGGCATTTGTTTACTCAGATCCAAGGCAGGCAAAACCTCTGTGTTACAACCTACATAGAAAAGACACACATTCACAATATATGGGTACACAAGTCTTTTTTATTTCAAAGTATTTCCGACTTTACAGCGTTTGCAGACCCAGTGTCCATCATCCCTGCATTTGGCACAGGGGAATTTCTGACATGTTGCACAGGTAAACCTGCTGCGATTCCTGTTGCAGCTCTCTTGCACCTGGCACTGCGTTGTCTTTACAGTCCCTGGCACAGCAGCTGCAGCAGCTTCAGCAGCCTGCCTCTGTGCTAATATTTCCTTGAGCTGCATGAATCAGCAACGAAGTTGCTGAGCTAGAAGACTCAGAAACAATCTTCTTTTGCCTGTCCACCCTGTACATGCCTTGTACAAAATGTAGGCATTCACCACCGCCAGGTCCAGCATATTGTAGAAAGCCGCTACTGGCCACCTGCATGTTGCTGCTCTTACGGAATACATCCGTGCCATTTGGTCCAACACGTCTACACCACACTGTAAAAGCAGAGAGAGAGTCATGAGTATATGTTTTTTTCTATAGGCCTGTATAGCACACATCAGAAAGCATTGTAGCACTGGTGTAAAATTGTACACACATTCACATACCTTCATGTGGTTATAGTCTGCTATCGTGTTGGGTTTCCTCTTTCTGTCGTCACCGATTGTCACGTCTTGGTGCATGGGACTTAGAACACACACAGTCTTGTTTTTTTAGGTGCATAAATTGTCAAGGAGACACCGCCACTTCTAAGCACTGAAGTGGAGAATACCTCTCGCTTTGCAGTATCTTTTGCAAGTTGAGGAAGTTCACGCCGGACTTTATTCACCGTGCCCAGTAACGTTGTTTTGCGCTGCAGCAGTCTGTGCGACAGTGACAGTGAAGTAAAGAAATTGTCCGTTGTGACGTTTCTCCCATCATCCAAAAACGGCTCCATCAGTTTCATGACCACGTTCTCTGCCAGCCTCTCTCCCTTCTGATGACTGGGGTCCTTTCCCAAGTAAGGAGATGCACTGCAGACATATTTGGTGTCCAAATCCGTGGTCATCCAGAACTTGATCCCAAATTTGTCTGGCTTGGTTGCGATATACTGTGTGAATGGACAACAAACCTTGGTTTGTTGTCCATTCACACAGAACACAGAACAGCTGTTCATCTATGGTCATGTGTTCTCCTGGAGTGAAACTCTTAGCACAGTTCTCGTTGAAGCGTGTCCAGATGTCTGAGATCGCCGCAAATTTGTCTGTTTTCACCCGTTCTGCCCGCGTG
The DNA here is from genome assembly GCF_963576455.1 of Neolamprologus multifasciatus. Lineage (NCBI taxonomy): Eukaryota > Metazoa > Chordata > Actinopteri > Cichliformes > Cichlidae > Neolamprologus > Neolamprologus multifasciatus. The sequence goes on along the minus strand of NC_140445.1, from coordinate 30,770,980 downwards.
TCCCTGTCATCAAATCGAAGGTGCATAATTGAAATAAATCTATCTCGGGGCATTGTCTCTTTGATTACTGACACCAGAAATCCTCCTGACCAGCAATCCACAATGGCACCAACAGGACACATGATTGCTCTTACAAACAGGATTGAAATGAATGCCATCAGTTCATGAACTGACAAATTCCAGTCCGGCTCTGTTCTGCGGGCTTGATGTACCGTACAGTCTCTGATGGTCTGCAGCATTCCCACGTCTAACAGGCAAAGGAAGCTTTGGAGCACACTTGTAATCTTACGTTGTCAGAAGATAAACAAATAGAGAATGGTAAATTTACATGAACTTCACTCTAAATGGGTTTATATAACCCATATGTAATATGGCAATGAGGTGTGAATGTGTGTCTTTTATATTTGCAGGTCAGTCAATGTGTGGGATATTTTGTATAGATACGGCAGGCATTTCTGAAAGTTGTAACACAGAGGTTTGGCCTGACTTGATTCTGAGCAACTCAGAGTAAACAAATGCAAATGTGCCAGGCCTCAAGGATAATGGGTGGTTTGCACAACAAAAGCTGGAGGAGAAACGAGCTGACGACCTGTGAAAATCTCAGCAGGGGTGATTAACACCTCGGGACTTGCACCAGAAAATAAAAAAGCCAGTAATTCTAGGGGGAGTTGGGTTTAGGGAAGTTACGCAAATTTGCGCAGGTTAGTAAACCTAGTGTTAAAGATGGTCCTATGAATGAAAATTTAATTAGCGGGTTATTTTTGTCACCGGCTAACGGCTCCAGCTGAAGTCCCTGCCTGCAAAGCTCCTTGCGGTCCGCGTAATGTTTGTTTGACTTGACATTCGGCCGGCTCTCCGTTAAAGGCATCTTAATTAGACCCAAATATAAGCGAGCTAAAATAACACCACAGACAATGCTAGGCGCTACGTGGCTAGTAGTGACAGAGATACTGCTATGTGTAGGCGGACAGCAGCTGTCACGATTAGCTCTGACAAAATAGCGGTGGATTGCACGTCATGACAGGATTCGTCCCCGATTTAAAATTAAGAACAAATGTATAACCGATCAATAAGAGATTTTTTTTATGTCATTTTTGATAAAACGCTTGAAAAATAAACCAACACTTACCCCATTTCCCTGCATCCGTAAATCTACTGAAGTGTTCACACTTCTTCTGCTGTGTCGCGCCAACGCTCAGCGGTGCTTTGCTGCCACTCGCAGGACATGAGTGGGACCCACCAGCAAAGTATCGCTAGAAGTCCAGAAGGTTTCAAATTCACTATATTGCCAAAAATATTTGCTCGTCTGCCTTCATAAGCACATGAACTTGACTGACATCACATTTTTAATATGATGTGAATGCATGCTTCCTTTGCAGCTATAGCAGCTCCAGCGCTTCCGAGTGCTTTCCAAAAGGTTTAGAAGTGTGTTTATGGGAATTTGACTATTCTTCCAGAAGCACATTTGTGAGTCAGACCAAAAGTATTCTGTCAGGTTGTGCGGCAGGACTCCGTGCAGAGGTGTCAAGGTCTACCACACCAACAATTCTTCAAAACATGGATGGCCTTTTTCTGTTCCAATTGTCATGTTATAACAGGGAAAGGGCCATCCTGAAACTGTTTCCAGAAAGTTGGGACCATCCCACCTCCACTTTTCACTTGGCACAATGCAGTCAGACAAGTACTGTTGTCCTGGCAACCACCAAACTCAGACTGATCTGTTAAATTGCCAGACTGAGAAGTGTGATTTATAAAAAAAACAAAAACATCTCTATTCTTAAGTCTAGTGGCACCATGTTTTACACCACTACATCTGAGGCTTTGCATTGCACTTGGCAATGTAAGGCTTGAATGTAGCTGCTTGGTCATGGAAACCCAATCCATGAAGCTCTCTGTGCAGTCTTCTTGAGCTAATCTGAAGGCCACATGAAGTTATGAGGACTGCTTCCACTTGGTTACAATATGACTGTGGAATGTTTAGTAGCAAGAAAACGTCATGACTAGACTTGTTGCACAGGTGGCATCCTATCATGGTACCATTCTGGAATACACTGAGTTCCTGAGAGCAACCCACTTTTTTACACATCTTTGTCTGCATGCCTGGGTGCCTGATTTCTCACGCCTGTGGCCATGTAAGTAATTGGAACAACTGAATTGATTTATTTGAATGGGTGAGTGAATACTTTTAGTAATATAGTGCAGGTCAGGGGGGAAGCTGGACCTGTATGAAGACAGCAAGAGAGTGATGAGTTCTGGGGTAGAATTGACAGATGGGTTTCAGGAGGGAGTGGGATTATATCATGGACCAACTCTGTGCCTCTTCTTGTTTGCGATGGTTTACAGATGAGGTCAGGCAGGAGTCTTTGTGGACTATGATTTCTGCAGATGACGTTGCAATCTGTAGTGAGAGAAGAGAGGAGGTGGAAGAAAGCCTATAGAGGTGGAGGCATGCTCTGAGAGAAAAGGAATAAAAGTCAGTAAAAGCAGGACAACTACAAGTGTGTGAATGAGAGTGAGACAAGTGTAACAGTCACGATGCAAAGAGCAGAGGTATTGTAGATAGATGAGGTTAAATACCTGGTGTCAACCATCATAAGCAACAGACAGTACACAAGAGAGATGATAAAGAGAGTGCAGGCAGGGTGGAGTGGGTGGAGATGACTCAACAGACTGACAAAAGAGTACCATAACACAAGAAATACCTTTTAGCAGAAAGGTGATTCAGTTCATGTGAACACACTGCTTCCTGTTCCCACTGTAAACACTGTGAAATGAACCAAACCTTTACCTGGATGACTAAACATGCATCAAGTGTCATTTGTTTCAGTGGGACAACAAACTAAAAAGCAAACCAGGGAATTAACAGTGTTCTCACTCCAACTCCTTCCAGGTAACAATACCAAACTGCCAAGCACTGTTTCACTGTGCTTGGTACTGCAGAAATATCAAAACATTTAGAGAGGAGATCAGAGTTACATATAAGGAAATGTTCCTTTCATTTCCTTTCCCTATAAATTTGCTAATACAAGTTGCCACAAGAGGGAGAAAGAGTCCACAAAATGTATCTCAACACTTTAAACGAGCACACACCCAAATAATAATAAACACCAAAGGGAATTTTATTCAAATAATAATTTCTTACTTATCACACTGTTACATTCAGACTTCTCCATTACATACACCATAATCCAAAGATGAAAAAAACCCTCCAAAATAACAATTTCATGCCTCTAAAATACATTTGGGCTCAAGTTTAATTAAAAGTGCATTTCTGGGGTGAATCCGACAGCCAGAATAATTCTAATATTGAACCCCGGCTGGCAGAAAATATTAATTCTCATATTACAAATTAGGCAAACCTGCTGAGTGGAAGGTATTTAAATAGGTGTGTCAGTTCAAATCCTGAAACTTATCATGCAATAAATTTTAATTTCACCACTCATATTAAATCCAATTTTAATAATGTCTCTATTAAAGATCCGAGATTAGATCTGTAACGACAAAGTCTAATCTGGAATGCCTTTAATGTGCCAGTTTCTCTTTATTGTATCCCTGTAGATCAAATTCAATCTAGATATGTTGGGTTTTTTCTACATCCATGCTCTGTCTGCCCTTTTTGTATTCTTGTCCCCCCCTTTGTTACACCGAGTTCCACTTGCACATGTACTTATCTATTTTATTTTTTTCATTTTTGAGTATTGAATGGTGCTGCAGTGTGCATCTGCTTTGACATTTGACAGACCATTCTGCTGCACACACAAATCCTCATTTGGAAAACACAAACCTTTTGTGAAATGCTATGGATTCTTCAGCTTCACAATGTACTGTGCGGATTTCAAGGAAGGAAATGCAGACAGCTGCTAATATGATAGACTCACAATATGTGAGTCATCGAGCTTGTGCAGTGAGTTCCTTGAATGATCTAAATCTTGCCTAATTTTATCTGTTCATGGAAGGCATGCCTCAATTCTCCAAGATCCTAACAATCACAAGAATCTCCACAATTTGAGAACGATACTTCAATGCAGTGCTTGGCAGAAATATTAGGCCGCAATGTTCCAGCAGCGGCTGTGCCGAACATGACCTCTCATTTTGTGTCACTGACTTACAATTGCAGTACTTCACAGATGTCAGTGTTGTCAAGTGTTGTCATCAGCATGTGTGAGCTCGATGTGTAAGGCTGACAAGCAATTTGTGGAGCAGGCCTGTCATTGGTTGGACTCTAGAGGCGAACATGATTTGGGATTCAAGCCACCTTGCTGTGCAGAAAGTCACTTCTCACGGTGAAGCGTTCCTTCTTTTCCTCATTATCCATCATTTCCAAGTCACTTTGTTGTGACATGAAACAAGCACCATTAATAACAATGATGACCTATTTTTGTTTTTGAGGACAGATCACAAGAAGTTGATGGCATTTGGGTTTTGCCTCATAATCAAATTCTGTTGACCAAATGGAGTGTGTGAAAGTGTTGGATGTTTCAGGTCACCCAATGACAGAGGGCATAGAGAACCTGGGAGGTGCATGGGCTTGACTCAGTTAGCACCATGGGGTGACTCGCAGAGACCTAACACTTGGGTTTTGACTGTTTCAGGACCATAGACAGCGCACAGCAAGGCCCACTGCCTATGCTGCCATCCAGTGGACAAATGCATGACAATTCTTTAAATAGAGTTGACTATTTTGGCTTTTCTTTTTGTGGCTTGACATTAACAAATTAACACAAGACACATCAGAATCAGAATCAGAATCGTGTTTATTGGCCATGTATATGCGCAAACACATACAAGGAACTTGGTTCCAGTAGTTGGTGACTCTCAAGCACAGCAATGTAAATCACAACAATATGTAAACGACACAATACACACACACACACACACACACACACACTTATGTGTATACATATATATATATATATATATATATATATATATATATATATATATATATAAACACATACATATGCACATATGCACACATACATACACAAAGGTGTATAAACCAACCGTAAATAACCGATCTAAATCTTACATACATAAAATACAGGATGACAGAAATGAAATGAATACCACAGAATGTGGTGCAGTTGCAGTCTGCTAGTGGGAGCAGTATGACAGTTTGACTGTTTAGGAGGGAAATGTCTAGGGGAAAGAAACTGTTCCTATGTCGGATGGTCCTAGTCTGCAGGCTTCTAGACCGTCTGCCACAGGGCAACAGGTCAAAAAGTCTGTGTCCAGGGTGTGAGGGGTCTGTGAGGGGGGCGCCGATGATCTTTTCTGCTGCCCGTACAGTCTGCACCTGTCCTGTTTAGTGGCTGCACCATACCAGACTGTGATGGAGGAGCACAGGACAGACTCAATGACTGGAGTGTAGAACTGGATGAGCAGCTCCTGTGGAAGACTGTACTTCCCCAGTTGTCTCAGGAATACATCCTCTGCTGGGTCTTTTTGAGGATGGAGGAGGTCTCCCATTTCAAGTCCTGGGATGGTGGTACCAAGGAACTTGAAGATCTCCACGGTCGACACAGGGCTGTCTGATATGGTGAGGGGGAGCAAAGTTGAGGGATGTCTCCTGAAGTCCACTGTCATCTCTACAGTCTTAAGCGTGTTCAGCTCCAGTTTGTGCTGACTGCACCAGAGTACCAGCTGCTCAACTTCCTGCCTGCATGCAGACTCATCACCATCCTGAATGAGGCCAATGATGGTGGTGTCATCTGCAAACTTCGGGAGTTTAACAGCTGAGTTCTTGGAGATGGAGTCATTGGTGTAGAGCAGGGGTCGGCAACCCTAGGCACGTGTACCACAGCTGGCACGCGAAGGGTTAACTGATGGCACGACCATAGCTGGACTGGCCATCGGGCATTTGCTCTGTGGGCCGATGATTTTTTTTTTGTAACGGTATAAACAATGAAAGGTGGTGGTTTGGCCAGCTGGATGCTGACCAGTGTGTAAAAATAACTCAGTTGTTTGGTGGTGGCTATGGTGGAGCTTCCACAGATTCAGTACCATTAGCAAGTGGTGGAGGCCAGCAGGTGGATGATGGAAAGGGGAGGCAGGAGGAGAAACCCGAGGCAGCCGCCGGTCCGAGTGTCAGGTGAACTGAACTTCAGGTAAGAAGTTATGACCTGCAGTCTATCTGGGTCAGATATAAACCAAGTTTAAGTGTAGTTTATTTTTGCTGTGCTGACTGTTTACAGTCAGTTACAATAACTCATGCTGCGTACTAGTTAGTGGGTGCTATGATGTTACTGATAGTGAACTTTATTTTATTTATAAGGTTAGTAGAGTTGCCAATTGACCTGTAAAAAAACAGAATCGTCTCGTATTCGGAGAAAATATTACACGTTACGTGTTGAGCTTAGAAGGGACGCAGTTTGTCCCGGACTTCAGCTAGAATGGAAAAAGCCGGCAGATGTCACGCTAAACAACAGCAGCACGTTTAAGCTTGATCAGCTGTTGTTAGAATTTATTTAATATTAATTCCTAGTATCAGCTGATGTTTGCTGGAGCCACAGCTGTAAAAGCTGTTGGTCATGATATCGATTTGGATATGTGATGAGAGGGAAACATGAAGATGAATCATCAGAGCTGAACAGGTGATTTCCTGCAGGTCCCTCCACACTGACGCAGGGACGTTGGCTGAGAGCTGTTCTTTCAGCTTCTGGGAGTAGATCTTTTTAGCTGCTTTGATCTTCCTGGTCAGTGTGTTCCTGAGCTGCTTGTACAGGGCCCTGTCACCACTTCTGCAGGTGTCGTCCTTGGCCTTAAGAAGATGTTGGATTTTAGGAGTGAACCATGGTTTATTGTTGTTGTATGTGCAAAAGGTCTTGATTGGCACACACACATCTTCACAAAAACTGATGTATGATGTCACAGTGTCCGTCAGCTCATCCAGATTCTCAGATGCAGCATCATGTAAAGGGTAGCATGTAAAGTTCCCTTAAAATCCAGAAAAATAATTAAAATGAAAAAGAAAATTAAAAGAAAATGTCATGTAAAACTGTTGCATTTAATATGTAGGTTTTTCCAGTGTTTTCCAATAAAACACATTTTTATCAAATTTTATTTTTTATGGAGAACAGGTGAATTATTCTCATTAAACCATTATCTGTGAGAGGTAAACAACTCTACTGCACAACATAGTGATTGAAATGGTTTGTAATGGAATGACAAATTATGTATAAACACTGTTTATTGGAATTTTTGGTCTCTAACCCTTTTAGATAACTAAACCTGCAATGTTTATTGGGTCAAACTGAGTCAGGGACATCATTGCTGTCCCCTGAGAAACATAACAGATGGGTTAGCTGTACATAAAAATTTCACAGGGGGTCACCACAGCGAGTAGCTCTGCATACTCGATTTGGCAGATTTTCACTGCGTGTAAAATAAATCACTCCAAGATCATTTTAAGTCAAAAGGTCTGTGAAGGTTCTCAGTCATCCAGGTCATCGTGGTCAAAGGAGCTTGCAAAGAAAAGCGTCTGGACTTCTTTAAGTTACTTGAAGACATTTCACCTCTCATCCGAGAAGCTTCTTCAGTTCTAAGGTCAAATGGTGGAGAGTCCCAGATATAAACCTAGTGGGAGTATCCCCCCACAGAGGGACAAAAGGACCCCCTGATGATCCTCTAATCGGAAGGATTAGAGGATCATCACCGGGAATCCTCTTCCCGGAGATGGTTGCAAAACACCTTGCTACCATCCTTGCTCCTCTCGTGGGGAACACCCCACACCACATCAAGAACTCCACCGACTTCACCGACAAGGTCCAGAAACTTACCCTGGATCCAGATGAAACCATGGTGTCCTTTGATGTAGTCTCTCTCTTCACGTGCATACCCACCACGGAGGCAGTGGAGACTGTCAGAAAACGACTACAAGAAGACAACTCCTTGGAGGACAGGACCAACTTCACACCCGATCAGATTTGCATACTGTTAGACCTCTGCTTCACCACTACATATTTCAAATACAACGAAGGCTATTACAGACAAAAACATGGCTGTGCCATGGGCTCCCCCGTGTCACCTATTGTAGCCAACCTTTACATGGAGGAAGTGGAAAGGAAGGCTCTTGGCTCTTTCAAAGGAAGAGTACCCAGCCACTGGTACAGATATGTAGACGACACCTGGGTCAAAATCAAGACACAAGAAGTGGAATCCTTCACTGCGCACATTAACGCTGTGGATAAAAACATCAAGTTCACCAGGGAAGACACGAAGGACGACTGTTTGCCTTTCCTGGACTGCACTGTGCACATTGAAGAGAATGGCAACCTCAACATCGAAGTTTACCGGAAGCCCACACACACGGACCAGTACCTCCTGTTTGACTCCCATCACCCTCTGGAACACAAACTTGGAGTAATTAGGACCCTACACCACCGGGCAGAACATGTTCCCTCTAAGCCTGAAGGGAAAAAGAAGGAACACACACATGTAAAGGAAGCACTCAAAACGTGCGGCTATCCTAAATGGGCGTTTTTAAAGTCAGCAAAGAGGCACAGAAAAGAAGATCAGACACCAGCGAGGGAGGATAAGAAGGACAGACGCAACAACATTGTCATCCCCTATGTAGCCGGTGTATCAGAGAAACTCAGGAGGGTTTTCTCCAAGCATGACATCCCGGTGTACTTCAGACCCAGCAACACACTCAGACAAAAACTGGTTCACCCGAAAGACAAAACGCCAAAACACAGACTTAACAATGTGGTGTATGCTGTACAGTGCAGCAAGGAATGCCCAGACCTCTACATTGGAGAGACCAAACAGCCACTTCACAAGCGCATGGCACAACACAGAAGAGCCACCTCCACAGGACAAGATTCAGCTGTCCATCTGCATCTTAAGGATAAAGGACACTCTTTCAAGGATGCCAATGTTCACATTTTGGACAGAGAGGACAGATGGTTTGAAAGAGGAGTGAAAGAAGCCATCTATGTCCACTGTGAGCGACCATCTTTGAACAGAGGCGGTGGTTTACGACACCAACTCTCTGCCATCTATAATCCAGTTTTGAGATCCCTTCCTAGACGCCTTAACGCCCACTCACACCCTGGGCCATCTGACCTCAGGAATTCGCATGATAAGGTGGGGCCAGGTTTCACAATGAACTCACCCGAAACTCTGGCTGATTGGGACCCACACCCAGTTCCACACCTTGGCTCAGGCGATTAGAAGATCATCAGGGGGTCCTTTTGTCCCTCTGTGGGGGGATACTCCCACTAGGTTTATATCTGGGACTCCCCACCATTTGACCTTAGAACTGAAGAAGCTTTTCGGATGAGAGGTGAAACGTCTTCAAGTAACTTAAAGAAGTCCAGACGCTTTTCTTTGCAAGCTCCTTTGACTTTAAGTCAAAAGATTTTAACTTCGGCACCCAATTTAAAATAATGGGAAAATGTTCTTTCCTGCAGTCCATCGTTGGCACACACTCTGCCTTTGTGAAGTTCAGATTGCTTCAGCTTTTGTTGCAGTGGTGTTGTGCAGGACTGCATTGCAATGAAATATGTGTCTAATATTATTTTTCCTTCATATATGTGGATGGCAAATTACTGCAAAATTAACGCCAGCCTAACACAGTTTACTTAAGTGTCTAATAAATTAGCAAGTGAGTGTATATTAAAGAGAGGCTGCCTTGGAGTATTCCTTGTTAGCATATCTGGCACAAAGAAAATACCTTTGAAAAGAGACTTTTTGAAGAGCAAACAACACATTGCTGCCAAAAGCAGAAGCAGTGTGCTCAGCGAGTCGTGTGCAGCGATGAAAATGGTGTGAAAACTGGTGAAATAATGCTCAGAGAGAAATTGGGTATGCAAACGTCTTGAAATATTAGCTTAATGAGGAAGTTAGAATATTAGGAAGATGGACAAAAACAGTTTGACTGAGTGAGGCCGTGGATAGAGGGGAAGTAAGCTGAGTGTTTAAAGAGGTCAGAGCCAAAAGCCAGATCAGAAGTGATATGGACGCAGAGATCATGTCATTCATCCAGTTTTCTGTGAAAGGTCAAACTAGTCATTAGAGCAGAGCAAGGCGGATGGAACTGACAGGCTCTGGATGGTACACACACACGCACACAAAGACACACACACTCTCAATATATCTGAGGTTAATATGAATCACATCATGGTTGTGGACAAAGGGAGCATGGCTAAAAACCCATCTGTGATTTAATTAAAGCTATAAAGAATGAAATGTCATCATACAGAATTATTTTTAGCTATATAATAAAAGCAATACAAAGAACACAAAGAACAGAAAGAACAGAAACCTCCTTGGTTGTGTACCCTCCTTGTTCAAGTCATGCATTGTCATTGTAAATATTAGTTGACTCCTCATTGATACTGACATTAAAAAAAGAGCAAAGGGCAGATCAGTATAAGCAGGTGGAGAAGAAAGGAATGAAAGAAAGAGTAATGAACGCGATAACTACACAAGCAGATACACTCTTGTCTGCTCTCGCACACACAGGGAACTGCAGCTGACAGCTGTTAGATGGTGTATTGATTTGTCCTCGGCCTCCAAATCGGCCTGCCAGAGCTTGTCAGTATAATGGAAGAAAGAGAGCTTGAGAGAGGGACGAGTGAGATGGCGAGACAGCCAGAGTGAAAGCTAAAGGTCAAAAGGGAAATTTTGACGAGCCGTACCTCCAGCGCTCTGCTCATATTTCCTGTTGCATGCACATCGGTGCAGATGTTATGTATCTGTGAAACTGCTACTTGTTTACAACCCGTCTGATCATCACGTTTCGGCTTTCAACAATGCTACAGCGTTCACAGAACTCAGCCGTTATATCTATGAGTGCCATGTCATTGTGAGAGATTAAAATGATGACACAAGTCATTAGGGAACACTCATAGTCACAGGGTGCATTGTGGAGGAAATTTCATATTTTCCACTTTTATCTCTGTGTATATTCTGCAAGCAGAATCAGCTTGCATATAAGGTTGACCTTTGCTGCACTGATCAAAACATCCTCCTCTCCTTTGAGGAGCTCTCATCTATTCACTCTCAAATGTTAATTAGAGAACCGTGTTTGGTGAGGAACAGAGAAAGATAAGTGCACAGATGCAACCCTGGGAAATGACAGTTGGCTTTATTGGTAGACAAGGCTGAAAGGGACACAGACACAAATCCCCTGCCACCTGTTTTTCTTCCTTCCCTCTCTGCTAGGAGAGGTATAGGAGATCGAGTGTAACTTTATTTCTTTTCTGTCTGTGAACTGTGAGTGTGCTTCCTTTTGCATTCAGTCTGACCCACATGCATACACCAAAACCACATGAAATATTTCTGGATGAACAGCCATCCATTTTGTGCAATTATTTATAATTTAAAAAAAATCTTCTTTTCTTCTTTTTCCCTGTCAGTTCTACAAATATACATTTCATTTTGACCTTTCTAAACATTCGGCTCCTATAATGGGATATAGCACAATCATCAAGTTAGTTTGTCCAACACTTTTGATATCTGCAAAACTATTTTAACAACATCCCAATTTCTCTCAGATGTGGGCTGTGTGATGCACTTGGCATAGTAGCATGCTAAAATAACATACAAAGACAAAAAAAAAGCATACAGAACTACTAATGATCAATATGTGGTCATGACCTTGTCAGCATGCTGATGATGGCATTCAAGTAAACACACTGCTGAATCTCTTGGAGTCTAAGCTTAGTTTTGTTTTCCTTGTATTCTTGTGTGTATTGAGTACAAAACTGACTTTTAAAAAATGCACTTGTCAAGGTTGCTCAAATCAATGCTGCTCTCAGTGTCTTTCTGAGAATTGACACAGATCCTCTATCTTGAAATTTTTGCGACTTTGAATATTCCCCCCATAAAAAAGAAAACAAGAAGAACTATATCAAGGATAATGCATCATGCCCATAAAGTATTAAGCTTTATGACCACTCCATGCAGTGTCAGTGGAGCTTGTTAGAATCTGCAGACACTCATCTTTCAGAAACAAACTGAGAAGCAAACAACGTTACCTCTGCAAGGTCAAAAGTATCGATCTGTAAAACCTGAAATGAGGCACTGTGTTTATAGCTGTGTCTGGGAAGTAATTTGTCTTTACTTTTATTATAATGAAAACTTGTTGCATCTTCTTTTTTTAACATCCCCCATTGGCACTTCACCTTCATCTTGTTTTGCCAGGAGAAAATCATCAGGATCAACCAGACGGAGCAGGAGGCATTAGTCTGCCCTGATGTGTTATAAGTTCACAAAATGAACATGAGGCCAGTGCATCGTAATTCATTGTGAAATGGTCACATTTAATGGTTGAAACCTGTCATTGTATATACATCTATAAAAAAGACCCCAGGTACAGGTTACGACATTCTACGGCTAATACATACATTATTATTAAATAATAAACTTTTTGTTCATTGTTAAAGTTACATACTGTATCATAGTTTACAAAATAGGATCAAAGAGAATTAAGCCATTAAGAATGTCTGAAAAAAAAACAACTAAACTCCTATATGCGTCTTTTTATTATTTGTCCATAAAAAATACAATAAACACTTCAAGATTCCTGTGAATAACATAATATTAACTGGTAACTGATATTGGCTATTGAAATGTAAACTGCAAAAAGACATTTCTAATGTTTGTAAAGGCGTCAGAAGTCAGACAGCAAACTGATTTGTGTTACTGTATTTTACAGCACAGAGCAGAATGAAAACCAACATAGCTTGTATCAGAGTTCCAGTAACCAGCTTTGCTGCCATCAATACAAAGTCAACCCAAAAATAAAAAACAACGGTGGGGAAAGAATGGTTCAGTCTCAAATCCACTTTATTTCATTTATTTTTTGTTGTTTTTTTGTTGTTTTTTAGGTTTGGTTTTTTTTTACAGTTCAGGTCGTCCTTGCCGGTTTCTCAAAGCTCTAAGTAAAGCTAACTGTAAATAAGCCAGACTATGGTTATTGAATTCTCCAAAGTGTTAGTCCTCTTGTTGAAAAAACAAAAACAAACAAACAAAAAGAAAAAAACAACAAACAACACTCTGCTCTGTCAGTTGTTGGAGATGTGCAGACTCAGAGTCTGACTGAATAAATTTGTGACTTCTTTGTTAACTGGCAGGTTGACACAAACATGGGCTGCAGGGCTTTGTCCCCAGTTTGATTCCTGTAATGGGTTTCAGCATCCATTAGATGTCACGCATACACGTGCGCACGCCCAACTTTCTGGGGGTTTCATCCCACGATGAAGACAGGCACAGGCTTCAGGAAGCTCAATGACTTGGGTGGGAACCACTTTGTTGGGGGTGTAGTGGAGTCTTTGGCATGATGATTAAGCTGTATAAGGGGCTGTAAGTATACACACAAATACACGTGCCCTATATCAGTGTGTGTGTGTGTGTCTGTGTGTGTGTGTGTGTGTGTACTGCACTGCGACTTAAGAAGAGAGTGAGTACAAAAAAGAAGAAAAAAAGGGTAAAAAGAGATGTCAGCTGTGGCCTTGATTCTGTTGCCGAAGAGGAGCCTCTAAAACCCAACTGAGACAAATCAGTTTAAAGTGGCTCATCAAATCCACCAGGGGGTAATGTAAGACAATAATCTTGTTTTGGTGTTTGCCTCTCAGGTCGCTGCAGTTGCTGTTGGTGTTGATACAGATGACAATCTTCCAAAGTTACTCTGTAGATTTTTCTTGGGTTTTTTTTTGTCAGCAAATCAAATAATCCAAAAATGCTGAGTCGCATTATCGTTGTCTAATGTCTGAATAATTTTGGTGAGTAACTGTGTGATGGACCGAAATGATCAATGCACTGTATCCTCGAAACATGTGCAAAACAGGAAAAAATACCAGCCTCCTCCTTCTTCTTCTTTGTCCTCCTACTTCACGTCAGCCTTCAGCAATAAGACATTCACATCTGCAGAAAGAGGAACACAAATTAGCCTCGTCAAGCTGCACTGCATCAAAATATGAATGATCTGTCTTCTTGCCTTTCTCTTATATGTCATTCTTAATTTGTTTGCTTTTTTGGCCATTATATTTGGTTCAGTGGGACTTTTTTTTGACTTAGCCGTAACTCTGTTTGCAAAAAAATGCAAATCCCCTACACATTTGTTTGTGTTTCTCTTCTAATTCTTGGCAGGTAGCTGCACACTGCGACTTCTCCGATCCTGTTGTGTCAGTGCACATATGTGGCTCAGCTGGCAGGATGGCAAAAGAGGACAGTTTTTCTCTCTTTGCATTGTGCGAAGTTATTACACATTTAAAATCAGTGGGTAAAATGGGCAAAAATAACATCACAGTGACATGTATATCAGGCATTGGGTCATAACTAGCGTCTGTAAAAGCACTTGGATGCATCTCCATAATGCTTGTGGCAAGGAAAAGAATAATGCTCCCAAAGTCAATTAAGCTATTAGTTTGGGAACAGTAATGAGTTAATTTCCTTAGTAAGTTATGATATAATGTAACACAAGGGATTAATCCTTAATAGCAGTAACAGCATCAGCTCGTAATGTTACTAGCTGCTTTTCATTTTTTAAACACTGCACAAGACTGTGCTTTCGTTGAGCTGCCATCAACTCAACCATCTAAAACATGATAAGGGGCTTCTAACAGCTTTTGTGTAAGAAACCAAAGATGTTGGGACTCAAACTATTTGACTTGAGCCAGCCCTCATTTCTTCACATGGTCTCCAGGGAGACTGACTTTTGTGTATTTAAAAAATAAACAAAACAAAACACTCACAAAATTGTTCTCCAGGCTTTCTGAAGCTCTTTTCAAAATTTTCTTTGGACATGGGTGCTTTTCCCCTTATTTTTAGTCTGATACAAGGATTGGAATGAGAATGAGTGAAAAAAGCAGCCAATGTCATTTTCAGAGGTTTTTTTTTCCACACTTAACACTAATCTATGAACCATTCAAGCATAAAAAAGGTACCTAATACGGATGAACCAATGTTGTGTCTCCAGACAACTTAGTAAAGAACCAACTTTAAATTGTACCATTACGTCTTTTGTTACTAGCAGTAAAGCTGACTGTCATAAAACCATAAAACCTGTTCCTAATTCTTTAAGATAAGATAAGATAACCTGTATTTGTCCCACATGTGGGAAATTTGTTAGTTTGATAGTTTAGTTGAGTTAATAAAAAATTATAGTTATGGGCCATTATAATAACAGTTTTAAAGGCACAAAATAATGTTTCTGCACCAACAAAGTGATTCCCAAAGAGCTATTAGCTGAAAACTTGATATATCCTCACAAGGTGTGTACTGCATCCTTAAGAAATTTGAGGAAACTTGACAAGTTGAGTGCAAGAAACTTGGCAGCCCTAAAAAGTTACCTAGACCATATGAACAGTGTGTGAAAGTCATGTCCTCAACTAATAGGAAAAATTCAAGTAAAGACCTGACACAGGATCTGACAGATGAATCAGACACTTCAGTTGATCTATCAATACTGGCATACGTGGATAGAACAATACATAACTGAAAACTATCAGTCATTGATTGGCCTTCCCAGAGCTCAGACCTGATAAATGGTATGGTACTTAGTTGGAGTAGAAAAGCATTGCATAAGTACTCAAAGCACTTTTTATTACCTCATTTGTAGCCAACATCAAAAGAAGAGCTTTAAATGTCATTCAAGGAGCCTGGATAACTAGACTACTTCAAAACTACTTAAAGAAATTAGAAGAAACATTGCCTAAAATAACTCAAGCTTTGTTAAA
Source organism: Neolamprologus multifasciatus (assembly GCF_963576455.1). Classification (NCBI taxonomy): domain Eukaryota; kingdom Metazoa; phylum Chordata; class Actinopteri; order Cichliformes; family Cichlidae; genus Neolamprologus; species Neolamprologus multifasciatus. Next base: position 30,755,294 of record NC_140445.1, on the reverse strand, counting down.
GAATAAAGCAACTTGAAATGTTCATTACAATTGTACAAACTTTTGTTTCCTTATACATTTTGTATTTTCATGTGTGTTTGCACGTTTCAATGAATTGCATCACCAGCTTCCAATTCCTATAGGAATTAAGTTGTTTAAGACTTTTACACAATACTATATAATCGTATAATAATAATTTCCTATAATTTGCAATAATTCTCTTCATATTTCCAGAGTATTTTCTAATTGTGCCGTCTAATTTGTCTGCCACCCTTTCTGCTTCCCTTTGTTGTTATAGAGTTATTAATCCTTTGGTGTGTATCTGTTGACATGGTTGTCAACAGATACACAAGATAGTTGACATCTTTTGAAATGGAGTGTGCCTGTAACTCTAAAACAAATTAGAACAGATTCCCATTTGGACCTGCACATACAGGCTGCATGGGAGGGGAACTGGCATGAAAGTGGTTGTATTCAACCACTCCACTTGCAGCGGGTGTTCAGCTGGAGAAGTGTCCATGTTTAATGTATGTTTGTTAAAGTGTTATTGGTATAAAGCTGTCACTAATCTTTTGATTAAAGTGAAAAGAAAAAAATACAACTTCTACACATGGTTTCATTAATTTTAGATTTATTTTTCAGCATTTAGATAAAATATGAATTCATCAAAAGGACAGCTCAGGTCGAGCCGTTTGGAGCCAAAGTTAGAAAGGCAAGGATGAGATGATTTGGACATGTGTAGAGGAGCGATAGCGGATATACTGGAGAAAGAATGTTGACTATGGAACGGCAGGTGGGAGAAGATGAGGAAGACTATAGCAAACATTCATGGATGTAGTGAAGCAGGACAAGCTGAGGGTTGGTGTGACAAAAAAGTACTATGGATAGGGAGATTATCTGCTGTGGTAACCCCTAAACGGGGAAGCCAAAACTCAGTTCAATTCAATTCAATGTTATTTATATAGCGCCAAATCACAACAACAGTCGCCTCAAGGCAAAAGAAGAATAAGAAATCTAAACCTTTACCGTTACTATTTCAACAAGATTTAAAGAGTTAAACTACACAGATGTTACAGCTCCTGGTCCATTAAACATGCTCATGTAAACAGAACATATAAATATATGTCATATAAACACATAAACAGACATGCATCGACCTGCCAATACATGAGTGAGCGATTGAGTTACTAATCAATTTGAAAACTGGATCATGTAGACTAAGGAGTCTACATGGTGTATCTATGTATATGTATATACATAAGTGATGTGTATATATGTGTATGTGTGTGTGTATCCGGGTGTTGTCGCTCACCACATAAGCAGCAGCAGCAGCATTCCTAACAGCAAACGGGAGAAAAATGTGATGACCGTGGCAGCTCCTCCCACTGGAGGTTCAGCCTTCTGTGGTGCGTTGGAGCATGGCATGGGGGAGGTCTTAGTGTCTGTAGAAATTTTATCAGAAGACACAATAAACCTTAGGAACATATTTTAATTAACAACTGGAATTCTTGGTGATTTTTTCATTTCTCTGTGTGTTTCTTTATTCATTTTATTGGGCTAACACAGTGCACAATACTTCTGTCCCTACGTGTGAAAAACATTAAAAAATGACATGCTGATGAATGGATGCTGAAAAGTGCTCATCACACCAGGAAGAACCAAGCAGAAAGGAAAATACAGTGAAGAGCAAAATCAATTGTAATCTGCACAAGCAATCAATATAGAACTTGTCAAGGCAGTTATGAAGTGAGCTGGAATAAAAAAAAATCCCCTCCATGCTAAAGCCGCAGGGAAACGGGGCAAAGAAAGGACGGGGAACAAAGTATATAGATGAAATATGGAGAAACTGGCACGGAAACAGACGGCAAGGTAAAAAACCCTGAGGTAAAGCAGGCGGGGAATACAGCAGGAGGTGGATAGAAAGAGTGAAAAATGAAGGAAATGTGCAATAAGGTAGTTAATATATTGCTGATAATAGTCAATTGCACAGCTAGAAAATCTATCCATTTATACCCAACTGTAATCCAAAGCCGTAGAACAACTGGATTCACAAAAACTCTTTTGACTGCACCGGGGCTTGACTAATACTTTGAATAGCTTCTCATTTCAGAATAACAAATCAGTAAAGATTAAAAAAAAAAGAAAAAAAAGAGAAAGACAGATAGAAAAAAAGGCCTCAGCAGCTTAGTAGCAGAAGCAAGTGAATTTTAATACAATCGGCACGCAATTTTCTTAAAAGACTTGTACAGTCTGGTGAGTGCAAAAAGTGTATATTCAATTACGGAAGCATTAAAAAGTTATGATACTCTTGTATATTTTCAGCTAATCCAATTACGCTCAAGCGTACAAGAGTGAGCGAGGCACTTAACATCTTGTGGCAAACATAAATATGCTGAAAATCACTATGTGCTTAAGCATTTTTTAGTGCTTCAGTTTTTCATTGCTCGACAAATAAAAATATCACAGTTTAATGCTTTAGAAAACGGGACCTCTGCTACAGCTGCAGGCAGCACAGTAGATATTAACTGGTGCACAACGTTTGCACTCATTCTTTTTTTAGCGAAGAGAGAATATGATTTCCCTCTTCTTGCAATTAATGACTGTTGTATAGTACTGCGATGGGAGTTGGGAGATATTAGAGGGAAGCAACCAGGTGTGAAATGGCAAGAGAGAGACGAAGGGGGGGGGGGGGGGGGGGGGGGGGGGGGGGGGGTAGGTAGGACGCATTTACCATGTTCAGCAGCTCAGTGCAATATTTCCTGCCTGGAGCAAAACATTGTGCTTTGGAGTGACAGAGAAAATAAAAATTATGCAGAAAATAATGTGCCGGTGACAAGGAAATACAGTCATGGGGTGTATGCTGATGTAACAAGCTAGGTGAGGACAGGTAAACATAACAGATGAGACAGTGATGTGATGAAGAATGGAGGAAGAGGCTAAGAAAAGCAGAAAGACGAGGAGGACAAAAAGCTAATGAGATGAGAAAATTGCTGAACGACTTGAACTCCAAGCACGCTGCCTGTTTATGCAAATGCTGTTGATGTGTGAGGCGCTAGGATATCCTAATCCAAAATGCACACATGAAAGCGGTGTCTGTTATCATCCAGAAGTGTAGAGTTTCTGTTTTGGAGATTAGATTGGGCTTTTTTGTCCCCCTTGCTGCTGTATTTGTGGGTCAATGAAGTCATTTCAGCAGAGTGGAAAACAAGGTGGCATAAATTATGAATCTAAATTATGAATCCTCGAAACAGTTTGGAATGGCAAAGCAGCTGTGATTTGATATTATTGTAAAGAACTTATGTCATATGTTTTTTATATTTACATTGGGATCGCTTTCGAACAGATTATGCAACACTATCTGTTGGCTTTGACACTCTGCTTCACCTTAGCAATGTTTACTATAAGTTTACACAAACTGTAGTGCTTTTTAGAGTGGGTATACAGAAGAAGAGGATCTTATAGCATTTATGCAGGGTTCAGCCTGGTTGCCTTTTAATAGATAATCCTGTTCTACTATAAGGCAAGAAACAGAAGCCATACATTTATAAATAGCCCCAGACATGAAATACACAAACTAATATTCAGTGCCAGACAGTGTCCAGTTTCTGTCTCACACGCTGGGTGAGGCACCAACTTATATCTTAGATGCAATGCCTCGGCTAATCCGCTCTTCTTGGAATGCAGTCGCTAAGCAATGGCCCAGTCACAGAGGATGGGATCCTTAAATGTCTCTTGCCTGCCCCCCATGCTATCCTTCTGATTCAAAGCTGCTCTGTGACAATGCCGGGAAACAGAACAGCCACTTAGGTTCAACTGGCAGCTACTTTTGCATGATGTATAGGTGACTTTCTGTTGTTGGGGGGAGAGGTGGGGTGTTACAAAGGAGAACAGGAAAATGTGGTACACAGACAGTGGAGAAGAAAAGGAGAATGTGTAACTGCCTGTTAAGACTCCGAGCAAGACAATCAATAAGTCACAGGAAGTCTGTTGATTTACTATTCGGCTGAGCAGCTAGAAAATATTGGTGAGTGTGAAGATGTTAACAAGTTGGTCAGCTAAGAGTAGCAGGCCTTGGCTACATTTTATTTTGTGTGTGTGTGTGTTTACGAATCATAGACAGGAATCAGATATTGTCTCTGTTTCCTTATTGCCTCATTGCATGGTTCTACTTCAGTAGTCCCATTCTGCTGTTCTGGACTACTATTCAACTTTGTTTTTTGTTTTGTTTTTGTTTTGCAGCATACTTTGCATCATTATCCATTTGCACTGTGGAGCACCATACAATCAGTTCCACAGTATTTGAGCATTTCTGAATCTGAGCAGAGTCTCTTGGCCTGGACATTACATCGTATTACTTCTATCAGCAGCCACATCATCAGTAAATACTAGCATTTTCCATTGGCTGCCATTCAGGCACATGCTGTTTTTTTCCTTATTCATACATTTTTTTTCTTTTCCAAAACTGTGCAGGCTCTTTCAGACATTTTCTGGCCTAATCTGGCTTCTCTGTTCCTGAGTGTAACCAGTGGTTTGCACATTGTTGTAAACCCTCTTTGTTAACATTTATAAATCTTAACCATGGAAAGAATTCTGTGATCATCCACTTGATTTCTGTGTTTTTTTCAGGCCTTTTTGGTAATCCTGAGCTCGCCAGTGCATTCATTCTTTTAAGAATGCATACCAAATTTGAATGCAACCTCACAAAGTCATCACTTCACATTAATTATACATTTGATTTATCATGAAATGACAAGGAAACAGACCTCACCTGGCTATTAAACTCCTGTTCAGTGAACAGTCCAATTACTTTTGAGTCTCTGAATAGGGAGCACTTTATAGAAAAATGATTCAAGTCTGAACTTCAATCATCTCTTGTTTGCTTGCTTTTAAATCCAGTGTTTATGGTGTACAGAGGCAAGTTTACAAAAAAGTGTCCAAAAAAGACTATATAACTCATTATTTATATAATCTGTTACGGTTTTTACAAACAAGCAAACAAAGAACAGTGTACAGATCACAGATCAGCTGGAATGACAGCCAAACCTGAATGTAATTAGTGATCGAGTAAGTAACATTTGTAAAGGAAAGTAGAAAAAGGCCAGAAAGAAAAGCTAGAAATTAATATGAGTGAAAATATGAGAGAAGTGAGAAGGGAAGGAAAAGAAATGGAGAGAAAAAAGAGAGCTAGAGGCAAGATGGAGAAGGATAGGGGAAGAGAAACAGGACAAGGGGAGAGGGAAGGGAAGCAGAGAAGCGGCAGCTGGATCGAGAAGGAGCATGAGGAGAATCCCAATAACCTCCTGTTCTCCGTCTCCACGAGACCAAGAATAATACACTGTGTACTGACTGAGTGTTTATATGTGTGTGCGTCTGTGTATACACTACAGATTATCAAACTGAAGGACTCTTTGTGTGTGTGGGTGTGTTTGTGCTGATGTGTTTGTGGCTCACAGAGTATTGGAGGAGGCTGCATGTTGTGAGTGTGTCTTTCAGCATTAGTGTTTGTGTGTTGCCAGGTATGTGTGAGCTCATTTAGTGCTGAATGTGACGATGATTGTGCAGTGCTACTCTTTGCCAAGAGGAGTCAGTATTCTACCGTAAAACCATTACGTTTTAACAGACTTTCAGAAAGACAAAGAGAAACACAGACAGACAGACTTTGCCCCTTAGAGAAATTAGCGTCAAATTATTGGCTTCAGAAGTGAGTGAAAGAAAATAATGGTAAACCCACATTAAAAATGTTTTAAACAGACAAATACAAATGCATAAATACACATAAACCCAGTAATGCAACAACATCCACCAAACCATTAGCACTATGGTTTAGAAAACTCGGGGGAACAAAATGAAAGTTTCTGTAGTGTGTTGGTGTGAGTGCTCTGTAATAAATTACAGTAAACTAAATTAATATATCATAAATTCAGAGCTTTCCTCATGTGGAGCATTAAGTGAATAGTTTGACATTTTAGGAATATGTTCATTTGCCTTCTGCCTCAGAGTTAGCTGAGATGATCAATACTACTATCATTGCCTGTTCAATCTAATAATACAGCTTGCTAATGATCACACATCTCATTTGCTTACACTGGATTAAAGATGACGAGGAGCAGCATTATGTGAGGGTTATCTCAAGGACAGTCTTTTTATGTCAAATAGCAGTTTAACCCAGGGAAACAATCAATTTACTACTCTTGATGAAAAAGAGGCGTTGTAGAAGAACCATAGATTATATGGACAAAAACTCTTGACTTTTAAGTGACTCTTTAAATCACGGAAGCATGTAGGTAGCATGTAGGCTGTTGTCTGTTTTTGGAAATCTGTTATAACAAAGGTTGTATCTGAGTTAGAAACTAAGAGCCCATCATGCTCACAGAGTAGCAAGAAGTCAGAGTCAAACCTGGCTTGCTTTGAAGCACTCCCTACTTTATCATCTTTATACCTTTTAATGGGACCATAAATTAGAAAATGAATATCATGCAGTATTAAATAAGAATTGAAACTAGTGATTAAGACCATAAACTCACCAGGAAAATGTTACTGCGATCAAGTGAGCAATAGGGTTATTCAATCATAAATCGTAAAGTCAGACATCTTTCTTGCAAGCAGATATCCCCTGCTGGTCATTCAAAGAATGCAAGTTTGAGGCGCTTTGAGGAAGCTGTGTCCATTTTTCTACATATTTTGTAAGAACTAAGTCACTTTCTACTGAGTTATATAGTTGTAATGCTAATACTACTACTACTACTACTACTACTAATAATAATAATAATAGTAGTATCATACTATCCTACTTATATTATACTACATACAATTGTGGAAATAGCAACCTTACATTTTTTTTGCTACAATCTGTGAGTTGTTTTTTTAATTAATATTTTATCAGCTTTGTAATGAACTTTCTAGGGCTAGTAATATATTTTCATATTATTGAATAATCTAACACATTTTGTAGACCTGCATCAATGTCCATGCTTGCCTGTCTGATACAGTACGCACAGTTTAAAGTTGATCTTGGTGGTTAGTTTCAAGATGTAACATATCGATAATAGAAGCTTCCTCATCAGCCCGAGTGCTTTCACGTTATGTTCTTTTAAGTTGCATAATTTAATACTGCAGATGTACACATTGCCAGTAGACCTACTAAGGACATATTTCTGCCCTAGCTACTTCAGCTTAGAGGGTCCACAGACAATGTAATATTCCAGTTATATACAATTTTTCCTCTGCATGACATTTAAAAATAATCTTTTTTTTGCTAACTTCAAAAGATTAAAAGTACTGTTGCTGTAACATAGATGTATACTAATAGTGTGTCCTTTGACATTAATATAGGGTATTGATAAATTTGCCCACTTGCAATTTAAGCTGCTTTAGTGTGCCCACAGGTGCTGCACAAATATAAGCTACTTTGCAACCCACCTTCACACCAGCCCTGCATTTAATGCTGTATCTGTCATATCAGCTGTCATGTTCTGCTCTAATTTTTTGTTCTGCTAATTTTTGCTTCACGCTTTTTGTGTTCTGTGGTAGGGCAGTGAGGTCATAAGGAGAGTGTCACTGAACCATACCACCAAACGTAAATTAATGTCCTGTAGTGGTCCTGACTGAACATTCATCTCGTGAGTAAATACTCCCTACATCTGCAAGACTAAAATGGAAATCGTCCAAATCCTTGTCTGCTTTATATCCATTTCTTTTTTTCATTCAACCATTTCTTCTTTCCTCCATCAGTGTGATGTGAAGATGGTGCACAGACAAGTATTTGAGCCTTGAATAGGTGTCTTGCTGAAGGTCTTCAGAAAGCTTTGAAGATATTAATTTCACAAGTGAGTCGTCCTTTGTCTTTGCTATATGCTCAAGTGGTGCCAAGTAAATAATTCCCAGAGACTGTTTTTGTCAGTCACTGAGTATAGTGTTCAGTCAACACACACATGCACACACACACAAAATCCAATATCCATAATGAATTTTTTAATATATATGATCTGCCAAAAGTTGACATTTTGTTTGACAACATAAAAGCAGTTTTTTTTGTTTTGTTTTTTTTTAAAAGGAAGGGCTCAGGTTGATGTGTGTCGATTTGTCTCGAGGCAGATGGGTCTTATAGCTTAGACTGTAATAAAAATTCAGAGCTATCAAATGCTTATAGTGTACTCTGTTTAATCATTAAGAAAGTTATTAACCAAAATTAATTGCATACCTAAATGCTTCAGAAAATTTACTGTGAAAGCCACAGGCAAGAGGAACAATGTCGAGAATGTTATTGGAATACTATATTATGCTATCACAATGATTCCTCCAGCCAACAGACTACAATCTCATTTAAAAAAAAACCCCAAAAAACAGCATTTTAGATTTTTTTCGTTTAGTGTTAACCTCTGTTCACTTCACAACTACACATGAGCCATCTTAACATGTTAACATACTACTGAGCCCACTATGTTTTACTTGCTATTATTTTTATTTTATCCCTCTATCCTTTTAGTCATGCCTGTGGTGTAGCTCATTAGAGTAAGCTGCTGAATGTGGGAAATATTAAACCTGCTAAGCAACGTTGTCATTAACAACCTGACATCAGGGCATTAGCTCAAAGGACTATCACACTGAGCTGCCAGCACATTTGTAGACTTCTCTTTGGGTTTCATTATGTTTCATTGTCCCCTGTTATTGATCTTTTCATGGAACAATGACTCATGTATTTTGAAAACGTGTGTTAAACTACATTTACGCACTGAACAGCCTCCAACCAAGAAAGATCTGCATGATAAAAACGAGTCTCCCTCTGACTGAAATTGGGGCTATAACTTACCAGTTGTTTTGTTCTGTAATGTTATATACAATATTGCACCACTAGAGGGTGGTGTCATGAAAAAACTGCCATTGAAAATATAGAGTTAGGAAATAGAGTTAAGATGGCGAACTGTTAGCATGATGTGTCACCCTGCTACCCCTACGATTTAAGGTTATGTGCTGCATTCATCCTCCTTGACGAGGATATTTATCACCAGCCATCGTTATACCAGTATGAAATTCCACTTCAGTTGTGGAAACAACTGGCACGGGTTCTTCAATCCAGGGTGTAGCATGGACAGCAACACTCCAGTCACTCCATGTTCCAATTTCTGTGTCCTTGGCAGCCACCTGATGAACACAGGGATAACAGAAGTATTCGATTCAGTTTTAATTATTTAGCATCAACTCACAGCAACAGTTGCCTCAAGGCACTTTATATTGTGAAGACCCTACAATAACCCTCCACAACAGATGACCTGCCTCCATCTAAACCTATTCCTATCCTCCACTGTCACACTGACCCTCTACATATCCTCTTCACTACATTAATCTTCTCTCTAGTCTCCCTCTTTTCCTCCTGTCTGACAGCTTAACATTCAAAATTAATAGTAAAAGTGTAAAATTAATGCGATTTCAGTAGATTGTACATAATACTGAACCCAATATTTACATAAAGTATTGAGCTGATCTTGAAATAACCTTTTTTAACCTTCATTTTTCTGTGCTAGTTAGTATGAAATCTTTACCTGGATGATGTACTCCTTCCCAGCGTAGGCATCAGTGATGTTATGGGATGTAGTGTCAGATAGCTCCACCTAAACATCAAACGGAAAAGAGCATGCAGTCAGTCTGGATCACAGCACATGTGGTTTCCCTGGGTTACAGTAGGGTGTGTCTTGCCTGTTTTATTTTTGCAGTATATTAAAGTTGTTATCAAATATCCTTATTGATAAATATGGTCTCAATGGCCCTGGGGATATGAAAAGTTCCAAGATTATGAATTATGAAAATTCTCGGCTAAAAAAGACACTTTCGAGGTCCCAATTTAACTTTTGGTCTGGATCAGCTGCCAATATACCCACAGCTCTACCCATAAATTATGATCTCTGTATAGCAATCCAAGCTTGAGCTTGTTTTATGGAATCCTCAGCTGTGCCTTACTGAATACAGTGTTTCTGCAGTGATCATTTATTGATAACACATCATTCATCATTATTCTATGCATAGGTCAAGTGTATTGTTTTATCCCTGTGTTGTTTTACATTATTGAATTGATTGGACCTTGATGGCCTTGCAGCCACAACGCTCCATGCATACCAACTGTCAGACACACATGTAAAATACCAGCTGCATAATTGATGATTATACCAGAAAACATTGGCATCAATGCTACATAATTTTATGACACAATATTATGCATGCCAACATTTGAAAGCCTTTTTGCGCACACTTTAATTTGCAGAGCGAAACAGAGAATTAACTAAATGTTTGAGTTACAGAGGAGTGTATGAGAGAATGATTTGCTGCTCCTCTGTAATTTACGGTTAGTGCTGTGTGTGTATGTGTGTGTGTGTGAAGGACTGAAGGAAAACTAGGTGGAGGGAGGGTGCTGCCTCTTTTTGTTTCTCCTGAAGTCATAATAAATGATTTATTGACGTGCCTGTTGCCTTGTGCAAGAGACATATAAACACTTGTGCACCTGCAGATGGACACACACACACAAGTTTAGAATAATGGGATACTGGATAGGTTACTTGTAATTTCTAATTTAACAAGTAGATACAATTTCATCTAAAGAACAATATAATGAATGTACATACTGAAAAATAATGAACAGGAATATACATATGATAAGAAGAAAGTGCATTCAATTTGAATCTTAAAGTTTTATCTATTGGGACATAGAAGCAGAGGAGTTGGCTGTTTGCTGGTCTGAAACATTCCAGTGTTTTTTGACACAACGCCAAGAAGGAAAGACATCAGCACTGATTTTGGAAAAGCAATGATAGCTGCCAATCAATCTTGGAAGGATCGCTGACCAAAAAAGCCCAACATTCTGGAGTGTGAAAGATTATCCAAAAGTTCACAACATTCAAGACCGTTGCCAATTTTCCCTGGAGTGGACGTCCCACCAAATTCACCCAAAGATCACACTGTGCAATCCTCAGAAAAAAATGTCAAAAACCCACGCACTAGATCTCAGTCTCTGTAAGCCAAATGTGCATGTGACACGTTAAAGTTTACGATAGTACAATTAGGAAAAGACTGACATGTTTGGAAAGTTGCCAGAAAAAAACTCTCCTCTCTAAAAAGAACAAGACAGGACAGCTTAACATTGCAAAACTGCATCTGAATAAACCACAAGAGTTCTGGAACAATGGTCATAATGCACAGAACACCGTACATAGCATGTCAACACAAACATCTCATACCAACTGTCAAGCACAGTGGTGGAAGACTGATGATTGATGCTTGTTTTGCAGGCAAAAGACCTGGGCACATTGTAGCCATTTGTTGCCCATAAACCCCTCTGTATACCAAAGTACTGTAGAGTGAGACCATCTGTCTCACAGCTAAAACTTGATGATCCCAAGGACAAATCTACAACAGAATGATCGAAAAAGAAAATAATCAAGGTGTTGCAAGTGCCCAGTCAAAGCCCAGATCTTAAAGTAATTGAAATGTGGTGGAACCTTAAGAGAGCTGTGTGCAAACGAATGCCTGCAAAGCTCAGTGAACAGAAATAACTGAAGCATGGACTGAAATACCTCCACAATGGTGTGAGAGACTGAAAAAGTCATATAGACAATGAATATTTCAAGTCATTTCAAGTTATTGCTGCTAAAAGTGATTTCAGAAGCTACTGAACCATGGGGGCACTTAGTTTTTCTACACATTGTTCTCCATCTTTGACTTAGTGTTAAAAAATAAGCATACTGTGTAATATGTCCCATATTATTGTTCATCTCAGGTTGCATTTACATTATTTTAAGGCCTGCTAAGGACAATGATTGTACATTTCATGTAACCTGTGCTGGCTAGATAAGTTAATAAAACTTGTCAGAAAAGAGATTTTACAGACCCTGACAGGCAGCTGACCTGCTGGAGAACACAAATATAGTCCAGTACTTGATAAATGATTGGTGATGCAATCATGTAATCTTGATAATTCCAACTCTGCAACACAAACTACAACACGTTCTACTGATGCCCACCTTGCTATCTTCTAAATTATATTTATGGTAATGTTTATCTAGGTGAGAATTCCAGTAATGTCAGAAAAGACTGCAATTACACAGACATTTACATGAATGTCATCAACACCTGCAGCAGCAAGGAAAAAAAAAACATTCAAATGTTTTTTTTTCCTTTCTTTTCACCATAAACTCACAGCTCACTGTTAATTCCACTCAAGTAATTTAGGTTCTTCATTAGCATCTCTGGCTATTGTTTCTAGGTTTTGACACCATGTTAATTACTGATGTTTGGGAATGCAGCAATTTCACTAAAGTGAAGAGTGAAAATATCGAGCAAACGACAAAAAAAGTCAGCAGTCAGATGAACGGAGAGGATAACAACAAGGCAACAGCTTAGCCAAGTTTTCTAAACTGCTTCTTTTATGAAGAAGAAAGAAAAACAGAACAAAACAAAACTGAAAACACCTGTGAACGCACTAAGGCACAGCATAACCAGCAATGGATGGATGTTTACAAACTATGTGATTTTTCTCTTTAGCTTTGATTCGTTAACAAATAATCTAAAACAGATGACGATGACAGTCAAAATAAAGTAGGGGAGTAAATAATAATAGTGATAATAATAAAATTCGAAATATTACTAGCAGCTGCTCCGAAGAGTCTTGTGATTTGATCAAAACTCCCTCACAGCCACCATATAATTTTCACCCACTAACAGTCATAGCCAAGCCTCAGCCTGGAGTTTCCCCTTTACTTCTCCACTCCTCCAGGATATGAAAACCTGCAGTCAATCTGACAAATAACCCACTGAAACAACCCCAGCATCACTGCTTTCTCTTTATTCCTGTAAGCCGTCTCTCATCGCTCACGCTCTATGTAAAGTTGACCCCTCTGTTTTCCACATTGCCTTGAACTGAGGCAATGTATTTTTCAGCTCTCGCACCCTCGCTCTCTGTTTGGAAGGAAGCTTAGTCTTTATCTGCCTAACCAAGCGCTACATTTATAGGCTTAATTTCATTAGTGGAATGCAATAACAACATCATTTGTGCGTGTGGTTAGACTCCAGTGTATATTGTGTGTGCATATGGATCGGTTAAAAGACGTCTGCGCTGGCTTTGAGGCTAAAACTTCCATTGTTTAGATGTTGTCCAACCAGCATATCCAGCCATTGCTTCTATCAGCATTCCTTAGTGACTGCAATCTGTATGTGTATGTTTGGATAGTGATGTCTATGTTAATCTGCTCACATCTGTTTGACTATGTGTGTATGTGTTGTTGGGCTTTTATTTTTTTATCCCTATCTCTCTATATTTTTCCTGTGTGTGTGTCGGTGCTTACATTCAATATGGGAAAGCACACATACACCAGTTTAGGCAAATATGCCTTTGTACAATTGTGTTTGCGTTTCTTTGTATTCGTGTATTTATTGTCATGTCTGCACACGTCTGTTGCATTATTGTTTGTGTTTGCGAGGCTGAACCGGAACCGATGGATGCGTACATCAGCATGTGTATGAACTACATATACCGTATGTCTATGTGAGGAGGAGTAAATGGAGTAAACAGCTTGCAAATAAACATTTCCAGAGAGATGGATGTGTTGCCATGTTGCCAAGTGGCTAACAGGGAGCAGTGAAAGCAGCACTTAATATCGCGTAGTAAAAGAAGGTGGCGAGGAGGGGCTGAGGATAGATGCAAGGCGATTCACTTTGGAAAGGGCTTTTGCTATTGCTGCCAAAAAACACTATCAGATCATTCACACTGCAAGACCAAATCTGTGTGATGTGCCATGTGGTGGTGAAGGTTCAGTGATCAGCCAAACTGATTAAAATCACCTGTCTGGACCTATGTAGGTCTCTGTGATCCTACAGACTTACTTAAAAAAACTGAGCATAATCCATACTAAAAGTGTGCGCAAGCAGAAAAGACTAACAGTTATTTGAACAAAAAAAGTCAATTTTTTTCATACACACTTGCACACAGTGTTCCTTTTATGGCAGTCCACCTGGAAATATGCATATCTGGATCGGCCCTTTAAATGGCCACATTTAACCATAAATGGTCAATGCAAAGTACCTCGTGAATCTTTATGCATAGAAATTAGTCTCTTTATTGTGCTCTTTGAACCGTCCTTGACCACTGTTTGCTGTGCAGTGGGGTGCACTGGAGGGTATGTTAAGTCTGTTATGTGTTGGTGCATGTCCCATAACATCCACATGCCAGCAGCCAAGGTTTCCCAGCACAATACTGCCTTGTAAGGAGATAAACATTGCGATTCACCTCACCTGTCAGTGGTTTTAATGTTGTTAGTGTAAATGTACGTGTGTATGTGTGTGTTTGGGTGCATGTGTTTGCGTGTGTGTGGAGGATATGTGTTTCACATGTGTCTTCAGGGCTGATCTGTTGTAAATAGAGCTGTTCAAAGCTGTTCATCAGACTTGTTTACCGCTCATTAAAATTGTGTAGTGTTCATTTAAATTGTATGTAAAAGTGTGCCCACACATTTGTATGTGCAGTTCTACACACTGACAGACAGGCAAGCAGGTACACACACACACACACACACACACACACACACACACACACACACACACACACACACACACACACATACACAAAATGCCACTCCAAAAACCTATATATTTATCTTGCCATAATCATGTCTCATTAAGACAGAGTAAATATTCACTAACCCTGAGATATAATATGATAATAATTCAACCATAATAGACTAACCACAGAATGGACTATTTTGGAGGTAATTACTAAAATATTACTACAGTTTCTTGTTTAATGAATAAACACATGTGTCTTTTGTTTGTACACAGCATATGCAAACATGGCTGTTTGAAGATACTTGCTGACGCTACAAGAAAACAACGGTAACCAAACCTCATCTTTAATTGCCGCTAACACCATCTTCCCAAGGTGGGTCGTGTCTACTGATTGTTACTGGCACGTTTCAAAGTGAATGAACTGTGTTTGAAGCAGCATTTACATTCTTAGGACATTTCTCAGCAGAAACTCCTCCAAAACAAAGCAAAGCAAAATAACCCACATATCTCAGTGGAGATCAAAGGAAGAGAGAGCACTACCCTCTGGTTACTTTTGATTTCTGCTAACACTGACCCTGCTTTTCACAAAATAAGTTTACCAACCAGCCTAGCAAGTTAACGAACCTGGTAGGTGGCAAGCTAGTTAAGCACCATAAATAAAAGTGGTACAGGTAGATAACTGATTAAGCAACACTGACTAATTGATTAATAAGCTAAATCAAGTTGTATTTAACATGAGCGGGGTCTGCAACAATGTAACAGCTTCTTACAAGAAAAATATATTCTCCTAACAAAAATATAATTTAAGCATCAGACAATAAGTCCTGAAATTAAAAAAAAAAAAAACCTGTTCAAGTACTGTATCACACTGACCGCGGTGTCTACAAATAACTAAATGGATAATTGTGAGAATGCCTGGTATGGTGGTCATAAGTTGTTTTAAAAAAAGGTCAGGGGACTCTGTCTTAGACTAATGTGCTGGTATTGGAGCTTCTGTTTAGTTTGGTCCCAGGTTACTCTAGAAACCAAATAATACAACATTATTACTGCTGAGCAATAATCTTGTGATAAACTTAACTGGATAGACTGTATTGTGTAAGGATCAATAAAGTACACATCTAATTTCTTGTCAATCTATAAAACTGGAATGCATGACAAGCTTTACATTAGTAGTACAGACAGAAATGAACACTAATATAGTATGCACTCTATATTTTCTGCTTCTTTGTTCTAACTTTATTCACAGCAGCTTGTGAATACTGTGTCAGTCTCAGTCTGTTATAACACATGCACAAAGACACACACAATAAACTTCTACAAAAACCCAGACAATGGGAGAGGCAGAGAGACGAGCTGTGAACATTCCTTAGGGATTGCATAAGAAAGTACAAGGAAAGTAAGTGACCCTTTGCTTTTCCTCTTCTCTGCCCATCTCATTTATTTTGTTTCATGCCTCCTTTTTCTTGTGTTCTCTTTAATTGTTTTGCCCCACATTGCTCTTGTCTTGTCTAGTACTTTGTTCGGTGTTGCAAAAACGACAAACAATACTTTCCATGTAGAATCAATAGAGGTTACTCTCATCTTAACGTGCACAGGTACAAATTCATTGTGAAGTGGAAGTGGAAATAAAAAGAAACAGAGGAGCTCCAAAGGACTCCAGTGATCATGGCGGGCTCTGTATAATAATACAGTTGTAATTGTAACTCGTATGATTGTGATAATGCATGCTTAGATATCATATTTTGTTGTACACATTATCTGCAAGACCATTTCTGATAAAGCTACAGGTTGTAGGCTGACCTGGAAAGGACAATAAGACATGCTGACCAGTAAGGAGAAAGGAGAAATACCAGACAGAAAAACCAGGGGAAAAAATGAAGAGGTTGAGAAAAGAGGATGCAAAAGAGAGAAGAAAAAGCAGAAAGAAGGAGACATGGAGGGAATTGGCGTCGGTGGTCAGATCTAATCCAGTGAGCATGTCTCTTGTCCTGGAAAGGAAACCCAATTATATGGCACTTCCACTGGCCCGATGGCGCTCTGTGTGTATGTGTGTGTGTGTGCATTCAGAAGGTTGGTCTCATTAGGTTGACTGACAGCTCCCATTTTTCCGCCGCACTCTCCTCCCATTTGCGAACACATACACACGGACACGAACACTAGGTCCAGGGGTAATTTCTCAGACAGTATTTCTCTCTTTGAAGCCCCAATCACCATAGCAGCAATTACTGTAAAAGGAAGCTAACCCCCCCCCCCCCCCCAGCCAATCGAAAATCCCGGACTAGACCTTACACCCTTAAAAAGCGTGTGGTAATTTGAACAACACAGGAGGTGGAGTTGGCTCTGTATTAGCACTGTTTTATGCTATCTGCCAGCGTGTTAAGGATGTGAAACATGAACATGTCATAAAACCTAAAATCAGAGTTCATCTTTCTCCTACTCCTCTACTGTAGAAACTCTTAAAAGCTCAAGTCACATTTCCAGAATGTCTTTATCAGCTCATAATCCTGCCTTTCTGAATGCTGATCAAATGAAAGCTTGCCCTTTTTTAAAGATGCACACATCCTTATGTAGATGCTGTGACATGTCACACCTTATACACACATTAAGACAGTAAATAGAACATCATGGTCTTATATTGGAAAAAGGGGTTATTGTCCGTGTATTATGAACAGCATTTACATAGCACTTTTGCAATAAGTGTTATATTTCTCCACTCATACAGAGAATTCATGGTAAGTTTCCCTGCTTAGGCCATTTTAGTATGCTGGTGAGCAAAACCAAGCATTGAACCCTCAACCTTGAATTAGCTGACATGCTTTACCGTTTTACACAGACTTGTCATTGGATGAACTGAATGAGCTCAGAAGAGGAGTTATTTAGATGTGAGATTTGCGCCAAACAACTATTTTTAAAGCTTTGAATGTTTTGCTTTGTCATGTGCGGAACAGGAAGTCAGACATCCATTAAATAATGTTTTGATTTCTCAAATTATCAAAACCATGAGACAAATGACAAATAGCATTAATTATATTAGGATGCAGTGTTTCACAACGTGAATTCTAAAAGGGGGGAAAGAACCAAGGACTGATTAAAATGATTAATTATAAGATAACAAAGTATTAATGCTTAGCTTTGTTCAACTGCTGCTCAACAATGGCTACCTTCTTATTAGAACCACATGGTGTGATGTTATTTTGAAACATACTATCATATAAAAATCACAGCTGATAAAGCATTACCTGTATTGCTAAGGCACTCCCCAATGGCTGCAGTCTCCCTTAACAAGACGGCAAACCTTACCATACTTCAAAAAAACTGCTTAGGAGAAACATGCCAATGAGCCAAGGCTACCCAATCTTCAGACGCTCTGTGCTCTGAGTTGCCCCACCTTGTAAAACAAACCTCACAGTCTTCAGTTTTTCTAGACTCAGTCTAATCTGGGAAGCATGACTGAGAACTTGGAGAGACTTTCCAATGGCAGCAGTCTCCCCAGTCATGACAATGAACCTTACCACACCACAAAAAGTGCCCAGGAACAAATAAGTCATTTTATCAAGAGGGATCCATACAATACAGGTAAGTATGATGATGTGTCTGACTGTTTTTATATTTCTGCTAGTTTCATTTATTCATAAATGAGTGCTTTAAAATATATACTTGCTACATGGTTAGTCTCAAAAGGACTATTTGAAAATCCTTGCTATTTTTGTGGTCTCTGCTGGACAATAACAATAATACAGGTATATATATTTTTTTCCAAATCCTTAACATGGCTTTGTTGACTTCATTTGGTGTCTGTCATGTTCATTTAATTAGAACTATATTGACCATGAGAAGCAAGACCCCCTGAGATGAGGTCAGTGCGTGACATGCGTGCATCATGCTAAGTCAGAGCAGATAGATATGTGTGTGACAGGCCAGACTGACACAGTGATATAGAAATCAATAGAGGCAGAGAGAGGGCAGTGGCCCCATTCATCTTCATTTCACCCTTACACAGTAAGACATCTAAAGGACTACAAATAGAAAATGCTGAAATATTCCAACTGCAATCTTGGAAAGAGACACAAGATAAGACCTCTCTCTTGGATGACTCATATGCCCTCTTTTAACTTGTCCACCCCCCCCCCCCACCCCCCCTTTACAGAATCTTTAGGCTTCTCTTGTGGGAAATACATGTAACTGTCATATTCAATTATTAAATAAATTTTTTTAGTTCAAATTAATAAAATGCTAAGAGTTTGCACAGTGTGAGACCATGCCACTCTATCTCCCTGTGCAAAATGTTTTTGAGTATATGTAAAGGTTTTGATCCAGCTGTAATGTATTTTGACAGCACAACCTAATGATGGTGACTTTTATATGTGATGGCACTGAACCTGCAGTTTGTGGGTCTATGTGCTTGAGTGTTAGAATGATGGGGTTTGATAAATGATCTGTCTGTGGCAGTGTCCTTTAGATGGGATGTTTTTCCCAAACAAGGTCTACACATTTATCATGTGTACCTATAGATACAAATAGATGGCTTGAGGGACGGATGGTTAGACAGGTGGCTTAATGCATGGGTGGAAGGGTGCATATGTCGATGAACGAGCGGGTGAAAGGGGGAAAAAAGAGATTGCGGAAGCTGGAAATAGAAACTAATGGTAGAGTGGGAGGGAAAGGTGAAAAGTAAACACAAAGGTGGAAATTTGGACATAAAAAGGGAAACAATGGAAATAAAGAGAAGATGGAGAAAGTTCAGAAGCACTTTTTCGCTTTCATGATGTGCACATCAGTAAGTTCTTATTCAGTGCCAATCTGCTTTTTCTTTGCCATGATAATGTTATTCATGAAAATACAATAGTCTAGTTACGCACCATATGCATAAAAAATGTACAGAAAAATCAAATACGCTCACTATGAGCAGTGCATGTGAATTGTGACTTCATGTTTCTATCACTTCCAAAGAGATTACATTAAATCCTTTAGAGCATATCCTTAACCCTACTACTTCTTGCCTAGCACTACCCAAACCTTAAATCAAGACTCCAACCTTAAAATTACCAAGGACTTGCTTTTTGACCCCTCCCGAAATACCGCATGACTGTGTAAACAGATTTATGTTCCAAAATCAAAACTAAAAAGTACGCACACACAAATACAACTCGTGCCTCACTATTGATCCATCTAAGTGCTTGCTAGATGAGAGAGACTTTTGGCAAACATACACACACATTGGATGAACAGATGGAGAGAGGTGGAAAAGGACTGATGGCAAGACGGGAACAATACGGTACGTAAGCTGGAAAAAAAATTAGGAGGAGCGAGGAGAAGAAAGGAGGGATAAAAACTGAAAGGAAAAAGACAGACGCTTGACCAAAAGTGAGGTGGGAGAAGAATGAGTGGCAGAGAGAGGATGCAGCACACATGTGGAATAAATAAATGAATGAAAGGCTAATCTGTTTTGCTCAAGCAGATGAAGATTAAAGAAAGAAAAAAATAGGTCTGCCTCTTTTCTTTCTGCTTCGACTGCTGCATTTATTCCATCAGTTTCTCTGAATTTATGTATTTAACATGGTGGTTATTCATCTTTTGTCCAGTTCTTGTTTTTCACTATGTCTGGTGTTTGAATGCTGCATGTATTTGTAGGTGGACATGGTGTTTGCAGATATGCAAAAGGTTATTTCAGCATATTGCCAATACTAACCACCTTAGTCTATCAATATAAGCAATAATTTATGTGTTTGCTGCTTTTGCATATACACACATGCATGTTCTAGAGATTTCTTGACATTTGTATGCATGGTAGGCTTAGTAATTATGAAGCAAAAGAATGTATGTGTGCAGTGATATTTGTGAATATTGATTTATATGCATACCAGCATTTAATTGCATATCTGCGTATCTGTCTCTGTGTGTGTTTCCGAGTCTGCATGAAAATATCTGTGTTTTCACTTGCCTGGAGTTCAGCATCATCCCCAAAGGGCAATTACAGCACAGCAGATGCAGTTTCATACCATGAACTGAATATTGAGCAATCTGAAATTGTTCTTATCACAGTTACTGGTCCAGTGCTTTAATTGCTGTGAGTGTATGAGCTCACCTCTGTCTGAAGGGAGCGTGAGGAAACAATGCACACAAGGCCATGGGAAACAAAACAATTCACCAACCATTTAGAGATATGCAGATGCATTTTCATGTGTTGTTTCTGTTCTCATTTTGATAATTCGCTCTTGATAAAGTGTACTGACGTAATGTGAAGTGAAACGGTGGATGCGGTCATTCTCTGAATTTAAGGTGTTTTTAGTTGACACTAAATGAAAGAAATTCAATTTTATGAACAGGGGAAGAGGAAGTTTCATGGATTAAATCCTCCTTTTTTTAACACTCACTTGCTTAATTTGTAATAATTGAAACCTGTTGATGACAAAGAGTCAGTAAAGGGTTGGGAGCAAGTATGTGCATTCCTTGTTGTGAAATGACCACTGATGAATCTAGCGATATAACACAGTGGTGTGATGATATGTATGAAGTCTGGCTATCTGCCAACAACTAAGATGCCAGCTCACGCACATCATCCTACATTGTTTTACAGCAAGTTACTGATCAATAATTAATATGTTTTTGGGGGTTTTTTTTTGCTTTTACTGAACTACAAGGGAGTCACATATCGGTGACTTACTTGTTCCTATGGGCAATATGTGTGTGTAACAAATCACATTACTCTATGCTGTGAAAAACTAAGTACATCTCATGGTTAGGTAGCTCGTAGAATTTATATATATATGTATATATATATATATGTATATATATATATATATATATATATATATATATATATATATATGTGTGTACACATTTATTTATATACAGCTCTGTTAAGGTCCTGCTATGTTGTGTTTGGTTTTAACCAAGCATGGCACCATGCTTTATGTCCAAACGGCTCCACTTTGTCTTAATTTTTTCATACTTTTTCAGTGTTTTGCAACTTTTTAGTGTTTTTTTTTTCTATTTGCACATGCTAACTGAGTCCTGTGGACTTGAGTGGAGTGGAGATGTAGCTGTTGGACTGCTCAGTCTGACTTTAGGATGTAGCAATCCTTCAAACTCGTGCTCGTGAAAGAGGGGGTCACTGATGATCGAGGGCATTTAATTAGCAGCACTTGGATGCTGCTTGCCCTCCTAATTCCTATGGAAGCAGTTAGGCTGTATTTAGGGTTTCACAAGACTACAAAAACGTTCTTTTTTAAATGACTGTGCACTGTTTCAAATGTGTAAGAGCAGCTTCATGATCTGAAAAAAGCTCAGTACCAAGACTCCTAAACTAGTTGTAATTTTACACTTTAAAATCAGTTGTTTGGCAGGCACAGAAAAATAAACCCTTTCAGCAAAACCTTGATTTTGCTGAAAGGGAATTTAAAAAGCGTTCCAATTTCGAAAGCAAAGCAGTAAATTATTCCATGCCACAGACTTCAGCTATCTAAGAGAAATAAAATTTAGGTGGTGGGGGGGGCTTCACTGTTAATGCTGCACTTTACTTTGCACTACATCCATTTACAAACCACCACTAGCTCAATAAGAGCACCATTCTGTTGGTTTTTACTGTTTTTGTAGCTGTTTATATGTCTGGCATACCTACTTAAAGGTTAAAAAAAATATATGTACAATTCAATTCCCTAATGGGCTTGTTTCTGCTAAGTCTAAAGCTTTACCCCCTCCCCTTTCCTCCATCCACTCCACTAGTTTAAGGCTTAAAATGTTTCAGATATATTTTCTCACCCCCCCCCCCCCCCCCTCGAAAGAACCATTCATCTACCTCCCTTAAACTTCAAACACCAGGTAACCAATAGCCTATAAAACTTCACTTTCAAAGCAGCCTCTTGTGCTCCCTTTTTCTTTATGTCTCTCCAACTTTCATCCATTTATCTGTCACACTGCTCTCCATACAGCAATTTGTCTTTTCCTCTCCATACCTCTCTCCCTAACCATCCATTCTTCTGTCACTTTTCATAATCAACTAATATGGTTTCAGTCTTACATCGCTTACATCTTTTCAAATGTGGACTTTGTATTATACTGTATTTCTGTCACCCTTGTCTTGGACTCGAGTTCAAATGCATCTGTGTATCTATGCATGTCTATCTCATTTATGTCTCTCATTTTACTGTATCTATGAGCATCTGCTGTCCAATAACGCCCAATCTCCTTCTCTAATGCACTCCATTCATCTCTACTTCAAAACTTTTCCTCATTTGCCTCCCCCCATCTGACTTTCCATCACTCTACCTATCTGTCCCAGTCATCCCCTCATTCTTCAGCACGATGGATGGTTTCTTCTGAGGATCAGTTTGATCACATGGCCGCTTTCATTTCTGACTGAAAACACATTTCAAAATATAACATGTGAAAGCCATTCGCACCCAGCTCTGCTGTCCGACCACATTAAAGGAGAATTCCTAAGCAACACTAAGCGCTTCAAGTTGTATTAGACCTCTGATACTAAAATCAATCAAGTATATATGTGGGGCAGTAAATAATGTGTTTTATTTTGGCAGCCTCATTAAACTACAATTACTGATTTATGTCACAGCTTGATAGTTCTAAATCCAAATATCTGCTGCTACAGTGCACTACCATAGATAGTCATTAAACCCATCCTCAACAAGGGCAGTAGCAAGCCAAAAGCTGGGTTTTCTAAAATAAACAGTTTTTTTTTATAGTAGTACAGTTCTTGATTCAGTGTATTTTAAATTTCTGCAACGATGTGGTCTAATAATGTGGTCTAACACATGAAAGATCCCTGGTTCAAGTTTGGAAAGAGACACAAGAGACACAAATCCCTGGGAGGGCTGTGCCAAGTCATCCATCTGCTGTGGCAACCCCTTGCGCATAAGGGAGCGGCAGGAGAAGTAGTAGGTTCACTTGTATAGTGGCATTCAAAATTATCTGAAAGAAGCTTTGTCTGTCCTATTTACTATTCTTCAAACAAGACGGTGTGGAATTAATCAAGAAGCCAAAATATTTGCAACTGAAGCTGCACTTTTGGCTGCTGTGTCATTTGTTCTTCAATCAACCTACTCTGGGTGTGTTTTTACTCAAACCAGTGTCAACAAGCTCAATACCAGCGTATTAGAATTGCAAAAAAAATGTAAATGTAGAAGGTTTTGCCGAGGTTTAGACAAATGTATTACATTTATAATATCTCTAATAATAAATGGTACTCTAACATGACAAGGCTGTCTGCTGGTTGCCATTCAACCTTTTCAATGAAGTGGCATAATCGTAAAAGTTAGTGGAGAAATTAGGCAACTCATACAAATACAAATTCAGCACACACTTTCTGTGTGATTGAGAACAGTGCCAACACGGTTAACCGACAGTTAACGAAGGGAGCCAGAAGCACAACTATAAAGTGCTCACAAGTCCAGAGGTGATGGTGTCGGAATTTCCCCTTCAGGAAACCACACTAATGGCTGCAAAAATAAAAACTGTGACCACAATAACATTCATCAAAGAATGCCGCAAAAACGGAAAACCTTGGAGTTTTCAGCTGTCATCGACTCTATTTATGCAATTTCCAAATTATGTCTCCTTACCAAATCCAAATATTGACTTAAGGTTTCCCAACTTTCAGGTCACGCGTCGGTTCACATATTGATTGATTAGCGGCAAGGGGGAGAAGAAAAACTTTGAGTGTGTGTGTCAGATTTAATCATCAGCTGGAACCACAAAGATCTGAGGCTTTATTATAACTACAGAGAGGCAGGAAGTGACTGAATGTCGACGTGTTTATAAAATAGCACTTTGCCATTCATATGTGTGACTGTGTCACGGAAGATTTGTAGAAAGATGTAACACAAAGAGATTATATATCATGTCTGATATCGCTTCTTTGTGTTTGTAAGGATGTGAGAGATGTGGTAATAACTAAGTGAACTTGGTTCTGCTGGCTGTTCCCATTCTGTTCTTTAAAACCAAATACCTATTATGTTACCTAAAACCTAAAAGCAATTTGGCAGTCAATTATACAAAACTGAACAAATCCCCACATTTGAGAAGCAGGGACTTGGCAATTCTTGTACTTCATGACTCATTCGAAACATTAAACCATTTGCTCTAATTGCTCTAATTAATTTTCAGCTGAGCAATTATTTAGACTTTCAGTTCATTGCTGTGAAGGGTCTTAAAGCCAGCTTATCAGGAGGAGAGTTTAATAAAGGATGCCTGGATTTTTTGTTGATGTCTTCGGTTCAGCTTTGCAGTTATTTTCCCCTTTCTTGTAAAGTTCACGATGGCCTGCTTGGAGGCTGAATAGACCTAAATCACTATCACGAAATAACTCGACAACAAAATGCTTTAAGATTTGCTGTACAGAACTGCAACCTTGCCAAAACTCTTCTTATTTGAAGTGTAGAATAAGTAAGAAACAAAGAAGTACCATCAGACAAACTTTTCCGCAGTTCAAACCAAAGAAAGTTGAGAGGAAAAGTAGTAAAACAAAGAAACTGGGGTTGAGGGTGGTGGAGTGAAATACAAAGACAGTGACACAAGAAGGTGTTGAAGGACAGACGGGATGAATGAAGTAAGAGAAAAAAAGGTATATTGGTTTATAATTTGTGTGTGTTAGTGTGTCCGTGTGATTCCAAGCCAGGCTCTGTAACTCAAGCTCTTGGAACAACACCTTAGCAAACCATTGACATGTTAATAACCCTGTAATATTAGACCTTGGTAGACAGAGCTTTTATCCCAGGAATCCTATAGTGGACACATATGCTTTTACTGTATGAAGCCCTCAGGGAATTGAACCCACAAAAAAATACTCAGATTAAGTAACATACACCAAAGCGGCCGAGCAATTGTGTCTGTGTCTTG
The DNA here is from genome assembly GCF_963576455.1 of Neolamprologus multifasciatus. NCBI lineage: Eukaryota > Metazoa > Chordata > Actinopteri > Cichliformes > Cichlidae > Neolamprologus > Neolamprologus multifasciatus. The sequence goes on along the minus strand of NC_140445.1, from coordinate 30,729,917 downwards.
ACCAGGGATCAAACTCCAATTTTTCGTAATATTCAGTAATTGTTATCAGAGGCATCTCTTGACAGTGATTTAAAAAAAAAAACAAAAAAACAATTTCTATGTTCAATTTACCTTGGGCAATACTATTGATCAAATGCAGAAGAAAAAAGAGGCTTATCCCTGTGTTTCAATAAACATGCCAGATAAGTAAGCATTTCTTGGAAAAATAAGATTATAACATGAAACGATACTTCCTAGCGCTTTAAGAAAAAAAGCAGTTTCCATTTAGAGGATTATTTTTTGTGATAACTTCAAACTCTGGCTGCGCTATCTGAGAGCCTTTTTCTTTAGAGCACCAATAATTAATAATTAACTTCTATCCTAGTGTTGACTTGCAGACACTGAGAAAACAGTGTTTGAGCAAACTGTTCTGACCATTTATAACCTCTTTCTTGTTTTTGGCTTGTGCCAAATATTCCATTTGTAAGTTAGAATTTTCCTGAAAAAGAAAAGAAAAACAAAACTTTTCTACTGAGCGCTAACTAATAAAGCTAATTTTCTCTGCTCCACTGGATAAAACCTTCTTCATAATGGCATAACAACACGTCACATCGTATTTCTCATCGCACCTTTTTTTTTTTTTGGGGGGGGGGGGGGGGGGGGGGGTCTTTGTGAGCACTAGTGTAAAAGGTACTCACATGCTGCCACTGCTCTCGGATGAGCGGCCGGTATCGAAGGAAGTACTTTAAAGGGAAGTTATCTATGTCAGGCCACGTGGCGGGGCTGTGCCAGGATACCTCCAGTCTCCGAGGGTTGAAGCGGATCGGGGTCGCTGTCACACGTTCCGGGGGGTCTGGCTTTACTGTAAAGTGGGTATAAACAGTTAGTTAAAGGGGAATATTAAGGTCACTCAGACAGTTGCATAATGTTTTATATAGCACTAAATTGTGTCATAAAGGTGGAGTTAAGGCATTAACTTGTTACTTTAATGATACTTATTTATATCATTGCACACGTTCTTTTTTATTTTAGAAGAATAACAGCAATTTTCATAGTTTCAAGTCTAGCAGTGGTCAGCAGCAATTGGCTGCACTCTCAAGGTTAATTGGTGAAATGGTGAAAGACCTGCAACACTATTTGTCCAGCAAATATCTGCACAAATAAAAACTTGCAATGAAAAGTGAGAGCTTTGAAACATGCAGGAAGGGGAAAAGACAGGCAGGGGTGGTGTAACAGAAGCACCTGTTGAATTGAAGACTGAATACATTCACTATTTAGGATCTTCCAGCCTCTGAAACATGATTTAGAATTTTTATTATTTTTTTATTATATCTTGCAAGTCTTGACATGATAGAAGGGATCTATTTAATATTGCTACTACCATTATTATTAGTTCATGCTTAAGGTCGCAATGTATTCTAATGCAAGAAAGACTTTAAATAAGGCTGAACTGAAAAAAAAGCTTTAGCTGAAAAAAGTGTCTGAGGTATCTGTGGCAAGACAGAAGATGAGCCATCACTCCCCAATGAAAAGGCATGTGTGTCTGAATACCTGTCCACTGAGGAACACACCAAGACATAGAGATTGAGAGAATTCAATTGAAAGCTTTTCAGATGATATTGAATGACCCAGTCTTTGTAGATCACTCCCACAAGGGAACACACCGGCCTGCCACTTAAGCTACATGAAACCCTTTCCCATCTAGATGCAAACATAGCATTACACAAGCAAATGGAAAACCACAGTAATAATCTCAATGTCTGATGACATACTGATGGCAACAGTGGATGAAAGCAATGTGGATAAAAAGGTAATGCATACTTATGAAGACTCATAAACAGGCAGCACACAATTAATGAGTGAAAATACGAAAGATGGCTGTTGGCACATACAAACAGACTGCTTTCTCACTCGAGAAAGAGATGTTAACAATCTCTTTTTGACTTTCAAGTAAATTTTAAAAAACCCCAAAAAACTAGGGAAGCACACAAAGAAAAGAAAAGAAAAAGAAAATTGCATGCTGGCAGAGCAAGAGCAATGTAAAGTCAGCAGAGACCAGAGAGAATAAATTTTCTTTGTTCAACAGCACCTAACAGAGGAAAAACATGTGCAAGCACAGAACAAAACAGCGAGAAATATGTCTGGGTGGGGCGTCCCTTAGGTTTTTAAAGTATCCATCTGACCTGAAGCATATACTAGTAGCTTTGTGTTGCATGAGTAATGAACACATCCTTCACTTAATGACCTCTGCGATAGCAGCTGGGGCGTGACAAAGGAGTGCTTTTTTTATATGAGAGATAAAAGAAAGAAAGGATTTACACTTAAAAGAAGGGTGTGAAATTTACCGAGACAATAAGTGTTTGGACATTACTGACCGATGCAAATGCAGATTTAAATTTGTGCAATGCAAATGCCAGGAAAAAAATATTGTCAGCTATATGCCCAGAATTAGTTTGAAGATAAAATCAACCATGTAATTTAGCAAGCTATAGAAACATAAACAAAAAGAAAGACAAAAAATGTGATCACAGGGTTTCAATTTTTTTGACATCCCGTTGTTCGATATGTTCTTGCCTGGCCTGAAAACGCCTGTCATTCCAGCCCTAGCTTTGTTCTTTCATTTGTGTCCACATTACTGGCCCTCTATCCTCAGTCTCATATTGCACAGTAACTGCAGTCCCTTATTTTACCCTTTGTCGATGTACTGTAACATAAAAATCTAATCTTTCACAGGCGAGAGACAAACTAATTTTTTTCTTTTAAAAATTGTGGAAAATGTATCTGATATATAGCTTCAACATGCGGTCTCTTTAAACATAAAAAGTCTAAATTCTGCAAAAGAGTGCTGTGCATTTATTTATACATGCATGTATTTTTCGTTTTCTCTGAAATGCTCTGATTTAGTGTTTCTAACACGACTGCCATGTGTCTATTCCCTTCACCTAATGGTGTAGCCTGTTTTTTTTTCTTCAAATAAATAGGCTTTTCAGAAAGAACAAAATCTGGACATCAATTCACTGATGTGCTGGATGACATCGTCTAGCAGTGCACTTGCACAAATGGGAAAATCGATCTGCAGTGTTATCTTGCACACTGATCATTGAATCTTGTCTAAGGTGTAATGACAGTTGAGAGTTTTTGTAATGAAGTCCCAATTCAAAATCTCGTTTCTGAAAGTAGCCTGTTTTTGAATTTGTGAATGGACTGATTGCACGCGCAAAAGAGAGTCAAAAGCCAAAGCACAAGCAATTCTGTTGGCTAAATTTAAGGACTAATCTTTGCACGACGGTGGTTTTAATTTGTTTAAGCTACACAAAGTTTGAAGTATCATTTTGTGTTAGTTTTTTAAGTTATACAATGCGAGATCTTATTACTAGAGCTGGTATAATTTTTTTTTTTCTTCCAAGAGGAATTTTACAAAATTCTAAAATTCTTCTTCGCAGCTTTGAGGTAAAGAATAATGTTGAACATGGCATGGCTGTTGGTACCAGATGGTCTAGTATTTCCGAAACTGCTGATCTACTGGGATTTTCCCACACAACCATCTGTAGGGTTTACAGACAATGGTCCAAAAAACAGAAAATATCCAGTGTCCAACAGTTCCCTGGGCAAAAATGTCTTGTTGATGTCTGAGGAAAACAGCCAGACTACTTCGAAGGAAACAGTAAATGAAATAACCACTTGTTACAACCAAGGAAACAGAAGGGTTTCTCTGAAAGCACAATGTGTCAGACCCTGAAGGGGATGCTACTCCTGTCAGCTAAGAACAGGAAACTGAGTCTACAAAACTGGACAACAGAAGATTGGAAAAAAAATAAAGATCCCGTCTGATGAGACTCGATCTCTGTTGCTGAATCCTGACGGTAGGCTCTTAATTTGGTATAAACATGAAAACAGGTATCCATGCTGCCACCAGGTGTAATAGTGTGAGGATTATTTTGCTGAGTATTGTTGATAACCATCCTTTCATGACTGCATCTCAAACTGATTTATTGAACTTTAAAATAAGTCACTAGATCTCAAGCCGAAAGAGCACCTTTAGCATTTGGTGAAACAGCAGAGTCACATTAAAAATATACTTTGACTGGTTAGTTCTGGCTGACTATTGTAGCCCCCACAGACTATCCCAAGTTAATACACCCGAATGAAGACCTGTTTCTAAGAAACGATTCAAAGCATGACACAGGTAACAAATAATTTCAATGATTTAAGTTACTGCAGCTCCTCTGACCTGGTGGAATTAGGTTACAACATATTGTCTTTCATCTCATTGGATGAGTAATGTAGTAAAGCTGAATGACGGCGGGTGCTCAGGTGGGCTGCTGTCAGAACTGCCAGCAAAAAAAAAGCTCTTTGTTGTAAGTGAAAATACTTTAACTGTAGAAGCCTTTAAAGCTCGGCAAGATCAGTTAGCGTTTGATCATCTTGGCACTAGAAAGCTTTAAGTTATCATTTGATGAGTGTGGAGCTTCCTTGAGGGTTCTCTTTGTAACTTCACCCACAGCACGCACATGTAGGGACACACATGCAAGCACACACATCTCATCTCATCTAATTCCGCCCCAGCTTTGGTCGGATGAACAAGGACAGTTGAGAACCGTCTTACTCCCGCTCAGAATTCAGAAGTGAACCAGGAAGCATGAAATTGTTTTATTTATTTACGATCTGCCTCGTTGTCCCTGAAAATGAATGTGACTTACATCGTAGAATGGCATAAGAAAGACTTTTAACAATGCAGGAACGAAGAACAGATGAGGTGAGGAGAGACAGGAGGGCTAAGTTTCAAAACATACTTTGTTAGAAGTTTTGGCCTTTCAACTAGCAACTTTGCAAACTTTGCAAGTTTGCAAAGGTTTGGGCTTGTTTTCTAGAGTCAGTGACAGAACGTTTCTGTAGCCACCGCCTCTCTTTGGGATCAATGACAGCTGTATCAGTTATCCAGGAGGAGAAGCGAGTGATTGCGTGTAGATCTCCAGTTCAAAAGAAGTAAACTTTACTTTATTCAGACCAGAGTATGTAAAACACTATAACACCTAGTTATATGTAGCTGTAAGCAAATAAGTATGTTTTAAGGCTTAAAAAAACATAAAACAACCAAAAGCTTGGATGAAAAATGCAGAAAAAAAGTGAAATAAAATGATTGTTTGATAATAGCAAAAGAGAGGGAGAGATAACGGGAAGGAAGGAATTAAAACAGGAGGAAATGGAGGCGGGAAAGAAGTGCAAAGTTACATGATGGCTTTTCAGGAAATGAAGAGAAGGAAGAATTAAATGGTATTTTGCAGTGGGGTACTTTGCTATTACCAATAGTTGAGGGATATTTCCTCAGCCAAAGCACTAATCCGGCTACCATTAGCATTTTCATGAGTCCTGTGTCCGGGGCTTGGCAGAGCATGTCACTGCCTCATTTGGTTACTTATGTGTACACACACACACACACACACACACACACACCTACACACACACACACACACACACACACACACACACAGACTTTCTTTCTTTCCTCTCTCTCTCTGTCTCTCATTTTCAATACCTAACCCTCTCAACCGACACTCCGCACAATCGCTCTCAGCCCCATTGGTGTCTGTGTGTGTTTATGCACCATGCACACCCATATCACCCTAAGCAATGCAATAGAGCTGAGGACTGCTGGCAGCAGTTCCCTTATCTATCAAAGTACTCCTCATTCCTTCTTTAAAATGAATTTCTCCTCTTCACTGCTTTCCAGTCAGAGTTGCTTGTGAATTCCAAGAGTACTGCTGTTATTATGTGGCCTTTGGTAGACTAACTGAAGAAAAACTTCACAATTCAAAGTTAATTTTTGAAATTACTCGCCACATAATGAATTAATTAATTGAAAGTAAAAAAATAATCAACCTTGAAGCACATTTATGGCATATTTGTTTTGGGTTGTTTTTTTTTAGATTAGAAATGTGCTGATATGGCAGCTGGTGTTTGGCTGAGGGAAAGTGAGAAACCAGACCATTGATTTGTGACCATCACATCCTGTCCAAACCTCAATTAAATACTGTTTGCTGCAGAAAAGGTTCAGAGGTCGATTGTTTATTATCTGCTGCTTTTGGTAATGGCACGGATGCACAGTCAGTGGGTTTCTCGCTAATGGACTATGCTGTGGGTTAAAAAAACAAACAAAAAAACCCCCCAAACAAAACTGTACACTTCTGCTATCAGCTGGGTGACATTTATTTGGCCATTGCATTTTCAATTTTCTATGTCTTCCTGGCACCAAGCATTGCTGTGTGTGCAACAAATCTCCAAAGGGAACCAGAAATGAATGAAATCAGCATCTGTGAGCAAACAAGTGCATTAACATTGCTCGGCAGTTGGCACACACAAAGAGATGCCTTGACACTCGGCATTTTAGTTCTGTTTTTCCTTTGCCAAATACCCGTCAATCTTTGTGGGAAAAACATTTTACATTTGTCCCTGAACTATGTGCAGATAACAATTTTAATGAAAAAGTGGTAATTTGTTGCAAGCGGAATGGTTTAGGAGCAAATACTTGTAAGATTTTCAAAATGTCAGTGTGGGTTTCATTTAAACTCTTTGAATTCAGGGCTTAATGGAACCCTCTAATTGTGAGCAAAACTTAATAAGAAAGCACAACTGTTTCCTTTCTGTGTAGCTGCAGCAAAAAGCCTGTAATTCATTTCGAGTCACATTTGGTCAACACACGCGACTTCATGAGTGCTTTAAGATGCAACGGAGTGAAGGAACAGGAAAAGAGAATGTAACAGAAACCACAAAGCATAACACAGAGCATGTTTTACCTATAGTGGACTCTTCAAATGTTTTAGTGGCAGAAGCTTTCCCCAAAGCATTGATGGCTGTTACATTAACTTTGTAGGGGAAGCTGGAGAAAACCTCTGGGAAGCGTACATGGCAGCGGTTCTTGTGGAACAAATCTTTCTTCACCTCGAGTGAACGCTGGTTATGTCTGAAGAGAAAAAGGTGGGAGAACAGGGAATAAAAAGGAACAGCTGTTGCAGGTTTTCTGCTTAAAGGCAAAAACTGTTGTAGACTAAAGACTGAATGATACAGATACTTAACACAAAGGCTTTGAGGATATAACATGTCGAATTAGGCAGAACTCAGCAGTACACTGGTTGCATGCTACTGCACTTTATAACCTAATTGAACACTAAAGACATGGGCTTGCTATTAATTAATCTTTAGCTATGGCCCATTCCTCATCTTTATTCAAAGAGAATAATATTAGTGTTACACCTTCAATGAAAGCACCTGCCATGGTGTTGGCTGTGGGACTCTGGGAGTCTCAAAGAGAACTTGACAGAGACCCACTTCTAAAATGCTAAAACTTGTCTAGGCAACCGAGACTTGTTTGTTTGCCATGTTGGACTAAGATATGAACCAAAATGATTATATCACTCTTACTGTTTTATTATTATAATGGCAAAAATAACACTAAATAATCTTCAGAAATCCACAGGTTTCATCCTGAAACATCTGTATATGCATAAAATGCACTTACTGTACTTCCACATCAAATGTAGTGTTGATGTACGTTGAATGCTGCTGGTGCCAGCTGCAGTAAAAACCTTGAGGGTAGGTGTTGGACCTACAGGTGATAGTAGGCTCCAGAGGGGGAACTATAGAGAGAATAATGAGAAGAGAAGGGAGTGGAAGATGGTTAATGAATATCTACATGTATACAACTGAGGCAGACATGAAAAGAAGCAAACCAAGAGGAGGGATCACAATCAGATGAATGCACATTGCAATATTCAAAGGCAAGGCAACAGTGCCTTACACATTACTTCACTGCATAATTCAGTTTCCATCAAATGTTTAATTGAAAAGGCTGCTACTCAGTTAAAATTAAGACATGTTTCTGCCAAGTTTTTTGAAAACTTAATTAATTTTGTTTTTGTTGCGTACTATATTTAAATATTTAATAAGACTAATTAAAATTTAATGAAAGTTTAATTAAAATCACGGAAATTTTAGAGTATGACTTTTCTATAAAGTTGATCTCAGGCAAAATTAAAAGTGATGTTTTCATTTCTTCAATATATCAGTGCTGTTTGCCGTTGTGGCTGAGGGAATCAAAAAAAGCAATTAAAATAAAGACAAGAAGGAAATAAATAATTTGTGGTGATTTGTTTTCTTATTTGTCTGAATTCTGTTTATAGAGTAAAGGAAATGATGAAAAAACAAAGGTGAAAGAGTTGCAGTGTTTGGGGGATTGGCGTCGGGGCGCCGGTGTTTATGCTGTGTGGAGACACAGAGGATATTGAAGTGGTAGAGCACAAGAAGAATAAAAGAGTTTGGCAAAAAAACGTGATGTTACACCAGCTCTAACCTCCTCTGAGATTAGGGTTCTTTTTCACGGTTAGCCAACCATGTACTCGTCTGCCACTCCCTCTCTCTCCACACAACTTTTCAACATTTTACCTTTGTTATAGCTAATATAGCGCATGGACACAGCTCCGCTGCTAAAACCAATCTTGGCAAGTTTCATTATTTCCCCCCTTGTGAAGTTCTTTTGTGTCTTTTCCTTTCACCTAATCATCCTCCTTTTGCTTTCAGTTAGCTGATGTTGATCTAAATTATGGCTTATAATTACACACTAGAAGGTACTCATCAATTATTCAGATTACTGTGGGGTGTGTGTGTTTGTGTGTGTGTGTGTATCTAGCTATATATCTAGGACTGAGGACATGCTCCAGACAACTGCACTTTACAACACTTAATACAATACTACTTCTTAAATTGTTTGCTTATTGCATATCCTATTGTATACTCTATTTCCCTTTTTTGTTTTTTTATTTATTGTGTGTTTGTCTGTTTTTAAACTCTCTGTTCTACTCGGAGTGATACCACTACCATAATTTAAAATGTCAGTACAGTGGTTATATTCCAATTTAGAATCAAAATGCATTCTATTTTATTTTAATGATTATTTTACTTCAATTCAATGTAATTAAATGTATATTTTCAACACTACCTAGAGTTACTGAAACCATAGTATATTTAAAGTGAATTATCCAGTCCTTGTTGTTATTAAATAAAATCTACATCTAAATTTCCAGTATGACTGGCCTGACTTCAAAGCAGCAGATACACTTAAGCTCTGTGAGACTCACATGATCTCAGGATTGACTGTTCTCGTCTTTGCTGAAAATAGTTATTTAGGACTCTGGTTGTGTGTCTGGGTTAATTGCATCATGCTACAGAGTGAATTTAGGATCAATCATAAGTATTCCTACAGGAAAAAGTCAAAAAATCGAAAATGTCTAAAACCTTTGCACAGTGCTAGATAGCCTATTTAAATTGAGATCACTCTTTGAAGTGATTTATAATAATCGTTACATTTTTGATTAAATAAATGGAAATGCCAAATATCCCATCAGCGGCAAACGTTCCCTGGGTCTGAAAAAAAAAGATGCAAAGTGACTTACTCTATCAGATGTGAGTACCACTTTTGTTTGTGTGATTTATCCACAGTTTCTTAATGTTCCAGTCACCACTTATAATTACTAAGTGGATGTAATTAATCTGCGGCCACAGTTTCAGAACCAAAAATATTTTTTCTTCCTATCTCAGCACTTTCTCTCTCTGGATGCACACTTATTATGGCTTGGTGGCTATAATAATAACAATAATAATATTAAGCATAATCTAGCAGCATCTTGTTGTTGTTTTTTCCTGCAACATCCTTGTAAATTTCTTGGAACACCTCCCTAAAGGTGTATTCGGTCAAACACGCATACTCTCACACACCCACAAGCATGAGGTATGCATGACTGGCTGCGGTGGGGTCGTTTCACTGTCACACACAATCAACTGTGTTTAAACGGTCACCAAGGCAACTAATTAGACTGTCAATAACGTCTAATGATGAGGTGCCATGGACGACATCCAATCACACTCAATTAATCGTGGAGACTAATTGGGGCCATCTCAATCAATTGGCTTCTCATCTGAGAGTTTCAGTCAAAGTCGTGAAAACACAATGTTAAACACAGACATCGCCACACACTATTATCAGTACAGACCTGCATACACACACTCACACACACACACACACACACACACAGAACTGAGGCTGCTGTCATTCTCCTGGAATCATCCTTAATAAGTCAAAATCTTTTTACAAAGTTGGAAAAGCTCAGACAGAGCAGCTAAAGATTAGTCTGTTAGAGGAAAGAGAAGCAGCAACAGGAAAGTTGAAAGACAAAAATTGTGCAGATTGGCGAGAGACATCAGGTGTAAAGAAGATGAGCATAGGTGTGTGTGCTCATGCCAGCCGTGTTTGTAGTGGTTTGTTTGAGCTCTGGAGTGTTTATGCCTTTAATTTAGTTCATTTTCCCAGATGTGAGTACTGTCAGTCAAACTACCACTGAAACACCTTGAAAGGGCAGTTTCTACTGCAGGGTTCTTCAAAGGGAGCTGATGTATGGCTTATCAGGAGCGAGAAATCTCTATCTCTCCATCTACCCATCCACGATCGCTGGGAGCAAATCCAGCAATCATAGGGTGAGAAGTGGGGTACACTCTGGACAGGTTTCCAGTCTGTGCCACGGCTGACACAGACACTATGGATTCAAACTCGGGACCTTCTTGCTGTAAGGTGACAGTGCTAACCCCTTTACCATTGATACTAAACAATTTTTCAAATCTACGGTTTATGTGTGTGAGGAGACAGCTAACACAGTTATAACAATAAACACAGACAAAAATGGACTAATGTGGATACAGTGATTAACCTCTGTCCAATATAACTAACTACAAGTCAATTTGATTTCAAATAGAGCCTAGCCAATACAGATTTTTTGGGACTGATACTATTATTGATATTTGGTGATTTTTGAAAAAACAATATATTGGTCGACTCATGGAAGATAAACATATGCCCCTATCCCACCGTTAGCCTTACTAAGATACTCTGACAACTCAGTTTAAAAACAAGGAAGTTGCGCAGTCTATCAACATCAACATATCAACAGGTTTAAGGGAGTTTCTCTCATCTCTTTCTTACATTTATACACATTTTATATGTAAACTGCCCAAAAAAGGGCTCTAATTTTAATTTGTACTTTATTGAGATGTATGTTATTAAGCTAATAATTAATACTTGTGATTTCTCGAAGACTGTTAAAATGTAATTAAAAACTGAGGTCAGGGGGTCTGTAATAGAAAAGTGAAGAAATGGGGACATGAGGAGGAAGGATGAAAGAGGAAACATATGGATTGGCATGAGTGGAAGTAAAGAGGAAACATCTCAAAAGATAAAGGGAAATGTAGAGGAGATGACACAAGAGAGCATTCTTTCATCATATTATACTAATGTGCCCTTAAAACAAAACAACAACAAAAAGCACAAACAACACATAAGCATGCGCACTGACAAAGAACTGCTGCACAGTTTCTCCAATAATATTACAACATCAAAAGCTTTCAATGAATCTCATTAAAGAAGAGTTAAAAGAACAAGAGATCACACACCTGTAGAACAAAGGCAGCATAAATATTAAAGCAAATAAAACAATAATTGAAATTAAAATTACATTGAGCAGGCGTTGTGTGTGTGTCTCTGTGACATAGCACCTGAGCCAATGGCACACAGGACACCGCTCATGAATAAATGGTATTTGAATTACTGCCTTTTCATCATCTGGTTTGAATTGCTAAATCAAACGTGATTCTGAAGGTGCTTTTTGTTAGCCTCACGAACCACAAACCACATGTGTGCATACTCAAGTAGTAGGGTTACTTTTTAATGGAAATAGGTTGCAGAAATGCATACAGATTTGTTCTTGAAAGGTAACTTCATGAGTTATTAACTAAAACAATGTACTTAAAACTGTGAACCAAAGTACCAAAGAGTATAGAGCTGCTATTTCGATTGAACTGAATTACCCAGCTAAAGTTACAGTGAGATGGTGTCAGTCAGGAATTTGATCAATTTGTGTTGGGGGGTTGGGGGGCAGCAGCTTGTTCATTTCATTGATAAGCAGCCAAAAAACACTGCAGCTCTTTCTCTCTCCCCATATTCTCTCTTCTTCTCTGCCACTATTCTAAACCTGTCACACAAAAATTCAAGATCTTGCAAAAGAGGGTCTTTGTCACAGGAGCACTCACACAAACACAGAAATGTGATGAGGGACAATGACATCCAGTTGCCTGGTTGCTAGGCTGCAGACACTGTAGTAAATGCTATTTGGTTGTGTTGGTAGCCTCCCTGTTGCTTTGTGTTTGTGTTCATATGCATCCCACATTCATTTCATTTTGTGCAGTGTGTGTATGTGTTTGGAGTGAATTCTCTGACTACGACAACCAAAATGAATGCATTTTCTTCCCTTGCTCCAATTTCTCCATCCATTCGCTTTGCAATAAACATGGCGATTTATAGGCCTGACAAAAACACAAAACTTTATCAACCTTCCCTGATTCCATTTTAGCTTTCCTGGAATCAATTTGACAAACTACAAACCAGTGTTGTTACAATAGCAAACAAATCCAACTATTTGACTACCTATCTCTCCAACTGTCTAAATTCTCTTTTAGTGTAAGAATTACATTTTTAGAAATCCTGTTGGAAAGAAGTGTATTCTCTTGGAGTCTGTACCGGTCTGAATGGCATAACTTGTTTAGGCAGATGGCTTTGGTCTCTGCTTGAGTCAGCCTGCCAATGCCAGGCTCACTGCATTTTAGATTAGCTTAGTCATGTGTCATGGGAGAAAAAGGAATGTAAATAAAATTGTAGAACAAAGTCGTAGAGACGCTGTGGTGCCTTTTTGTCCAGACCAGCTGTCTTGGCTAACGGTAATGTAATTGTGGTGTAATATTTTTAACTGCCACTCCAAAGCTATGATAAAGTGTACGCGGACACACGAGTGTGCATGCGTTTGTGTGCCGTGTGTGTGTCCGTAATGAGAATATGCAATTTTATATATACATAATCAAAATGGTGCAGGAGTATTAAAAATGTCGTTCATATTGTACTAAAAGTTTGTGTGTCTGAAGTTATGATAAGCGCTAACGATAAGTTATAAGCGATAAGTTATGATTTTTAAAAAGCATAAAAATGCTTTTTAAAAATGCATTTTTATGCATAAAAATGTACATATAGTCTTTTTTAAAGACTATATGTACACATTTTTGTGCCTTTACTGGGCATCTTCTAGATTTGAAACAGCGTGATTGCTGAAGGTTTGCTTGCTACTGCTGACGCTGACTGTTTATAACCTCCATTCGGTTAATGTTTTAAAAGTAAATGGTAAATGGATTGTCACTTATACTGTATAAGGGCTCAAAGTGCTTTCTTACTACAAGTCCCATTCACCCAATTACACACGCATTCATGCTTTTGTTTTTATCTGTGCCCACACTTTGGCTTGCAGACTGGAGGAATCAGAGATCGATCCACCACACTGGAACGTGGAACCACATTTCTATCATTTATGGTATTGCATCAACAACATTCAGCAGTGCACACTCAGCTCTCTTTTCTGTTTCTTGCTTCTTTTCTACTTTCCTCCTGTATCCATCTTTATTCTCATCCTACCAACCACTCTCTGTCTCTCAGCAGTCTCCTGGTTTAGAGCTGTTTCTTAACATGAGCGAGTGAATAGAGGGGCAGTGGGTGTGCAAGCGCACACATAGACACACACACTGCACAACACAATGATGCCTTGGCATTCCAGGAATGTCTGTGAGCCAATTGGAAACAGCCGTGTGTGAGGGATGAATGAATGAAAAGAGGACGGATACCTTATGAGAGCATCAGGAGTTGAGGACGAGGAGGGAGAGAGAGAAAGGCAGAGAAACTAGGTAATGCAAACAGGTTACCATTTGAAATAATGTGTTTTTGCTCTTTATAATAAGATTCTGTCATACTTATCCATCACTAATAAGCTCTGATAACAAAGTTATTATAAAAAAACTGAAACAGCTATCTAACCATGATATATAAGCTGTAGTAACCTAGATTTATCTTTTAAATAGGACAGAAAAAAAAGGCATGGAGGTGGTGAAAGGGTTGCACAGACCTCTGTAGCTCTCAAGGTCAGACACAGGAAGACAACCATTATATCTGGACACTTAAATTACCCTGCAGCCAGTCTCTCACCCCCACACATGTACTTAACCAACTGACATCACAAATCTTGCTCAAAGTTCAGGAATAACAAGAAGATTCACGCCTGAAAACAATATCTCACTATCTACTGTATCTACAAGAAGAAAATGTCTTATAACCAAGGTTGGTGATGACAAGGCAGGTTTCACACCTGCCAACAAAAAACAATAAGTAATAATAAGTAACAGTGCACAGATGCATTCACTTTTTTTTAACTTGTACATGACTTGGTCCACTGAGTGTTCTTGACTTTCCTCAGAACTCTGCGCAAACCAGCAGCCTTAAATACAGAAGCTTATGAGAGGCTGCGGATTCCTTTCATGCTACTTCATTCTGGCCATATTTCATTATTATTTATTTTGAAAGTGCAGTGGAGATTGCCAGGAAAGTTGGGGGAAACAGCACGGTGCCATTCATGAGTGATTTGTTCATTTAAAAGTAATCTTCTTAGTAAAACTTGGAATTCAACTTTTCAAGCCGTAGTCTCACATGTCTGGACCTTTTTTAAACTTTTATTTTTTTCCAGTTCTTTTCCAGCTTGTGCACAACTTCAACAGCAAAGGTCTGGCACTACAAGGACACATGAAACAAAATAAAAGCAGTAAAAAAAAATGTGGGCATTTATTTTCCCTCACACTTAACCAAGAAGAAATGCATCCTTTTATTCTAGTGACTGAATGCCTCTGAGCAGATCTGCTTAAAGATTGTTTTTGCCAGGGCAGCCACAACACAACAAACAATTTGGTTAGCAGGGGACTGAGCCCAGCAGCATGTCAAATTGTACGTATGACAGGGTGACACAAATTTAGGCATTGCAATGATCATAATATTTCTGTTTCAAGTGGGAAATGGAAGGGATATTTCTTATTTTCTGCGGCTCTGCCCATATGTGTACGCTATTTGATCAGTGTCATTCCTAACACTTTCTTTGTAGCTCTTTTCTGTACTTTAATATAAATTATGAACCTGCTATGTATGTTGGGATTTTTTGTTCATACTAATTAAATAATAATGTCAGCAGCCCTTTGAATAGCTTAACTCAAACAAAGTAAGGAGCAAAGTAAGAGAACGCTACATGGATGGTTGGACACTGAAAGAGAAAGGATGACATCATGTTAGAAATGAAGCTAGAAATTGCCATTCCACCAGTGCAAAATCCTGTCTCCAGTAAGCAGTACGTAAATGGACCGCATTTATATAGCACTTTTCTAGTCTTATCGACCACTCAGATGGTTTCACTGTAGGGTCTTACTTGCAGGTAGCCTTTTACTGTGCAAAGCTAAAATTTGAGTGCTGTAAAGCACTTGAGTTGAGATGTATCTAGACTCGCTAAGAGGTAAAGCTCTGTGTCACTGCAGCAATAATAGCCCGAGGTCCTGTCACTGCAGCGACAATTGCCTCTTAGCTGGTGTGTCCATGATGGTGTAATGAGTGACAACCTGGGATTGACCAATCAGAGGTGTCAGTCAGCTAAACAAACAGCTAACTGCCATCACTCCCAGAGCGAGCCATGAGAGAGGCAGGTAACACCCGAATCGCTGATGTCTGAATCGAAACAGCTGACTCCCTTTAAATTTAGCTGTCAGATTCAAAGCTAGACAGACAGACAGATACACAGCGAGACAGGCAGGGAGACGAAGAGAAATCAAAAGTGTCTGGCCTGTAAAGCTCGGGGCCATCATTGTTAATTCTGCCAGGAGCTTCGTGCAGGAGCACACTGTGCTGTCTTTTTACATAAACCGCGTTCTCTTTATAGAGTTATGAAAGGTGTCACATTACTATGGAGGCACAAAGACTCATTCTGCACAGCGAGAAACCTTTAGATACACACATAAACTAGTTGAGAAAGGTCAAACAGGCAGCTGCACGAACTGCGAGTACCTTAAAGCAAAAATAGGAGGCTCGAATGCACACACCGTATACACCCATAGAACTAACAAGAGATAGAGCATTTTACGCAGCCACATGTTGGGGCTACTGCAGAATAACAGTGATTCATACTAATACCGTAATGCTATTCTAATGGAATGTTTGCTCAGAGACTTTAAGCTACATGGTTTCAATCAGGTCCTCCTAACACCAGCTGTGCACAAGCCGATCTAACCCAGGCTCCCTGTCAGCCAAGCTGGAAGATTTCAGCTCTTGGCAATGTCAGCAAGAGTATAAGTGCCTGCAAAACTTCAAAAAAGAAACGAATACTGTCTGTGTTTTCTCAGTACTGTATGAGTCAGTTAGTAAATGTGAAAGGGTGCCCGTAACATGTTATTCTGCTGAGGTAAAGACAGCATGCATTGAAAAAGGAAACAAGGAATAAATAAAGATTTAAAATTGCGCACTGGATCATTCAGGTGGATTCAACGTGGATCTGAAGGTTCTGGTAGATAAAAATGTATCACACTGGCCAAAAGGCATTGGTTGAGATCATTCAGTGGTAACCATGTTATGACTAAATGATTATATTGAATTTTCCATCAATTCTGCTGCTGGAAAAAAACTAAATGACCTTTTTGAAAGAAATTTTGAAAATGTTGCCCATGACAAAAAACATGCACAAAGCTAATGTGAAGAAACAAAATGCTACCAATTATAATAACATAGGCAATACATAATAAATCTGAATTGCACAAGCTGTCTAAAGGGATATATTTCATCTTGGATTTTGTGCAGATGTCAAAATTCGATGTGACCTTTCCCCGTAACAGTTATTAAATCCACTTCAGCTCAGAACTGGTCACTGTGCATCACAAGTGTGATATATTACTTGTCAAAGCATAGAAAGGAAATGGCAGTGTGGAGTATTCTAACATGTCCTTTGCCAGTGACTCTAGATCAGGGGTCTGCAACCTTTAAGACCCAAAGAGCCATTTGGACCTGGTTTCCATGCAAAAGAAAACACTGGGAGCCGCAAATACTTTTTGACATCTAAAATGAAGATAACACGGTATATATTGTTTTTTACCTTTATGCTTTGTGTGAACAACTAAAGTGTGTTGCTTATGAAATCCATGAAGTGCTACAGAGAAAATTTGCATTTTATTTATGTAATTAACACATTTTGAACTCTTAAAGAAATATAACAAAAGGAAAGACGCCCAGCTGCACTATGCTGCTAAAAAAATGTTATTTGCAAAATTCTGCCTAAATGTGTATTTTACCAGGTTAATGTGTGTGGCGGGACGTGGTCTGCAGCGCCGCTGCAGGGGAGGAGGCGTGATTGTGGCACTTGCAATCACGCCTCGCCGCCTTAACGTCTGTGCTGTCTCTGCTGTTGTTGGTCTGTGTCGGGCTGTGAGCTGAAAAGCTACAGCCGGCTGTATGTGTACAGCAACCGTGTGTAAAAAGTGGTCAATAAAGAGATGCTGAAAAGCATGTTCATGCAAACATCGTCGGTCTGCCGTGATATGTTTACAATGGGACTTCTGCTCCTGAACCTCTGCGCACAGCGTCTGCAAATCGGGGCTGTACAAGTCACTTTCATCTTCACGCAGGACTGTAAGCTGTCGTCTGTGAGGCGTGAGCCGTGTTTGTTTTTAACATAGTTCACGGTGGAGAACAGCTGTCGACATAATGTGGATCCGAAGATCCAATAATTGGCCTACCTGTGGTCGAAAGTCTCGATAAATGCACAGCGTTTCAGCGGGTACACCGGCTTCCGCGAGTGTGACGCTTATTTTGAGCAATGAAAAAATAATAAAATATAATTTTATTTTTATATGTCAATATCGCTAAATACTTCTAATTTATTTTCCCAAACCACGCGGAGCCGCAGTATAAGGACTAAAGAGCCGCTGCCGACCCCTGCTCTAGATCATAATCATAAAATTCAGTTGCTTTATCCTTGAGATAAAATGTCCAAAACTTTCCAATTCTGGAGGCACGAACCAGCAGGGAGGAAGGATAAATTAAAGCAATACAGCAAACAAGAGTCAGTCTAGATGGTTCAGTGAAAAAACAAGCAGTGATCTCATTCCCTCAGCCGCATTTTGGCAAAAGCACAACCACAACAGGATGCTCTTATCACACCTATCTGTGTGCTAGGTGTGATAAGAGTGCTGTTTGGAGTCAGCAGCAGGAAAACATATACACACAAGCCTTGAGTTTTGAGCTCATTGCTGAATTAGCGTGATGGGTTAGAATGAGCTGATTTTCTTTCCCCATTTTTGTTTATCTCCAACTGGATTTTGTGATTTTACCGAACGGAAAAGTTTGAGAAGAGATCAGAGACTGTAAATGCTAACATAAAATATTGAACATTAGTTTTTCCTTTCCCTAAAACATGTGTTTTCTTTTCAAATTGTGGCAATTTAAAGTCAAAAGATTTCTGTCACGAGCCGCAAACACACAAGTTGCAAATAGTCCAACCAAAGAGTAATGGTCTTTCTGAATTTCTTTCTTGTAAATGGTTCTTTTTTTTAATTTGCCTGCCAAGCAAGCGATTGTGCTTGTTTGCCTGACTATATCTGCTTATACATCCTAAAAACAGAAATGATTCATTCTCATCAACAAGAGTGCCGAGTTTCAGACATATATTTGCATTCAGATATTGCTTAAGATGATTGTTCCCACCTTGGTATTTGGGATGCCAGATGCCAGTGTGCAGTTTGGAAATCATAGCTGGAGATTTTATTTAACTACACTGGAGATGGTATTCCATGATTACATTCTGTGATTAGACCCAAGCTGTTTTTAATGGAGCAGTACTGCCGAACAATGCTTAATGTGAATTCATTTTATTTTCACTTTTATTCTATTTTATTTTTGCTGAGAAATTTAGATTCTTTATGGGAACAATTAAGTATGTGGCAGGCAGACAAGAGAGGGAGACAGGCAGTCATGCGGGGTGGGGGCGGGGGTGTCAGAGATTAAAAGCAAGGAACAGAGAAAAAAATACAAATAAAAAGAGAAAGAAAGGAAAGAGCGTGAGTAGGCAAGACAGAAGAAAAGAAAGAGGATAAATGACACTTATTGTTCCTTCCTCTTGCTGTCAGTTCTCAGTAATGCTAATGATTAGGCCAATCTGACAGGATGGCACGCACATTCACACAAACACACACACCGTGTCTCCTACCCCCCTGGTGTTGCATTCCAGTGCCCAGTGTCAATGAGAGGGAACCGCCACATTACATGGCTGTTTGTTCCTTTTGTACGCTCGCCTGCAATGCTTTTAACACCAGGGAGTATGAATGTGTGTGTGTGTGTTTTTTTTGTTTTTTTTTGGAGGGGAGGGGGTGATCAGTACAAAATCAAATTATATTTAAGAAAGAAAAACAAAACTTTTAACAGGTTTTGAATAGTGACACTGTGCATTCAGATTACCATGAGCAAGCAGTTTCATTCCCTCATATATGTACCTCTACTGTGTTGGAATAATTGTGTTGCTGTTCCTTTTTTTCATTACATGCTACTTATAGTGAGCCTATAGAGTGCCAGTTACTGTGGCCTTAAAGGAAGCACAGTTTAGATTTGAAAGAAAAGCGAAGCCAGAACATAATCTGACCTGACTAAGAAAGCAGAAACAGTTGTACTTGTGTCTTAAGTGTCTTTTTTTATGATGAATCCTTTACCATCCATGCTGGACAAAAGTATGTAAACCTCTGAGCTAATGTCCTCTGAAAGCTACTTTCAGTTTGGTCTCCCAAAGACTGGACTTGGGGCTGTAGAAGTTTTGTACACTTTAAACACATGTCTTAAAACTCTGATTAGTGAAAGAGTCTCCTTTTGTCATGAGCAGATGGCAAATGTAAACTAGGGAGTAATCACAAGAACGTATATAGGACCATAGAAATAGGCCTGAGGAGATGCTGAAAAGCTGAAAAAGGCTACAAGTGGGTTTCTGGTACACATGTTAAAATAAAATGTACACAAAGGAAAATTATGACTTTTGTTATTCTCCCCAGTAGAGGCCAACAAATAAAGACCACACCAATCTTGAAACAGCGTAACAACTAAAACTTGCAGAAATCTCTGTGACTTGCCAAAAGCTTTGCTAGTGTGTTCACTATGAGAAAATCACTGAATAAGAAGAGTGGAAATAGAATCAAACAAACAAACAATGAAACACGGTGGGGGTAGCATCAGCATTTGGGGTTGTTTTGCTATTTTGGGGCTGGGACATCATTACATCATTAGGGGGTGGGGAGACTGTATCTGTGTCATGGCAGCAGTCCATGACTTCAAGCTCAGAACAACCTCCTTTCTACTGAGCAAACACAGGGAAAAAAGTTCTTAAAAGTCTACACGGTACAAAATGATTTTTACTTTCAGTGAAAGTTAAGGGGACCACGCAATCTTGGACTTAAGTGGGATGCAGAACCGTTAAATAAGTATGCATGCTTGTGTGTGTGTGTGTGTCCTGAGGGAAAAGAGGGATCTTGGTTTAGACTAAGTAACAGTGGAATGTAATTGAGCTGAAAATTGAAAAGAGGAGCCGTAGCAAAGCCAAGCTGGTGTGCATGTGTGTGTTTGTATAAGCAGGTATGCTTTGGAATGTGATTCGATGTGTGTTTTGTGCACAGGATTCTTTGTGTATGTGTGCGTGTGTGTGTGTATACCTGTGTTTGGTTGTGTTTTAAAACCAGAGCGGGATGCCAGTGTAATCCTTGCACAGATGGACCCCCAAGGATAACAGAATGACTGTTGAGTGGGTGAACCATACAGGTATGCATATGACAGTACACACACACACACACACACACACACACACACACACACACACACACACACACACACACACACACACACACACACACACAACACACACACAATAATGCACACAGTCCCATGCCAACTACCTGAGAGTAAAGAGAAGTGAGGATGAGAGCATGCTGAGTCTCACTCCCCTTCTCCCCAGAAACACTTGCTTAGAAAATTGGAAAGAGCTTTGCCATCTCCACTGGGCATCACTCATGATGGTTCATTTTAAACCCCACATAAATAATGCAGTGGGCACAGAAATAGGTGATATACTGTATGCTTGGTGCTTTGCAAAGTAGTTTGGATGTTGCGACTCTGTAGTTCTCCTTGAATAAATGTATAATCAAAACCAGAGATACATAGCCATGCCAGTGATTCAATCAAAGCAGGGAACGACTGACGTAAACATGGACACACAAAAGTGGTGAAACCTTGAGATTTTGCCCTGAAGGGGTCACACTGTCTAATCTATGAACAGTGCCATAAAGACTAATGGCCACTTGAGGAGGAAACAGAGTCAAATGGATGTAAAGTATTAAGCATTTATGGTTCTACTTTTTAAGAGAATACAGCTGGACTTTGATGCTAATAGTGCAGGTTATATTCATCACCCTTCACTGGAAGTAAAGTGAAACGGTGTCCTTCCCACAAGGTCGCCAATTACACCTCAAAATATTAACTACTCAGGCGCCTAATTTTTATGATTAAAGTATGCCATGTTAATTTAAAGCACGGTGGCACGGTGGTTAGCACTGTTGCCGCACAGCAAGAAGGTCCTGAGTTCAATTCCAACATCAGGCCGGGGTCTTTCTGTGTGGAGTTTGCATGTTCTCCCCGTGTTTGCGTGGGTTCCCTCCGGGTACTCCGGCTTCCTCCCACAGTCCAAAGACATGCAGCTTGTGGGGATAGGTTAATTGGATAATCCAAATTGCCACTAGGTGTGAATGTGCGAGTGAATGTGAGTGCGAATGGTTGTCTGTCCCTGTGTGTTGGCCCTGTGACAGACTGGCGACCTGTCCAGGGTGTACCCCGCCTCTCGCCCTATGACAGCTGGGATAGGCTCCAGCGCCCCCCGCGACCCTGAAAAGGATAAGCGGAAGCGAATGGATGGATGTTAATTTAAAGTCAACAAACCTGCAACTTTAAGGACATTTTCTTCTGCTACTTTTGGGAAAATTGACACTTCAAGAAGAGGTGGAGTGTTTTTCTAGTTTAATGATAAAGCAGATAGTTATGTTTTGCACCCATTAACCACAACAATAAAGCAGGTAGAGTTAGTTACAGTATGATGTTTTGCTGGAATGGGGAACATTTGGTCAACAGAAAAGACTTCAAGGCACTGAATCTCCAAATAATCATATATCTGAGGGATGGAAAAAGCCCAACTGACAGAGGTAAATAAGATAAAAGTAAGATGTGAAATATTTGTCCTGTTAGTCCTTTATGTTGGGGGACTAACAGGACAAATATTTCATATCTTACTACTACACAAAATGTATGTCTCTCTGTTTCTTTGTTTCTTTGTCCGCAAACTCTTCCTAGACCATCAGGACTTGAGCAACCAGATTTGGCACACGGGTGCATCTTATGCCTCTGAAGGTTCTTATCTGTATCAGGTCTAATGGTAATCATGTTACCTAGCAAGCAACTTGTGATAGACTAGAACTGTACCAATGACACCTCACAAAAGCGTGTATCATTTTAGGAACCTCCTAGAAATGGACTAAAATTACCCATTTTTAGCATATAAAGAACATCATCAGCCATTTCCAGCTACATGTCAGTTGCATGGGCATGGACCTATTTCAAATCTGCGTAATGAGGATAAAGGTTTTAATTACTTTTAAATACATGTTTTTTTAAAAAATAATTAAAACATGTTTGAAGCCGATTTATTTGTCAGAGACATTGAAAATGTAACCCCTTGCACTGCTTTATACTTAAGAAGGAAAACTTGCATAAGATATTCTCTCTTTTCCGAAGGCTCTTGGTGCCTAGGTAAATCGCTTTTGCTGACTAAAACAAAAACTCAAACTGAATCATGAGAGTTGGTCTGGTGTGAACCCACATTTCACTTAAACAGGCCAGAGGCTTCACTGCCTCAGTTCTTGTATTTCTGATAAACATGAAACAGAATCATTGAGTTTCTTTGACAGTCCTGGCAGGTGGTCAGTTCAGAAAAAAAAAAAGTATTTCCCTCATCTCCTTTTACAGTTTCTTCTCTCTTCATCGTATCATTTCTTTTTTCTTTTTTTTACTGCTCACATTCTGTCTCTTCTGCTATTCTCACCTTTCTGCAAGTGTCTGAGTGTGTTTGTATCTGTGTAAGTTCATGCTGTGTGTGTGTGTGTGTGTGTGTGTGGTCTACAGACAGGGTCATTTGACTGCTTGATAAGCAACACACACAGGCGCTGACAGCTTCATCCATCAGGATGTCTGTCTGATGGACAGGTCCTGTAGAGGGGTCGGACTCCACACATGCATCTGTATATTTATGTGTGTGTGGTCAAATATAAATACAGTAAAATAAAGTTGGCAAATTGTGACTATGCATTAATCAGAATGTAAAACAGACTGTGCACTCCGCCGTGATGACCATTTCTTTCTTTTTGGTTTTTAGATGCTGTGTGCCCCCCCCTCCCCCCACCGGCTACTCTTGCTTTCCTCTCCCTTTAGTTTTTTTCCCCCCAACAGGTTATAACTCTTATCCCTTCTTACCTTGGCATTAGCTGAAGTGCACATGAAGGAAAAGATCATCAGCATGTTTATACTTATTTCATCTTCCCTGGAAATTGCAGCATGAGGGTTCATTCATCCAATAGCTTGACAACCTTGGGAACTTTGCTATTTTGCACATTCATTCATCCACGGGTGCACACAAATGACGACACTGGTATGTGAGAACATGCATACCAGCATGGCGTAGGAAGAAAGAGCGCTGTCACTCATTTCCCAGAGGCTCAAGATAGCTCCCAAATACCTAACAAGTACGTTCTGCCTGGCAACACAAGCAGCTAAAGGAGGTGAAGAGGAAACTGACCTCCAATTTCTAGATAAATTGACCCCTCGAGATGTTTCAATGCATTTTTTTTTATTCACAGGCAAATTTGTTATGGGAACATGACGCGTTGATTGCAGTTATGTCATTGTCAACATGGGAACTTACATAGCTAACCCCTCCTGCTACTCTCCCATGACACCCTGCTATGGAAGCAATAGTAATGAGAAGAAAAGCAATGCAAAAGAATTACCAAAAATCAAAGTTAGAGATTTTTCAAGTGTCTCCCTACTGAGTCATGTGTTTCTGAATTTCTAAAAATCAGACACAGTACGCAACCAGTTACATTCTGATTCAAACTGTGGGTATTTCCACTTTCAATATTCAAATAAACACGCCATTTATCTGTCTCATTCCATTCACTGTGGTGACATTTTTGTGACATTTAACATTTTATCTTCAGGTTTCCCTCTGTGCTTAACTCTTTCCCACCCGCTCTCTTTGACCGTCTGACTCTCACAGTTTCACATCCCAGCCAAGCTTGGCTCCTTTGTCCTGCATGACATCACAGACATAAGGTCATGACAGGCAAGACAGGAGGAATGTGGTGCGAGAGAAGGATAGAAAGCATAAAAGAGAGAAAGACGGAGAGACAGAGAGAATTACCAGATGATGGAAAAAGAGTACGTCTGCGAGGGAATGAGAAATTTTAAAAGATGACACCCCCCCCCCCCCCCGCCAAAAAAAAAAAAAAAAAAGGAAACCAGACGGGGAGAGTGAGGGAGAAAGAATTCCATTCAGATGGGCATGAATGGACTTCACAGAGGACTCCCAAAGCAGCACACACATATACAATCGCACACACACACCCTCACCTACCAATGCTACAACCCTCCAGCCCTTCGGCTCCCTCTCTTGCAGCCTTTTCTCTCTCATCCCTCCATCTGTCCCCTCCTTCTCTGTTTGTAGTCCTTTCATTAATCTCCTTTAGGGGAATCAGACAACAGCACCCCCCCCCCCCGCCCCCCCAATCCACACACACACACACACACACACACACACAAATCCAGAGGGGGAAAAAAAGTTTTCACACATGCAGCGGTAAGCACAAGTTCCACTCTGTTACACAGTTTTGGAGAACAAAAGAGGCCTGGTAGGTCTGATAAAGGCTGTCCGGAGCATGTTTTTAAAGAAAAATTACACCTGTTTCACAGATGACTATATATTAATAAACTCCAACTTTAAGAGGTGCCCAAATTTCCATTGTTTTTACAAATATCTGAGTCACTGAAATTAAGAAATTTGCACAACTCAGCTTGTCCTGATAAACTACAGCACAGATATCTATAAATAGTTTCTGATGAATATGAATAACAGTTTTACTGAAATTGTTGTCCTTTTGTAGTCTAGCAATTTCTGAGCATGCTTGATTACACGGCAGTGGAAAATTATGACCTTACAGTGATTTATATCGTTATTCCTGGTTTTCTTTGTTGGGTTGCTTTTAATTTGCCAGCAATAACAAACAATAACAGATAGATAGAACAGCAAATCTCAGTCCGGGCATGTTATACTGGGAATTTCAAAATACTGGTCAATAGGCTAAATCAGCATAATGGGGTCCCAGAATTCTCTGATATTAAGTGTCAGTTCTAGTTTTTTGTTTTCTTTATTAATTTGCAGTCTACATATAAATTAAAGCTCATCATTGTTTTGACTTCTCATAAATTTAAAATTTTAACACGTAGACACAATTTTCTGATCATGAATAGAATGGCTATTGCTTCATTAAATAAAATAAAGTAAAAAATTCCAATACAAACTGAAGAGTGACTAGTAATTAAGAGTAGAAAACAAAATTCTCTTTGGCTTTCGGTTCTAACCAAACAGGTCAGCCTGACATAAGTTGTGATGACTTTAACATTATTAAAGCCTATTTTCTTTTCCTCTCAAACAGCTCATATTTGATTTTCTAGTGCACATCGATGTATTATGCGGTTTCACTTGCAAAATTAAATCTCCCCAATATTTATAGTTGGAGATATACAGTTACTCTGGAATTTACAAGAAGTATATAAAGGCATCGTGTTAATCATAACAGATCTATTAAATGCTTCAGGCATGAAAAGTCAGAGTTCAAGGTGGATACTGGCTATCAAAAGGTTAACTCCACTTATGTAAATTTTGCTTTTAAGATAAACATCTTTGTAAGAAAACACGTCATGCTATTAAAACAGTGCAATGTGATCGCATATAAAAGTGCATGCACGTGAAGAAAATGCAGCCAACTGAATAACAAATAAAAAATAATTTAAGCCATTTTTTGAATGGAAATTGCCTTAACTTCTCAAAGTGTTTTATTTAATGCAGCCCAGCTAGCGTCTTACTTCACCCTCATGAGGAATCATTTGAAAACAGCTGCAGTAATAACTGAGAAGAGCTGCAGGATATGGTGGCCTTTGCGGTTACATGGTAAAGAGTAGAGAAGTGGGATAGACGCAGGATGTGGGGTATTCTACAATGGCTAACACGGTATGAAACTTACTCTTCTGACCACAAAATCACACGAGACAGATTGCATTCTCTCAGATATCTCAGCACAACCACATCAAGGACAAATCTGTCATTCTGATGGGGAGAAAAATAAGGTGATTTAAAGAAAAAAAAGGGAGAGATGGTCCGAGGACTGAAAAGTGAAACTGGAGCCTGGAGGAGCAACACAAAGTTAAAGTTAAACAAAGTGAATGAGAGAGACAGAGAAACCCATGTCACGCACCAACCATCAGACAGACTTCCATGGTGACTAATTAATTTGTCGTCAGATCAATAAGTCATTATCACATTCAAAACAGAACTGCACAGACATTTATGCAAAAACACAAAGGGATGAACACATACAAATACACAAACAGATTCAGGGGAGTCACACACAATTTCTTGCACACACACACACAAAGTTAAGAGGTTTGAGATATTGAGTGGTTGGATGAACTTTTCCAAACCTCTCTGCTGATGCGGTGAAATAATTTCATCCCATTAAAAACAGCGGAGCAGCCTTGGCCAAACTAATTATGGTGAATTCTGTCAAATGCAAGGGAGGAGAAGGGTGGTAAATACAATGTGTGTGTGTGTGTCTGTGTCTTTCTGTAGCCACAGATGAGGTTAACACACACAAGCCCAACGTGAGCACACCATCTGCAGATGAAATTAAGAGCCAATACAGCCCATCGAATCCAGAATCAGCTGGAATAATCCAAACCAGATCATTTTTATTTTCAAATCAATAACATCGTGAGCTCATATTAATCTCCATTCACTCTTGGTTTACATAAAACAAAAGACTTGACGACACAGCTGTCAGATGGTGTATTGACAACTGCTAATCGAATCACTAACGACAGTAATAATTACATAGGATCTACAGCAAGAACAACAATACCAGTCTGTCAGTCAGAGCATTAGCTGTTAGATTAGATGTACTAAATGTAGCCACATATCGTGTAATGGCAGTAGCCTGAAGCATGTTTTAGAGGGTAATACAAGCACTAAAGTACTAAAGTACTAAAGGGAGGAATGTTGTCCATTATTCCAGGAAAAAAAGAAAAGGAAACTCATCATGCAACTCTCCAAAAAAGGGCTTAATCTAGAACAGTTCTCATTACTGAAATAGAAGAGTTGTCTCGCTTCTCAATCAGCCATACAATAAAGCTTTTAAACATTTGTTTCTGCAGAATTGGGCTTTGTAAGTACAACAAAATACCCTAAGCAGAACACATAAAAATGAATCTGAAGACTACTAGACCCTAAAGATGGATTGCACAGTTTTACACACAGCAAAACACTGAGCTAGCTAGTCATTAGAGTGTGAGTGATGGTGTGTTATGTTTGAGCTGACTCCGGTCTGCATCAAGGCCGGAGTCAGCTTCTCTGCTCGCCTCATTTTTTATTTTCTCAAATTTCTCAGTTTTTCCAAGCTCCCCCTTGTTTTTCCCTCTCAAAGTGTAATATCCATGTGTTATTTCAGACTCGCTTTCTTCGTCTCTTTTTGTTAATTGCTTTGCTGGTCCCTCTTGGTCCCTTTCTAATGCCACGTATTTGTTTTGCTTTGTAAATTGTTAAAACTCTTTTTCACTCTTGCTTTCATTCACTTTTATAATCTGCTGTCTTCTCTCTCTTCACTCCTTTTCCTTTTCTTTCATTCTTTTTTGTCTCCCATTTTCCTTTTCCATCCTCTTGATTCTCTTAATCTCCTACTGCTTCTTTGTAGACAGACAGCTGCTCCATTTAGAGGATTTGATCAGCTTGATAAACCAAAACAAACGGCCTCAATAATGCATCTATATATACTGATCACTAGCATGATCTTTTGTTAATTTTTTTTATGGGAAGTAAGGGCGGAGGATAAGAGAGAAGGGAAGAAGGACAGGATGGAAGGCACACACTGTACAAAGAGCATGCCTGCTTATTTCAGTTTATGGTTTAAAATATTAAATATTTGGTTTACAATAACATTAAGTGGCCTGGGCCTGAGTTATGGTGCCGCAGTGGGTTCTCTGTTTATTTTGTTGTTTATAGTTTTAAAATATTAATCCTATGTTGTAGACTAATAAGGCTAAGTGGTCTGAGTGAATGAATTATAGTCTGTGCATCAGTTTGTTAGGTTTTTTTTTGCAGCACTGATCACATTTGCATGCTCACACACTCATGTTCCATCAGAGGTCATATCTCAGATGGACTGTGTAAAACCTATCATGCCGATGCTTGCTTGTTATATACTAGATAAACACTCACCTCCATGCTCGTCGGCCACTTAAACTGCGCATTGATGCAGCAACTCATTGTTTTTATGCATGTGGATATGGTCAAGACAGCCTGTTGTAATTCAAATTGAGCATCAGAATGGGGAAGAGAGGTAATTTAAGTAACTTTAAATGTGCTGTGCTTGTTGGTGGTGGACGGGCTGGTCTAAATATTTCAGAAACTGCTGATCTACTGGAACCTTCCCACACAACCATGATTAGGGTTTAGAGAGAATGGTCTGAAAAAGAAAAAATATTCAGTAATACTAAAAAGGCATTCCTGGTCAGTGAACTGGCCAAAAAGGCCTTGTTAATGTCTGAGGTCAAAGAAGCATGGCCGGATTGTGTTAAGCTAATAGGGAGGCAAATAACCACTCCAACCAAGGTATACAGAAGAGCATCTGTCAGATGGGCTACAGCAGCAGAAGACCGTGTTACTCACTAAAAAAGACAAAAAATAATTGCCTATACACTGCAAGATTTAAGTCAGCAAACACTTTCACTCACTCAGAGAAGAAAGCAGTTTCAACAGTTTGCAGTTTGACCAAGACAACAGTGAGGGCAAAAAACTGACGCTATCATAGAATGCTGCAAAATGTTGTTGGCTGGATAGATTTTGGCAAAATTGGTGCACTTTGGACCCCTACCAGGTATCTTTTAAATACCACAGCTTACATGAATATTCTTGCTGACCGTGTCCAGCCCTTCATAATCACAGAGGTTCAATCTTCTGATGGCTGCTTCCAGGAGGATGTCACAAAGCTTAAAATACATCAAACTACATGACTGACAGTGAGGTCAATGTATTCAAATAACATCCACAGTCACCAGATCCCAATCCATTAGAACATGTTTGTGATGTGATGAAAGCTGTTTTATGATGCTGTTAGGGCAATATGGACAACAATTAAGTTGTAAAGGTAAGAAGGAATCCAAACCAGTACTATCAAGATGCAGCTTATAAAGTATATATCAGGATATTCTTTATTTATTTTTAATGTTATAGAGTACAACATGCATTTCATTACATTTAAAAATCTATAGAAACAAACATGGTGGTGCTATAATTAGGACTGTCGCTTCACAGGTTCTGGGTTGCATGGTCTGCCTGTAAATTGGCTGTACTTTGGTTGTGTGTCTCTCTTTGTTAACCCTGCAACAGACTGCTAACCTGTCCAGGGTGCATCGCTCCACAATTCTGAACTGGATAAGTGGAAGGTGAATGGATGTATTTATCAAGTCTGAAGATACTGAGATGTCTTGTTGCAATTTGCCCCTCCTCCTGTTATAATTTAGGGAATAATTTTGACAATGAGCTGAATGAAAAATCCCAATATTATCAAACCTAAACTTGGAATAAAAAAAAACCTCGGAGAAGGTTTACTTTCAACTCCAGGAGAGATAAAAGTGAATAGTTATAACTGCTCAAGCTGTTTTTGACATTTTCAGAATTTCAAAGGGCATCTTTAAACTTTTACAAAGCAACAAATTGCTATTTCAATTAAAAAAAAAAATTAAAAAAGAAAGAAAAAAAAATCCTTTATGCTCGTTGTCTATTGGCAACAACCAAAACATAGCCTCTTACACTGTACATTTTGATGTTGCATTCACAACAAAATTCAGTTAGGTATATGAACCAAATTGGCTGTTGTGATGCCAGAGATGCAGAGAAACAGAAATCCAATATTTAACAACATGCCTGCTCGGTCACATGCCATCTCTTTAAACCAATACCACATTGTTTGTAGCATGAAAATACCAGATACTGACACTTGAAAACTGAACAACTATATTAGACATGTTACAGCCTTGCTTGTGAGATCAGTACAACATCACTCAAAGAACTGCCATCTCAATAAATGACTGCTAAATGTCTCCATTTCTCCAAGATATGCTTTAGCTGGCTGGGACCAAAGAGTTTGCATTTGTGGATTTCACCTTTCTGAACTGTCAGCAGGCATCACAATGTGTTGACAGCTTCAAATGAAACCTTAAAGCTATGTTTACTGAATAGCTTTCTTGAGATGATGCAATTCAAAATATTGTTGATGCTTTTTTTTTTCCCAGTTCCCTTCCACCACAAGCGGCAAAGGAGGACACAACTCTCACAGCATGTTGAAAAGTGAATTTAAACATATTTTGTGCCTGAACAGTACACACACACACACACACACACATATGTATATATATATATATATATATATATATACATTTTTATTATTACATTTTTTATTACATTTTTATTATTTATTTTTTATTTATTGATGCCCAACTCATTTTATTCTGAAATTTTAGCATTTTTATGTGTAAAGAATTATCTCAGCTTTCTTTTTCATACTGTATTTTTTCTGCATTTATCTCCAAACACGGGGATGCATGGTTCACGTCTTTCTGTGTGGTATATGTCTCTGGGGGGGATAATGGCTGGGTAGAATAATTTCTGTGTGATAACTAATGGGATTAGCAGATTAAATAGAAGATTACAGCATGGCTGTCTCCATCACCACTTTACCTAAATTAGAGGGGAAAAAAGCAGGTGGAAAAAGGAATGAGATCCACTATCTAAGATATACTGTATAAGGAAAAGAAAGGAAAAGAAAGATAGAGCTCTTTTGTCAAGAGCTCTATCTATCTATCTATCTATCTATCTATCTATCTATCTATCTATCTATCTGTGTGTGTGTGTGTGTGTGTGTGTGTGTGTGTGTGTGTGTGTGTGTGTGTGAATACAAAAGTCATGTCAGCATCATTTTTAAGGCAATGTTTGTCAGTTTCAGACACTTTTGTCAAATTAAATAAATTAAATATG
Source organism: Neolamprologus multifasciatus (assembly GCF_963576455.1). Classification (NCBI taxonomy): domain Eukaryota; kingdom Metazoa; phylum Chordata; class Actinopteri; order Cichliformes; family Cichlidae; genus Neolamprologus; species Neolamprologus multifasciatus. Next base: position 30,698,511 of record NC_140445.1, on the reverse strand, counting down.
CAACTTAGTCTGACTAATAATTACTGTCATTTTGCTTTTGACGGCTTTCTTGACGACCACGCTATCTATTGTACAAAATGATGAAGAATACAAATGCAGTATCCCCACTGACTCATGCTACTTATTTTTAAACAAGTGCAAGGTTAGGGTTTTACATCTGGTGTGACCCCCATGGGACCACACTGGAGTTTGATTGAAGTAAAGCCAGGATCACTGTTTTGAGATAGACCTGACAGCTTTTCTGCACTGCACCTGGATTTGACAACACCTGTCACACTTCACCAAATGCACCGAACCCTCTGCGCATACTGTGGTGCTCTGGGAAAAGAAAAAAATAAATAAAAAATAAGAAAAGCAGCATTTGAAGCCCACTGTGAGAAAAAAACCCTTAGAGATTTAAAAAAAAGGAGAGCCTCTGTCATTTTTGCACCTTTGTTTAAGAAGCGGTAAGTGCAGTCCAAAAACTTATTTGTGCAAATAATCCACCCTGAATAAAATTTTATTGTTATTTATGAATCTGTGCTACAATTTCTTTGTGATTTTTTCTGATACACACACGCACACATGCACACACACAAACCCATTAGATTTGTGTTTGTGCGTGTGTGTTTCTGTGTATGTGTGTGTGTGTGTGGTACTGTGTGCCGCTATCTGGGAAACAACAACATAACAGATTCCCAAAGGACAGGCTAGATTTGGACTACATTGAGGTTTATGGTTCTAGTGTCCCTGAAACTAAAAACTGTCTACTGCTATTACCAACCACTGGGACTGACTGCACATGTACACACATATGCATACAGTATGTTCAGTCCTTTGCCCACACGGTAGTGGCCGGGAGGAGAAGGCCATGGGCAGACCCAGCCAAGGCCACAGGTCAGCAGATTGCTTGTCATAACAACACGGTCTCCTGTCTGGTTCACCCAGGATATTTGTGGTCAGACTTGATTTGGGCTGAAAAAAATTATACAGTGTAGGCATTTTTTTTATTTGTATCTCTCAAAAAGGGGGAAAAAAAGAAATATCAAGTCTTTTGGTGCAGTTTTAAACAATTGCCTACCAAATATTTCCATCATAATTAGTTCTTTTGGAGTTTGTTGTTTTTCTTTTTGTTGTATTTTTGTGGAACGTACACATGCTGTGGATACAATTCTAACCTTATTTTAATTAATTGACACAACATTTTACAACGTAGAAAAGAATAAGCCAACCCATTCACACACACTATTAACTATATCCCTTAATTTCTCTTTTGATATATTTAAAATGTAAACCATGGTGTCCTCAGTCCCAATTACATCAAAACGTTTAGCTCATCCCATAAAAGTACTTGCTTGTAAAATGTTGTGCATGGAGGAAAAGAAGATAGAACTCCATTAAGAAAGCAGACATCACTGATGATTCACTTTGAAACTCATTCAGTGTGACATTAGTCATAATATACTCGTTCCTCATTATAAACACATTAGCGTGCTTCTGGCAGGTTGAGCGGTAGTCTGGGTCTGCTCTCCATTATACTGGAACTATAGTGTAAAGAGAGGAGCTCCTTACTCCTTAAGTCTGCTCAAACACTGAACGATACAGTCACAGAAGGGCCAACCTGAAAATGCACTCGAAGCTTTAATATGACAGTGAACAGAAGATTCGAAGAAAGCTTCAGAGAAATCAAAGGCAGGGATCAATAGTGATCCAGGAAGAGAAAATTTCATAGTCCAAAAAAACCCCTAGTAATAATTTGGTGGGCTTGTGTGCAGTATTGTGAGTCTCTAATATCTGTTTATATTTAACAGTCAGATTTGGATTTACCTTCTGTTTCTTATTAAGCTCTTAATTGTCTTGCCTTGTGGGACGTTTTTATAAACAAAGGCTTTTATGATTAAAGTGGTGATTTTTTTTGCACCAAATTGAAATATCCTCGAGGTCTAGCAAACATGTTAAATCCATGTTCTTTCTCATAAACCTTTGGCAAAGATGATTTTCTGCATATTTTCACACCTTAATCACTTAAATACATGTTTACATCGATTAGCAGTGTTCTTTTAATCTACTTTTTTAGTTTGGATGCTTGATTACAGCTGCCAAGTTAGACCATCAAAGCCAAGGTTTAGCTTTAAAAGTAGCGGAAAGTGGCAAGAAAGGGGCCAATGAAGCGAGCCTTCTCAAAATTTATGTGTAGTGTTTTTCTGTTCTATTTCAAGATCAAGCTTATAAAGTTTTATTTTAAAGCGAGGAGACTAGCTTGTGTGTTTATATGTGTGCGCCACACAGTATCAAAGAGCAGGCTATGGTGTTAGCTGGATGGGGATGGAATGTGACATGACTAATCGGTGCGTGGCACACAAACACCACCGATGTCACATACCCAAGGACCTTTCCTCTCCCGAATGCAGACGCACACGTTCAGACAGAAAATCACAGATATAGCCTAGACAATATATTATGTTGCAGTGAAATCATGCAAAAACAATGTGAAAGCTGTGCAGAGTGCCCGTGTAGAGGTGCACTGCTGTTGATTGTGCGGTTACTTTGAAGGGCAATTTCATCTGGCTGACGGAAATGCGTGTGCGTGTGTGCAAGGGGAGAGTGTGCTTTTTCAGCGACAGGGGGTCAGTCACCTGGAGTGTTAGGGAATTTTCTATGAAAATATTCCCCTGTAACTGAAGAAGCCTTGTGTGTATGTGTGTGTGTGTCCACGTATGTATGTGTGTTCATTTTGTCAGTATAATTTGCAAGTAGTTATCTGTGTGACTGTATGGATTCTCTGTGTGAGCGTGTGCACATGTGCGTGTTGCAGGCTGGCTTTAGGCCAAAGAGAATAGAAGCCTTGTTGGTGTTTTAAATGCCTTCTTGGATCTGACAGGACATGTGCAGGCATAAAAGCATGCCAATGAGGTATGCGTGTGTGCGTGTGTGTGTCTGTGAGAGAGAGTGAGGGAGAGAGTTTGCGTTTAGAGAGTGATTTAAGGAGCCAGTTCATCAACCATTAGACTTCTTGTCCTTTTAGCATGTGCATGTGTGCATATGTGTGTGCTGAGAGAACACTGATTTCTAAGAAAGCTGTCATATGATGTTTAATTTTACAAACAGCCTGACATATCGCTCCTGCATTAACACTCTTTCAAAATAGGGCAACACTGAAAATAGGACCTTACATGTGGTGCTCACAAATACTACTTTCGGAGAAGCTCAGTCATCCCAGCGCTCATCACACCAAACATAAAATGGCCACGACATCAACAGATTTGACATTGTTGTTGGAAAATTGAGATAGATTTCATTTAATTGTTCACAAGTTTATTACATAAAATAGGCAGGTGAGTGAATTAGAAAAGGAGGGAAAATAAGTCAGTGCAAGAAAGTGGAAGCTCTGACTAATAAAAAATTAGCAACTTTCCTTCCTCTTAGTCAGAATAATCTTCTGGGATCTTGGCACAGAGCATCTTTTACAATTACTGTGGCTTCCAATTACATAAAATCTCTTAAACTTTGTTTCCCCTCAATATAAATTCTCCAACCCTAAGAAATGTTTCCATGCAGCAAAAAATACACTTTAATTGGGATGAAGGTTATGAATTGAATTTAACACAGTGTGTAGCAGGGATTGTTAAGAGGAGATTTTTCCAGTATCTGTCATCCAAAACTGTTTGCTGAATATATGAATCCTCTGCCTTTTTGTTGATTGCACCCTTGCGCTGGACTGATGGCAGCAGAAATGGTACCCTCCATCTGCAACATTTAATAAATGGATGAGGTGCAAACACTCAAAGCACCATATAACCGTACATAGCTCATTTAGCATTTGCACTCCAATTAAACTTTGCGCAGGCAGCAAGAGGCTTGTGCAAAATAGGACATTTCTACTTTTTATGCACTGCAAAGTGGTTAACCATTAGGCAGCAAAGTATTTTAAACGTGTAACCAGCCAGGAAGCGCTTTCTCCTCATCATTTAGAATGGCTTTATGAATCTTTGCATGTGCAACAGGCTGGAAAAAAGAAAAACAGTAATGTAAAGGACAAAAGCAGGAATTATGAGTAAACTCGAAAAATGGTATGGCAATGTGCAATTATGAGAAATGAATCACACAATATAGACTCATAAATATTACTTACTGACAATCTCCAGAAACACAAATTGTTATTTTCTGCATTGGGAAGAGTATTTTGGGGAGAACTCATTATCCACCAAGAGGGTACAGCCTGGCCATGGATGAAATCAAGGCAAACCACTTCTACTGGTTATCTATTCCTCTTAATAAACAGTCTTAACTGAGCCTCAGCTGCACACATCCCAGCGGTCAAGCTGTGAGTTAATCAACCCTGGCCACCACAAAATAGAACATTCATATTGCTCTCTGTACTGTCATCATCTGCTGTTGATTTCCAATCACAGTTTGAGTGTATTTGTGTGAGTTTGTATGTTTATGTGAGTGAGAGTGCATGGACGAGTGTGCACATGAATCCTAGTGTACGTGACTGCTTCGTGACTGCCTAGCTATATATAAATATAAAACTGTGGTTTTAAATGATTCTATTCAAAGGTTGAATTTGTGCCCCTGCATCACTTTACAGAAAAGGAAGAAGAAGGAACAACATTGGGCAACAGCAGAAAAAGAAAATATGAAGAAAGAGACAGTTAACAGAGAAGTGAGACTGAAAAGCTGAAGACAGAAAGAAACTAAAAGTAGTATTTCAGACAGGAGCACGAGATAATGAGACTGACACAAAACCAAACAGGATCAGGAAAAGATGACAAAAGCTGTTTGAAAAAAAAGAGAGAAAGGGCAGATTGGAGGATGGTAAAATAATGGAAAGGGCAGAGAAAACATTGTGAAAAAAGCTGTAGGAAACATAACTAAAAAGAAAGGGAGCATGGGAAAGCAGCAAAGAATTTCTGACAAAAAAATGAGGAGTGTCTGAGAGAGCTTTATGCAGTTCTTGGGTGATGAAATCATGAATGCCCCCCTACCGTGGATCACTCTTTGAGGGCGCATCCTGGCTCTCTCTCTCTCTCACAGACACACACACACACACACACACACACACACGTGAAAACAGATCTGCAGACAAACAAACACAAAACGAAGCCGATGAGAAACACACACAATCCCTAAATACCAAATCCCATCTCGACCACCATCCCAAGCTACGATTCTGTTCCCCTCCTCTCATGCATAGAGTCCTGCTCTCCCTTGCTTCCCCTTTCACTCTCTCCCCCCATCGCTCCTCACGCTAAACATAAGGTGACAGTCCGTGGCCAGAGAGGGATAGATTGACACAGAAAGAGAGAAGAAAAAAGACAACTAAGACCAGAGAGTAGGCAACCTCTTGACAAGAGGAAAGAGAATGGGATAAAGAAAGAAAGGTTTTAGATGGAGATATACGGAGGCCAATGAGGGAGATTATTTAAATCTTTTTCACTTGCTTCAGACTTAACTTCAAAGTATTCTTATGAATGGCTGAAATGACAAATGTTCTTTCTAGCCTATACGGCTCACATAGCTGAACAAGAAGACATTGGTGAAACAGGCTTCTGATGTCGGATGGTAGAATCTGGCTGACTGCTCACAGCATCCCTATTCATCTTAATGCTGCATACTTGAGCAACTGAATAGGTGTGCGGATGGATGAAAATGCACATCGTACATAACAGTCGATCACTGAAAAACTTTGTCTCGTCTCCGTGTCTCTTAATCGCTAAAAGGAAAGGTCTCATAACATGTTAATAGTGCATAGTTACAGTGACCACTGTAACATACAAACATACTGTGTAGGCTGATATCAGTATAAATGTATTTCAGTACATTTATGAGTTGTTGATTGATGTAGAAAACTTGACACAGTGACTCTCAGCATAAACAAATACATAAATAAATGTGTAGAAGTGTATTTTAATTAAAATGTCATAACAAAGATAACCGTTAACTGGTATCATGCATCATTGGTCTACTTAAAAAGAGCTAAGAGTTGCACTTGAACTTATTTTATATAATATATTTTTCTTAACGCAAGAAGACCAGGACATCTGTAGAATGACGTCAAGATACATCTACAGCAGGTACAATGGATTTTATCATTTTACAGTGGCTTTCAACAATAATACCGAGCAAAATCATAGTAGAGATGTGAATTTCTCTTCTGATAATGGAGCAGAAGCCACAGTTTGCCTTTTAAAAAACTAACTCACTTCTTCTGAAAAAGCTCACAAACATGAATGGAATACAAATGCATGCTTTTTGAGGGTTTGTGTAGATGCGTTTCAGGAAACGTAGGAAAACACTGACAAAACCAGAAGTGGATGAAACTGACTGAAGCAAAAGCAGGGTAGAGAAAAGTCCAACTTTCTGGCGCATTACTTCATCACTATGTGGCTAAGAGACATGGACACGACTTAATGCAACAGATGGAATATTCGATTACAGGCTGCATCACGGGTAAATTAGAAAGGAGGAGGAACAGGAGAGTGATGTGCTGTCACAGTATCAAGGCAGGGAGATGCACCGTGGAAAGCCACATGCACAGTCATTAAGCAGACAGCTGGCTTGAATCCATATATATATATATATATATATATATATATATGAGTACCTATATTTTGGCAGCAGTGATACTTAATACGATGTTACATTTTTAGAATAATTATGAACTTAACAAGTTAAACAAGTTAAGTTGAAAACTAAACACTACACCACAACATTTACAGGATTAAATACATATGTACAACATTCTTACTGTTTTCTTCTTATGGACACAGCTTAATGAATCAAACATAACAATATAATCCATAAAAATGTATCATGTCAGAACTGAAACCCTACATTCACTTAGTGCTACTGGGCTAGCTGTGCCATATGCTAAAGATTCCTACGAAAACAGTCTGCTTTGATGAGGCACATGAAGTTTCTGTGGGGGGGTCATTTACAGCACTTCCCACCTCATTCACCTACATATCCAAATCTCCATACAGGGAATGAGGTGACCCTGTTCCATTCACTGAGATTAACAGACTTTTAGAGATTGAAAGTCAATAAGTATCTCAAATGAGTCAACTCTATAATGTGTTATACAGCATAATGAACGTCGATCAGGTTAGGGTGTCGTTAGGTTGTCGTCACACCGGAGTGTGGGTGCTCCTCTCGATCAGCACATCACAGCAGCTGCAAAACCAACGAGCCATGTGTGTAACATTTCTTCAGAGTGCACTTCATAACAGGGTTTCTAACTGCAGGTTGTTACAGACAGTGCCTGTGTAGCATAATTGATTTTTATTTTTATTTCTGCAATATTTGAAATTATTTTCCTTTATTTAGTTAGTGGTAGCTTTCATGTTGAAACAGGTTTTTGGTGGCATGATGACAAGTTCTCTCCCCCTTCAATCTCGAATGCTGACAGTGAAAGTCAGTTTCTTGTTATGTTATTATTGGTTGCAGTGCAAACCGTTTCAAAATGCAGTGCTAAAAATTAGTTTATTTTTTATGCATACCAGTGACAGAAATAATTTAACAGACAGGGAGAGGCTGAAATATATGTACTAATGAATTATGTAACATAATGGTTACATATTAACGTGAAAACACAATTTTTGTGCCTATTTAGCACCAAATGCCACTTTTAAAACTTTCATAAATTTTTTATATCAATTATAAATATTATCTATTTATCAGGCGGCAACACAAATCTGATGTTAAAAAGCAGCAACATTTTTTTTATATGTTTTGATATTATAATATATAAAAGTTGTCTGTATGAATGTTTTTGAATTGCATTTTTAAATGAGCTAAATATTTCTCAGGGTTTTTTGTTTAATTTAAATCCTGCATGTTCTTTCTATACATAAAAACAAACAAAAACAAAACAAATGACCAAAAAAGAAAAAAATGCAAAAAACAAACAAACTTAAAATTAAAAAAGGGAAGGTTGATGGTAAAAAGTGAACAGCAAATATGGGGCTTACAGTATGTGAAGTGTTGCTATAAATATATATATATATATATATACATGCCAATTAAATATTTTACAATATCTTACATTTTTTCCTCTGAGTCACCTCAAATGCTCTGGCTGATGTTCATCGATACTAAGTGTAGGCTCAGCTGTCAAAACACCAGGTGTGAAGCATCCATTTACTATTTGGAGACTGTAAAACTTTGCGAAAGCCTCATTTCTGACTGATGACAGTGTTATTATGAGTGAGTGTATATTGGTGAGAATGTCTTAAACTTTTCTGCTGTTTTTGTGCTTTTTGGCTAACTGCTGTTAGTCTGTGTCACTGAAATGTTCTTTGAAGTGGATGCAACGTTTCCAGATTCATAAACTCTCTTACGATGTGAGAATGTAACTAAACTGCTTATCAGAGTGAAAGTGGAATTTTTAGGACACAAGCCTAATGTTAGCTGGCAAAAGATTAGCTTGTAACCAGCTGTTGCTGTTATTGCCAGCTTGCTGTGAGCTGTGCAGAGATGGGAGGGTTGCTTAACTAATCTGCTGACAGAAACTAAATGTGACAATATTGGAAATAAATAAGCATGGTTGTGCACATGTTCTTATGTTAGAGCCTCGACTTTAATTCAGGAGTTTGATGTTTCAGGTGAGGGGGAAGAGAATGATTAAGGAGGAGGACACAGTGATCGAGGAGACAAATTACAAAGTTGGCACACGAAAAAGAGATAATGAAAAAACAAATGTGCAAATCTTAAACGGTTAGAAATAGTTTGAAAGACCTATTTGTGATCTTTAAATTAAAAAATAATTTAAAAATAGCAGAACTGACACTTTTCAGTAGTTTCAGTTTTAGTTATTTAGAACATTCGGATTTTCTCTTGAAAACAGGGGAATTAAACAGTTGTATTATTTACCACATTAGCTAACATGTAAGTCTTAGAATTCTTCAATAAGAGTAAGTATTTCTGGCAGTAACCTGAACCCATGCTAATGAACTCTGTGTGCAGGTTTTTTTATATATACAGTGGGGCAAAAAAGTATTTAGTCAGCCACCGATTGTGCAAGTTCCCCCACTTAAAATGATGACAGAGGTCAGTAATTTGCACCAGAGGTACACTTCAACTGTGAGAGACAGAATGTGAAAAAAAAATCCATGAATTCACATGGTAGGATTTGTAAAGAATTTATTCGTAAATCAGGGTGGAAAATAAGTATTTGGTCACCTCAAACAAGGAAAATCCCTGGCTCTCACAGACCTGTAACGTCTTCTGTAAGAAGCTTTTCTGTCCCCCACTCGTTACCTGTATGAATGGCACCTGTTTGACCTCATCATCTGTATAAAAGACACCTGTCCACAGCCTCAACCAGTCAGACTCCAAACTCCGCCATGGCCAAGACCAAAGAGCTTTCGAAGGACACCAGGAAAAGAATTGTAGACCTGCACCAGACTGGGAAGAGTGAATCTACAATAGGCAAGCAGCTTGGTGTGAAAAAATCAACTGTGGGAGCAATCATCAGAAAATGGAAGACATACAAGACCACTGATAATCTCCCTCGATCTGGGGCTCCACGCAAGATCTCATCCCGTGGGGTCAAAATGATCATGAGAACGGTGAGCAAAGATCCCAGAACCACACGGGGGGACCTGGTGAATGACCTGCAGAGAGCTGGGACCAAAGTAACAAAGGTCACCATCAGTAACACACTACAACGGCAGGGAATCAAATCCCGCAGTGCCAGACGTGTTCCGCTGCTGAAGCCAGTGCATGTCCAGGCCCGTCTGAAGTTTGCCAGAGAGCACATGGATGATACAGCAGAGGATTGGGAGAATGTCATGTGGTCAGATGAAACCAAAGTAGAACTTTTGGTATAAACTCAACTCGTTGTGTTTGGAGGAAGAAGAATACTGAGTTGCATCCCAAGAACACCATACCTACTGTGAAGCATGGGGGTGGAAACATCATGCTATGGGGCTGTTTTTCTGCCAAGGGGACAGGACGACTGATCCGTGTTAAGGACAGAATGAATGGGGCCAAGTATCGTGAGATTTTGAGCCAAAACCTCCTTCCATCAGTGAGAACTTTGAAGATGAAACGAGGCTGGGTCTTCCAACATGACAATGATCCAAAACACACCGCCCGGGCAACAAAGGAGTGGCTCCGTAAGAAGCATTTGAAAGTCCTGGAGTGGCCTAGCCAGTCTCCAGACCTCAACCCCATAGAAAATCTGTGGCGGGAGTTGAAAGTCCGTGTTGCTCGGCGACAGCCCCAAAACATCACTGCTCTTGAGAAGATCTGCATGGAGGAATGGGCCAAAATACCAGCTACTGTGTGTGCAAACCTGGTAAAGACCTATAGTAAACATTTGACCTCTGTTATTGCCAACAAAGGTTATGTTACAAAGTATTGAGTTGTATTTTTGTTATTGACCAAATACTTATTTTCCACCCTGATTTACGAATAAATTCTTTACAAATCCTACCATGTGAATTCATGGATTTTTTTTTCACATTCTGTCTCTCACAGTTGAAGTGTACCTCTGGTGCAAATTACTGACCTCTGTCATCATTTTAAGTGGGGGAACTTGCACAATCGGTGGCTGACTAAATACTTTTTTGCCCCACTGTATATATTTGTGCTGTTGCAGAACAACACTAAGGTGGTATGATACTTAAAATGTATAGGGGTTTAGCGCAGTTTTTAAGCCAGCATGTTAAGGTACTCTTTTATTTTCACTACACACAAAGCCAGGTATTTTAATTGTTGAATCAATGTCTAGAACAAATCAAACAGCAACCACAACAGCTTTTTTAAAATTACTTAATTAAATAACCAAAGAAACATGATGTGTCTAATTATCAGTTTTTCAGATAAGAAGTAAAAGATAAACTAAAATATGCCCAAAAAATAACTTTAATGTCGACTTAAACAGTTTTCACCCACCATTAAACACATTTAAGACAACTCCCAGGTTCCTCTTTATTATGCTTCTGTTTTGCCATTAAAAAGAAAGAAATTTATAATTCAGCTGGCGTAAACTTATCTGAGGCTGTGTTATTTTAGGAATTCAAAGGATATGTTTTCAGCTTTGCTCATTATTTGGATATGGTGACAGTAAACAAAATACTGCGGCTCCATTTCAAGGTGTCTGAACCTTAATTACATTTTTAATAAACTCCTTGGCATGCAAGCATATGAATGTGTGTTTATGGAGGGGAATGGGGGGTGCACAAATTATCCACTAGGAAAGGATTTTATGTGTGCTTCTCCGCTTTCACTGAAGGGCAATTTGTGGACACACATGCACAGCAGCACAGATTCTCAGATACAGTATACACACACACACACACACACACACACACACACACACACACACACACACACACACATGGATGGCCAGATGCTACATGGGCCGTATCTGGTGAACTCTGAGACACGTTGATATTGAAGCTTCTAATGGCCATCATTAATCATATGATACTAAATCACATTAGAGATAGAGAGTGATGGGGAGAGGGGAAAGGAAATAAAATGGAGAGCATGATAGAAGACCGAAGTAAGAAATAGTGAAAACGAATCCAAGAAAACCAAGCTGAGTAAAAAAATGTGAAAGGGCAAGCAATATTTTTTAAAGAAAATAAAGAAAATACGGGGATTATCAACTGACTGTAATAACGCTAATACTACATGCAAGTTCAAATATATTCACTACGCCACTGTTTAATTTCATTTTTTCTTCCATTATATGATATAATAAAATATGTCTTTAATATTATATACTAAACCAGCTCAAGTCATATATAGACAACACTCCTCATGAAGCTGGACAAGTTGCAACTCTCTGTCATTTATGTACATGGCTGGGCAATATGTATTTGAAAACAGTTTATTTTGGGGATCTAGAGTCCAGCTTTTTAAAGGGATTTCCTGTTTGAATTGGTAATTTTATCCTTACACAAAACAAAGACTTACTTACTACTTCTCCAACCTTCCTTTCATATCAAAAATCCTTGAAAGAGTAGTTGTCAAACAGCTAACAGATCATCTGCAGAGGAATGGTTTATTTGAAGAGTTTCAGTCAGGTTTCAGAGTTCATCACAGCACAGAAACAGCTTTATTGAAGGTTACAAATGATCTTCTTATGGCCTCTGACAGTGGACTCATCTCTGTGCTTGTCCTTCTTGACCTTAGTGCAGCATTCGATACTGTTGACCATAATATTCTATTAGAGCGATTAGAACATGCTGTAGGTATTACAGGTATTGCACTGCAGTGGTTTGTATCATATCTATCTAATAGACTCCAATTTGTGCATGTAAATGGAGAGTCCTCTTCACACACTGAGGTTAATTATGGAGTTCCACAGGGTTCGGTGCTAGGACCAATTCTGTTTACATTATACATGCTTCCCCTAGGCAGCATCATTAGAAGACATAGCATACATTTTCACTGCTATGCAGATGACACCCAGCTCTATCTGTCCATGAAGCCAGATAACACACACCAATTAGTTAAACTGCAGGAATGTCTTAAAGACATAAAGACTTGGATGGCCACTAACTTTCTGCTTCTTAACTCAGATAAAACTGAGGTCATTGTACTCGGCGCTGAAAAGCTTAGAAATATGGTATCTAACCAGATTCTTACTCTGGATGGCATTACCTTGGCCTCCAGTAACACTGTGAGGAACCTTGGAGTCATTTTTGACCAGGATATGTCCTTCAACGCACATATTAAACAAATATGTAAGACTGCGTTCTTCCATTTGCGCAACATCTCTAAAATTAGAAATATCCTGTCTCAGAGTGACGCTGAAAAACTAGTTCATGCATTTATTACTTCCAGGCTAGACTACTGCAATTCATTATTATCAGGATGTCCAAAAAACTCACTGAAAAGCCTTCAGTTAATCCAAAATGCTGCAGCAAGAGTACTGACAGGGACTAGAAGGAGAGAGCATATTTCTCCTGTTTTGGCTTCCCTTCATTGGCTTCCTGTTAAATCCAGAATTGAATTCAAAATCCTGCTCCTCACATACAAGGTCTTAAATAATCAGGCCCCATCTTATCTTAATGACCTTGTAGTACCATATCACCCTATTAGAGCACTTCGCTCCCGCTCTGCAGGCCTACTTGTTGTTCCTAGAGTATTTAAAAGTAGAATGGGAGGGAGAGCCTTCAGTTTTCAGGCCCCTCTTCTGTGGAACCAGCTTCCAGTTTGGATTCAGGAGACAGACACTATCTCTACTTTTAAGATTAGGCTTAAAACCTTCCTTTTTGCTAAAGCATATAGTTAGGGCTGGACCAGGTGACCCTGAATCCTCCCTTAGTTATGCTGCAATAGATGTAGGCTGCCGGGGGATTCCCATGATGCATTGAGTTTTTCCTTTCCAGTCACCTTTCTCACTCACTATGTATTAACAGACCTCTCTGTATTGAATCGTATCTGTTATTAATCTCTGTCTCTCTTCCACAGCATGTCTTTATCCTGTCTTCCTTCTCTCACCCCAACCGGTCGCAGCAGATGGCCGCCCCTCCCTGAGCCTGGTTCTGCCGGAGGTTTCTTCCTGTTAAAAGGGAGTTTTTCCTTCCCACTGTCGCCAAAGTGCTTGCTCATAGGGGGTCATATGATTGTTGGGCTTTTCTCTGTATCTATGAAGCGCCTTGAGGCGACATTTGTTGTGATTTGGCGCTATATAAATAAAATTGAATTGAATTGAATTGAATTGAACTTGTGCCCCAAGCCATGGTATGTTTTTGTCAAGTTGTTATATTGCACTGATTTAGTTTTGTTTTTAAGGCCGCACAGTGTTTTGCTTCTTTTCACATGTTTTCGAGCTCTTTGCTTTGTTTGAGAGACTAAACTAAGCTACGGTTGTGTTTTCCAGAATTGCTGTTACAGTACTTTTCTTGTTATTGCTTGACATAGCTTGCTGCACATGTGACCTTTTCATTAACACTTGTACATGAGACAAGTTACTCTGTGGAATTAACTCTTCCGCCATAGCATTTTCAGCTCTGCTTTCAACCATGCTTGTAATGGCCGGAAGAGCTCGATACAGCACTGCATTTCGAATATTCTGATATGATCATTACATCGTGCTTGTATCATGAACCAAACCAATTGCAGGCCTCGATGAAAGAACAGAAGAGTGGTTGGTGGTATGTGGCGAGACCCAAGGATGCGCCCATATCATTAGCCGTGCACATGTTTGAACACATCCCATTTCTAAACAACAACACTGACGCAAAACCCTTTAGCCTTGAACATGGCCCAAAAACCAAAACGCAGACATCAGCAAGGCTGCCGTCAGAATGAGTAGCTTCACTGTGGGTGAGCCTGCAAGCACATCACACAACCACTGTGTAAAGGGAAATGACGGGTTTTGATACTGCCAGAGGAAATTCCCTGGTCAGATTATATACAGATCAATTTTCATGTGGGTTTAGAGGTAGTCAGACATTGCTATGCGTTAATCATTGCTTGCACCTAAATATGCTTATAACCACACATGAAGCACCGCGGATGTCAACACACACACATTTAGAAGATGCTATCATAGAGATTGCTTTACAAGAAATGTAACCCAGGGGCGATGTGGGAAAATTATTTTCCTTTTAAGACAAACACAAGGTTAGGTCCAGTGAGAAATGGGTGGCAAGGGTAGAGGAATGTGAGATGATTCTTCAAAAGCAACATTTTCAGCTCACAAGCAAAGACAGGCAGTGACTGTCAGCCTGACTGGAGCAAGAGGGCCGTTACCCCACTGTAGAGCACAAGCTGATAAGAGGTGTAGCAGTGACACAATCACTACAAGCAGGGAGATACAAGTCTACACAGACTGCACAGGAGAGCTGTGATACATCGCACTGGAAGAAGCTAAAAAGCATGTTTGCATCATATAGCATTTTTAAATCTGATAAGAGATGGCCAATAACCTCTATAAACAGATACCTGCACATAAAAGTAATATAAATATGCACAGTCTGTGAGGAGATTTATAGCACCTCTGTAGTCTGTCACTCGTCCGAGTTCTACTTAGTGATAATTTTTGGGCATACATTGCGTGCAGTGTTGATAGCAATACATAGCCAGATGAACTGGACTTGTCAAAATGCAGTGCTAAAATCCTAGGCTATTGCTCAAAGACTATTTGGATATTTATTTGTATTCATGGGTGGCAGTATAGCTTGCTGGGTTGAGCAAGTGACCCATATGCTGTGAGGCTATTGCAGAGGTCCAGAGTTTTGTCCACCCTCAGTTGTTTCCTGCACATCTTCCCGTTCTATCTCTCCTATCTTTCCTTTCTGGTGTAACCTCTGGCTACACCAAGGGCTTGAACAAATTGTCCACTGCATCCAAGGGTTGAGTCCACATACTAGCTAAGATATTGGCTGGACAGTTTCTTTCAAGTAAGGTAGGGTAGGCTGATAATATTACAAGCCTTTAATACTTTGATTTACGTTACAAATGTACTGTTAGAAAGTCTTATTGTCTGTACGTCCAAGTGACCTGCAATCATAATAGAAAATAATATGGATTTTTCAAATACTATAAGGTTAATGATTGACCAAATTATCACTAAAGTAAAACCCAGTCAGAATGCCTTGACAGCCTTAACCACTTTAAAAAAAACTACAGCCATATTGAACAATTGCTGTCTTAATAGCTATTAAACCTATGATCAAATGAAAGATGACATCCTGCATCGTACTATCCCGCTGCCTTCAGCGTGACACCAGTCAGTAATTAAATAAATTATGTCCAATTTAACCGTGAGGCTATTAATCCCCATTTAATTGCTTAGCTTTGCATCTTTATCCAGTTTCAGAGGCCTCTCAAAAACCCTGTCTGGAATCTCAAAAGCGCAAGCAATATTATATGAAAGCATCATTCTCACATGTGTTTCACCAGATGTGCACATCGCCCTTGACATTGCTATAGGCCAAGCTGTGAATTGTAAAACAGGCAACACTCCACCTTGCTATATCCAAAAGATATCTGAAGATATGAAAAATTGTTGTCATGTAGAAGCCTTGAATGAATAATGCATTTTCTTTCCCCAAACTGCATTGGACAGCAGACATGGTCTCCATGAAATGTGTCCTGAGCATGGAAACGACTTAGACCGGTGAGATTGAATTTTGTAATGACACTAGAGGGCAGAACTAATAAGCTTTTCTAATACCTTTTCTAAAAGGGTATTTGATGCTTGAGGTGTTTGATGTTAGCCCGTCATTAACCTGGAGGTCACAGAACCAAGACAGTAAAGACACAGCAGGAATTGCCTGTTTCACTGTAATTTATCATCTCCAAAGTGGTGAAAGAAATAGTTCTTTGAAAAAGAAAATCTCTAATATGCAGATAGATACATGAAAAGCTCATAAATTTGACAGTTAAACAGATTATTAATTGCTAAATATATTAGATTACATCCATTTAAAAACAGTGCATGAAAAATGAGTATAGAATTACTAATATAATTACAGACCTTAATGTGACATGTATAATTATTTGTTTTATTTATTAACCTTTATTTAACCAGGAAGATCCCATTGAGATTAAAAACCTCTTTTTCAAGGGAGACCTGGCCAAGATAGGCAGCAGCAGATGTCTCACAGTTACAGAAATTACTCAAACACAGGCAGCAACAACACACATGCCACAATAAGTGAAAGAATACAAATAAAATAAAATAAAATTCAATAAAATTCAAATAAAAATAAAAAAAGTCAGTTAAAATGACAATCAATCTAATTGAAACAGTTGCATATTATGGACTTGGCCTCAAGGATTTGTAGTTTAGATTTAAAAGCACTTAATGAAATGAATTCAGTCATTTTCCATTCCTTCTGCAGTTTGTTCCAAGCCGAGGGTGCTAAATGGACAAAAGCTCTTTTACCAAGTTCAGTTCGGGCAAATGGAACAGAAAGCAACAAGTAACCATGCGGACGAAGAGAATACCGACCAGCATGTTTCATTACAAGCAGGGAACATAGATAAGAAGGCAGCAACCCAAGTATTGCCTTATATATAAAACTGTATAAATGAGAGTTCCTCCGACTTACCAAAGCAGGCCATCCTACCTGAGAGTATAACTCACAGTGGTGAGTCTGAAATTTACGGTTAGTGATGAACCTCAGAGAAGCATGATACACAGAATCAACCATTGAACAGAAGCATTCATATATAGAATATCACCATAATCCAGCACAGGCAAGAATGTTGCAGCAACAAGCCGCTTCTTTGTATTAAAAGAGAAACACAACTTATTTTGAAAATAAAATATAATAATATAATAATATATATAATAATATAATATAATATAATCATGGTGAATCCTTATTAACTTTTACATGATGGCTCTTCTCCAGTCAGACTGGCAGACACTTATTTGTTCACATAAATTATAAGAAGACTTTACGTGCAAATATTAACATGTATTGCCTTTATGTTAACAAAATGCAACTTGTAAAACTTACATATAGGATACTATAACACTAGTATCCTCCTCTCCTGTCAATCACAGTATGCTCATTGATTGGACATGATCTTGCTCGCCTTTTTGGACAAAAACTGCAGTCGGTCCAAAACTAAAAGATCTAATATAATCTCTGCTTCAGAATAGTAAGTCAAACATATTTTCAAGTTGTTCTTCCCACTAAAAAACTCTAAAAACATTTTTTCCTTTATTCATTTATTTTTCTCATTTGTTCTTTCCTTCAACACATTTGGCATTTGAATCATGCTCCAATAATGAGTTGCAGTGTTATCATTAATTCTGTCTTCATTTCCCAAAAGCATTTTCATGCTGTCCACTATCTCTCTTTTCATTGTAAGTCCGTATTATAAAATACCATTGGGAAAATCTGCCTAAATCAAAAGTGAATCAGGTTAATTATTTCTTAATGAGCTTTAGAAAGATAATACAAGAGGACTGCAGAGCCAAGCTTGAGTTTTTCAATTTATTATTTTAGCTAAAACAAAAAATTGCATTCATTGTGATTTTGATGATGAGACAGATGAGTGGGGCAGATGCCAAACAAGAGAGAAGGAAAGAACATGTAAATATGTTTCCAGATAAAAGAGGAAGAGGGGACCCTTATAATCATTTATTAATAGCCTCGGGCCAACGAATCCAATTTGTATTTCAAATCTAATACTGAATGTCCATGTCGCAGTTTGCAAATGACCAGCGTGAATTTACACAGAGTAAACAACTGCTGCCATTATGGCGCTGGTTGTCAAAGAAACAACTGAGGCATGGACATGCTGAGTAAGGGCACATTTTCTATCAGCAGCATCCTATTAGTGTGGACATTCAATCCAGTCGTTCTTTCTTTCTTTCTTCTAAAAAATAATAATTTACAGCAAAACATTATATTAAATATAGTGTAAAAGTATATTCTGGTCAGAGATTCGAAAATAACTAGCTCAGGCTGTCAGTTACATGTCAGACACAGAGGCAAATTGAACAAAACTGACAGAAAGGACTGACAGACAGGCTTGGAGAAAGGAAAGAGGATGAAGAAAGGGAGAAGGAGACGACGTACCAAAAGCAGAGGAGGGTGAAACAGAAATGAGAAAGCAGACTGAGCGTTGCGATCCAAGCAGACTCACTAGACTGTATACTGCTTTGATGATTTCATCTTTCTCTCTGATTAGCACACAATAAGATTCCCCTCCAGAGATGCTGAAAGAAATGTGAAATGATTTCTTTTCTCTTCTGAGTTTTCTCAGCTTGCTGTCTCGCACAGTAACAGTCCAACATGGGCACTTGCAAACACACATCTGCTAGCTGAAAGAAGAACACTTCTGCATGCTTCAGAGGTATACACAATGGTTTATTATTGTGTTTTAAAAACATATTGAAAAAAACATTGTTTATGGATTTGCAATTCGTCTCTTATGCTGTTTATTCAAACAATCTTCAGTATTTCTAAAATAAAATACAATATTCCTTTGAAGATTCATCTTTCAAGTAGCTTTATTCAAAGCAGAACAATATCTAAGCCAGGAAGTATTTGATGTTATATTTTTTGTCTCAGTACAGATTTTTTTTTAAATTATTATTATGTATACTTGCATACTTTAGGCCATGCACACATACATGAATCAAGCCTAATAAACTGAAGTGAAGATGAAAACTAGTTTGGGTGAAAAAGCCAATTCCACATGCTTGCTCTTCTTATATATTTTTTAATATATAAAATTGACTATTTGTATTTATAAATGTAGTTGCCAAAAATTGTGTGTAAAATATTTAACATGGTCTCTTAATCATGCTATAATTGGCTTTGGTCACATTTGTTAGTAAGGCGATGCTTTATTGTGACTACTAACTCTTCTTTTCACCTGTAAAGCTCTGTACTTAAATAGTTGTTTAATTTCTTTCCTTCATTATTTTTAATCATTGATTTATTTAATTTATTTAATTAAATTGTAATTGTAATTATTAAATTTTTATTTAATTGCAGAACTGAGATCACAAAATTAAACACAGTTCCTTTTCTCCACTGAGTTTTCTCGATTTTACTTCTAGTGGAACGGCACTTCTTCTTTCCTGTAGACTTCATTGCAATGGCAAATAAATTGAGCTATAAACAGTGAGTGTATATGCAATTAAAAAACAACAACCCAAAAAACAAAAAACAAACAAAAATACAATATGTGTGTGTGTGTGTTTCAGTTTCAGTGAAATAGAAATGCAGCTACTTTGTCTTTGGGAAAACCCTGATAGTAGCATGCTTGTGCAATTAACTGAATCTGACATGTCATAATACTTCTTGTAAGATATTTACATGATTGTTCACAGAGGGATAGAAGAAGGTCAAGTACTGTTTTATAGCTTTTTGACTTTGTTTCATGTTCTAGAAAACACACTAAGAGCTGAGATGATCCACGGTAAATGAAATCAGTTTTACTGTGAAGGAATAATTTTCACATTCAAAGAGGAAAATAAATGAATGTATGAATAATCAAATGTTTTGCATTTCCTGAAGTGCTGAATCAATCACAGCTACAAAAACTACTTCAAAATGGTTGGGCTGACACTTCCTCAAACTATACAAATGATAATTAGGCTTGTGATGATTGTGTGAATGTGTTTGCATCTTCTTCTGTAACAGTATAAAACAAAACCCGCACAAATAACTGAGCTTTCATTGGTCACACACAAGTGCTGCTGATACACACAGCACAGATCCAGCCCACATTCTTGTCCGGCCAAGACCAACATTTCTGTGTTTTTCCACAATAAGCGTGGTTCATTCGACACAGGAGCTATGTTTGTGTGAGAGTCCTTTCATCTGCCCACTGCAACATGTGGTGGTGTATTTGTGTGGCTGAATATCCAGAAGGTGCTTGTTTATCTTAAACAAAAGTAGACTTCCCGTACCCATTTCTGTAAATCTCAGATCTCAATTTCTTTTATGAAAATTTTCATGTAGGTGCATTTATTGATATTAGTATTGTAATAGCCACCCCCCAAAAAAGTAATTACTTCAACCACACTGTTGCGTTCTGTGAGTATATCTGTCCTTGGGGACTGTCCCATTTAGTCCAGGCGCACAGCTTCTTGGTCCCCAGGGATCGGGCCAACAAGCTGGTGTAATTGAAACGTTTCCAAGAAGACAGCAATGCTGAACCAGCTATTCAATTCAATTCAATTCAATTTTATTTATATAGCGCCAAATCACAACAAATGTCGCCTCAAGGCGCTTCATAAGTGCTAGAACTTAAATTCTTAGAGAGCACAATATCACTTAGGTATATGAAAAAAAATACAGATGATAAGACAGCTCTTGCCTATAATGTTACCATGACCACTATAGCTGACCTATAACAAATTATAGCAACAACTCTTTGTTTGTTTTTTGTTTTTTTGTTTTAATTAATTAATTTATTTATTTATTTTATAAATTTTGTCCCTTTTTAACAATAGACAACAAAGAATAGACAGTTGGGAATACAAGCAAAGAGAGAAAAAAAGGTTTCCAACAAGTAATTGGGGTGTGGAGGACACAATCCCTTGGTATGTGCTTCAACCCTTTGGAGGTGGGGCAACCACATAACAGCACATGTTAATGGGTGAGACCTCTGTTCGGTTCACATTTTAATCATACACAGTGTTAAAATGTGATTCAAAATCAAATTTTGGTAGGTAGAGCTGGTCATCTGCTAACTGGAAGGTTGGCTGTTCGATCCTTGGCTACTCTAGCCTGCATGCCAAAGTATCTCTTAGACACTGAACAAGTTGGAGTCTTAATGTTAGATAGAAAGCACTTAGATGTAGGGAAAAAGTATTTCTTTTAATGGGTGAATGTTATAGACAACATTATGTATAAAGTGGTTTGAGTGCTCCAGTACAGTCCATTTATCACCTGGATAATCATATATCATATAGCTGATTTACACAGGTATTTACAAAAAAGTTGGAATGCCATACATATATGTATTAAAATAAACAAGCAAACGGCTAAAGTTTATGAATTTTCCGCATTCGTTTTCTTCTTTTTTGCTGGTTAGTAAAATCAATAGCACATTTGCAATCTTTCTCAAAAATACATTGACTTGAACATACTCACTGACACACCATTAACTGTTTGTTGAAGTCTTAAATTCCTACTGAAGCAGGTGCAGCAGAATACAAGTTAAATACTAACAGTCTGCCTTTACATCAGCACGACTTTAATAAGTCAGTCAATGTGTGAAACGATCTCCTTGGGAAGAGCAGATTAGTTTGCTGCATCAAACGTAAATGGCCCAAATAGACTAAATGGAGGAGTCACTTTTATCCTGAAGCAGAAAATTATGTTAGGTACTAGTTCATTACACACGCATATAAAGATACATGCAGAAGAGAAGAAAAAGAAATACCAGGAGACCATACATAAATAGATTTGTCTACACAAATACATTCTACATGCACCATGAGCAGATGTAAAAGACATCTATACAAAGACATGTAAATCAATGTACTCTATCTATCCATCCATCCAGCTAACTAGCTAGCTATATTTCAAAGAGAATTGAGAATGGCTTGCAACATTGCTCAAAATGACTTTTAATATCTGTATTATTCAATTTAATATGATTTTGGTGCACGAATGAGTATCTTTTCTGTGTCCGCCTATGAAGACATCAGTTGAGTTGAGTAAGCAGCCCTTCAAGATGGCCCAGGACACATTAGCGTACACACAGCCATGGAAATGTGGCCATATGCATCTCAAGCTACATTCAGATATGTTCTGAGCAAATGGGTTTCAATGTGTCCCCAATACATATTGAGGTTTAGGAGAGAGTACAAAGGGGGGGATATACTGCTGAAACCTTCTATCCCCATTTATTTTCTATGCATCCATGTGACATGTGTGACTATTGTTAAAAATCTTTGTAACAGTTAACAGTTTCTTTTTACTTTGCTTTGACCAAAAGTTCTGTTTTCAGGTGGATTAGACTGAACTTATGTGACATGCCTGGCTGAAAGGGTCAGCAGAAGGAGGACAGTTTTACCTTTCAAAACATTTGACATTTGAAAATCTTTGCAGACACAGGCACGCACACACACACACACACACACACACTCATATACACATACACACAAGAATGGCCATTGAGCATATTTTCATGGATATCTGACCATTCCTCAGTTGCTTGACGTCAGTGGAGCAAACTATTCAACCTCACTGATGGACATTGAGCCAGGGGGAATAGTTTCTGGTCACAGTTGATCCTTCCTACTGATTCTCGCTTTCTCTCTTGCCTTCACACACACATGCACACATGTACACGTGAGCACACAAACACACGAGATCATAAAAGGGCCAAGACAGCCCAGAATTTTCTGTTTTACTGGACAATGGCGTGAACAGGGCTTTTGCTTCTTAGCAGACACACAAAAACACATTGTGACAGCCAGTGACAAATTATTATGAAGCATGCAAAAAGGCACCCATAGACAGCAGTAGCTACATTCAACACACACACACGCACACACACACACGGTCACATAGCAAAGACATTTGTGCTTTATTGCATGTCAACTGTAGGAAAGCGGAGCAAACAGAGAAGACAAGATAATAATACAGTGCATCACTTGGTTTATTCCACTACCTCTGGATGGGTAATTACAGCGAGAAAGGGGGATTAGAGTTAGGAAAGGCAAACAGAGTGATACAGGGAGAGAGAGAAAGGGAGGGAACACAATGGATTTTGGCTTGCTTCAATTAATCCTTTTTATCAGAAGTTTGATCAAAATCTAACAGAACCAATAATTAATGGACTGGCTCCTACAAAGATTAGTAATTTAAAAAAAATCAAGACTCTGGAGGAGAGACAGAAAGAAAAAGACAAAGGAGGGCAAGATTAAATTGGGGGAAGAGGAGGACAGGAGTAAAGGGAAGAAATGAGAAAGAGGATGAGACAGAGTCAGTGAAGGGACAAGTAAACTCTGACCGTGTAGATGGAGGAAGTGATGAAAAATCAAAAGATAATCATAAGAATATATCCATCAATCCATTTCAAGATTGACCAGAGAATGTTGGAGAAGGTGTGAGACTGGCAAAAAGGGGAGAAAAAAAGTTTAGGGCAGGCATGGCAGCACCAATAGCACACTCCCAATTACCCGATATACTTCATGGTGTTTTTTCATGCAGAGCATACAAGTGGAACGAAGCTGGAGCATTGGGATTTTAATAGGGCCAAGGAGCAGAATTTTAGGAGACTAGAAGTGATGCTCTATTTGCTATGCTACCAGAAGCAAAACAATGAGTCTCATGTTTGTGAAACGGACGTAGGACTCTTACAACCATGCTCTTGGCTGAGCATTGTTGTTTGTGACAAAACTCACTTGTATACTTGTAACACCAAATTTGCCATTTCTAAAGGCACTGATCTTGTAATTTTAGTTGTATTTCTGTGAAGAATCAACACTAACTTTCTCACATCTCATTTCAATAAAATGCTTTGCTGAGAAACTTGTAAGTATTCAGGTGGATGTCACTTTACATTAAACGCTTTGGCAGACCAAGCAGATCCAAAATGCCAAAGAAGTTCAGATGCAATCACCCAGACGACCAAAATAATACGGTGCTCTGACAGGTCAGAGGTATTTTAAGGACATTACTGTGAATGTCCTTAAAATACCTCACTATTTGTAACAAACCTCAGTGCTAATTAACCATACTGACATATCATCCTTTTTATATACAATTAAATGAGTATACAATTTATAAATAAAATATTTTTGACACTTTTCATAAGTGCATGTGCAGTTTCTAAGTCCTACAAATAAGATACTGGAGTTTGCTTTCTGCCTGCACTATTAAGACTCGGTTCCTTAAACTAAGCTCAGACGTCTGCAGCTGGTCTTCTTATACCATTTCATCTTCTTCCCAGGAATATTTTCCCTAAACGTAGCCAACTTATAACCCTGTTTCAACTTTAAAGTTAATGTTAACTTCGTAGTCTGCCAGTGTTTTTAAATGAATATTATCTTTTGAGACTCATAAACATGTCCTGTATTTAAACCCATCAGGCAGCCAGATTTCTAAATACCAGTCTTTACTTAGGGGGAAAAAATCTATACAGATTCAGATTCAGTAGTACTAAGATATTGTGGGCTGTAGATACACATGTATACTGACTAATGTACTACATACTATACACTTCTTCTGGTCTTAATAGTAAACATTAAGATGGGAAGAAGTGTGAGAAAAGTGTCAGACTTTTAGTATAAAGTTGTACAGATTGAAACGCATGGATAAAGATGAAAAGGAAAAGACAAAGCAATAGGTGAAATGGGACAGACTAGGCGCAGTGTAAGAGGATTAGTGAGAGAAAGAGAAAGACAAGAATGAGATAAAAAACAGGATTGGGGCAGAATGTTAAGATATGAGGAAGAAAAAGAATTACAGTAAAATATGCTTCATGGGTAAGAATGATGGGGGTGATGAATGGCCACAACCGTGGAGGTGGGATATTAAAATATTATGCCAATATTATGTCTAAAATGATGTGTATTTGTCTACATGTACTCTCTTCTACTCTAACTTCAGAAAACATTATCCTCAGTCTGACACAGACTAAATGTAAGGCATCTCCCAAAAAGTTAGAGCAGCGGTCCCCAACCTTTTTTGCGCCACGGACCGGTTTATGCCCGACAATATTTTCACGGACCGGCCTTTAAGGTGTCGCGGATAGATACAACAAAATAAAACTAGTACCGGTACTGAAAAAAAGAAGATTTATTCATAGCACACGTGAAAAGACCCAGGAAAACCGAGTAAACAATAAAAACGATAACAAAATAACGCTGAAAACCGATAAAAACCCTGAAAACCATACATTTCACACCCGAGCCTCAACTCTCGCGGCCCGGTACCAAACGACTCACGGACCGGTACCGGTCCGAGGCCCGGGGGTTGGGGACCGCTGCGTTAGAGCACTTATGGAAATATGTGATGTCTTGATGAATTGAGCAGGTATTTGAAGTTTACGCAGCACCATTCTCGCATGAAAATATCTTAAAAGTTTATTTTGTGACCCAGACAGAGTAATGTTTCAAACTCCGCCACTCTGTGTCCCTCCGCCACTGCCTCGTTTGAGTTTTGGACGAAATGGATTCTGGGATATTGCATTTCGTCATTTTGAGCTGATTGGAGACCAGAACAGCCAATCAGATCTTTTTGCATCCAAGTCTGCAATTGGCTGGTTTTGTGGCATAAATATAACAGCGTACACAAAGAGTTGAACGCGCACGAGCAACACATTGCGAGCGAGCGCAAATACAAAAACTGAGCGAGAGGGGCTGCTATTGTGTGTGTGTATGGATAATAGCAAACACTGAAATACATTTTTTGCACGCAGCAATGAATTTTGTTCACTCAAATCCAGCTTTTCTTCGCTCAAAATAAATTTCTCCTCAAAATGCAACACTTGCACTTGCAAACTTTTTCTTACTTGCGCTCAAATCTTTTTTACGTGCGCTCAGAATAGTGGCACAAAAATAACGCCATAGATAGCTTGCTGAAGAACTGGAGTTTCTTCTTCCCCCTCCATGCTGTCAGACACTTGAAAGTGACCCACGCGTGCTTCTCAGCCAATCACAGCGGTACAGACACCCAGCCTTCCGTTTCCACTATAGTCTTTCATTCAAATACATTATTCTCTTGCATACATATATTTTCTTCAGACATGTATGCATTCTCTTCTTACATACATATATTATTTGTGAGATTAAATGCATATTGAATGCATGTAAATGAGAGCAAAATGTAGGAATGCATAAATGAAAATGTTTGTATGTTAGAGTGAAAATGTTTACATATGTACATTAAAATACATGTATAAGAGAGCACAATATTGCAATGTGTGTGTTAAATATGTGTAAACATGAGAATAAAAATATCTAAATATAAAAATTAAAATAAAACTATGTGAGAGTGAAAATATATGTGTGTGAAAGAAGAATGTATGTGTGTGAGAGTGAAAGAATGTACACACTATTTCATACACATACATGTATTCACTTCCATTTGACTTCTTAAGCCAGGGCCATTTTACCATTTGTTATGGTTTTCTGCTACAATAAACTGATGGGAATTGCTGTTGTCCTGCAAGTAGAGCAAAAAATGGTGCAGGGAGAAATTTGTGATTTAGAGCAGAACAACAGAGGACAAACTGGAGTAAAAAGACAGAAAGAAGACAATGATGGTCACGATTAATATTTCACTGTAAGGGAGGTAACTAAGATGTGGATAAATAACTCTTATCTGTATGATTATCTCATTAAGCCTCTCCTAGCCATGTGCTTTTCTTTTCACTGTTTCCTAAAGGAAAGAGTTGTTTTTACTCCAGGAGTCAGAGATCAGCTACAACACTAATCCTGCAGCAGAAATTATTGGATTTACTCAAAACACTTGGTGGCACTGCAGACTTTGGTCAGATCTCTGTACTAAAACTTTTTCCCATACTTTATAAATAAAATAATGTCGTAAAGACAGGATAACTCTTTTCTTCATAAGTAATTTTTTTCATTCTATTGATAAATATCTAACATTTCACGCAATATAGGAACTTATACTATACAATTGACTACACTACAAAAAAAATATCAAACCAAGCAATCTGATTTACATATGAATCAGATTATGCTATTTCTTTGAACATGTATTTAAACTGACTGACTTAAAAATACTAATTTGACTCTGTTTTGACAGACTGGGGCAACTGGTCTTGTAGATTTTTTAAAAAATGACGTGAGAGAGCATGCGCTTTTGCTAGACTATTGAATTAAATTCTAAGCCTGTGTGAATCCTCAATGATTCCATTGACTATGATTGACTGGATACTGGGACACGCAATGAGAGTGATTAAAAAGGAAGCAAAGTAGTTCTTGCAGTGCCCTTACATGTGGGGGCAACTTCCTGGTTAAACAGGAAGTCTCAGAGGAGCTTTATGGGTTCACCCTCCTCTGTAGCGATCTGTCTGCAAGGAGACAAGACAATTCCATTACCCAGCAATGTAGCACAGGTCCCTTGAGTGCGTGTGTGTTTGTGTGTGTGTGTGTGTGTGTTGGGGGGGGATACGCACCAAAACAAGACATCAATTCATGGTGTGTCTGTGTGTGTTTGTGTAGAAATAAGTTGCCTGAGGATGGAGATGCACAGGATTCTAACGACAGAAATCACACCTTCTTGTATTAAGAGGTTGGAAACACTCAGTGTGTGGTATGGCATTTCATTGGTCACATTTTGTGCTATCCATTATCTTATTTATTCAAAAAGTGTCATCTAAAAGTGTCATGTGAGCTTAATTAAACTCATATTAAATATACTAACGTTATACTCTTTGGATGGGACAACAACAAGAGCTAGAGTAAACAGCTATAAGTAAATATCATTTTAGTTGTTATATCTATTTGCATCTACTAATACAAGTACTACATCTACTAAAAAAAAGACACACCAATAGTATGGAATGGTATTGTGTCCTGCTGCCTAATTCAAATGGTGATTTACACACCCCTTATTGATTAAGGATTGACTGGACTTGGAATTAAGAAGCAGGGAAAGAATGACTGCATATTTTGTTCCATTTCTGGTCTTCCAAGTATGGTTTTTGAGCACTAACCACACTCACACAGCAACATGCACATGGGTTAAACAAATCAACTCGATACTCCAACACTAGTGGTTAAGACTTTGGTTGCAATTTGTAGCATTAAGGAAAAAAAAGCAACTGTTTACATAATGTCATTGCTATGATCTGAGAGCAGCTCAAACTGGATTTGTTTACAAGAATGGGTGCCAAACCTAGATCCCTCTTTTTTTGTGTGATGATTTGTGGTATAAATTCATTACTATACAGACACAATTCTTGCTTGCAAGATGAATGCTTTTCTTCATTGTACATGTTTAAAATGTTGTCATTACAGTAATGGAAGCAGAGGAGTGGTTGCGGGCAGGGGCTGGTTTTGTATCATCTCAGCTGGCATTCTGAGTGGCATACTGGCTGAGTAGCTGAATTATGGGCTCTAAAAACAGGGAGTCAATAGCAACAATGCTTTTAGACACTCATGCATGTGTTGCATGTTCTTAAGGTGATAATCACTATCATTTCAAAGTTGTGAGAAAAGTTACCTCTAAATGGAAGGAAAGAAGAAGTGGTCCATCTCAGTTTTCAAACCGGGGTTTCTGACTGTCAGTCTCTTAAATGCCCATCATTCAGAATTTACTCATTGCCACTGCATTTGGTGATGGGGTGGTTTACATACGTCGGATGATTTTTTTTCGGTGAACCTTTTTCTGGTAATAATAATAATTAAAAAAAATAGCTCAAAACTTTGATTACATTCACAAATTATATATGTTTTACACTGTATATTTAACCCTCTGTATCCCATAACAACCCCTTTTTTATGTTTACTCCCAAGTCACCTCAAGTGCTTCTGTTCATCTGTAGCATCTGAGCCTATGAAACTTTGTGAAAGGAGTCTGACATTGATCGATGAGTCTGTGAAGTGTTGAGGATATCCCGAACTTTTTTGTCAGTAAGGTCGCTTGTTTTTACCACACTTAGCTGTTGTCAATAACACTTTATCTGAAATAAAGCTAGCATCATCATACTCTCACAGTATGACTTTCTAAACACTTTAAGTCTAACTTTATCTTAAAACAATTTGTTGTTGTTTTAGCTGACTAGATGTCAGCTGAGCTGTGCACAGATGGAAGATTTACATGTGTAATCCTGCTGACAATAGATAATTTCAATAATATAAGGAATAAATAAGCAGATTTCTGTAAATTCTTTAAGCTTTTTTTTTGGCTAAATATGAGTGTTTATAATATTCACCAGTTTCTCCCTTTTCTTCAAAATTGTCAAGAACATTTTAGTAGAATTCTGTTGGAGTGTGGAGGGTTAAATAAAACTTTTTTTCCTCAGGTACTCATGTTTCCTACAAAATAAGCCTCAGTAATTAACCGTCACACTGTACATTAAGTACTTCAATTGAACAGATGAGTTTATCTAGTTGTTACATCTGAACTAAGTCAATACAAACATTTTTCAAAGAGTTATCATCATGTAGTAGAGCTTTCAGTGAAATTGACTTTGAAAAAATACATAAAATAATGTATGCTATCATATGTAAAATGTTTCCCTAAAGAAAAGGTCCTTCTGTACTTTCCTCCATCTCCCTGATAATTTTAACCATGGAACATCCTTTTGCAGAAGATGTAAACTTTAAGTTATTTCTTTGTGATATAACCAAGTTGCACATAGACTATGTCTAAAACTTGCATAAAGTGCAGCTGGTTCTCACTAGCAGTATAATGCAGCTGACAGGTGAGTGGCTGGATATATGATGCTATGCTGTTAATGCTGTGTTTGCTGGGAGGCTTAATAACTGGTTGGGTGCAGCTCATCTTGCTATACTATAAATTGTTTAGCTGACGGTCATTGAAGCAATACATACAAGAATGGACAAAGCCAGAGAAGAGGAGGACAGCAATAACTTCACTGTTGTGACAGCAAAGGATGCACTATCCCACAAGCGCTTCAGTGTTTTATGACCGCTTGCTAATTAAATTATAATGAAATTTTACTGGGTGTACTCTTTCATTTTCTATTGTATTTTTTTAAGCCATATGTCACTTTCTATTTTACCAGCTTTATGTTACCCCCTTTACCAGTTAACATCACGTCTTGTTCTGAAGATACAGTCTAAAGACGTCACTGAGTACTTGGGTGCTGAAGTTTCCTTGTGTGTCTCTCTGTTTATGCGTGTGGATGAGGAGATGGACAGTTTTTAAAACAAAGTAACAGAGAGAATGTAAACTAACAGTTATATACAGTGGTGAAATAATACAAATGGGAAAAGAAACACACATCAAAGCAGCACTATATTTCCACATGAAACTCAACACAAACAAGTGCTGTCTCCTTGTGCTAACATTATGTTGACACAGTCCATAAATTCGGTGTGAAGGTGGACCAAGTGCGCATACACTAGTGTTCCTAATGCAAACCAGTGTAAACACAAAGCCAAGCGATGCTGCCTAACACAAATGAAAAAGCCGGCGTAGATAGATGGATGCTAGAAAGAGTGGGAAAATAAGGACGTCATACAAGGTTGCTTTACACATGTACACATACGCATGAAGAATAACGAAAGGCAAGATAAGGAGGATGAGAGATAATCAAAAAAGTTTGAGAGACAGAGACACAGAGTGAAGGAGAAAAACTAAAAAGCATAAACAGATGGCTCTGTGCTATTCTCCTGATAACACTTCTATCTGTGTGAAACATAACAAGCCCCCAGTGTAAGTAATAAACGCTGCATAAAATCAAACTACCATCATGATGGTAATCAGAACAAGTGTAGCCTGTCATGATGTCATTATCACTGTAGCTGCACAACACTTAAAGTTTTGTAGGTGGCAGTTAACATAATGAAAAAAAATGTAGCCAGAAAACAAAGTCACAGTCATAACAGACAATAAAACACAGACAGAAGAGATTTAGCAATGCGGAGTTACAGTTGCTGCCACCCCAGCAAATCTTGAACGTGTCATAAAATCACAGACTGTTATTGAGACAGTTAGATTCAGTGCTAAAAGTAGGTTAGCAAAGTAGGATCTGACCCTTGATGAATGAATAAAATAAAACTCTGTTTGTCTCTCACACACAAAGTGTCATTTTGATAGCAGTAAAGCAGCTCCAGTCTTCCACATGTGTTTGCACACAGATACTGTTTCCATCTGTCCGTCTAAGGCTCGCTCTCTCTCTCTCTGTTTTATGCATACCTAAACATACACACATATCCTGGCCTGTTTGTGAATTGCATCATTCCCCCCGCTGACATAATTTGCCATAACATAAAAGTCATTAAATCAGTATTACTTCAGCATTGTGTAATTCATCACTGCTGATATGATTAACCAAACTGCCATGCGCTCATATAGTCTCATTCATCAAACATTTGCTTGGAAATGTAACATTTAACATCAGCACTGGGATAAAATCGTGATGGGTTGTGTGTTTGGCCTCTATTGGTTCTGTTGACAAGTGGATAGAATCATACTGGCATGGTTTACTGTTTAGCTAAAGGGGACGTGAGCTGACCGCTTTTTCAAAAATATCTTTAACCATTGAGTGTTTATTTATTTTATTTGTTTGTTTTTTTGGATCGGTTATTTCTATGCATGATTCACAAAAGTCATTTTAACATTTCACCTGGCACAAATGAGATAAATGAACCGGTCGACCTGTCTTTCAATTTGCTTTTCTCAAAAATAGAGTTGTGGTGGACTCAATAACACAAGAGTGTCAGAAAGATGCACGCTGTATGGGCTATTCCCCCCCTTGGAGTGATGAATCATGTGCTGTGTATCAAAATTTGCCACCGTTCTGAAGTAGCCTACTGTGACTGATGCCAAGAAGATATTTAATTTCACTCTCTAGCCTTCTTGCAGCTACAGTGTGATTTCTGTAAAAAATGTAATTTAAAATGTTGTCTATTCCTTTTACTACTAACAGACTGAAAAGGAGGGAAGACAGAGAGTGATCATTTTCATGTGAACAAACACTGCCCAGCAGAGATAATGTCCCTGCTTTTTTTTATTTTAACTACAGTAAGTAGATAATAATTCACTGTTGACTGAACATTGTTTTTATTCAATCTGTCATTTAAGATTGACATTCAATCTGTCATGAGGCATAACTGCAGTGACAGATGAATTCAAAAATAACAGCCAAGCTAATGAATGGAGGATGATAAATATAATAACTGTGAATAAGTTATGTGATGTATTATAAATAAGGCAGAACGCTAATCTGCTGGTTAGAGAAATCACTTGTCATTAAAATCATTATTAACATTTATGAACATTCAAATATTTGGACATCCTGTAAGCTATACCAGTATACCACACAAAAGCATGTACTAAGATTAACGTTTAACTTAAATAGAGACCAACTCATGAAATTACTTCTGGGGTTCTTCTTTTCATTGTCATATAAACTGTTCAGCTTAGTCAATAAAGCAATTTATAACAAAGGCAATTTCATTCAAGTCATCTTCTTGCCATTTACCACTCCCTCCAACACACTTATTATGCAAAGAATAAGTGCATAAAACTTTCACCATGAAAATAATGGATTTAAAATGAGGCCAATGCCAACTCACAAACCCTCATGGCAGTCCATTAAAAGTGACATCATTTATTTTTCGTATGATTATTACGATTATGCACACCATAACAGGAAATAGACCAAATATAATTTTAACAGCTATTCATAAGAACTGGTCAGCTGGCAGCAGATCTACTGTAAAGATTGTTATCACAACAATTCAAGTTTTATATTGGCATTTAAAATTTGAATGAAACAGCCCCTCAAACATTACAGCGTACTATTAAAATTGTCATTTAGCTGAAGTGCTCACTTTGCACGGAACAAAAAGAATCTGGAAATTTGGTAGCCAGCTGTATGTTGACCCTCGCAGTCGTTAATACAAAGTCATAACATCAGGACCTGTGACTAGTCAATAGAATGGATTCAGCTTCTTAAGTAATACTCCTCAGTCTTTGGACACAGTTGATTGCAGGGATGGTCGCAGGTTTTATAAGCTCTGACCATCCCGCACTCAAAGCTTATTTCAAAAGGGCCTCTACTGTGATTCCACTAAGACTGGAATGATATCACAAATGATATCACAAGCATCAACTGTAACTATCTTTCAGTCAAAGCTGATCACATATTTAGACCTTTTTTTGTCAAGCTTTGGAAGCAGCTGAAGTTGGAATTGTGGTTGGAGGGTTAGGGTTGTTGTTGGTTTGAATGTATGTAGCATGATTTTTTTTATTTGTACTGATTATCATTATTATTAGTAGTAGTAATAGTAGTAATATAATGCAAAGTCATTTGGTTTTAGATGTGTTAAAGACATAAAATGTACTTGTTTCTTCATTATTTGATGCTGTATATTGACAGAATGGTATCATACATTTAGTTATAAATTCTTAATGGAACAACAAAACTCTGGCAAATTTCCATGGAGACATAAAATGTAAGCATTAATGACAGCTAGTGCTAATAAGGTTAAGCTAATTGACTTAATTCAGTTTGTTAAGAGACAGCCCTCAACAACAATAAAAATAGTAACAGACTCACCGTGTGTTAAAGAAGTTTATATTTTAGGATTCATCACAATTCTCATTTATGTGTACATTTTACCATCTTGTTACTTTACTTTCTTGAGTAATTTTACATTACACAGAAAGCTACTTAAACATGAAATAAGACTAAGCAGGGCATCTATAGCCATTATTTTTATCACATTTTTATCAGATTACTTTTGAAATTATCAGCAGTGTCATACTTGTTTCTATGTTGTTGGGGATTTTTTTCTTTGTTTTTTGTTGACATCCCAATGGCATCAAGAGTAGCTTATTTTATTTTACTACTTTCTCATTTCATTCACCTTTTGTCTTTCCATCTTATGTCTGCAATCACTCACTTTCCCTTCGGGATGATTAAAAATGTGTCATGTCTCATCCTTAACACTTAGAGGGCAAATGTGCCCTTCCTATTGAAAGTAAGCTACTGTACTTACTTCCAATTTGGAGAAAGATGGCTTCATGCTTGTCATCATCTTGCTTCTGAAAACAGGTGTAGAGTCCAGTATGGTTCAGGGACACGTTAGTCAGGATCAGTCTGGGGCCTTCTAGACTGTGCTGGGTCTTCACATATGTCCCATTCATCTTCCATGATACTGATGCATCATTGTCCAGGGAGCCACACTGCATGGTGACATCACTGCCTATTCGTCCATACTGGATCCTATCAGCTAAAAAGAGACAGAGACAATGATTAAGTGCTGGTGATAGCAACAGCTAATAACCACTAAAATATCTGTGCAGTGTAATTACTGCCCTGCGTGCATGTTGGCCCTTGGCAACTGAACACAGACTTCCAATTCAGGATTCAACACACTTCCAATTAATCTATTTTTATTCTTTTGTTGTTTTTTCTGTGTGTGTTTCTGGACACTAATTCTCTCTCTAAATCGCTTTCATATATGTTTATTTTGTGTGCACAAAAAATATATATTTTCTACTTTATGGAACAAAGTTTCAAATTTTGGCAGTGACATGAATCATTTTGCTGCTCACGTCAGAAACGGTACCTTAAGGGACAGATTTTCACAACTCAATTGCATTATGATTTTAAAATGTTCCGGTTAGGTTTAGGTATTAAACACTACCTCGTTAGGTTTGGAAAAAGATGGTTTGGGCAAAAATATAACAGTTGCTATTTCACAGCTCAATTTCCTGATTGGCAGACTGACACATTGCTGCAGAAAGCTCTTGACAACCTTTCTGCTACAGACAAACAACACATTATGATGTATAATTGAAATATATTTCAAAAATGTGGGGACTGACAAATAAAACCCCAAAACAAATCATGTCCATAAACACAATCAACTTTCTTTGACTATTTCTATTATTAGCAAATTTTGAAAGAGAAAGTAGATTCTGACGTGTCTTTTCATTGATGCCTTTAGCCTTCTGTTAACTAACAGCAATGCCCAGTCTGGAAAGTAGTTGGGTCTGTGACCTCCAGGGTTAGGGGTTATATGTGAGCCTAATGGGTGTTCTTGCCAAACACTGGGGTTAGTAGCCCTGTTGTGTTGATAAGCCTCATGGGGCATGCCACGACCACAGAGACTGAAGACCTCAGATTAACACTTAACACTGGGGATCAACAGCACAACAAGAAACAACAATATAATATTGATCTCCATCTCTGTAAAAGCCCTCTTCTATGAACAGGGGGTGGGGGTGGGGGGTGGGGGGGGCGCTGCCTCTACTGGCTGTAGATCAAATGCTGTCGAGATCCTTGTCTTGGTCTGATGTCTCTTTCCTTGACTTTTTATTTGTGTGTCTCTCCCCACCCACCTTTGTTTCTCACCACAATGCCTTTTTTTTCACTTGAGCTCGCTTCCATCTCTCAATCTACTCAGACATGCTTCTTAACACAGCTGATACAGATGTCAACCCAGTGTTTCATGTATATTTCATGTCCCATAACAGAGCCATCTATATTTAATGGGGACAAGATCCTTGTCCCCATTAACATTAACCCAACGCTGTTTGTTCTCTTCGTCTTCCATTCCACCGTTCATTACCCCTCACTAACCCTTTCTTTTTGTAATTCTCTGTGATTCATGCCATCTTCATTTTTTTTTCTATTATTATCATTTTTTTCTTCTGCTGTCCGCCCGAGCCATCTCCACGCTCGCCCTCCAAATTTGCCAAATAATGTGTGTGCATATGCATGTCAGTGGCAAGAAATGCCAATTCCTTTGATCTCCTTCTCTGTCAACTTACTTTGAAAAAGTTTGTGTGACTTTATTTACATAAAAAGCTATTTGCATCTTAGCATAAACCTTAAAGTTTGACTTTGATGTTAGCTTTGATGATGATGCTGGTGCCCTGGTGCTTCATGTGACAAGGAAGAGAAGAGAAGAGACCTTGAATTTTAAGTCAGTGGTCATTCATTGCGCTTTCAAACCAACTAACTGCAGAATAAATTGTGTGATTACTGGTAACTTGTAATAGTAATTCTTACTTATCAAAGGCACAGAAGTCATTTCAAAACTGATTTGAACACTGACACTGAGTTGTTAATAGAATAGAAGTGGAAAGTCATGAATGTCATCCAACTGATTTCATCAGAAAGAAGTTGTTATTAGTAGCTGAAAGAAAAATGACGTCCCTGGCGAGAGCTTACCCCTTACAAAATTTTTGCACTTAGCATTTCTTGTTTTTGTGATGGTCAGTACCCGTCTATGTACAGCAATGATTCTTTAACCTCTCCTGTCCCCCTCAATGCCCCATCCAATCCTTTGTATCTTCTCAGGTTACATCACATTCTCACTGCCTCAGTCCTTTCAAATATCCAGTCACATCTTTCGCCTTTGCTCCCTCTCCATCTCTCTCCATTTCATTTTGTCCTCTCACTTCTCCTTGTCTTTCTTCTGTCCTATCAACACTCTCCTCCTCTCCTCTCACTCTCTGTGTCAGTCTCTATCTTTATCGTTCATCCTCCACCCTTGTCTATGTGTCACTCCCTGCCATCTGCCTGTATCAATGACCTGCTTTGAACTTCAACTTGTCCTGTTAGCTGATGATGATTCACAAACAGTGTCCAGTGTGTACCAGAATTATATTTTCTGGGCTCAGTGCATTCAAGCTGTTGATTCCTGTTGATTCATCTTAGTTTAACTTATTCAGATAACCCGTAAGATTTTTCTCCTCATTGCTTTGTGTCGCTATACTTCCCACTCATCAAGAAGTCACAGATTCAGAGACAGAGTTAAAAACGTCCTCAGCTGGTACAGTTATAACTACTGACTATTCTCAGCTGGGGGCTGATAAACACAGAGTGTTCTGCTAAATATTTAAGGATTAAAAATGTTCAGTGTGGTATTAAATCAAGTGTGAATTCATATTACTGAAGTTACATTTAATCCACTAGAACAGTTTGGATAACTTGTGTAGTTTATGGCACCAGAGAATTAACTTTATCAGGATTTTAGGCTTCGTCCTTCAGTCATACAAACTCCAGTTGCACAGATAAAATAGTCTTATGGAGTCTTAATATACCAAAAATCAACATATGATAATGTCCGTGAGCCCTCCATGCTGTAGTACTACTATCTGCTGTAGGGATGCTTGCTGTTACCTCTGTGTCTGCTTTTGTTTATCCTTCTGAGAGTTATTCTCACTATTCTCTCTTATCTTGTCCCCCCTCTGTATATCTCATTGCTCATCTTTTGCTCTCTCCTCTCCATTACTTTCGCTCCCTCTGACCTTGATGCTGCTCACTTACATGCCATATGAATTGTGTTGAAACTTCAGTATTCATTCATGGTATATCAGTGATCAGTAGTCTTCTAACATGCCTCTCATGCATAATACACCTTATAGCAACAGTGGAAACACAAGCAGATACTTATGATTACAATCATGTACTAACTGGCGTATAAGTAGACTGCCCTGCATAATGTCCTCATGCCTCATGACCATCTACACAAGCAGGCCTAATAACCATAATGGCATTCAACTCAAGTGCTATTGTTCTCTTGGTAATAGACAGGGCACTTTACGCAGTGGTAGAACACTGGTTTTCTCTGCTAAATGACAATATGAACCACAAATGTCCTTCACAAAGATTTAGTGTTACTAATTTTACTTATTATTCTTTTCATTTGGTTTGAAGCCAGTTGAGACTGCCTAAGTATATACAGAGCTTATATACAGAGCTTAACTACCCCAGAGTCTTAAGAAAAGATCATTTATTGACTACCTCCAAAACCTCTCATCTAGCAACCAAAAGTACACAATTTTGGAACTAAAAACAGGATTCAATCTGATGAATTATATTAGTGCGAGTTTTTTTTTTTGTTTTCTCTCCTTTCAAGTTGAAACACCAGAGTCCAAAAATGAACCACGTCAATGGCATGCTGCTAGCATTAGATTCATGATTTAATGGCATTTCATCTGCTATTTTTCATGCTTACCACCAACAACACAAACATCAAGCGCAACCTAAAAAAAAGTTACACCACAGCTTAAAAGTAAAACAAACAAAACAGTGAATGCATAATTCAAGTCACAAGTTCAGGGTTTTAAAAAAATACCACATATATTACATTTGAAATGCTTGGAAATGTAATGTGGTAAGTTTCTTTCAATGTGTG
This sequence comes from Neolamprologus multifasciatus, assembly GCF_963576455.1. Taxonomy (NCBI): domain Eukaryota; kingdom Metazoa; phylum Chordata; class Actinopteri; order Cichliformes; family Cichlidae; genus Neolamprologus; species Neolamprologus multifasciatus. The sequence goes on along the minus strand of NC_140445.1, from coordinate 30,660,302 downwards.
TGCATCCGCACGCACACCACACCATCAGGGCCCAAGGGAAGGCTAGTTTCTCAACATTTTTTTACTTGCCAGGAAACTTGAACTTTGCATTAAATGTGGGATTCTGCGGGGCACTGAGGGCATTGCAGTTCTTATGCAGTCCTGTGATGTTTTCAGTATATTACGATTTAACAATAAAGAGCCAGCATAATGTCATATTTTGGCTAAGAAGAGGCAAGACAATCCAGTATTGCTGTCCAGGGGCTATTTAAAGAAAAACAAGCACATTCAGAGAAACCCAAAAGCAACTGGCTGTACATCTAACTCCATGAGCTGTTTACTAAACTGACATAAGCAACGAGTCCACATAAACAAACACAGGCAGATTAACTTATAGTGATGTATATACATGTACATTAGCATGTGTACAGAAACTTGCGCAACGGCAAGTGCATAACACTAGGATTCTAACACAATAAATGTTTAAGAAAATATAGTACATATAGAATTATTTCATTATTGTAAATTACAACGATTCTTAAGGGAATTAATTTGTTACTTTTAAATGTATTTTAAATCAGCGGTCCCCAACCCCCGGGCCTCGGACCGGTACCAGTCCATGAGTCGTTTGGTACCGGGCCGCGAGAGTTGAGGCTCAGGTGTGAAATGTATAGTTTTCAGGGTTTTTAATCGGCTTTCAGCGTTATTTTGTTATCGTTTTTATCGTTTACTCGGTTTTCCTTGGTCTTTTCACGTGTGTTATGAATAAATTTTATTTTTTTCAGTACCGGTACTAGTTTTATTTTGTTGTATTTATCCGCCACACCTTAAAGGCCGGTCCATGAAAATATTGTCAGGCATAAACCGGTCCGTGGCGCGAAAAAGGTTGCGGACCGCTGTTTTAAATCAATCAAAAAAAAATCAAAATTTATTTATATAGCACATTTTAAAGACCGAAGTACACCAAAGTGCTTTCCAGTAAAATCATGATACAGATAAAAAAAATTACAATATAAAATATAAATTACAGATATAAATAAAATAAATATATACATATATACATATATATTTTATACATATATACATATATATTTTATATATATATATATATATATATATATATATATATATATATATATATATATATATTTTATATATATATATATATATATATATATATATATATATATATATATATATATACAGATCATTAACAAGACTGGCTACGGATACCGACTACAGAACGGAGCAGTTGTCAGCCACCTCCTGTACATGGATGACATCAAGCTGTATGCCAAGAGTGAACGAGACATCGATTCACTGATCCACACTACCAGGCTATACAGCAATGACATTGGAATGTCGTTCGGGCTGGAGAAGTGTAGTCGGATGGTAACAAAGAGAGGGAAGGTAGTCAGAACTGAGGGGATTGAACTACCAGAAGGCAACATTGCAGACGTAGAGGACAGTTACAAGTACCTGGGGATCCCGCAGGCGAATGGGAACCATGAAGAGGCCGCTAGGAAAGCTGCAACCACCAAGTACCTGCAGAGGGTCAGGCAAGTCCTGAGGAGTCAGTTGAACGGTAAGAACAAGATCCGGGCCATCAACACGTACGCCCTGCCCGTGATCAGGTACCCTGCTGGGGTTATAGGCTGGCCAAAGGAGGAGATAGACATAAAGACAAGAAAGCTCCTTACCATGCATGGAGGGTTTCACCCCCAAGTCCAGCACCCTGAGGCTGTACGCTAAGCGGAAGGAAGGGGGCCAGGGACTGGTGAGTGTCAGCACCACAGTCCAGGATGAGACAACAAACATCCAAGAATACATCACGAAGATGGCCCCAACTGACAGCGTGCTCAGTGAATACCTCAGGCAGCAGAAACCCAAGAAAGAGGAGGGAGACGAGGAACCATCATGGAAGGACAGGCCCCTGCACGCTATGTACCACCGGCAGATAGAGGAGGTGGCTGATATCCAGAAATCCTACCAGTGGCTGGACAAAGCTGGACTGAAAGATAGCACAGAGGCACTAATCATGGCAGCACAAGAACAAGCTCTGAGTACAAGATCCATAGAGGCTGGGGTCTATCACACCAGGCAAGACCCCAGGTGCAGGCTGTGTAAAGATGCCCCAGAGACAATCCAGCACATAACAGCAGGGTGCAAGATGCTAGCAGGCAAGGCATACATGGAACGCCATAACCAAGTGGCCGGCATAGTGTACAGGAACATCTGTGCCGAGTATAACCTGGAAGTCCCAAGGTCAAAATGGGAAATGCCCCCAAGGGTGGTGGAGAATGACCGAGCTAAGATCCTGTGGGACTTCCAGATACAGACGGACAAAATGGTGGTGGCTAACCAACCGGACATAGTGGTGGTAGACAACAGAAGAAGACGGCCGTAGTGATTGATGTAGCGGTTCCGAATGACAGCAATATCAGGAAGAAGGAACACGAGAAGCTGGAGAAATACCAAGGGCTCAGAGAAGAGCTCGAGAGGATGTGGAGGGTGAAGGTATCGGTGGTCCCCGTGGTAATTGGAGCGCTAGGTGCGGTGACTCCCAAGCTAGGCGAGTGGCTCCAGCAGATCCCGGGAATAACATCGGAGATCTCTGTCCAGAAGAGCGCAGTCCTGGGAACAGCTAAGATACTGCGCAGGACCCTCAAGCTCCCAGGCCTCTGGTAGAGGACCCGAGCTTGAAGGATAAACCGCCCGCAGGGGCGTGCTGGGTGTTTTTTTTTTTATATATATATATATATATAAAATAATTACATAATCTAAATGCAAAGCCAGATGTAAATTACCCTAATTAGCCTTGAATGCCAGGTTAAACAAATACGTTTTTAGACGTGATTTAAAAGACTGAATGGAATCTGATGTGCGAATATGATCTAACATGCAGTTCAGAAGTAAAGAAGATATATATATATATGCACAGCTTTGTATTCTATCACAACATTTAAGATAATACATGCACATCAATGATCATGAAACTGCTAATGTTTAATCGTAAGTATCTGCTTGTGTTTCCACTGTTGCTATGCATGAAACTGCCATACCGCAATCCCAGTTCATACACACAGTAATCATGACAAAAGTGACCTCATATAAGATTATACACTTGGGATGCACACACACACATACACACAAACAGTGTTCAAATATAGTAGTTCAGGCCAAGGTTAAAGCAAGCACAAATGTAGTTAAGACTATTGGAAGAAAATAAATTACATTTTATGGGAAAAAAGTCAAAGACACACAAAGACTCAGTGTTGTATTGTTTGCTTTATGTGAAATGCAATGACACCTTTTCAATTCTTGTCTTCATTCTCTTCATTCCTTAGACCGTGATTAATAATTATTTGACCAGAAAGATCAATTAAAGGCAAATTATCATTAGACTTGTGCCGCTGAGGATATTTGTGAGTAAGAGCAGCCATGCTGTTTGATTAGCTGATTAAACATGGCTAGAATTACTTGTTCAAATATAAAGTTCCAGTGTTATACCTTTCTAATGCTCTGCTGTCAAATGTCTTTGGATGAAGTGCAGTCATTGACTTAGAGGATAAACTTCTCATCAGGTTTTCTGAGCTGGAAAAGGGTTTCAAATGATTTGATTTTGCAAATGTGGTTCAGAGGTTATAGGCTAAACTGAACTAATGCTGTAAAAGACTTGCAATAGCTCACATATGGCATAAAACTTGAAAGTACAACTTTAATCTTGATCTGGTTTTAATTAGAACATATTTGTAGTTAGTTAGTTTAAAGTGTTTCAAAAAAAATGTTGATCAGCTTACATGGTATGGAAAAAGGTTAGTAAGATATACACTCTTTGCAGTGAAGTCAGTTTGGTATATTCTCTGAGCTGGTGGAGCAGCAGCCATATTGGACACACAAATTCTCACATGAAAACAGTTTGACCTTGTCACAGACTCATATGCACAGATTTATGTTGTAACCAAGGCTACAAGCCATTAAACTATCATGAACACCCTTTTGACTAGATTGGAATACTGATGAATTTTGATTGTGGTGAACCAACTGTGTAAGCATGTGTATGTATGTTAGCGTTTCATTACACAGAATATCTTGCCAAAAATATTTTGACTGTTTTATCCTTTATATATTTTGTTCTTTTATGCTTTTATGTGCATTTCTTTTGCCTCTGTGTTTTAATACCATTTAACATGCTACCATGCTGGTTCTTTGCCATAGCCTTCATCCTCCCTGTTACTTCATCTTACTCTTTTGTATGTTAAGCACTTTGGTACACCACTGGTTTTTAAATGTGCTATATAAATAAAGTTTGTTGTTGTTGTCATATATGAGGATGATTCCTTATCATTATGTGTCTGTGACTTCACTTGTGCACACATGTGTGTTTTTAAAGTGTGTGTCTGTGAGCAACCAGCTGTAAGTTATGATGTGACTGCACAGCAACGACGTGAAATGAAAGTTCAGCGCTGGCATTCTGATTTACCATCCCAAAGACTTATATTCTCTGTGTTTGTGTGTCCGCAACAATGCAGACTTGCGTGCTGTATTTTTCCGTGACAATGTGCAGTTCTCCATGTACACACAGCCCTCTTTGTCGATTCATTGCCATGTACATATCAGACTGTGTGACTCTGTCACTTTCCAGTCAGGCTGTAACTCACTAGAACATTTATCAGTGAATCACATTTGTATGCCTAAGGGGAGCCAGGCCTTTTGAAAGTCCAACAGTAAAATGTTGGATTGGCTGACACACAGAGATAGAGCCCAGGAGAATTATCAGTTTAGGTTGAAAAGATCAATTTTTTTCAGTCAGTGGCTGCACATGCTGATGCAGCCTGGGCCAATTCTACTGATATGGAGAAATAAAATGCACACAGCTGAACAGTGATTGGAAGAATAGTGAGTATCGATCTTATTTTCAGAATAAAAATACTTTTTTTTCCCCTTCTTCTGTAATTTCACATTAACTGAAAAGGAAAACTTAAAAACTAGTATATTTGACAGAAGCTCAGATTTGCTTAAAAATCTCTGCTGACTTGCCAGTGCGTGTTCTTGAATAAACATTTCATATTCAATTTTACAAGCTTTTTTTCATCAGTGTTGTTGCTACATTTTATAAACTATAAACTAGTAAAACCTGACATAACACAGGGTCAGGCATCACATCAAAAAAGAAAATGAAAATATGTAACCACCATTTAAAAAAGTCTACTACTTTCCTATATTTTATTAGAATCAGCTTCACTGAGTTTCTTTAAACTTATTATACTGTTGTATGTTAGATAAACAGTAAATTACTAAGTTTAGTCCTGACAGGTAGAGTAAGCATACGCAGTAAATTATTTATGATTTCACACATGGGTTATTCATGTCTGATTGGTCTGTTGCTCAGGGCCCTCTGATCCGCCACCCCTCCTCCACTTTTGGCCTTCACTTGTCTTTGTATTGGACCCTTGTGAGCTCAGGCTCTGAGCTTTCAAAATCATTTCCAAAATTATTTCATATTATTACACAGCCTCAAGCCACAGAGTTCTTATTTCTTTGCAAATAATGTTCAATAGTGCAAAAAAGTCTAATTTTTCTATGTGGAAAAAGCTCTAAAGCTGAAATAAAAAAATAATCCTGGTAGAAGTCAGAAGGTTAGCCATTAATGATGTGCTTATATATTTTAACCAGCCAAACGGCCAAACAGAAAATCATTGCAGACACAAGGTTTCTTTTCACATTCGCTTTAAGTGAATGTGATATCGCATTTCCTCTTAGCACAGACACCCTTGTGTCTAAAAATGTTTTGTAATGAGAACAGGGCAAATGAAAGGCTAACACATTTCAAAACTGGAAGTAAACTCGCAATACTTTTGGCTTTACAGCATGTTTATTTACAAAATTACTCTCAAGGTTGCTATCACTGTCAGCTTTGCAGACAGTGATAGCAGCTTTGCAAAGTCTGCCACAAAATTGTTTATTTGCAGTGCAAATAAGCCGCAGGATTTTATTTTAACTACGAACACTCTCCGCAGATTATATCAAAAACACACTGCAAATTAAAGGAAGGAATAAAAAAAAATACTTCCCTTCAGATTTTGTCACATATATCACTAATAGTGGAAGTTCAAAGAAATCATTAAAGCTCAAAATTACGATGTATGTTAATTATTTTTTTTATCACAGTTGTATACAGTATTCTGCATCTGCAGATACTGTTTTCTAATCATTTGCACAGGCACACTGAAATCTTCTTGCCTCAGTCAGCATGTGGCACAGCTGGTTAAGCAGGGTCCTCAGATGTTTTGTGAGGTATGACGCAGCAAAATGCTAAATCCTCCTGGCAATTTATAAAAGAGAGATCTGATTAACTGCTGTATGACATAATAACTATCAGCAATAAACTGCTGTTGGCACTTTCACGGTCATGCACATATTAATGCACTGATACAGATGTACTGTTGATACAGACCTATGTGTACTTTTCTCACAGATGCATACAGGCCACACTTCTACACAAGTATGCATGAACATGCAACTTCTGCACCCACAGACACGCTCTCACACTTACACTTCCTCCGCAAACATCTTGGAATGAAGTTATCACTTTATCCTCTCCTGTCTCTCTTTCCCACGGAGAGCTTAACATTCACTCGCTCTCTCTGCATTTGCCTCTCCTTTTATGTGAACACTGAGGCAGCTGCAGCTGTGTAAGTGTTTGTATGTGAGTGTGTATGCGTGTTTTCTGTGCATGTCTGTCTATGAGTCAGGGCACCAATGCTCAAATAAATCCACTTCCTGTTTTCTGCCATCTTATCTTGGCCCCACTGCACAAGTAAACGTAGAGTGTCTGAGTGTTTATGTGTGTCAGCCTGTTCATTGCCCATCATCCGGCTTGCCAAATCCACTGGAGAAGACAGGAAGATTTGCAGGCAACCGGGTTAATTGATACTTCACGTTTTAGACGGTTATGTTCTGAGAGGAACTTGGGAGCCAGAGAGAATAAGTGGGGTGTGTAAAAAAGGAGAGGAAGTGCAGGGAAAGAGAGATGGAATGGGAGGTGGTGAGTAGAGAGACGTTAGATGGAAAGGGGTACAGCACAAGAGGGAGGATGAATTGTTGAGACTGAGTAGGGCAGTTAATATTTTACAAGCCTGGATTAGAGAGGTCATGAAATGAGGAATGGGAGAAAGATTCCTGAGAATTGGCTTCAGGGATGGGGTGGGGGGTTGAGGGGGGAGACAGCTGGATAACACTGCTTTGATCAGAAACATCTGTAGGTTTTGCGGTAGAGAAAGAAAAAAAGTTGAGTGGTGAGAGAGAATTGAGAGCTGTCTATTTTTTGGTTTCTTTGTTTTTACTTTATACAGGTGGAGTTATCGCTTAAATGCACCTTCTTCTATTTGACGTATACATTTAACTTCTTCTTTTTTGGATTAAATGGGAAAAAAAAGAATGAAAAAAAAAAGCACACAAGATTTTGGGCCACCATGGGGCCAGAAGAGCTTCAGTGCACTTTGGCTTTGATTCTACATGTTTAACTCCGAATGATCTACGTCATTTCTTCAAATGGCATTACTGTATTTGTTCTTAATTTTGAATTATGTCAAACACATCAGTCCAAATTCTCCATTAAATGTTAAGTTAGATTGAGATAGATAGATTTTTATCATAGCATCATTTTCATACTTCCTAAGCCGTTCACTGACCCCTTGTGACACTTTCCATCCAGCAAGACAACACTTCCATCAGGGCAGTTTTACACCAAGACTTTAATCAGTGGGTACATGTCGTTCATAACAGAGACACCTGATCTCCCATTTTAAGGTTCAAGTTTATTCTTATATTTTTTCCTGTATTTGAGTCCAAATCCAAAGGTGTCTGTCGTAGTCTACCATTATGAATGTATTCTCCTTTTTTGCCACATCAACAAGAAACCAATGCTCAACATCTAATTCATATTGTTTCAACCTGTTCTGATAGTTTCAAGTGATTCTTTCACCTAACTCTACCCTCCAGAAACCAATTTGATGACATTTTATATCAGATTTTTTATTTTTCTCAATGACATTTAAGCTTATTTCCATACCAGATTTTATTGTGGCTAAAGTTAAGGTGATGGGATTAAAATTACTTTTAGGGGCTGATATAAATCCAATATAGCATTAAGAGCAACATCAGTGGCATCATGGTAAACTTAGATAAGGGGAAAGAAACTTTTATTATCTGTTTTTAGAATTGAGTGTGTATCTAATAAATAGTCAAAGGAGCTTGCAAAGAAAAGCGTCTGGACTTCTTTAAGTTACTTGAAGACGTTTCACCTCTCATCCGAGAGGCTTCTTCAGTTCTAAGGTCAAATGGTGGAGAGTCCCAGATATAACCCTAGTGGGAGTGTCCCCCCACAGAGGGACAAAAGGACCCCCTGATGATCCTCTAATCGCCTGAGCCAAGGTGTGGAACTGGGTGTGGGTCCCAATCAGCCAGAGTTTCGGGTGATTTCATTGTGAAACCTGGCCCCACCTTATCATGCGAATTCCTGAGGTCAGATGGCCCAGGGTGTGAGTGGGCCTTAAGGCGTCTGGGAAGGGATCTCAAAACTGGATTATAGATGGCAGAGAGTTGGTGTCGTAAACCACCGCCTCTGTTCAAAGATGGTCGCTCACAGTGGACATAGATGGCTTCTTTCACTCCTCTTTCAAACCATCTGTCCTCTCTGTCCAAAATGTGAACATTGGCATCCTCGAAAGAGTGTCCTTTATCCTTAAGATGCAGATGGACAGCTGAATCTTGTCCTGTGGAGGTCGCTCTTCTGTGTTGTGCCATGCGCTTGTGAAGTGGCTGTTTGGTCTCTCCAATGTAGAGGTCTGGGCATTCCTCGCTGCACTGTACGGCATACACCACATTGTTAAGTCTGTGTTTTGGCGTTTTGTCTTTCGGGTGAACCAGTTTTTGTCTGAGCGTGTTGCTGGGTCTGAAGTACACCGGGATGTCATGATTGGAGAAAACCCTCCTGAGTTTCTCTGATACACCGGCTACATAGGGGATGACAATGTTGTTGCGCCTGTCCTTCTTATTCTCCCTCGCTGGTGTCTGATCTTCTTTTCTGTGCCTCTTTGCTGACTTTAAAAACGCCCATTTAGGATAGCCGCACGTTTTGAGTGCTTCCTTTACATGTGTGTGTTCCTTCTTTTTCCCTTCAGGCTTAGAGGGAACATGTTCTGCCCGGTGGTGTAGGGTCCTAATTACTCCAAGTTTGTGTTCCAGAGGGTGATGGGAGTCAAACAGGAGGTACTGGTCCGTGTGTGTGGGCTTCCGGTAAACTTCGATGTTGAGGTTGCCATTCTCTTCAATGTGCACAGCGCAGTCCAGGAAAGGCAAACAGTCGTCCTTCATGTCTTCCCTGGTGAACTTGATGAAATCATTAAATTAAATCATTGACCGCCTTACTTATCACCGCCTTTACCCAGGGGATGCCATACCCTGCATTTACGGACTTCCAAAAATCCACAAGGAAGCTGTCCCACTCAGACCCATAGTCAGTAGCATAAACTCAGCCACTTATAATATTGCAAAACACCTTGCTACCATCCTTGCTCCTCTCGTGGGGAACACCCCACACCACATCAAGAACTCCACCGACTTCACTGACAAGGTCCAGAAACTTACCCTGGATCCAGATGAAACCATAGTGTCCTTTGATGTAGTCTCTCTCTTCACTTGCATACCCACCACGGAGGCAGTGGAGACTGTCAGAAAACGACTACAAGAAGACAGCTCCTTGGAGGACAGGACCAACTTCACACCCGATCAGATTTGCACACTGTTAGACCTCTGCCTCACCACTACATATTTCAAATACAACGAAGGCTATTACAGACAAAGACATGGCTGTGCTATGGGCTCCCCCGTGTCACCTATTGTAGCCAACCTTTACATGGAGGAAGTGGAAAGGAAGGCTCTTGGCTCTTTCAAAGGAAGAGTACCCAGCCACTGGTACAGATATGTAGACGACACCTGGGTCAAAATCAAGACACAAGAAGTGGAATCCTTCACTGCGCACATCAACGCTGTGGATAAAAACATCAAGTTCACCAGGGAAGACACGAAGGATGACTGTTTGCCTTTCCTGGACTGCGCTGTGCACATTGAAGAGAATGGCAACCTCAACATCGAAGTTTACCGGAAGCCCACACACACGGACCAGTACCTCCTGTTTGACTCCCATCACCCTCTGGAACACAAACTTGGAGTAATTAGGACCCTACACCACCGGGCAGAACATGTTCCCTCTAAGCCTGAAGGGAAAAAGAAGGAACACACACATGTAAAGGAAGCACTCAAAACGTGCGGCTATCCTAAATGGGCGTTTTTAAAGTCAGCAAAGAGGCACAGAAAAGAAGATCAGACACCAGCGAGGGAGGATAAGAAGGACAGGCGCAACAACATTGTCATCCCCTATGTAGCCGGTGTATCAGAGAAACTCAGGAGGGTTTTCGCCAAGCATGACATCCCGGTGTACTTCAGACCCAGCAACACACTCAGACAAAAACTGGTTCACCCGAAAGACAAAACGCCAAAACACAGACTTAACAATGTGGTGTATGCCGTACAGTGCAGCGAGGAATGCCCAGACCTCTACATTGGAGAGACCAAACAGCCACTTCACAAGCGCATGGCACAACACAGAAGAGCGACCTCCACAGGACAAGATTCAGCTGTCCATCTGCATCTTAAGGATAAAGGACACTCTTTCGAGGATGCCAATGTTCACATTTTGGACAGAGAGGACAGATGGTTTGAAAGAGGAGTGAAAGAAGCCATCTATGTCCACTGTGAGCGACCATCTTTGAACAGAGGCGGTGGTTTACGACACCAACTCTCTGCCATCTATAATCCAGTTTTGAGATCCCTTCCCAGACGCCTTAAGGCCCACTCACACCCTGGGCCATCTGACCTCAGGAATTCGCATGATAAGGTGGGGCCAGGTTTCACAATGAAATCACCCGAAACTCTGGCTGATTGGGACCCACACCCAGTTCCACACCTTGGCTCAGGCGATTAGAGGATCATCAGGGGGTCCTTTTGTCCCTCTGTGGGGGGACACTCCCACTAGGGTTATATCTGGGACTCTCCACCATTTGACCTTAGAACTGAAGAAGCCTCTCGGATGAGAGGTGAAACGTCTTCAAGTAACTTAAAGAAGTCCAGACGCTTTTCTTTGCAAGCTCCTTTGACTACGATGACCTGGATGACTGAGAACCTTCACAGACATATCTAATAAATATTTCTTCTTGCTTCCCATTGGCAAGACTAAATAATGATAATACTAATCAGACATAAGCCAGCAGGAACCTCCCTCACAGCCCTAATCCTTTGGTTAATAACATAGCTAACATAACCCAAAACATCCCCAAGAGCCAAATTCAAAAGGTCAGTGCTAATACCAAGACATTCATTTATTAAAACCAGTTGGTGAAAAACAGACAGAGAAGAAAGAAAGAGAGTAAAACAGAGATATGGGGAAAATGAATATGGTGATAGGGAAGATAAAATGGAGAAAGAGAGTGAGACAGACAGGAAAATAACGGCAGAAAAAAGAAAGTCACCCCAAAGGATTTAGGAAAGGGGACGTGTTGGAAGTTAGCAAAGGAACAAGAAAGTATAAAGTAAAAAGGGAGGTGAAGGGCAGCTAGAGGAGGAAAAGGTTTCAGATGGAGAAGTCAGGGGGAGGGGGATGGATAGAGAAATGACTGTCTTAATTAATGGACTGTAATATATGACAGAATTCCTGGGTTCCAAGATAATATCAGCAAAAATTACTGCCTTCATCACTGGCACACTGTGCAAATATACCATGACCTTGACTAGGGAACTGAAGTGGCATGGAAATTTTAGCTAAAAGTGTATTGCATGTGATAAAAAGTTATGATAGTTCCAACGATGGGAAATGTAAAACTCTTATTTCCCCTGTGGTGCAGAAACAAGGACAGTTTTATCTGTCTGTCTATCTGTCCGTCTGTGTATATACACTTAGCATTAGCACAAAGCCTAAAGGGACACCCACACATGAAGCAATTAGCTTTGTTACTGACGGATCTGACTAGACTTCCAAGGTCCATTTGCTTGCCTAGATAATCCTCCTCTATTTAAAGATTTACAGTAACAGATCTTTGTTATATTCTGTTATATGTCAGTCAGCAGTGTATTTCACTCTCATTGTCAGTTGTTTTAATCAATTGCCTCAAGGTTTTGAAATGTTTAATTCAGATCCCGTACACTTTATTTTGCCACTAGTTATTTTGCTCATCCACATTTAAACTCACTGAATGTCATTGATTTTCTACGGTCTCTGGTTACCAAATCACTGCTAATCGCTTCCCATGTTGATGCCCCTTAATAACTAAGTTTCTAATGAGTGCCTACTTATAGTTTAAAGTTCTAACTTGATGTACAACAAATTATGTTTATATATTGCTCTACATTGGTAAATGGTAAAATGGTAAATGGCCTGTATTTATATAGCGCTTTACTAGTCCCTAAGGACCCCAAAGGGCTTTACACAACCAGTCATCCACCCATTCACGCACACATTCACACACTGGTGATGGCAAGCTACATTATAGCCACAGCCACCCTGGGGCACACTGACAGAGGCATTAACACGCATTGCCACATAATAAATAGCGTGATGACCAGAGAAACGCGTTACTGTAATCCGATTACTTTTTTCAAGTAACGAGTAAAGTAAGGGATTACTATTGCAAAAATGGTAATTAGATTACCGTTACTTTCCCGTAGGAACGCTGCGTTACTAAAACCGTGATTTTTTTGCGAGAATGTCTCATGACAGTGACGTAAGCGAGTGCAACGTTCGTAACAACAGCTGTGTGCAGATCAACAACGGACAATATATCGAGTGCGGGAGAGAATGTGAGCGTGCAGCGTTTAAAGCGTGGAAGTACTGACCTTACTTTGAGTTTGACTCCATAAAAAGTGACAAAAACATTAGCGTCCGTTGTGCGTGGGAAGAAAACTTCTTTTTACAGCGAAAAAACCCCCTAAACTTCCAAGCAAGCACCGAGTGCACTACGACGTAATGGGAAACTCACAGAGAAACTCACGGATTCTTCCACTGACTGCTGCAGCACACCTGCACCAGGGTAAACCTCCGCCTACCCTACTCCTGCTTTACAGGTGAAAATAGAGCAAAAGGACCGCTAGTCTTTGACTTTATTTATTTTGTGCTGTGTTTTACTTGCATCTATTTGAAAGAGTGTAAACACACACACACACAAAAAAAAATTATGTGCTGGAATGTGCAAAAAATAGGTTTAAATATTCAACAAATTTCTTCCAGTCAGAGAATGTTGCATATAATTACATTTTTGCTTGATGCATAAAGTTAAAAGATTAAAACTAATAAAACAAGTTTTACAAAGGGACTTTTCCATTTGATTACATTTTGTATGATGGATTATTTAGAAGAAGTAGAATTGGGCTGAAAGATCTATCACTTTATCTCCTATTCCGGTTGTAAATCGTGTTTTTAAAAAGTAACTAAGTAACTAAGTAATTAATTACTTTTGAAAATAAGTAATCAGTAAAGTAACTGGATTACTTTTTTGGGGAAGTAATCAGTAATTAGTTACTGATTACATTTTTCAAGTAACTTGACCAACACTGGTGATGACATCCCAGCAAGAAATAAAGATGACAGGGTGTTGTTAATGTCTGTCTATTAAAAAGGTTTAAAAGTTTTAGTCTGTTGAACTTTGGTTCTAATCGGCTCCTAGGCAGGTAGCTTGAAAAAACTGCTGCAGAGATCAAGAAACATTCTTTGAAGAGGTAAAGAATGAAAATTCGGCTTTGGAAAAGTTATTGTTAATAATAAGTTAAAAGTAAGAAAGCATACTATCAAACAGCATATTTTTGCAGGTGGAATGCATCTAAGTTATTTCTGTCCTGTTGCTGAACTCCAGTGTGCAGTAGCTGCCACTGAGCCATCAATCTCCTAACTCTTGGAACAGCAATCAGTCTAGTTTGTCAAGCTGTTGCTGTGGGAGCTAAATGGGGCATGGGCGCAACTCCACCACACAGCGGGGGGGGGGGGCTTCCAGCATTATTTTCATTGTTATTTGAGTCAGCAATCAAAGAACTGCCATTCCATGTGGAACTAGGGGCTATGTCACTGTCACCACAGAGATTCCTTGAAATTCAAGAATGATTTTTCCATGGCTGTGTGAGTGCAGTGTTTGCTGTGTGACTGGTTTCCAAGTACTGGCGAGTACCGAGGGACCTGCACATGAGTAGTTTTGAAGCTGTAATCAATCATGTGTGACGGTGGAAATGTAACAAACACAACAGACAATGCACGCAGTGACTGTGCACACTAACGTGCACAGAACCAATGACACACACTCAGACTTACACACCTACATAATAAAATGTGTGCACGAGTGCATGTCCTCCTGCTCTTTTCTTTTTTTTTTCTTTGTCTCTGATTCCTCAGATAACAGTGCTAAAATGCACACAACAAGCAAGGTGTGAAAGGAAAAGAGCTGCTGTCAAGTTCAGCGACTGCAAAACACATCGCCATCTGTAATCCAAGCAGCTGAGGAGGCACAGATTACTACTCAGTCTCCTGAGCTTCAGCTGGCATGCAACGAAGGGCTGAAAAAAAGCAAGATGTAAAACAAATACATTTAGAAGAAGCCAGTGGTGAAAACACGCAGATTTATTTGAACTGGAGCAAAGCCTAGGGTGTTGTTGCTCTGTCCTTGACGCCAAAGTTTACTTACAGTTTCACGCTCATCATTTGTCAGAGGAAGACTAATGATGCTGAACATAACATTTGCTACAATGAAAATCATTATCAGCAAATAATTTCCCCTGACAGTCCTGCCTCTCTTTCCAGTAGTCCTCATAAATACTCTTGACTTCAAAGACTTGATTTGACATGGATTGGAGAATGCTCATTCTATTATGCTCATTTATTGGGAGTTCAAAAGGATTTAGGTTAATTAACGCAGTAATTTACAATCCTGATTAGAAATAACGACCTGAGTGATCATAAGTCAGAGTCCTAAATAAAACACAAAGATCATTTTGTTTTGTATAATCACATCATTTAGGAAAAATCAGCAAACAATTTGAGTAAGATACCCTGTTTCTAAAACACGCATCTATATGAGAAGTGTTGCTTAGGTCTTTCCCTAGACACACATAACCGACACGCACAATCTGGAAAAACACACACACACACAAAAAACCAAAAGATGGTTTTGTACCTGTCTTTTTATCATTTTGCCCATGTGTGCAGGAGTGTGCATACCTTCAAGTATGGTTGTGCACACAAACATGCAAAACTGTTTTAAAAGAAGGTTGTCAAGACAGACTCCAGTTCACCAGCTGTTTTTCTTTGGTATGTGTGAATCTGGAGTTGACATCTGGGCCTTGATCTTGTCACCTAACCACACACGTTAACCCCCTTAAATGGACTGGTTCTTTTATAGCCACTTCTACTCTTTCTGAGTACTCAAAGCGCTTTACACAACTTGCCTCATTCACCCATTCACATAAGCACTTCTTCTTTTCTATGCTCTTTCTATGTAAGTGCATTCTATCTAACATTCACAAGCATTCCCATATGGAAAAGATATATATAAATCTTATAAAGTTTGTATCTGTCTTGTGTGAAACTTGCATGAAAAGCATACAAGAGTGAAAACAGATATAAGATCCCTTGAAAAATTATATAATGAAACTTGTATGTTTTGGATACTTACTAAAACAATATATGAAAGTAATGAGAAAGTGGCCACTTTCATGAGTAAATCATATAAGTTTTCTTTTCCATATGGGTTCATATCCCAATGGAGGCATCGGTGACTTGGGGTTAGTATCTTGCCCAAGGATATTTGACATGCAGACTGGAGCAGGCAGTGATTGAACCACCAACCTTTCGATTAGTAGGTGACCTGCTCTACCATCAGTGTTGGGAAGGTTACTTTTAAAATGTATTCCACTACAGATTACAGAATACATGCCCCAAAATGTATTTTGTAATGTATTCCGTTACGTTACTCAATGAGAGTAACGTATTCTGAATACTTTGGATTACTTAATATATTATCATGCTGTTTACAACTACATGAATGTGATTTAGTACTATTACTGAAGGTCCGCGGCTACGAACCGCAGTAAAGGGACCTTGTAGTAAAGGATTTTTTTGACCCTATGCGACCCATATCCGATCATGGTATGACAGTGTGAACGGCGCAAATCCGATATTTTCAAATCCAATCTGGGTCACTTTCGTATGTGGTACTGAATCTGATACATATCCGATGTTTTAGAAAGCGATGCTTTTAATGCTGTGTGAACGTTCATGTCGCATTAAATCCGTCTTTTACATCACCGACACAAGACAGATGCCAATTATCAGCGCCGGAGAAGCGCCTGATAAGACATCGCGAACGCTTCCTGGCCATCCGGTGAAACTGCTGGGAAGACAACATTGGAGAAACGTGAACATTTTATTTGTACTGCATAATCTGCAGATTCTGACAGAAATCTGCAACTATCCTTTGACACACCGCTCGTCTCTTAAACAGCAATAAGGATAATTATTAGGTTTACATTACAAAATAACTTAAAGCAAAAATTGGGAAACGTAAATTCCGAAGTCTTTATATTAATGGCCATCTGTCAAACAATACTGTTTGCTTTGGGTCTAAACAGAGCGTGTTGTGTGTGAGGTCTTCTTTTGGGGATGCGGCCCGCTTTGAGCGTTCACACTAGAGCGCGTTTGCTGTCGCATTTTTTTTGTAGCGTGAACGAGCAGACAAAAAAAATCGTATTTGATCCAAAAATCGGAATTGAGCATTAAGACCTGCAGTGTGAACGTAGCCTAATACGTCGGGTTCCGTGTCGGGCTCGTAGCTGAAAAATAGTTTTACTTTGTTGTCTGGGTCAAGTTTGCTAGCGAGAGACAGGTAGAGGGATTGAAAGGCTGCTGCAACGGAACTTATTGTTTCGGAGGAAAACACGAACACAGTGTACAGTTGAGTCTTAATAGCTTACTCACAACTGGGCTAGTCAGGCAGTCTTCTTGTAGTGAGGTGTCAATCACGAACGAAACGGCTCTTAGAAGTGAACGACGCGAGCTTTGGTTTGTTTGTTTTTTTCTTTCTCTCACCCTCTCTCTCGCACTTTTTTTCCGCTTCACTCCGCACATGAGCCTTGTGCTTTGCGCTGGGAAGAGGGGGGAGGGGCGGTAGTTACACTCGCAGTAGCACAGGAACAGAGCAGGAGGGAAAGAGAGAGAAAGAGCGCCAGGGACAACAACCTCACATTAGAAAGGTATAGTAATCACCCACAACTATTTTCAGTTGCAGATGATAAAGGGTTCAGAAAGTTTATTCATGCAGGTCCATATGACAGAGAATATGCATGTTCTTTTTGTTTTCATTTTTTAATTTATATTTAATTGTGTTGTGGTTTGCAGTGTTTTGTGTTGTTTCATTTTAAATTTGTTTAAAAGGAAAAAGCTGAACATTTAAATAGTTAAAAGTTGAAATGTGAATAGTTGGTTTTTGTATTATATGATTTATTTATTACATTTTATGTGGAGTGAATACATAAAAGCATATTTACGGTGGCCCCTACAGACAAAGCACGTACAAACTCCAAAGCACGTACAAACTCCAAAGCACGTACAAAAGACAACAGAAGTGCTCCAGGATGCTAGGGGCAGTGTTGCGCTTTTGTTACCTAGTGGCTACACAAGCCAGCAAGTACCAACGACTGTATTTGGTGTGTGGTAGTAACAGGTAAATTAATTTTTTTTAATTATTTGAATATATATGAGTGCTTGTGTATAAATACACAAACAATACACATATGCTTTCAATTGTGTAATTTAAGTGATCTAGTAGCTCTGTTTTGGAAGTTCAGTTAACGCTAGAAATGTGTTTTGGAGTTTGTACGTGTTTTGTCTCTAGGGGCCACCGCATATATTTATATATAAACATATATAAATAAAACCACTTTTTTTACATTAGTAATTCCTTTTGTGCACAATTTTATATTATTGTTAATAATAAATTAATTAAAGCAACAAAACAACCGGAAGAGCCGGTTCGGGGCCGAAAGAGCCGGCTCGGCTCATTAAAAAGAGCCGGAAATCCCATCACTATCTTCTTGGCTGCAGTGGTTATTATTATATTTACATGCTTCCAGCTCCCGTTTCTGCTCGATGACAACTCGTGGTTTTCCACTCTCCTTTTTCTCCCTTGCAGACACATAACGGGTATGGCAGTCCATTCTCCCTGCAGCACGGACTACACTGCCCATGAGGCTACATTCTTTAAGGCTATGCCTGTAGCATTCTGCCTATTAGCTTAGCACAACAACAACAACAAAAAGGCGCTCTCTCACCCAGGAAACACACAGTCGCAGAGAGAGCGCGTCACCCTGTAACCATGGCAATCATAACGCTGCCGCCTGGAACAACAGAACGTAGCTGTCAAACAAAACCCAAACAGTCCTGACCCGCGACAATATGAAGCAGGAAAATACCGCCGTTTAATCCATTTATTTCAACAAAGTAACTGTATTCTAAATACCACCTTTTTAAACGGTAACTGTAACGGAATACAGTTACTCATATTTTGTATTTTAAATACGTAACGGCGGTACATGTATTCCGTTACTGTCTACCATCCCCTTCTCTTGTGTGTCTTGACTCCTGGTACCCTATGTTGCCTAGATGCAAATGACACCTCTACTGACCCTCCTTTCCATGTAATCTGTAATGTAATGTAATGGTCCTGGGTTAGCTTAGCTTCCAAGGCTCACTCTCTGGGAACCCACCCTATACTTAAAAAAAACCTATTGTCACAGGATCTTTAAAAATCCTTAAAAACAAAAACAAAATAGGAGCAACAAAAAAGTATGCTATCTAATCTGATTTTGTGAAGTCAAGTTTTAATCAGTGTGCATTATATTTGATTAAACTCCAAACTTGAAATGAATAGGTGCAATGCAGAAGCATTTGAATCTTTTTCTTCCTATAAACCTATATGGGAATTAATTAAAATATGCTCCCTTTTACACTAAAAATAATCTGTGCAGTGTGTAGACAGCAGATCTGGTGAAAAAGTGCAGACCAGATGGTCAATAACAAGCGGAAAGAACTGGCCAGGGTAGACACAGCCAAAATCAATGGACTTCTACCTTAATGACCCAAAAGTCAGTAGTCTTTTTTTCTCTCCCTTTTCTACTTTATCCTTTTTTTTTTGCTTCTGTTATAGACAGGTGGCTTCGTGCTACACACGAGCCAAAGAGAGTACAGATCCATTTTGTCTTTTTTTTTCTGCTTTAAATTTTCAAAAACCGAAGAAGCAGGGCCAGAGTGGCGACAATCATAGCTCAGAACAAAGAAAATACATATATATGGATGTTAAAAGTTCAGTTACTCAAATTAACCTCCAATTGTATTCTTATTGTCTCTCTGTCCCTCTTTATGATAAACGCACCATCACATGGTCTCGTGCTCACTCGCAGCCACAGACAGGTCAGCCTTCTTTGCCACAGACTGTGAAACCACAAAAATGCAGAAATGTCAGAGCTATAACAACAGTGTTTCCAAATGCAAGAAATTAAGAGGCTTTGTTGGTGCTTTGAAGGAATGTCAGAACACATGTTATGGATGAGTGTGTGCAGTGAGAGCGCACACTTGTAAGAAAAGAAAGAACGAATGCAAGATAGAAATGCAAAAATTAAGCGGATACAAAGGAAAACCTTAGGAAAGGCAGGGAAACATTTCCTGCAAACTTAGCAATTCTGGTATGTATTTCTCATGCCATGTATTACAGAATAAATATTAAAACTTCCCATACTGCTAATACACCCAGCACACTCATCTGTTGGCACACAAGGTACTTCATGTGTGAAAACTTGCAAAAATAAAAAGCATATGCACACACACACGCACACACAGTTGGTTTTAGGTCCCATGTTTTAGTAATAAGCTGGTCTGAAGTCTGGCTATAATGACATCCAGGTATGTTTGCTCTTCATTTTACACGGCTCATCGCAGCTCCAAAACAGGGTATCAGGAAGAGTGGTGTGGTTGTGTGTGTGGGGGTTCAAGTATGCTTTTCTGTACTCACAGTGATCACTATGTCCTTGTGGATATATGAATGGCAGTGCATGCTTGGACACCGTTGACACTGTTGTTGATGATGTGTGCATTGCCTCCATGGGATTTTTTTTTTTTTTTTTTTTGAGTGAGTAAAAGCTAATGTAATTGGATGCACACACACAAGAATGCACATACATACATAGAGCCTTCTTGTTGACATTCCAGTAGCTTGGCCTCTTTGTCTGCTCCAAACTCTCTTCTCATTAAAAATAGACCTCCCCACTCTCTTTTCTCTTTCTTACTCACACACAAACAATGTATCCATCACTCAACCTGCTCCTGCCCTACTGAAAACAAGAGTAAGACATAAGTGTGCACACTCACTCTTTCTTTATGAGGACATAACCGTTAATTTAATTTATTCATTAGTTTAGAATGATGTTCCAAAGTAGCGTGTTACTGGAATCACATTACATTTTTTAGTAACGCAGTAATGTAACATGTCCTTGTACTAAATTCATTAAGTACAATTATGAAATTATGATTATGTTGTTACTTACGTTACAAAAGATCTTCCACTATCTGCGTGCCAGGTTTGAAAGAAGAAAAGAAAAAAAACATCAAACATGCTTTTTTTTTTCTTTCTGCACACCTGCTTGAGAGAAACGGTGGAGTGGAGATTTTGAGGAGTGGAGATATGGACATTCCTTTTTTTTTAAATTTTACAAAAAGCGTGTGATGGAAAATGGCATCCAGGATAGCAACAACTGCGTTATACTGCTAACACAACAAGTTTCTGCACAGACAACATGCTAAGCCATTGCTAGCCAAGAAGCCAGAATAATGTTAAACCTGAGTGTATGCTGACCTCAGCCTATAGCAGTCAGACCCTGAACTTCAACAGGTAATGTAGCCTCCATTTCTAAGTTTCTACAGTAGACTAACTTGCCAAAACCCTTTAAAATCGCTTTGCGCTGCTTTTTAGCTTTTCTTCGTGTTGTTGTTTATACGTAAAAACTAAAAGAAAAATCGTATATGTGTTCTCATTAGGATATAGAGTTTTGTTGTTGTGTGGCCTGTAGCCACTGTAGCCTGATGTCTGTATCAACTGGTACTAATGTGACAATGCAGTCAGGTCATGCGAAGTAATGCAACAAGTAGTGTACTGAATTACTTTACGTAATTAAGTAAAGCACTGCATTACTATGACAGCAATGATATGAAACCTGACATATATTTTGCACAAGTTCCACCTCTGCTTTGCGTCAAGTAAAGATACAGCTTGTTTAAACACTAGCCAAAGTGATGTCTTAAAACAATTTTATAAAATTAAAATATAATCTTTTTTTCTGGTTTAAATTTAACTTTAAAAGAAGGTCTGATGTCCCAGTGAAACAGAAGGGGCTGTACAAGTCTGGTACAGGGGGTTTTAATATAATGACAAAACTTTCTAAATCAGCAGCAGAAGACAAATCCTTCAAATTTCCTCTAAAAGAAGATGCAATAGAACCATATTCTGTACCACAGTGACCGTACAACTACGGTTTCAGGAGATGTAAGGGTTTTGTTTGGTTTTTTTATTTTGGCCACACATAAAAACCCCTCTACTTTGGCAAAGTTTCTCTAGAGTGGATTCATTTAAAATTGAAAACATCTGCCTCCAAGCTTAATGTGATATTTTCCAGTAAAAATCTACCCAATCTTTGATCAATTAGTAACAAACCAAGGTCTAACCAAGCAAATAAATCTTTGGACCTTTGGAACAATTTGTTTTTCAAACTTTGTAAACTTTACCAAGAAGCATGGACATGCCTATTCACCTGTGCAAAAGCATTTGCACACTGTATTGCAGTACTGAAGACATGACAGTATGTGTGTTAATCCCATAGTTGAAGACAGGAGTAGTCATGCTTCAGATACTTGTTGAAGTAAAGTATATTGAAAATGTCCATTTGTTTGAGCACACATGTGCTTTCATGTTTTACCTTTAAGGCACTAATGCATCTGGCTAGAAAGTAGTTTTGGCGGTAGGTTATACGCTTCTCTTAGAAAAAAATGACATGAT
Organism: Neolamprologus multifasciatus; assembly: GCF_963576455.1. Classification (NCBI taxonomy): domain Eukaryota; kingdom Metazoa; phylum Chordata; class Actinopteri; order Cichliformes; family Cichlidae; genus Neolamprologus; species Neolamprologus multifasciatus. The sequence continues at coordinate 30,638,127 of NC_140445.1, read as the reverse complement.
CCATAACTCTTAAAATAAATTCAAAAGTAACAATTTTTTAACCATAACATTTTTCTGCTCAGTATAAAGTTATGCAAGACTTGTAAATTTCCTTTTCACACTGGAATATCAATACAACCTTATGAACAAGTGTCAAATCATTGTTCACAATTACAATTCAGAACTGACATTTTTAAAACTTAACTTCTCACAACTAATGCTGCAGAGGCTAACAGCAAAACGTTAAACATGCTGAAGTCATGAAGCATAGCTGAAGAGAAATAAATGTTCAAATTTCTAAATAATAAGAGGCAGGTGTTACATGTGTCATAAAACATGACATAAATTTGACAGAAAGGTTTGGTAATTTTAGCCACAGTGGCCAAAGAGTGCTTGCTGTTTTGTTTTTATGAATTTAACAGGAAATGTCTGTAAAAACAATGAGTGCATGAGCTGCTCTATGTGAACACTAATTGCTTCAATTTGTGCACTACTCTGAAAAGACAAATGCTCTTACTGGTTGTGTGAGCTGTTTTGTTTCTATTGTGATTATTGGCAGTTAAATGGGGCAGTTAGCACTAAGGATACAAGTCAGATGAGCCCCACAAAGACAAGAAATTACACTTCTATGTTCATAGGCGCTAAAGTAATTCAGTGCTAGAGTGTGTAAAAGTCAAAAATTAATCATGGGGCCTTTCTCCTGAAAGACTTCACAACCTTCTTAGAAAATAAGTACAATGTATGAGAAAGAGAGATGCAGGAAGTGGCCAAAATCTAAGAATCTAAGAAGATGTGCTGTATGTTAATAAGTGTGAGAGGGGAGAGAAGGGGAATGCATTTCATACTGTAGATATATTTGTAAAGGGAGCAAAAGGCAGCAGAAGTCATAATTCTATCAGCTGTTGTGTAAATCAAAAGCAACGCCACATATCAATCTAAACACATTCTACAATTAATGACATTCATTAAGGACAATGAAAGAGTTGGTGGAATTATAAGGAAACGCCCCCCCCGTTTTAGTCACAAAAAAACATTGTTTCACCATATAAAATCAAGACTTTTTGTATTCTGAAATCTTTGGTATTTTAAATGTGTGTAGTTCTCTGACTACACTCATTAAAAGCAAACAACACACATTCTTTTAAATTATCATCAAGATTGCTTGCTTGCGGACCTTTGGACAATTCCATCAAATTTAGATTTGCACATCTGCTATTGCAAAAAAACAAAAACCAAACAACAATCTTCAGTGGAGAAGTCCACACTGCTCAAGCAATGCTTCAGGTCAGATAGTTTTTTTCAGCTTTCACCAGTTTGTGCATTGTGAATTCATCCCCTTGGGTCACTCTGTTAATGTAATAACTCTTTTGTAACATTCTGAGGCATTTGAGGGAGAACATTTGGTGTAAACGAACAGCCAAAGCAACGCAGTCTTCACTTGCTTCACCTGATTTTGGCTCCCTGCAACTTTTTCCAAACTTAAATTTAAGTTGAAGTGTTGCCATTTTGACATAGAGAATTAGATCCAGTGCAAAATAAAAACGCTTAAATCAAAGTAGTCAGAACAAAGCCTCTAAGGAATGGTTTAAAAATGGCAGCAGTGCTGCACTGAATATCTGATTTAAAATAGGTTATTTTTTGTTTTGTTTTTGATGAAAAATTTGGGTTTTGGATTCAGGAATGCTGACATGCTGCAAAAAGAAATCCAAACCCAATAGACATTCTCACATGGATGTCCTGGGATGTAGACTGATTGTAGCTTCCATTAAAAAGGAACTGTTTCTATAGTGTGTGTGTGGGTGCCAATGTACAATATGTGGGAAAAGGTTAGAGAGCACAAGTTCAACCAAAAGCTCAATACTGCCGTTACTAGATTACCTAAACTGTGTGTGTGTGTATGTTTGTGTTTGAGGAGGGGGACTTCTGTGTGTGTAGATAGCTCTGGTCAATACAGTATGGTTACCCATGTGATGCTGCGGAGGAAGTATAGCAGGCACAGACTATTCTAAGCTAAGTGAATGGTTATATTCTTTTACACTGCCTGAGTGCCACTACCTTACCACTTACTTTAAAAACTGCATTTTTTTTAGGAACACAGGTATGTTTGAAGGTGCCTACGTTTTGGAAGTATGCCTTCATGATCTCATTACTGCTTAAATTAACAATAATTTTGAAATATGAGCAGCAGAGAATATTTTGCCAACTCTTGGAATTTGACCGTTTTTGATACTTTGATACTTCATTTTACACCGAGATATCCATGAATAGCTTATGTTTACTTCTAAATTAGAGAAGCCAGATAAATCTATGTAGCTCTTTAACATTATAATGCTCTGACACATATGTCTTGTTATTATGCCACTTAGAGCTGTTGATATGTTTTTAAGAAGAGAGATGAAGAAACAAAACAAAAAAAGAAAAGAAAAGATTTGAACAGGACTGTGGCCCAAAAATTGAATCGAGTGTTGAACTCAACCATGGATTTGGAGAACTGTTGCACTGCCCATTAATGTGTTTGCCAGTGGGCAGATATTATAGCGTCATGTCTCAGGTTATGTAATGCATTATTATGCACAAGAATTGAGAAATGGATTCGAGGGGATAGAAGGAAGATAGCTGCGTTGTGTTTCTGTGCCCCCAGTTGTTTTCCTTTTTATGTATTATTTATTTGTATCACTTTATTTCATGACATCTGAATTTAAGTCTTTTTAAACAGACACACCCTGCTCTTAATCAGCATCACCCACACCGTTTGCTCTGGTGAAAAATTCATGGCACTTTATCCAGAGATGATATTATCCTATTACTGGTGTCTAAATGAAATCCAATGACTGGTCACTTAGGCTATGACAGGACATTACACTCCATAATGACCTGTTAGCCTTAGTAGATTATACCATGTCCCAGAGCAGCAGCATAGTTGCATCTCTGACAGTGACAGAGCAGGCTGTGGTTCTGTGTTTTGCTCAAGGGTGTATGGCTATTGTACAGAGGTGGCCTGTTATTTATTAATAATAGAATAAACTGTTTTGCAACACACTTGCATTGTTCAAGTCTACTGAAATGTAATATGAAGCCGTAAACCACTCTGCAGATTCAATTTCACTTTTCCCTCCATGTAGAGCAGTTTGTTCCTCATGAGGATCTTTGTTATTTAATATTTTGTTTCAACATATACCATATTAGCACATTTTTTGTTGTCACAAAACAAAGACGGCGACTAAAATATGTCCTGCTTGAAATGACCTCCACAGTCTACAAATTTGCAATCTTACGCAAGGCTACTCTGCAATGCAAATACCCCTCATGCTGTGACTCAAAGGTTCCCAAGTGGTTTGTACCCAGTGAAAAAAGCCCAAACACTAATTAATTCTCACAAACAAAATGTTATGTAGTTAGTATGGTTTCCTGTGGATGAAAACGTTATCTTAGGTGTGACGACACAATTTCTCCGCCACAAGCCTTTAAGCCTCTCTGGACTTTCGGTATCTCTGAGCTGTCGACGGTGTTTTGTCAGTATGATGGACAAGAAAGCTTTGGGAATTTGAATTTGAAAGGAATGGAGGGAGCCTATTGTCCCCAGACAATACAGTTTCAGGGTTTGGAGAGCGAATTCTTTTCCGTTTGAATCCATTCCACCACAGGAAATCATACTACCGCCAAGAGAGATAGGACTGTCCTTGCACAATGTCATGGGCAATAAATATAAACACACATGCATGCACATGCAAACACACACACACACACACAGTCTCTTGAGAATGCACATCCACACAAATATGCACACACTTACTCTGAGCTTCACTTCCCTTTCCGCTACAAGGACAACCAATTCTTTCAGAAATATTGTGGTGTCTTTTTTTTTGTTTTTTTTAGCTTTTGTAAACTTCAGTCATTGCTGTTTTCTTTCTTTCTTTTTTTGATACACAGGTATTGGCTTACAGCTCTGGTATACACCTTGACTTTCCCTTTAAAAAAAGTTTTCTAAGGAAATACAAAGTGACAGACACGAGCTCAAAGTGACAGGACATGACAAGCCTTTTTTCATTCCTTGCAACAATAAAATAAAATCTTTTCCACGTGGAAAACAACCTCAAAGCAATCACAGATAGAATTCACTCCAGATACAATTTTTAAAAACAGTTAAGTTTTTACTGACAAAACTGTGAAAGGTCACTATAACAAAGGGGTTTAAGAAAATGTTCTTCCATTAATATTAATTAATATCATTAATCAATTAATTTGCACAGTTAATTAGTTTTGAAGCAGTGTGTTAGCAGTTTTCTTATAAAATGAATTTACTGCTTTTTTTCAGGTTTTTTTGACAAAATTTGATTGTTTATATAAACATTAAATGCAGTTCGGCTGATTTTCTTTCTTTTTTTTCTATTGTTTTGCCTTCTTTTGTAGTTTCTGCCTTGACCGATTGCTCAGTTTTCAATGCTCGTTCAGTTGCGTCACTGCACTCAGAATTTTGTTTTTTGTTTTCTTGTTTCTTTGTGTATTTGAGCAAAGGGGAACAGTTTAAGTTCAGAGCAATGGCAATAAAGTTGAGCTGAATTAAATTAAACTGAAGTTCAGTGTTATAAATGGTAATCTTTTCCCTCTGTCACTCTGCCACTTTCTCCCCCCAATGCATCACACTGAAGGTCTTTCTGTCCGCAATAGATCAAATTAAATGTGTATATTTAGAACTGTTGCACCATTGAGGGCCCAAGACCCCTTTTAAGGCTCTTGTGATTCAGTTCCAATGTCTTGGAACAAAGTTTTATTGCAAAGCAACATTAGCCAAAACTCAGCTCATGCTAGCAGGAATTACATTAGGTTCCTGGCAACATTAACTTATTGAACAGTCTATCAGGAGGAACTGGGGGAACTAGTGGGGGCTCAGTAATTTTAATGGCACAGCAAAACACAACTTGAGATTTAATGGGTTAGAATCAACAAAGTGGCTTTGGAAACAGAAAATCTATCTTGCAAATGGTCACTCGATTCAAAGTAGGGGACATTCTGTTCATCTACGAATGAAATGCTTCTTTTAATGACTAAAATAAATTGATTTGTTAAGTTGATTTCTTTGAAATTACAGCTAGCTCTTTTATTTTTAATCAATTCTGCTAGTGTCCTCTTTCAAATGCCACAGTTGTAGAACCTTTTATTCTTACTTTGTCGGCAAAAGAAAAACTAGCTATTGTCCACCTTAATGTTTTTATGCCTTTATCTGTCTTTCTTTTTCTTTTTACAATACATTGAACTGGAGTCATAAAGCAGAGTGCATAGAAAAGAAAAAAGCTGCATTTCTATTTGTAAAATAAACACTCTAGATGATACGCAGCATTCTACATTTAATAAGAAATGAGCTATTGCATTACAAGATGAACTGTACTATGGAAGAAAAAGAACGCCATAAATTAAGTATAAATAAAAATAAATAAAATGTACAACTATGTATATTCATGAGGCCTTTTACGGCATGATATACAGTATGGAAAGCAAAAGTGCTTAGGTTTCTGTTTGTATGGCACATTAAATGGCACACTCTAGAAGGAGTGCACATCACAGTATGTCAGAATCACTACATCCTCTTAAGTAAAGTCAATAAATTGAAACTTAAAATTCCTAACCTCCCAAAGACTCAATCCTGAGTCAACCTCTAATTTTACTTCTGCTTTCTTTTCCTGACCTAATCTTTTGATTGCACACAAACACAGGTGGTCATTTATTGCACAGCAGTAAATTATACAAGTCTTTATAGTGACCACAGCCAAGACAGGGTCACATACACTGCAGTCTATACTGTCGGCACACATAATCACAAGCACTGCAGAGCATGCACTTATTCAAACACACTTTAGTGTATTTTGAATCAGTTATATACATTAATACGGACATACAGAGAAGCACCTGCACACCAGATGACTAATGTGTGTTAACACACACACATATATACATACACACACATTCTCACTCACATTTTGGTTTCAGGTCAGTGAAGCAATAACTGAAAACTTTCGGATAGGATTACCAGCAGTTAGTCTCTTAGTAAGTAGAAACACACACATACACGGACACACTCACACACTAGCATATCTGAAGCTTTGTGTGCGCATACCATAGATGCTCAATAGCAGAAATATACTGTTATAAGTCTAAAATGCTGAATGCTGTCTGACCCTAAAGCAATCACATCAATCCATTCACTATTTATTTGTCATTAAACACTGGTTAACTGTGACCTGCTGTAAGCCTCATTAGACTGCACTTCCGCTAATGACTCACATTAGCCAACGCACACATCAGCATATTCATATTATTCCTTTAAAGAATTGGGTAAAGCCTGGCATGAGTGTATATGCTGGCTAGTGCAATATAATGCTGCTCAAGGGCAGCTTCACCTGCGCTTTCTCCTACACTTTCATCTTGAGACTGTTTGAAACAGAGATATACAAGCAGAGATGAACAGAGAGAAAAAGGCTGAAAAAAGTACCTCTGCAACTTCCACTTTCAGGAGTTGAATGTCAGAGATCAGGGAAGTTGTCTTTGTATGTTGAATGCTGTTAATGAAAGGTGGATGAGGTGGAGAGGTAAAAGAAAAAAAGACATAAAGCAAGGTCGTGAGAAGATGCAGTGAAGAAAACTTGTTGCTCATTTGAGTTCTGGTGCGGCTCTCACATATAGTGTTCATTTTCACTTCTAAAGGGCCATATCAGAAGAACTCAACTGAGATTTAGGGGTTCTACTTCTACATTCTATCAACTGTAATTTAAGAGGTTTCTGGGTAATATAGCAACATCTGTTAAGACTTATAGTCTAATATTTTAACAATTTTTTAATATGTTACTACAAGTTTATGAGAATTAACAAAAAATATGGCAAAAAAATGGTGGTTAGCCACATATTTTGTAAAATGGGTTTATTATTATGAAAATGCATTATAGACTAAACCTCAAAGTTTTATGGAAAACCATCGATACAATATTTATTTTATGACTGTTTGAACCATTAGGACCTTCAACTGCACTGCTGCCAGTCAGTGTCAGTTTTCAGGAACTTCCCTGCTGTGCTCCATTAAAGCTTACAGATCTAGTTTTCAAATTCATTTATACATTTTGGGTGGAAAACTGAAAGATAAAATTTTAATGTGCATGTTATTTAACTGCTTCAGAGTTTTGGGAAGCAGCCATCAGAGAGTGATGACTTTACTGGGATTCCCAGTCAAGCTTTGATCAAAGGCTTACTGGGAATGCCTGCTAAAAGATTAATGAGTTAAGAGTTAAGAGTTAGATGGGACAATACACATAGACACACACTAAGTCCGATAGCACACAAACAAACACTTCGACTCAGATAGCGAGATTCTGAGATTCCATATCTTGGCATAAAACAGTGATTGGTTGGAAATGGGCCATTACCAGACAGATTATATCAGGCAGTCGGGAATCCGAAATCTATAGTGGACAAATTATAGAATATTTAGTAGTGAACATTAATGGATTCTACAGATATTTGTTTTTCCTATCTCACATTTTGTATTTTCCGGCTGAAGTGAACTTATGATATGACAAAGAATTAAACGAAAACTGATAATTTAGTTTTTCTTTATATTGTAGTTGTCTTCCAGTATTTATTTCAAGTTTTAGCCTGACAAGATATCTATATTTCCTTATTTCAACACATATAAATCATTGAATAACTTTACGAGAACAAAGTAATTTGTTAGAGAAAGAAATGCCCTGTTTTCTTCAGGAGTTGGATGTTAATCTACACAGATCCTACCTCAACTAAAATAATAATTAAAAAAAAAAAAAACCCTCAAACTTTATTAAGGCAATTGCTGTGATTCTAAATTGGCTGTACTGTCCCTCTGTGTTGGTCCTGCAACAGGTTGGCGACCTGTCCAGAGTGTACCCCGCCTCTTGTCCTATGTTAGATGCCATAGGCTTCACGGGCCTGTGATCCTTAATCGGACAAGCAGAAGATAATAAATGAAAGGAATAATTTAATACATGTTCAGGATTCCCTGCTACTTGAAAGGTATAATCCAAGGTCAGAGAGAGATAATATCATATCATTTGAAATTTTCCATGTCATATTTGATGTTCCAATTCACACAAAACCAATTTAATCAAAAATGGATAAATACTTTAGAAAGGAGTAGCTGAAAATCAGTACCGAGTCCATTTGATCCATTATCGCTAAAATGTATTTTAGTCATTTGTGGTTTCATTTAAGAACTTTTGGTCTCAAACATGACCTAGTAGCATGTTGGGAATAACAGAGCATATCAACAACTTCATTACTTTAGGTTGTATTAACCCAAATATTTTCAGTGAAACAAAAACATTTCACTACATTTATCTCAGGACTGTTTTGGCTATTGACCAGTTTCTTTTCTTCTTTTTTTATGTTACTTTTAGTTTTCAATGTATTCTTTTGGCAACATTTGTTTTTGTGTTTCAAAATCATGATCAAATTAGGCTACTTCACTTTGCCTGTCTGCCAATCCAGTCAGTCAATCAATTGGTTGAGCTCCATCTTGAATTTAATACAAGCAATGTGCCAAATAAGGAACACTGATTACTTTGAGTGCTACTCACAATAATGAGTGCACTTGAGGTTTCTTCTGCACATACATGGCTTAAACATACAAGACAGCCAGGAAAGCAGACACACTACACCAGCATCACCTATAATTTACAGCAGCTGTCTATTTTCTCTGATAACACATTAGAAAGCAGCGAAATTCCATGAATAATTGCTCCAAATAAGTTGTCTCTGGTAATTCTAAACGTGTGCTCAAGACTTTTAGAATTACCAACAAAAACATTGCTGCTGCCATGACAGCTTTTCACTAGAATGGAACTTGTTTTAAACCTCTCTCATTTCTTTGGCTTAAAAACCTATGACTTTTTTTTTGGTTTGTGTGATTTCAATCAACTTGTCTTACAGTACATTTGTCGAGCTTGATGCAAATATACATGATCAGTTATAATATAGTTAGTTTGCATGTCAGATTTTAATAAGAAGTCATCCTGCAGAAGATCCTACATTCCCAACCAAAAACTGCAGCATTTGCACTACAAGTGAGTTAAAAAAATGATTTAAAAAAAGTCATTTTAATCACCCATTTGGATCTTAATTTATGAAAACACACAGTGATATAGACAGACTGTACTGGATTAGTAGGAGATACAAGCATTAAAAAGCACCCAGGTATATGTATACTGTATTTCAGTCTGACATCTTGCTTTTGGAGTGCTGCAGCTATTAAAGCTAATTACGTATGTCTAGATGAGCATCTGCACATGAATTAAATTAGACTTGGCAGCCTTGCATGATAAATGGTGAAAAAATGCCAGGATTGATTTAATTTCAGCATTTATCATGATGTATTCAAAAGAGTATGGATAAATATGGCTGCAGTTTAGCAAAGTATACGCCCAGGCATGTTGGAAAGCCATGGCAGCGCGTGTCGAAAGCTTAAGAAATAGATACAGCTTTGACAGCTGTAATACCATGGAATTAGTGCAGGAGTTAACCTCTTACTTTCCTGCTCTCTTTTTCTCTCTCTCCTACTTTCACCCTGTTGTACCACTTTCTGTTTCATGAGTCTCTCTATCTTCCTCTCTCTCTTTTCAATCCATAGCAGTCAGATGGAGGGTAAGGTACAGAGACTCAGCAAAGGCCAGAGATGAAGCGCACAAAAACATTTAGTGACAGTGGTGTACCAGCAAATGATGTCACGGGTGATAAATCTGCTGCTGATCACTTGTCGGATGGATTACGGAGTTAGTGGAGAAAGCAATGATGTGAAAGCAAAAAAGTATCTAGAGCAAAGGGATGGAATAATGTAAAGTATTAGAGGGACTGAACAGGAGGAGAAGGATGGCAAAATTAAAAAAAAAACAAAATAAAATAAACCATGAGGCTGGTAAGTGTGGATGATGTGAAGACTGAATTAGAGAAAGAGGATGAAGTATTGAGTTGGGGAGAGAGGAGGATGGAGGGGGCAACAGAGAGACATTGAGGGAGGGGGAGAGATGGAGGGGATGATTATGAGTGGAAATGTTCGTCTCTCAATCAGGATATGGACTCCCATAAATAACTTGCCCTCTCAGTCAACAGCATGATGTCACCACATTTACTCTCACTCTCTCTCTCCTACAGTAGTCGCATACACAGAGATAAGGTGGAGGAGCAGATGTAGCTGCACTATTTCTGTCATAAAAAAAAATAAGAGGAAAATTCAGCTGAAATGTATGCAATCTCAAAATGATCTCAATTACGCCTCATTTTCCTCACTCCATGTTTAATTTTCTTCACTTGTTTTGTTCTACTCCTTCCGTTCTCCATTGAGTGTTCTTGTGCAGTTAATTTGTATTCTCATTGTGCTTGTTCTCAGTATTTACTGTTTGAGGCACCCCATTAATGTAATGGTATTGCTTTGACTAGGGACTCTCTGGTATATCTCAGGAATAAAACAAGACAGAGAGAAAGACGCAGAGAACAGGATGAAGAGGGAATGAAAGAACACAACGAAAGATAAAAAACAGAGCTAGAAAGAGGTTTTTGAACTCATACGTGATCAATCATATAGGCGGATTCATTTTTTTATATAATGTGAGTGACTGTATCACTACTGAAATATAATAATCTGGAAATACAATAATGATAATTTTATATCTATATTTTCTCTTTGTAGAAATGTATTCTCTAATGCTTTTTCCCCTAACATATTTTTGGCTCCATCCGTTATCATTCCTGTCCCCCCTCTATCTATCTCCTTGTCCATTTTCACACACTTAAGTGTAGAAAAAAGTGCTTGTATAAATAGGTGAATGAGGCATGTTGTATAAAATGTTTTGAGTGTTCAAGTAAAGTAGAAAAGTGCCACGTAAGAACCTGGCCATTTACCATTCAATAGATGTTTTATTAGAAGAATACCATTTCTATTGTCTGAGGTTCCTCTCAAGTGTTGTTTTCTTTTATTCAATAAATAGCTAAATGGCCAATTTATGTGCTGTCCTCCATATCAGAGCAGCTGTAATTACTTGAGGTGAGGAGTTGTTGCTAAAAAAAATATTGCACCCTATGACCAGCCATTCTCTTTTGATTATTAAGTAAATAGCAGTAAATAGATTTATTGCACATTTCGTTAAAAGAATACGCTTTGTTCCAGTATAAATAGGAGGCAAAACAGATTTTACGCATTTCTTTTATTTCTCCCTTGTGCACTTTGTTCGTGATTGAGAACACCAGCTGCTCTAAAATATCTCAAGATATTCTTTAGTCCCATCGTAACCACTTATGCTGATTATTGCTGAATTCATAATCACAATGATCACAATGTTCTGCTCTTTTTTTAATATCTTTTAATGAATATTTGAATAAAATCGTAATATACAGCCAACACATACTTGGCACAAAAGGATAATAACAGCTTCCCTAATTAATATTAGAGAGAGCTGATTAATCCCAAAGTGTTTTCTTTTTGTGGGTTAGATATAGTAGTCTTACAGCAGTCTTCCATTTAAGGCCATTTTCTCTCTTTACTTCTCAAGAGAGTTCTTGTTTGTTTCATGCCTCCTCATCTGTCTCTTAGTCTCATCGTGCGCCATCCTCTATCCTGTCTTCCAGACAAGAGCGACTTCTGTAAATGTGAAGCTTGTAACTATTTGATTGACTCAGTCTGTAGATGCTTTCTACCACTGTTTCTTATTGTCTTTGTTCAGCATGCACTGCTGTCATTAATTAGGAAGTCTCAAATGGATTTCCTATACACTCCATGTCACACAAACATACTTACACACAAGTACACACAAACACAGTTTGAGCCTTCCTCTGCATGTGCTTTTTGTACAAACTGAGTCAGACCAAGCAAGTTCATTCCCTCTCCATCCCTTAATACTGACTACGTATATGTGTGTGTGTGTGTGTGTGTGTGTGTGTGTGTGTGTGTGTCACAGTGCATGTATGTGCTTCACTCTCACTGCCAAGAAAGGCATACCCCAGGGAATCCTGTCAGTCAAACCTTCTGGCAATTTGTCAGAGCAACAAGGCACTTTGCAATACAAACAGATGTGTTTCTCTCTCTCTCTGTGTGTGTGTGTGTGTGTGTGTGTGTGTGTGTGTGTGTGTGTGTGTGTGTGTGTGTATGACATGTATTGAGTTAGAAAGTGGAGTGCAAATTTTGATACTCATCATCCTACCGCTTTTGTTACTTGGTTACGGATATGTGTTGTGATTCGTTTACACAGACCATATAGGCATTTGTGTGTTACACAGTATAAGATTGCCGAGCTATGGAGCACAAAAAACAGAAAATCCACAAGCACTAGAGTGCTAACATACACCCACAAGTGTACAGAAGTTTTTTTCTCTCACAGGCAGAACTATTTGTTACTAATTTCTTCCTCTTTTCATGTGTGCTATTCCTGTATGCCGTTTGTTTTCACATATTCTGTAATTACTTTTCTTGCTGCCTTTGTCTTACTTTTGTTCAACTTTATTGAACAATGCCAGAAATTTAAGTGGAAAAGCATGATTTCTAAAATACAGCCACATTTTCCACTGAAAAACATCCGTAAAACATATTAAGTGAAGAAGATAAGCATGAAAACAAGCATTCACTGTTATTTTTCTCCATAGGTCTCTTTGTGTTTGCTTTCTGTAGTTTTGATGTCTTCCTCTTACTTTTTTCTTCCTTCATTTTACCCTGAGAAGCTTCCATTTTTCTACTTCGCAGATTTATATATAAATCTGCAATGTCTGCTCTGCTTGTGTGTGTGTGTGTGTGTGTGTGTGTGTGTGTGTGTGTGTGTATAAGAGACCCTCGTGACAGAGTGATGTGCGTCATTGACTTCCTTAGACTCTTCCTCTGGGTCATCTGATTTAAACAGTCCAATATCATTGGCTAATAAGGCAATGCCACTCTTCTCTAGAATTGAAGTGACTCTTTTACTTCCTTTAAACACACACACACACACAAACATGCGCACGCACACACCCACCCACCCATTTAAACACATGGTCTAATTTACAGTCCTGAATCTTGGGTGAAGTCTCAAAAGAGCAGTCACTGCATTATCTACTTTCCAATTTCCCTTTCTCCCTCACAACTTCAGTACACGAGTGCTCATGATCATCAGTTGATCTGGCTACCTACTTTGTTGAACCAACATTTGTTTCTGAGTAAGCCTTAGCACCACATAGCACCACATAGCATGGGGTAACAAGATGATTTGATAAGCTTTCTCTCAAAGGTTCATTTGTCTTAGACTGTTGCACCTTTGACCTCAGACCGAGTGGCCAAATGACACACAGCTCAAATCCGTAAACATACTGCAATCTTTAAAACGACTTCATGAGCACAGAAATAGAAACAATGCAGGGAGCCGAGGGTGTAGAAGACAGTGAAGTTAACAGGGAGAAGAAGAAAAACTGTCAAACTTTCTGAGCATAAAGGAGAGGCAGAGCAGGCCTTAGAACAGAAATGGAGGAGCAAATCAAGAAAAGGAAATGCATACTCACCATTGCGAGGATAGGCTACCACCACTGCAGCCAGAACTACACAGCACAACGATGTCACAAGGTTTGCCATCTGTAGACACATACACAGCAAAGTTATCAGTGCGTGCAAGAGCCAAGGAGCCGGCTAGTGAGTGTGTCCGCCTGTCGTCCTGATTGACTGACAGACCCATAGACGCCTACAATGTAAGAGATGTAAGAGATGGAGAGATAGCTGCTTCCTCTCTTCTCTCTGTCTCTCTCAGTGTCTATCTCCCTTCAGTATTGCTGTTGCTGAAGTGGTTTTGGGCTTTTTTTTCCTCGTGTCCTCCTGTTTCTTTCCCACTCCTTTATTTCCTTTCTTTACTCCTCTCATCTGCTGATATCAATTTCACTGTGTAACCTTACTCTCTTTTTCTTCATGTGCATCTCTCTCCTTCTGTCTCTCATTGTGTTCATCAGTCTAATGGGTCCATCCTCTCTGGGATGGGCTATGGCCAGCAGCTCTTAAAGGTATAGCACACCATAAACAAATGCACAGCTCTCGTCTAAAACAACAATAATTCACGGGCACCCCTTCGTCTTACGTACTTTAGTTTTACCAGTTGAAAGTGAGGTGAGATGAAAGAGGCTTTAAGTTGCACACATCTTTTGCTTTCTCATACTTTCAATGCTTTGGTCTTTAAGTTTCATGCATTTTCTTTTCCCAAAATAACAGTCTCAGTGCTCTCTTAAAATAAATAGGTTTCGTTCATTCTTGCAAAAACATTGTAAAAATGACAAATTGTGGTTATAAAAGGGGAGTTATGGTTATTTTACAGCAGCTGGCTAAGGTAGCGGGCTCCTCTAAAAAGAACAATGTAGGATTTTAGGGGTAGTTGTGCAAGGTCTTTTTTGCAAACCACAGTGGTTTGATCAATCGAGTAGATCTCAGGCAATAAGTCATGTTGCCAGAACCAAGTATGGTTTTTCTTTCTGCTAGGTCAACTCAGGGGTTACAGTATGCATGGTGTCATTCTACAAGTACTATGAGTGACTCCCCTTTATAATGTCTACATTTGTTTTTACCAACTTATTTGCGAAGGTTCCAGTATATGATCATTTGTCCGCTGATGAGATGCTAGTGCCCCCTCATCTGCAGAAAGTTGCAAGGTCAGAGGCCAGGGTCAGCTACAACAGAGCTACCCCGCAGCAGCTTCTATGAATGCACAATCTTGTACAAGAAAAGTTGAGCTTGGTGGAGCCTTGCCAACAATGGGCCTTGAACCTAGATCCTCCCATTAAAAAGTGGCCTCTCTCTTCACTCTCCATCTACTCTCCGGTGCCTGGGCTGTTTCTCTGTCTCCTTTCCTCTGTTATGTGAGGAGAAATACTTGGCTCTCATACAGACAGAGGTTGTCTAAGGGTCCGCTTGCTGCTGAGACCTGTGGTGAGTAAGGTGTGTGTGTCTGCATGAGAAGAACACAGTGAGCACTCCAAATAGAGGCAGAGAAAGGAAAGTGAATTTCCTTGTTCTTTTGATGCGAGACTCCAGCTGTTAAAAACCTGTGTCATATCCCATTACATCTTCCTCTTTGTTTGGCTTCAGCTCTTGTTTCTTCCCTTTACTTGATTCTCTTTTCTGCTTCTTTACTTCAATCCCTTTTTTCCCCTCTCCTAAATCACTCTTTTCAGTAGGCATCTCTTCCTCTCCCTCCTTATATCATACCCTTCACTTGTCTTGTCTCTCTTTGTTAGGGTTGAACATGAACACCACTGCTCCATGTTTAAGCATCTCACAAATGGGGAAATACATCTGCAACTACTGCAGAGTTATGCTCAAGAACATGGAAAAGCTTTTACAATCACACTAAAACAATCAGACACTGAAAACTTTTTTTTCAGGGGATTTTTTTTTTTATTTTCTTTTATGAATGACCAAACTAAAGCTGGGACACAAATAACTGAGAATTCAGACAACCATTCAATTTAGTAGGTAGCTATTTTTCCCTCTCTGTATGAAAATGTATACCATGTTAGCTTGGGTGCCTGACATCAGTCCCAAAGAAGTAATCATCACGCTTCAGCTCAGCTGACAGTTGCTAATTTAGTGACATGGGGCTAAAAAAAAAAGAGTGAATGACAAATCTATAGCTGTGTAGCATAGCAATGCAAGCAGGAATCTTACTCTTTTCTACACTGTTCTGTGATTGGCAGAGAGCTGCAAGTTAGCGCTCCGAATGAGATGTTTGCACAGGTGTTGTTGTTCTTGTGGTTTGTTACCCAAACAGAGGCTATGCACAGTGTGAGAGATAAAACCAATGATGCAGTTATAAATTCTGCTGCCACGCCCCGCATCACCCCCAACTCCCATTGCCCAGACAGCCCAAGCATATCCGTTGGTAACAAATATCCATAATAACACAATAACTAGTGAAGACAGTAGAAACAGTAGAAAACTGTATTTGGGACCGCACTACTGAGAAATTAAGGGGAATAATATAAAACGCTGTCCTTTATTCACACAAATCACAATAAAAAGGACAAAATCTGATTTTTCGATTGATTTTTCGAGTGATTTTTTGCAATTTTTATGATGTTAAATATATTATATTGTGAAAAAATGTTAATGAGACAACTCTCAAAGAGTATACCAACCCCTGTGGCAAAAATGTAAACAATGCTCTCAGTTTGCTATTTAGCCATCATCGTACCAGTTTTAATTGCTCCAACTACGTATTTTGGGGGATTTTCTTGTCTTTACACAGCTGAGCTGAGACTGTTTAAATGGTACAGTAAAAATGGAAGAAAGTCTGTATAGTTATTTTCATTTAATCTGTGATGGCTGCATGTTTGATTTTAAGATTTTGACAACCTTCTGTTGAGTCACCTGTTGAATGCTGCATTGCACTGCAATTTTTTACTTAACAGTATTGACTTTGCATTGATTTTTTTTTGGTTATGTACGTGTGTGTATGTGTGTGTGTGTGTGAGTGTGAGTGTGTGTGTGTGTGTGTGTGTTTGTGTGCGCCAGCCAAAGATTAAAATAGTGACTGAAAGTTTGCATGCAAAGATATGATTGAGAGATTGTGTGTTTGTGCTCCTGCACTGGAGTTTCTGTTAGTATATATGAGTGATTGGCAGCTCATATGTATTTCATCTGAACAGATATTGAGGAGAATGACAGGGGGTGAAATTAAAATTGCATCCCCTGTCACATCATCACAATCCCCATCTCTGCTCTTCATTTTCTAAGTGCTGGTTTGCTCATCAAAATCCAAATGACGTTTGTGTGCCTGGGTGTTTGCATGCATTTAAGACTATGTGGGTTCAAATGCTCCAATATGTGTGTCTATGCTCGAAACCGTGGGGGTATTTAGCCCGTCTATCAGAAAACAATACAGTTTTGAAATCTGACAGCTTCAGATCGTTCACATAATGACAACCCACGGGCGGTTAGAGCTGCAATCACGCAAACTCGGTACAAACTCTCATGCCTTCATTTCTCCATTCCTACCTACCCTGACTCACCCATTTATACCCTCCGTTTTCCATTCTTATTCCATATTTATTTATTCATTTCTTATTGGAGGGGAAAGGGCTGAATAGGCGTGATTCTTTTGGCTGCTTAATTAAAATATATAATTCATCTGCGTCAAATGATTTTGCCTCTGCGCCTTTGTGGAGTCCGATTTGGGAACATTTGCATTTAAATTGGAAAGCCAGGAGGGAAATACACTAGGCAGGCTAGGTTTGTGTGTAAGTGGAGATAGAAGGCATCCTTCTGTTAAAGAAATACACATACATTATTATTAGTATTAGTATTAGTATTTTTGTTACTTTGGTCCAAAAATGTCCAAATTCAAACTACTGTGGCTGGCCGAAAGCTACAATAAGGCGTCTTGTAACTGAAATGGTCCTCTTAGAACTTTGTGATCCCGTCACAGCACCAACTTCAGTCAGTAAGGCGTGCTTCTCCATGCCCATTAATTTGAATTCAGACTTAATAAACCAAACGCTGACTGAAGTATAGATGCTATATTGTTTTTGGTCTCTCAAAAATAAAGTGTCCAAATTCCTCCTGTCAGCAAGCTGTCAGAAATACCTTATTGCAAATGTGTCTGCTGTTCAATACAACAAAATTGAATCAAATTAAAAGAAAAAACAGCAGCCCCTGAGTAACATATAAGTCCTTTGTTTTATACCAAGGGAAAAGAGCAAAGCTATCAACATCATCATAAGGAAACCTAACAAAAGATGACGGTTCCCTGCTGTCTGTAAATAGTTTGTTCTTCTTGGGAAATATCCACCATGTGGGAAAATGAGGCCCATTCACTTGACAACATAAACCCAAAACAAATGATTTAACTTTAAATGGTTATAGCTACCCCTCTTTATTCAGTGATTCCTGCAGGGTATGTAGTGCATTGAGATTTATGGATCTACGGGCAGTTAAAGAATATATGATGCTGAGACAGTGGCGCATTATCCAGCTGGGACCTAGCTAAAGGTCGGATGCTGAAACCAGCGTGTCTGGCACCACAGAGCATGTTAAATGTCTATGAAATCTAACTTACCTTCCCTGCTGGCATTATATACTAACTCACAGTAACACAACTCACCATCTGGAGGAATAAGCTGCTCAGATAAACAGGAAAGGCTGCCTAATATAGAAGAAAGAGTGTACAAGACAGTCAGTCACACCACCCTTCTCTTGCAGCTAGAATATAAGGCCTGCAAGAGTACTAGTCTCTTTAAATCCAAGCAATTTAAAAAGATACATGCAACCATAATAAATTGTAAATGATGGCAGGAGATCCAGAAGGAGAATTTGACAATGACAGGGGGAAGTTGAACATCTCCAGATAATTGGATATTCGTATAAAGTAAAACCTTGAAACTCTAAAGCAAGGCATCATATCCAGGAGGTACACTTGTACTTTAAAAGAATCCTTTCTTCAGAAATACAACCCCTGCTCTATCTGCCATTTAATGTACTTATAATATGACTTACTTTTGATAATTTGTCCTACCTTGAAGCTATGATAGAAAAGCAGAGTTTTTATTTTATTATAGTTTTTTTTTCCTCCAAGGGGACATAGATAACGTTTGTGAATGATCTCTCCTGCTCAAAAATAAGGAAAATATGTATATTAAAATATATATAAATATATATTTTCTGTTCCTTTAAAAAAAAAAAAGCAGCCACATGGCATGTGAATCAATTTTGGGGCAGCAGGGTTTATGTTGCTAATTGGAATTTTCTCCAAAGGGTGACAAAAGTCAACAAATTGTTTTAAGCAACAATTAGTTGATCAAACCTCTCTACTCCCAAATTTGTGACTAGTGCACTGCAGGGAAAATAAACTTAAATGAAAAAGCATAGCACCACCTGATGCTGTCTTTCTGTTTACAAAAAAATTACTGCAGTGTGTAGTTTTTCATTCTTATTTTTCTAATTTCAGAGCTCTCAGATAGATAGACAGATAGATAGATAGTAGGGGTGCAACGATACACAAAATTCGGTTCGGTTCGATACTTTGGTGTCACGGTTTGATATTTTTTCGATACAAAAAACTGTTCATGGCTTTTTAATTTGTCATTTATTAAAATCATAAATATATATTTTAACTCAAAAGTACAGTTTTTAAATTTAATGTTGCTCAAACAAAAAAATAACGAAGAAAAAATTTGATCGAGAAATCACTCATCTTTGGAAAAAGAGAGTTTATTACAGAGAAATGGCTCTTTCCAAAATAAAAGCTATACTGTACGCTTCTTCTGGGCTATATTCTCAGCAGCATATTAAACATATCAGGTCCCCATAAGGAGAATCATGTGCTAACGGCTGTCTAAATGACTCGGGTACAGTTTGTAGCATGTGTGCTTGTTGTTTTTGTCTGCTTCCACTTGTCTTTGCATTAGGATGATGTCGGCGTAAATGTGCAGTCATATTCGTTGTGTTCCCACTAGTGCTGTCAGCGTTAATCTCGTTGAAATGACGTTAACGCCACAACACGGCAAATCTCCGTTAACAAGCTACCGCGGATTGCCCCGTGCGTGGGGCTGGACGGCCAACACGTTAACGAGCTAACTGCGCTAACACACTAGTTCCCACCAATGTAATTGAGCATTGCGTGGCACATCCAACATACTGTTTTACTTTAGTCCATGACGCGCTTACCTTCAGGGTCATACTTCACATGAAAACGAAAATAGTTCCTAAGGCCAGATCTGAATGAGGGTGGGGAAGGTTCAATTTGCCATGTTGCAACTAGAGCTTAACTTCTGTCCTGCTAGCTTGCGCTGTGCTCAGTGGATCTGCGCTTGACAGTGCAGCCTAGGCAGCAGTGGCGGTCCTAGCCTGTTTGGCGCCCCGGGCGAACACTCCCTCTGGCGCCCCTCCCCTCCCCCCCCCCCCACCCCCCACCCCACCCACACGCACACACACACACACACATATGAAGAGCGAGAGAGTATGCAGGCCAGATCTGAATTAAGGTGGGGGAGGTTCAATTTGCCATGTTGCAACGAGAGCTTAACTTCTGTCTCGCTAGCTTGCCCTGCGCTCAGTGAATCTGCGTTCGACTACTCCGCCTAGGCTGCACTATCGAACGCAGATCCACTGAGCGCTCAACACAGACAGCATCGTCAGAAGGAAAGTTGATAAAAATAAATTAAAAATTTTGTATTGTTCGATACATATGCGTACCGAACCGAAAGCACTGTATCGAACGGTTCAATATCGATACGAGTATTGTTGCACCCCTAATAGATAGATAGATAGATAGATAGATAGAATTTCTTTCACATCACCTATTAGTGGCATACACTTACACTCAAACACAAAATCACACATAACCATCACCACTGTAATTTTAAATTCCCTGCTCCCTATACAGTAATACAAGTTCTTCATTCCCATAATGCATTGCTTTGCTTGGCAACACTAATTCTCTCATCAATCATGCAGAGTTGCTGCAGATTATCTACAATCACTGGGTATGGCGGGGTGGGAGATGTTTAGCCTGATAGTGTGTCTGCTGGCATTTTGGCTACAGTGTACACACATGCATACACACACAGTTGGCATTTGGTGCAAAGTGTTGATAGCTGGATGACTGTGACCTTTTTCACAGTCGCTCTGGCTATAATTGCTCACTAAAGATACCGTCAATCGTGTCTCAAGAGGTAGCAGGGGTTGAGCCCACAATCACACACAAGCGCACGCGTGCAGTTCCTTGTGCATGTGGATGACAGCATTTAGGTCTAAGTGATAAATTTAGCAATTGATCACATGTGACTGCTCTCAGCTGGCTGAGATTTAGAGGACCTGAACACGTCAGTTGCTATGTATCATGTGTCCTGCTGGTGCTGCTGTTGTGGTGATCTCCCGTCACTAAGCTGGACTGTCTGATGTGTGTTAGTGTTTTAGAAATAGCCAAAAGCTGCACACTTACCAACACAGAGGCACGAGCTGCTGTTTTTAATCCTCCGAATATTATTTGTAAAATGTTATTAACAGCCGGAGATTAAACATTGAAGTCTACCTCATTAACAGAAAGGAAAAATAAAATAAAAAAACAGCAAACAGTCCAAACAAATCTAGCACTTGGATGCATGAATGGGACTCACCCTATTTATGTCAGGTAACAGATATTTGAGGTGTGTTATGCGTTTTGTATGCATGCGTATGTCTGTTTTTGCATCCACCCAGCCATCTGGACCTCCTTGTGTGTGTACAAGTGGATTTTAGGTGGTTATAAGCTCTGAAAAAACACACAGTTACCTCCAGCCCTCTCACCTTTGAACTCTATAAGTGTATCAAAGCTAAGAAAACAGAGCACTCTGTGTGTGTGTGTGTGTGTGTGTGTGTGTGTGTGTGTGTGTCTGTGTGTGTGTGTGTCTGTGTGTGCGTCTGTGTGCAGATGTGTGTCCCAGCTTTCTTAAATTCTATCAGGCTTCCGATAGTGGGTGTGTTCTCCCCTTTGCGAACTGGGAGCTTCCAGGAGCTGTGCAGCATGTGTAAGAGCGGTATGTGTGTGTGTGTGTGTGTGTGTGTGTGTGTGTGTGTGTGTGTGTGTGTGTGTGTGTGTGCGTGTGCGTGTGACAAAGGGAGAGTGTTATGTATGGGCTGTAATGTTCTGAACAGAGGTGTTTTTACAGAGAGTTAATCAGAACCAGGGCTGAGGCCTTGCACAACTGGGTGAACGCCACACACACAGGAAATAAAAAGCAAAAGTCACTTTCTAATTGCTTGAATGACAGAACTGTAACTGGTAATTTCTGTTATGCCAGGCTGTTATATGATGCAACTTAGTGAACTCTAACAAAAGATGTGCAGACGTTTCAGCCAATATATGTGTGTGTGTGTGTGTGTATATATATATATATATATATATATATACATACACTAAGGATGCAACAATACTAGTATCGATATTGAACCGTTCGATACAGTGCTTTTGGTTCGGTACGCATAGTATCAAACAATACAAAAATTTAAATTTATTTTATCAACTTTTCTTCTGACGATGCTGTCTGTGTTGAGCGCTCAGTGGATCTGCGTTCGACTACTCTGCCTAGCAGTAGCGGTTTTTGATACGGGCGACACGGGCATCATGGGCATCGGCCAAAAAAAATAAATAAAAAATGCTCGTACTCATGCTGCCCCGACATCATGCCAGCGCATATTAGGAATGGTACAGGCACCGATCGGTTTTCTATTGCCCATTTGCTGGGAGTAAGGGCGCCCTCCGTTTGCGAGGTGCGCCTGCTGCTTGCTGCACAGGGAGGAGAGGGCGGGGCGGCGGGGGATTCACTGGCTGGCTGGAGCAGCATCTAATAACGAACTCGCAAAATAAAACAAAATAAAAACAAACCAACAAACACAAAACACCAGACATTATGATACAGACTTATAATTTGCACCGATGTTTTTTCGAAATTCTATACGCGAAAAGTGAGCGCGAGAGCCCTTGGTACGCCTGCTCGCTGCTGAAGTCAAAGTAAACTTTATTGTCATCTCCGCTACATACAGTCCAGTATATAGAGAGACGAGGCTCCAGTTACAGCAGTGCAAGTAAACAAACAATAAATATAAGAAGAGTAAGAAAATAAATATACACTTACAGTTGCTCCAAAAAGAAATGGTAAAAACAGTAACAGTAACAGACTAAACTCCAAACAATACATTATGTTACAGATTTTAATATTAATTAGTCATTGTCAGTTGTTGATTTGTCCTGTTCTCATTGCATGACGAATTATGATGGCTGTTTGGTAGCTGTTTGCATACTATGCATACTCTCTCGCTCTTCATATGTGTGTGTGTGTGTGTGCGTGTGGGTGGGGTGGGGGGTGGGGGGGAGGGGCGCCAGAGGGAGTGTTCGCCCGGGGCGCCAAACAGGCTAGGACCGCCACTGCTGCCTAGGCTGCACTGTCAAGCGCAGATCCACTGAGCACAGCGCAAGCTAGCAGGACAGAAGTTAAGCTCTCGTTGCAACATGGCAAATTGAACCTTCTCCACCCTCATTCAGATCTGGCCTTAGGAACTATTTTCGTTTTCATGTGAAGTATGACCCTGAAGGTAAGCGCGTCATGGACTAAAGTAAAACAGTATGTCGGATGTGCCACGCAATGCTCAATTACATTGGTGGGAACTAGTGTGTTAGCGCAGTTAGCTCGTTAACATGTTGACGCTGTCCAGCCCCACGCACGGGGCGATCCGCGGTAGCTCGTTAACGGAGATTTGCCGTGTTGTGGCGTTAACGTCATTTCAACGAGATTAACGCTGACAGCACTAGTGGAAACACAACGAATATGACTGCACATTTACGCCGACATCATCCTAATGCAAAGACAAGTGGAAGCAGACAAAAACAACAAGCACACATGCTACAAACTGTACCCGAGTCATTTAGACAGCCGTTAGCACATGATTCTCCTTATGGGGACCTGATATGTTTAATATGCTGCTGAGAATATAGCCCAGAAGAAGCGTACAGTATAGCTTTTATTTTGGAAAGAGCCATTTCTCTGTAATAAACTCTCTTTTTCCAAAGATGAGTGATTTCTTGATAGATTTATTATTTTATCCCTTTGTTGTTTCAGCAACATTAAATTTAAAAACTGTACGTTTGAGTTTAAATATATATTTATGATTTTAATAAATGACAAATTAAAAAAGCATGAACATTCTTTTGTATTGAAAAAATATCAAACCGTGACACCAAAGTATCGAACCGAATTAAGTTCGGTAAGTAGCAGCCATAGCAGCCAGGTGCACTAATTTCAGTGAATTAGATTAACTGATATTCAGCAAGTGTGACCATCTTTATAAAAGCAGAAGTTTTGACAGTTTGCTGGTCTGGAGCATTCAGGTGGTGTTAACACAATCTTTCCAGGAAAGGATGCCCCAGCATATTCACCAAAAGGTCAGAGTACTCATAGAACTCATAGCAGTACTCATAGAAGCTGCCAAAAAAATCCAACGGCTACTTTTCAGACTCTACAGGACCTGATTTGCTTGTCAAATGTTAAAGTTTATGTCAGAACAATTAAAAAAAGACTGAACAAGCTTGACTTGTTTGTAAGGGTTGAGGGTTACCAACACAGGAACAGGGTTTAAGTGTGCAAAATTGCATCTGAACCAAGTCTTCTGAAACAATGTCCTTTAGACAGATGAGACCAAAGTGCCCACAATGCACATCATCACATTTGATGAAAAGCAAATACAGCACATCAGGACAAATACCAACTGTCAAGCAAAATTGGAAAAAGTAAAGAATCAAGGTGTTGCAATGGTCGATCAAAGTCTAGACCTCAACCCAACTGAAAAGCTGTGGTAGCACCTTAGGATAGTCAAATAAACAAATTCCCACAAACCTCAATGTACTGAAGCAATGTTGTAATGAAGACTGGACCAGTTCATCTACAATGATGTGAGAGACTGAAAAAGTCACACTGAAACAATTACTTAAAGTTGGTTCTACAATCTACTGGATACTTCACAGGAAACTCTTTGTGTTTTTTTACATGACTATATATCCAGGTCTGTCTTGGTATATGTTGAAAGGGTGTGTGATTCCTTAACCTTCTGGGAAATGTGTCTTCAGAAACAGTCAATGTGACATCTTCAAGAATAACCTTTACTAATGACGGGCCTCATTTACCAGTAGTGTGCACGGGTCTGTGCCTAAATCATGCATTCGAATACTTCACACACATATATTTGATTCCGCAATAACAACTTTCTGACACTGTCCACAGAAGTAAGTTTGTTTTTTTTTCCTTCATTGCAGTGGGTTTCTCATCTCAAATGACATGCTACTTGTCTGCAATCTGCTTTCTTTTTGTTATATTCTGTTAGCCTTTTTTCATATCAACTTTGATTCCAAACTTCTCTTTTGCTGCTTTTTTTTCTTTTTTTAATTAACTTCAGCACCCCAGTTATTTCAGCTGGAGCACAGATTAATTATTTATTTTTAAACTGTTGTCACTGCAATGAACACACTTCGGAAAGCTGCCCCTTCTCTGGATTCCTGCTTGGATGTCAGAATTATTATTTTTTTAAGTTTCTCCAGTTTATGCAGGATTATTAAATGAAGCCCAGTAATCTTGTTTTAACCCAAAGAAAATAATAGGATGATTTTGAGACAGTAATATGCATATTTAAATCTGTTTTCTATCTTTTTTTTTTCAAAAAGCACATTATTAAATAATTTTTCAGAGATCAAGTAGCTATAGGCATTATTTACTATTCTTATTATTATTTACTGCTATAATAGAATTTTACTTACTTTTTTAAAAAATGTATCAATCCCATTCATAATTACACAAAGCTAGATATCATTACACATATGCACCTATGTATTCAACTGTATTTGTTTCTTATGGATTTTTTATATTTTAATTTGTTAAAACAGTTCATCATCCTTATTGGCCCCAAGAAAAACAGTTGTAACATTTGTAACGACTAACTTAAATTCACCCGAAGCTTTGCTCTCATAAAGTCACACTCAACTTACTGATGCAGAGTTTAACCAGAAGTCTTTTGTGACATGTGAGTAATAATTTATAGATCACTCAAGAGCAGACATTCCTAAGGGTTAGTGTGATTAAGGGTTTTCCTCTTCCAAAGCCAGCTGATGTTATACAGGGAATAATTGCATAGGGAATAGGCAATAATTACACTGACCAGTATGCAGGCCAGTCTCTTTTAGGCACCCCTCCCTTCAGTAATGAAAATAAAGAATAGCAAAAATATTCAACATTTTGCATAAAGTCAGATAAGTTCATGGTCCAACTTCAGTCTGGGAAAATGTTTCTGCACCAATGGAGCCCAAAGATACCATAATGATAGAGGTTCAACAGAGTCTCAGTGGCTCATACTGCTGCCTCACAGTGAATGAAACCAAATTTTTTGGTACATTGCTGAAAGGGAATATTTTAAATGCCCACGAGAAAATATAGATTATTGTTATTTTTTGTAGCAAACATGTGTAGAGGGAGATATGAACATGTAAACACTTTTCCCCCATAAATCTCTGTTTATATTTACTCCCAAAGTAGAAATTATTGATCTCTAGGACATGAGCTGTCTTTGTGGGTAAAACGTTTGGAATGAGAATGAGTAAAACAAGTAACACGGGAACAAGCCTGAAAACAAGACAGTAAGGAGAGAAAGGACATATATTAAAAACTAGAAAAAAGAAGCCAGAGCAAGAAGCTGAAGACAAACACAAAATGTATTTCAGACCTGATGTGTGCTGACCGTGTGTGTCTCAGACTGTGTTTGAGAATGCAGGCCTGAGTGGAAACTAAAAACTTTATGTTTACTTGACGTATTTGCCAAGCCTTCTAAGTAAACCAATCAAGTACAGTACCACCATACATAGGGCTTGCACACACTCAAACACAAACATATACAGTAATGTACACATGCACTGCACAAAACTCTATCTGTTCAACTGTCCACTGGTCTGTACCACAGAAGTTTATTTGTAGAGTTCCTCCGGCCTTCATGTAGGTCTGGCTATCGGCTGAGTAGCCTTGCACAGTTGGCTGAAATATACAGTGCACATACAAACACACACAATACACAAAACCACTTGTGTCATGTTGATGCGTGACACACACACACACACACACACACACACACACACACACACACACACACGCTCTTCAAGTATGGTTGCTTAGAACCTCAGTAACCAGATAAACATACTAAATATATTGGAGCATTCACTTAAGGACAGTTAAGTGTCTGTTGCTGAAATCCTGAAATAGGCTTGTGTCTGTGTACACATGTGCACATACAAAGCCAAGTTGTATTTCAGTTATACAAAAAAATACTCAGGAAAATTGTATTAGATGTTGTTTAACTTATCTGACTCTTTTAATATCTAAAAAAGTACTTCATGTACTGAGATGTGAACAGTTTATTATGATGTCCCACCAAGAGCTGCCCAAAACCACAAATTTGATATCCATGAAAAGTACATAAACAAGAGAGCTACGAATCATGGAAATGAAGCAAATATGCAAGAAAGGTACTTACATATTATCCTTTCATACTCTAAAGCCTAGGAAACAGTGACTGCATGCTACACCTAAACCTGCTGAGCACACAGGACATCACATTACATCATAGTCATGCGTTTTGTTGCCCCGGGAAGACTCATCTACTACTGATCATCAGTTTTCTGGAGGTCTACACTTAGTCATCGCTGACTTTAACACTGATGTCATTACTGAAGCTCACCCTGTGTCTATGTGTGTCTCGCGGAGTGAGAAACTCATTAATCGTCTTAGTCAACTGTCTCTGTTCAGCACAAGCCCCATAGGCACACATCCTGTCAGCCATCCTCTTACTTTCTGCCTCTCCCACTGAGGCAATAATTCAACATTTTAACTCAAACTGTCTGTCTCTTTTTGTCTCAATTCACATCTCTCATTCCACCTATTTTCCTTTCCACCTGGTGCGTTTCTGTCATCCTTCCACCTTTGTTCTGTCACTTGTGCCATTCATTATTCTTTCTAGTTTTCCATCTTCTCTTCCTCCATATGCTATCTCTCAGTTTTCAGTTTAAAATAAACAAAAATACATTGGCTATAATTTAGTTTGGCTAAAATGTGTGAGGGCTGTCTAGTGTCTTGTGTTGTTTGGAATCCTCCTCATCTTCCTCTTTCTTCCTCCCTCTCTCCTTCCCTCCCGTAAATGCTGATGATAGCATTTTGTATTTTCACGAGGCAGCGAGCCCTCAACGTCCCCGAGGAATTGGTGTGACGATGATAGACCAATGAGTAAGCAGATCTAGTGACATCCTCTGAATGTAAATGTGCTTCATTGTATAATGCAATAGTGTTGATGAGCCAAAATATAGTAGATATTTGGCCACAGATTGTAGAAATGGTAATTTGATAAATCAGATGTGGGTGGAAAAAACAAATGCAACATCTCCACCCACGACAAACTGCTTCATTCTTAAGCAAAGTAGTGACGTTCAATCTACTTCAGTGGAGCCGCCCTGTAGCCAGCAACATAAAGCTTTATTCAAGATGCAGTTCACACTTGTTAATGTGCATGGCGACATTGAATATAAATCAGGACGTTGTTGAACAAAACATACAGGTTCAGTCAACTTTACCCAAGCACTTAAAAATATATACTTTAATTTCCTTCAGCCTGAGGTGATTCTGGGTAATCATCTGCATTTTTATTACTGTTCAACTTAGCTCCATCTGCACAGCCCATGATGATAAGAAGTTAAAATGTGTGCATGTATAAATTTACTGTGACTGCTAGGTAAGTGGCTAGGTTATTTTGAACTAGTGTCAGGTTCATTAGTCTTGCACACAAAGAAGATTTGAATTTATAGAAAAATGGAATAAAGGTAACAAACACAAAGCAGAATAAATCTCAAAAGTCAATAACATTAACATACAATCACCCCTCATTTCTTTATATTTTGCTTCCAGGGTGTCACTTTCTTGCACCTTTAAGTGGTCCTCAGCAATCACTCTTTGGACACTGACTGCTTTTTCAGTCATTTTCAGTCTTTGTACCTGGCCATTTCTATAGTAATGTTTTTTTTTCCTGTTTTTATGTTTGCATTGGAAAGTGTGTCTCCCTCTGTGTGCTAAGCCCCTTAACAATGAGCAACACCTAAATCCAGAGTGCGGTGTTTACACTTACCAAACTACTTAGAAATGAACCAATTTTAAATTGTACATTTTGTTACCTTAGTCACTAACAGAACGTCACCAACGTCAGTAAAGAAGTAATAATAATATTGTTTCTATTTCTTTAGCTGAGTCTTTAAAAAATGTCAAAGATAACAGTTTGATAGGCATGAAATAGTATTTTTCATGAGAAAGCGCTATTAGCACTAGCTATTAATATCTCTGCACTGTGTGTAGTGCGTTGTAAAAAAAAAAAAATGAGGGAACTGGACAAGTGAAGAATAAAAGAAGAAGCAAGCCTAAAAAATAAAGAATGTCCACAGCAGATGAAAAGCATCTGAAAGTCATGCCCTTAAGGCATATGAGAAGTCCAGCAAATACCTGACCCAGGACCTGAAACATGTCTCTGGCATTTATAGCTGTTTTATACGCTGCTCACCAGAAATAGTCTCAATAGAAGGGAAAGAAACTATTCTTATGGAAGGGAAACTGCGAGAGAAAAGACTGAGGTATGAGAAATTACACAAGAGCTGTACTGAAAATCAGTGGCAACAGGTCTTCTGGAGTGATAAACAGTAGAGGTAAACCAGTGGTCCTGGGAATCATGTTAAAATTGATGGAATTATGAATGTAGAAACATACCCACAGATTTTGATCTACCATGCAATTCCATCTGGAAAGTGTCAGATTAGTAAATGCTTCATTTTTCAAGATCACAATGGTCTCAAACACACTGGTAGTGCACTATAAGTATATCTTGATAGAAAAACACACAACAGAACACTATTAGTCATGGACTGGCCTCCCCAGAGCCTGAACCAACATATTATTGAAGCAATGTGGGATCATCTTGACAGGGAACAGAACAAAAAGCAGCCAATATCTAAAGAACTCTAAATGTCCTAAAAGGCTGGAGAAGTATGTACTAGTTAAATAAATTATAAGAAAGATTGCATAAGAGAGTTCAGGCTGTGTGGGAAAAAAAGGTGGTCATACCAAATATTGAATTTTAATTTTGTTAGAATTGTACGAACTCTGTTTTTGTCTTAAATGCTCCCTTTCCATTTATGTTTGTATGTTTGAATAAATTGTACACCTATTTCCCATTTTCCTAACAAAATATAAAAAGATGAGAGGTGGCTAAAGAGTTTCGCACAAGTGTCCACTACCATTAGGGGCAGACCTGATTGAAACTACATGAAGTATGTGTGTGTATCTTGATAAGCACCTGTGCAAACACTTGACTCGTGATTGTCTTGACAGAACTATTAGCATTCTCTTTCCATTTGCCCCCCTCCCCAACACATGTTGACACACCCCTACCACTTTGCTCCTGCCCTTTCATAGTTTATTAGCAAGGCAATCTGTTACACAGCTTTGGCTCTGGCTGATCCCTAAGCACACACCTTATGTCCACCCCAGCTGCATCTTAATGACATCCTGTGGGGAAATATCCCATCAAGGTTGTATTCACGCTCGTCAGAAACACATATATCCCAAACCATAGAAGGATAAGAGAAAAAAGAAAGCCAAAAGGAAGTACTGTTAAAGAAAAATGAAGACAGAAATGAAGTTGGACACAAAGAAGATGAGAAAAGGAAGTGAAAAACAAAAAGATGAAGAAAGTAGAAGGGTATGAACAATCTTTAAGACAACAGGAGCAAAAATAGTAGGAGAGAGAGGAACTGAATGAAAGAAGAACAGCACAATAGCAACTAAAGTGGAATAAGAATGACAGGAGAAATACCATCTCCTTACTTTGGACTCCACACATGATGGTAAGAGAAGAAATACACACAGATATTGACACACACACTGTGGACGAAGCATATTCACTTGTGCACACACAAATAGTCAGCTACACGGCACATAGACGGATGCTTATGTGCAGTTTATATAACTGTGTTTGTCTTCCGATTATCAAGGACTCATTTAAGACTCTTATGCAACAGCACTTAGACATTCAACATTCAAAATCCAGTCTCCCATGTTGCTTAGCCAAATATCTAACCACCCAAGTCGAAAGAAGTCCCTAAACTGAGCTGACTAAAAGAATTAACTTTAAGCAGAAGATAATGAAATATACTTGAGACCAGAATATTAATCATGGCTGTGGTGTCGTTTATCTTTTTCGGTGTGAGTTTTAACGTGGGTGGATACTATTAGTATTAAAATGTCAAAACGAGAAATGAAATGAATTAAAAACAAACCAAAACATTTGTTTACCGTTGGTGTTATGGCATAATCGTTTATCATTTTTTTAATATCTCATAATATCAGAAGTAACCTACTGAAGAAAAATGCATTTTCGAGTCTGGGACTAAGCCAGAATTATAATATTCACTCTCATTAATAAGTACACAATGGATATATACATTTTAAGAGTCAAGTTGGAATTTAAAGTTTTGATTCCTTTTGCATCCCAAGCCCAAGCTAGATTCCTGGATCACACAAGGCACAACAGTCCTCTTTCAAAGTACACCAGCTGGTCTCCTCAGTTCCAGTGTTTATGCACTGTTGTTAAAAGAAGAGAGGTAAACATCGCCCTGTCCAAACATTTTGGGGACTTGTTGCCATCATCCAATGAAAGACCTCATGTCATTGGTTGCTGGCCCTGTCTGCCGTGTAGTCAGATCCTAATCCATAGCTATTCACGCCTCATACAAGGAGCTGTCTTCACCTGCTTGCTTTCTTTCCAAGATGGACTCGGAATATTGGTGCCTTTCAGTCTTTCAGATTTTCATTTCCTTTGGTGTCATTGTGTTTGCAGTTATCGCTAGTTTAATCCACAACGACTTTTGTGTTAGCAAGTATATATCAGTTCTATTTGGTTTATATTCTTTGACTTAATACATGAATACATTTCAACTTGGGGAAAATTGTTGCTGTTTTGTAATGTCCCGAACCAGACAGGCATAACAATATGTCTTAGACTGGGCTTGTTTCTCTTTTGTGAAATAGGCCATTTGCTGCATTTTTTTTTCTTGTACATGATGAAAAGCTACTTCCACAGACTGGAAAATTACCCAGGCTTGATAATCCATCACAATAAACAATATAAATGTGGGTTTCGTCTAATCTTAGTTCCTTGCTGTTCAGTTGAGAAGCAGCTGAGTGATGTCTTTGTACATATCTCATTACAGCACAAGTTGATTCCAGTGCCCTGAATGGGCAACCAAAGCCAGAAGACTTGCATTTGAATGGATATTTGATGGAATAAAGTACATGAGACCCTTAATTTCCTTCTTGTCAGTCACCTTCTAATCAGAGGAAAATATTTTCCAGTAAATAATCCCTAAATTACACACTTATTCCTCGGTAGGTGGTGGTGGTGATAACAGTTGATTAAAACTTGGATTATTGCTTGACATTAAAACATATAAACCCATAATAACAAATGCCACAAGGACTAAGGAACTGCGGTGGTGCTCTCAGTAAATCACAAAAGATCACAAACCTGCAAATTGGGCTTTAAAAAAATGGGATGTAATAAACACAAACAGGATTTTGGTTCATGAAAGTTAAGTTACAAGGCAATTCTTTGCCAAAAGAATGGAAACATAAAAGGATGAATAATGACTGAACAAAAGTAATCTCACAGTATTGTTATCGGCACAGTGTGATGACAAATGTTCACTGGTGTACAGCAAAGTGGCTGTAATGGTTTTTATTGTTCGGAGGTGGTTCAGAAAGAGGTGATGCAGAGATGGATGATAATCAAATGCTTTCAAGCTTCCATATGCATACATATAAATGAGTGGAGGAACACACTGCTTTTTGGCCCACCATTTTAGACTCTATTTTGACGCCCTTGTGAGATAACTGACAATTGCTGTCAGATTTCACTCCATTGCTCGCATGCACACTCAGGCACACACATATATATTGATTACTAAAGTCAACAGCCTGTGGAGTGAAGCCAATGTTGAGTGGGCAAGTGAGGGAGGAGGGATACGCACATACAAATGAAGGGAATAGAAAGGCTGTGGAAGGCCAAATTTTAAGGCTCTGCCTCCCGTCGACAGGAAGGGCTCATACATGCACATCATGGTTAAACTTAAAGGCTATTCCACCTGCCTGCTCCTGCCTCAATCTATAAGGAAATTGAGGAGAGAAGCTAAAAGGAAAGGAGAGAAGGGGATTTAATCTATTAAACTTCCCATAACTCTGCTTTAGCATGATTATTCTCCAGGGTCAAAGGATTGCTGTAAGAAAGCTAACACTCTGACTTTTGTGTTTCCTATTTTTAGGGGTTGCTATAGTAAGACTTGAAGCTTAATCTGCTGTTGCATTTAGCATAAGCGTCAGATGGCTAAAACTGTCAGCCTAATGTCAAAAATGTAAAATGAAGAGAGTGGAGGAGGGGGGCAAAGGAAGAGAAATGACAAGGAAATATATTAGAGAGGCAATTGAGAAGAAGATCAGTGTCACTGTAAGGAACATGGGAACAAAGCGGGCTGTTTTGAACTCAAAAAACATGTTCCTGTTCTTCGCACTCCAAAAACCACAGACACACGCAACCATTTAGACAGACTCCAAAACGCGTCAGCCACCCAGGAAATCTTTTTTTTTTTCGTTTGGAACTCAAAACACTTTTATTGGGATTCACCTCGCCATTTATACCTTGTTTCTGCCACCTAGCCTCACATCTCTATGTCTATCTGTCTCTATCCACTGTATGTTGCTTGACTACCTATCTTTGTTGTCTGTCTGTGTTTTGCTGCCTCTACAATGGAAAACTTTGGCTGCACAAGGTGTGAAATGAGACTGTATTGATCTGTCTGCCTGTGTGGATATGTGTGTGTGTTTGTCTGCGTATGTGAGCAACTAAGAGTGGTGGCGGGTTTGGGGTTGGAGGGGGGTCCTTCTTGTTGTCTTCAGGTTAATTCATTTTTCATTTTACATTTTCACCCACAAACAAAATTACAAAATAACAGCATTATGTAATGTCAGTGTACTAAAAATATGAAGCAATGTGAGGCAAAGCAGACAAAGCTGAATGCAACTCTGAGAAGTGGGATCAAAATTGCAGCTAAGTAGAAATTTCCCTGGTGAGGCAATGATATGTTTAAAGAGTACACATATTACAGCATGGGAGCCTAATTGTTACAACAGTATGCTCTTTAGATATGCAAGTTACCCCTGACATATGCACTAATGTACCCAGAAAGTGGATTCAACAGTTGATGCTATTTTTGACTTTATTTTAGATTTTAAATGATTTACAACTTATTGCATTTTTATTTAGAGTTTACACAGCATCTCAACTTTTCTGGGAACTGGGTTTGAGTATAAGCCTAATTTGTTGTTTCTGTGCACAAACTTGGCCAACTAAAGATGATTTTGATTGTGATAAGTTCATATAGTCACTTAAAGGTACCATGAAGCCACCCTTTAATTTTTCATATTCTCCCTATTTTTTTTTTATGACACAGTATTAGGGCCATATTAAGAAATAAACAAATATTACACTAACTCATCTACACAAGGCATTTGGTAGAAGGTATAGGAGCTGTAGCAGCTGAACTGAACTGAACTTTTTCTCAAAATACAATTTTGACTTTAATCTCCAAATTTCAACTTTATACTCAGAATGAGTAATAATGTTTTTTTTATTCATAATGTGTCTCTAGTACTTCTTCATAGTCTACCAGGTAATATTTTTTTTTAACTTTTGCCATTTCCATCTTGCTTCCTCTCCTGCTCTCCTCGCCTAATGTCCATTTCATCAGTCCCTGGCTTGATCCATCTAGCTTCCACCACTCTGCTCTCACCCTATTTACCCTTTACCCTTATCCTTCACTTCCTCTCTGTTTGCCACTCTCTCTTCATCTCTCTGTTCACTCTCCAGCACCCTTCTTCCATGATACTCTCCCCTTCTCTTTACTTCTATTCCCTTCTCCATCAACGCCCCTCACCCCTCCTTTGTAAGATAATACATTTGCAGCCTGAGTGATCTATTGATTCCCTGAACTCCAGCGCCCTTCAGAAAGGTAATTTTTAAGAAGGAAGAAGAAGATTAGACAGAAATGCAGCACATTTCAAGGTGAAAGGGGCTCTCCCTGCTTTACTTATCAATAGAAATACTGCATGCTTTTCAGAGAGGGTGATGTGAGCTGAGAAGTGCAAAAAAGTTCTAGAAAGCTCCCATAAAATCCTCACTCTTTCTTTTTCTATAACCCATGTGTTTGTTTACCTTTCCACATTATCTGAGATGGGCTTCAGAATGAGATACTGAAGTCAAGCTATATGAATGCTGTTTGAAATTGCCTCAGTACTTAAGAACATAAAACAGCACTGTACAGGTGCACAGGTTTGGGGGCAACATATGCTGTCATCTTCAGGGAATGCCTTGCTCATTTCAGGCATGTCAAACAAAAGTGTAGCATGTATTGTCTAGCTTTAAGGAAGGAGGACCCGGGGTCCGTTCTTCGTACCTCGCTTACTACATCCAAGATCAAATCATCGCACCAACTTTGAGCTCGCTATTCCGGTTCTCCGAACGCACCTGTTGTTGACGATTAGTACAGCTGGATGAAGTAATGTGAGATCACTGGGTGGCTTAAAAGGGGCTACGCATCGATAGTAGAAACATTGATCGGCAACCCTTTGATTGGTCGGCGAAAATGTCGAAGGAGCGCGCTCAGTATTTTTCGGCAGCAGAGCAAGAACTACTTAGTATTACTCACCTGCACATTTATACTGTGAACCCCCTTTCGATTGACAAAATCCCCTTCATTGGGGCCTGGGGGGGCCTTGATCGCAATGTGTGTGCAGTCTATGATACCAATCACATTAGGGAAGCCTGCGGACAATCGAGCTATAGTTACAGACATAGGTCATGATTGCATCACATTCATTATCGAATTTAATGTACCTGCAATAGAAAAAAAGCCCTGTTTGACAACCTGTGGTCTTAAGTGGCTTGGAAAAACCACAAACACACCCAGGAAATGCTTGAGTGCCAGGTATACTTTACGAATGGAACGGCAGACAGCACTTTTGCCAATGTTCTCTGCGTCTCCAACAGCGTACAGAAACGTGCCACTCGCAAAGAAACGCAAGGCAATGCACACAGTTTGTGCAGTTGTTAATGCCCGACTACGGTGAGTGGAACTCTTAACATAGGGATCCAACAAGTTGGTTAAGTAAATAATACCCTCACGGGAAAATCGATATCTCTCTATGAGCACACTGTCGCGCTGAGCTAAAGGATCCTGTCTATCCCGCAATATACGCTGAATTCTGAAAACTCTCCTTA
The DNA here is from genome assembly GCF_963576455.1 of Neolamprologus multifasciatus. Taxonomy (NCBI): domain Eukaryota; kingdom Metazoa; phylum Chordata; class Actinopteri; order Cichliformes; family Cichlidae; genus Neolamprologus; species Neolamprologus multifasciatus. Next base: position 30,602,216 of record NC_140445.1, on the reverse strand, counting down.
TCAATCTTGCACCTTCCACAATGGGTTGCTCGCGTACAAACGGACAGGACATGGCTGCGACAGACTTCTCAAATCCACCTTCGCTTTTATAGCCGTGGTCTCTCATCTTGATTACACGAAGTAATTTACTATTACTACTCTAAAATATGAATTACATCTGAAATAATCAAATACATGAAATAGAATGATTAATAGTACATTTCCCTTTTTTTTAGGAAATGACCTGTATGTATCTGTATGAAATCAATAAAAGAATCAAATACTGCATTATCTTTAGTTACATTGATAATATTTATTTATGGAAAAACAGTGGAAAAATATCGCTGTTGCTTTCGTATAAATGAAGCGGACATACCTGAGTGGCCGCGATCTAATCCTGTTTACATAAAGTAAGCCTGCTCCCAAGCAGGTTTACGCTTACGGATCTGTTGCTATGACAGCAAGTCCCGGATGAGCTTCGGAGAACCGAACGATCCAAGATCACGCGAAATCGTCAACAATCAAATCCAGCTAACTTACTTAGCGAGGTACGAAGAACGGACCCCCGGGCTTCAGACATTGTAACCAGTAGGGAAATATTTGGAGTGTTATGAAACAAAGCCCACATCAAAATAAGCCAAAAAATGATAAACAGCCAAATTGACAATAGGAAGACTGCTGTCAAACAGTATAAAGTGAATGTGAGTATCCAAGTACTTGCTGATAAAAAAAGAGATGATAAGCATGTCCTAGACCCAAAATCTTGCTGAGAAAGCCCAACATGCAAAAAAAAAAGTCTTTTCAACTTTATTGAGGTTTAGGTTTCATACACAGCCTTAGACAACATTAGACTGGATGATAACACATCTGGATTACATGCGCAGGAATGAGAGGACACCTACTAGCCATATCTATGGAAGTGATTACAACTGATAACAATGATTTAATAAGATGACAACATTAGAGACTGGCGTAACAGATGGAAAGGGAACAGAGATGTGAAAAGGAGGTCACAGACAGTGAAAGGGAGAAAATAGAAAGTAGAACTTAGAGTAAAGGCGCATTTTGAAAAAATAGCAAAGAGATAAAATGTAAAAAAAAAAAAAGTTGGCTGACAGATGATGAGGCACAGAACACGAGGAATAATTTAGCATCACATCAACAGAGCTAATGCCAACGAGAGCCCTCTCTCAGTCCCTCTTTGCCGTTATCCAGTTTTTTCTCCGTCTGTCAGCCTCTTTTCACCTCTCCTGGGAAGGGAGGATAAGTCAAAAAAAATGGGTCTTTGTGAAAATACTGCTCTTATCTGTAATCACAGGCAATCAAAGAAACTCTTATGTTTTCTGTCAAGGGCCCGAGATAGCAACCATCTTGACCGACTGTCTTTCTACTCCCTGGCGACTACACCTCTACTTTTGCATTTTATTGGGAATGTTACACATATGTTTTTCCGATATCTGTCTGTAGTCATCCGTTCTTTCAAACCGCTATTTCACTGACTCCTATAGTTCTCAAACTGTGCTAATTTTGGGTTTCTTTTCCATGTTTTTGGTGTGTGTGTGTGTGTGTTTGTGTGTGCGCTTCCCCAAATAAGAGTTGAATAAAATTTAAAGGAGAAAAGCTAGATAGACAGGATGATAAGCACAAACAGGTACAGGAATATAAATAACAAATGGTAAAGAAACACAAGTTAGAATGTAAAAACGTTGCAAAGCTGCTGACAGTATTTAGCAGATGGCTGATAATAATTAGCTACAGAATGGGACCTACTGTGCATCAATGGCTTTGGCTAATTCACAATATGCTGAATTTAATGCATATGTTCACTTCTGCAAGGTCAATTAGCTTCCTCATGCTTCTTGGAAGAGCATAACTCACTTAAACATAGAAACTAAAATGACAGAAAATAGAAGATAATAAATAATTGGAAGAAAATTGCCCAAAGCGGATGACTTTTAAAACAAAGTTGTTTTCTTTTCCAGAAAGCAGTGAGTTAACATCTAGTGTGTCTGTGTCTCTCACTACCTTTTTGACTGACAGCATGACTGTGGATCAAAGTTCAGCCGCTTTGGCATGAGTAAAGGTCCCTGTGATAAAAGCCTGAATGTCAGCGTCTAACTTTTAGAGAGAGCTTAGCACTGAGATTGGTTGATGCGTTTTCCCCTTAGCATTAAAATGAGTCAGAGTGATCTAAGTTTGCATCTTAGCATACATTTCTACATTTCTCATTCACTGTTCTTATATGCACCCTGTTTAAAATGCAAAATGCATCTACTTTTCAGCTTGCAACTACCCAATGTAGCAGCCAACCATTGTTCTCTTTAGTAATTTAATCAACTGATTCTGCCAAACTGCCTCCAGCTTCTCACACTAGTGCTACCATCTGATTCCTCGTCACCTTTTTTGCCAACATCAGTACCTCCTGATTCAGGAGATGAGCAATTATAGGGTTCATTCCAGTAATCCAGCATTGGCTGCAAGTGAAATCTCTTTTGATCTTGATCTACTTTGACTTATAAAAAATATTTCATTCATGAATTAGACACAAATTTACCTTGTCTAACCTTTGGATTATATGGTCCTTGCTCTTCCCGAAGACCCATTAGAGTCAAAACTTTATAAATTGGATAGGTGGCTATCTGGCATATCTACATAATTCTTTTGGATGCCATTCTTTATCAACTCGCAATAATAAAGTTCACAGCTCAGGAAGGTAGATTATCTCTAACTGCACTCTGAGCCAGGGCGGTATTAACAAATCTCCCTGAGAAGTAAGGGGAGAAAAGATGGCATGTCAGAACTGATAATAAGAAGCTAATGAAGATGAAAAAGTTATGAGTAGATAGGGAATATGTTTGCACAGACGGAAACACAGAGAGTAAGTAAGTGAGCTCCAAAGGTAGAGTGGAAGGAGAGTAAATTACAATATTGTAATAGCTGTAAACAGATTAGGTGAAAGCAATGGTTTGAATGACAGAAAAGGGATGAGTAGTATCATACACAGGGAATTCACAGGTATTTTTTTAGCCCTTGCTCACATTTGTCCACCTCTCTTCCCTTCTTAGACCTCACAGCAAGTGACAGGAGTCCGTCCTAAATCCCAGAGCCTGCAGACTGACAGGTGGATTAGTGCCCGTGTTCTTCGGTTATTCTCCCTGCTAGATTCTAGCATGGTTTTACAGTCAAGGCAGGAGGCATGGAGCAGGAGATCTGATTTCATGGCGGCTTCTGTCGGATTAGACAGGAAACTGGAGAGGGTGCCAAGAGAGGTTTGCACACCTTTCACCTTTTCTTCTTACCATCCACTATGTTTATTGGATGTCCACAGACTTGCATGTCTCTGGGTTTATGGTTTTTTTGGTAACTTATGGTATTTATTGTTTGTTTTTTTTGGTTTTGTTTTGTTTTGTTTTTTTGCCTGTCTGGTTTATCTGTCTGACTTTTTTCATCCTTCTTGTGATCCTTTTATTTTGTTCTTTAAATTTTGCTGGGTTTTCTGGTAATCCCATCTAAAACAAAATTTACAGAACTTATGCAAACTTAAATTTGATTTTTATTTATTTATTTGAATAACATTGATCTTTATCAATGATTAAATTTTACTATGAGTTGAAATTACAGTTTTGTATTCTTAAAACAAGACTTTTTAATCATTTCTTTCTGGATAGTCTGCGTGTTAGGAAAACACAAGGGTCCTTGGAGGCCTCAACGGATGAGACGGTATAAAAGTATTTCTGGCGATCACACACAGCGTCTCTTGCTCCTTCTGCAAACCCTTTATGAATCAGAGGAGCCTCGCCTGAGACCTTGTAAGCTGAAAATCTAACCTGGCACAGCCGGATTTCACCTTTGGCTGACTTGTACATGTTAACTCCAAACAGGAGAGTATCTAGTTTGAAATATAGTCTACATTTATTGGAAGTGGAGAGAAGAACGGGGTGAAGGTAGAAGAGAAGCTTGATGCAAAATTACTGATGTGAATTATTTGCATGAATACTGAAGGTCATTTAAAATTATTTTTTAGTCCCTGACTGTTTCATATTTAGTTGTGGAAAGGAAATCATGACCCAGAGTTGAAAATTTAGCATATTTTGAACATCTAAAGAAAACTTGTAAACATGCTCAATATTTGCAGTTGTTCTTTAAATATATGCTATCTAATTAACAATTCATGTAATTCATTTTAATTCACTGTTGTTGGTGTTTTTTAAGAAAAAATGAGTCAGTTTTATTTTTTCAAATGGTATCTAATTTTCAAGAATAAAAATAATCCGGGGGGGGGGGGGGGGGGGGACCAAGACCTTTAAGCATTTTTCTTAGGCTGTGTTTTCACGTCGTCGATGTCATGTTACAGAATCTACAGTACAGTATGCAAATTTATTTAAAAACTGCAATTTATTTAATGTGTGCAGTTACAGAGGATACTTAACAATAAATCTCACAAGTTTACTGATTTTGCCCATTTTGGTCATTTCAGGATGATACATATCCCACTGTCAGGAAACAGAAAATATAATACAGAAAAATATAATACAGAAAATAATAATACCATTCATACTTCAACATTTGATTTAAACAGGAAAAGCAGTTTTATTGAGGCATTATTTCCTTTCTTCTTTTCTATCTGATAATTACAGCCAGTGAAAATATATAGATGTTTCATGTTTCTGCCATATTAGTTACTTTTTTTTCTTTTTTCTTTTTTCTTTTTTTATTGGCTTGAAGTGAAATCTAGAATTGAACTTAAAATCCTTCCCCTCACATACAAATGTCTCAATAATCAGACCTCATAGTCACATCAGAGCACTTTGCTTTTTGAGTACAGGTTTACTTTTGGTTCACTGGCTTTTGAAAAGTAGAATGTGAGCCACACACTTCAGTCATTAGGTTCCTTTCCAACAGAAACATCTTTTTTGGGCTCAACAGTCAGACTTCCTCTCTACTTTTTTAAGATTAGTCTTATAATTTTAATGTTTTAGCTACTAGGGGACCCTTTTTCTATCCCCCCCCCCCCCCCCTTTCACTCCCCATGTGCCTCTATGCCACTATTGCACTTCATTAACTTTTGTCTTCTTTCTCGCATAGTTTGTATTTTGTGCTCATCACACTGTCTCACTTTACTCTCTTCTCCTCCTCCCCCTTGTCCTCCAATCTGTTGCAACAAATGCCTTCTTTTCCCTGAACCTGGGTCTGCCGTTGAAATCTTCCTGCTTTAAGAGAGGTCTTCCTCCCCATCATGTACAAGTGCTTGGCCTTACAGGGTCAACGGACTGTTGACGTTGTTTTTCTAAAGATCTAGCGTCCTTATCTTACATCAGAAAGCACTTGGAGATTAATTTTGCTGTGAACCAATGTTATAGAAATATTACCGAACTTAATTGAATGTATAAACCCTGCTTTACCTAGTGAGGGTGTCTTGTGAAACATCTCAAGTTTATAAAATAGCTACTTTTTTGGCAAGCTTTTATTGATTGAAATGTTTTGTTTTTTATAAACAAATAAAATAAAATAAAATAAGTAATAACCACTCATGCTTCCAAACTAAGATTAGCCCACTTAAGCACAAACCCATTATTTTGTTTCCCAAAACATAATCCGACCATATAGAAAACACTTTACACTGTATAAGCATTGAGCCATAGAGCATGTTAAGCCTCAATTTCACTGCAGTTTCACGGAAACTGAAACAATTTAACCTCAATGTAACATTCACAGCTGAAAATGTGCAAGGCCTGAAACAGCTTTGCCGTGTTGATAAACACACACTTGTGTTTGAGTATGTTTTGTCATGATTTATTGCATCTCCATAAACAGGCAATCTAATGACCGAAAATATTACAAACACTGTCAGAATTGTGTAAGACTCAACTCCTCAAACCCACATGGGGGCATACACACACTGACACACATAAAAGTAGCTCAGACACTCCCAGACACATGCAAACACACTGTGATCCACAGACAATGATGTGCTGCAAGCACATCATTGTGCTTGCAGCACAATGATGTGGGGGTCAGCCACTAACCAGAGAGCGGATCAGCCACTAACCAGAAGGTCAGTGGTTCAATCCCAGGCTGCTCCAGTCTGCATGCCAAATATCCTTGGGCAAGATACTAACCCCATGTTGCTCTCCGATGCATCAATCGGAGTATGAATGTGTATGAATGTTAGATACTTAGCACTTAAGATTAGAAGTGCTTGTGTGAATGGGTGTGATTGGGTGAATGAATTAGCTGTATAAAGCGCTTTGAGTGCTCGGACAGAGTAGAAAAGCGCTATATAAGAACCAGTCCATTTACCATTTACAGGAGGATTAATAATAATAATAATAATAATAATAATAATAATATGAATTAAATATATTGAATTCAGTGCATATGGGCATACTGGATTTGTCATGTGGACATATTTCTGGCAGTCCAAGGAATACTGACTATAACGTGCTTGCGCTACAAGGACACAGAATATCGCTACATCAATAAAAACCATTAACAATGATTCTACAAGAGGAAAAACCAAGGTTAATTCAGGTCACTGTCATAATAATGGAGCAGTGATCTGAAAGCTAATCTGAATATGGTTTGAATAAAGTGTTATGACTAATTTCAGTGAGGTTAAAAATGATCTGCTTTGACCTGAGTGTAGGTGTCAGAGTCAGTTAGCTGCCTAGGTACAGTGTTGCTACAATATAAGTGACTAAAGGTCAGATTGATACAGGCAGCAGTTTATAGATGCAAAGATTCACTGTTGATCCTTGAAGAGAAGCTGAAGGTCAAACTTAGGCAAGCATTTACAATGCCCACATAGTAACCTTTCTGAAATTATTTCTTTAAGGGTAAGCCATATTTTATACTGATCAGGTCATCAGTCAGATTATTTCTGTGCGCTTTCAGTGTAACCAACAATCTCTCTTAGCAGACCTGTACAGCTACCACGTGCAACTTTTCACAGTTGAATGACACACTGTAACCCAGTTAACTTAACATCGTCACAAACTACTCCCCTCTACACTGTATGCTGTTATCTAGCATAAAGCCAACTGAAATGATAGCTGCCAGTATTTTTGTTGATGGTTGTAGTCATGCAGCAATTCAGTTAGTAGGAAAGACAAGAAGAAACACTCACATTATAAAGTTCTGAGTTTAAAATGTTGTTTTTAAATGCTGGTCATCCAGATAAATTATAAAAGTTTCAATGAGAGATGCCTGACAGCGGACTTGGCTCATTTCTATGTTTAAATTTAAAGATATTCTGGAGCTAATATCATAAAAAATAATAGTCTTAAGATGCAAATTGTGCATTAGTTTATTAATGGTTTTATGGTTTAATGGTTTATTTGAGTTTCACAGTTAACATGAGGGTTCTTTGGCCTCTGAGCGCTATTACTAGCACTCTTGAGGGAACACCATTTTAGTGTTTCTCTACCCTGACCCTGACGAGCTTCAACTTTTTATTCATCTTCTTTTTGCTCTGGTACCCAGCACCACTTCAGATCTCAACATTTGCCAGTTCACTTGAATCAGTTCCTATGATAAATTGGGAAATGCACTTTTTAAAGCAAAAGAGTAGGCTACTACAATGGTTAACGGATTCATGCATAATTTAACAGTGGTAAGTGAAGAACATACAAACAAGGTCCTTAAACAGCACTTCACTGTCTTACTTTAAGGGTTAAAAATTATTATCCTTGAGAGATAATTTTCAAAAAGGCACCGTGCCGTATGTTTGTACAGAAACGTGTTGTGTTTATAAGAACAATGCGCATAGAAACACTTACTCTGTAAGCAGGTTGTATGGATGGTGTTGTTGTGGATGTTGTGACTGTACCTTAAAGTATGTCTTTAAAAGACAGTTACTGATGCATACAATTTAGGCAAAAATGTCTGTGTGTGTGTCTTTGCATATGTGTGTGTCTGTTTGTGCATCCGTTGTGGCCAGTGTTGGGGAGTAACGGAATACATGTACCGGTGTTACGTATTTAAAATACAAAATATGAGTAACTGTATTCCGTTACAGTTACCGTTTAAAAAGGTGGTATTTAGAATACAGTTACTTTGTTGAAATAAATGGATTACACAGCGGTATTTTCCTGCTTCATATTGTCGCGGGTCAGGACTGTTTGGGTTTTGTTTGACAGCTATGTCCTGTTGTTCCAGGTGGCAGCGTTACGGTTGCCATGGTTACAGGGTGACGCGCTCTCTCTGCGACTGCGTGTTTCCTGGGTGAGAGAGGCCTTTTTGTTGTTGTTGTTGTGCTAAGCTAATAGGCAGAATGCTACAGGCATAGCCCTAAAGAATGTAGCATCATGGGCAGTGTAGTCCGTGCTGCAGGGAGAATGGACTGCCATACCCGTTAAGTGTCTGTGAGCAAGGGAGGGAGAAAAAGGAAAAGTATGAGCTGTCATCAAGCAAAAACGGGAGCTGGAAGCATGTAAATATAATAATAACCACTGCAGCCAAGAAGAGTGCCTGACGAGCCCAGTTGTAAGTAAGCTATTAAGACTCGACTGTACACCGTGTTCGTGTTTTCCTCCAAAAACAATAAGTTCCGTTGGAGCAGCCTTTCAACGCCTCTCTCTGTCTCTCGCTAGCAAAGTTGACCCAGACAACAAAGTAAAGTTATTTTTCGGCTACGAGCCCGACACGAACCCACCGTATTAGCCAGAGGTCCCTTTACTACGGTTCGGAGCCGCGGACCTTCAGTAACAGTAATAAATCACAGCAATAGTACATTCATGTAGTTGTAAACAGCATGATAATATATTAAGTAATCCAAAGTATTCAGAATACGTTACTCTCATTGAGTAACGTAACGGAATACGTTACAGAATACATTTTGGGGCATGTATTCTGTAATGGAATACATTTTAAAAGTAACCTTCCCAACACTGGTTGTGGGTGTGTGTGTGTGTGTGTGTCCACCAGGGCTGAGGTAAGAGGCTGCTGTGCTGTGGAGTGAGACGGAGGGCATTAGTCAGATGTGACCAACAAAGAGGCTGTGAGCACACAGCCGGGGGATTAGACCAACACCGCAGACTTTCATTAGTCTACAGAGAGGAAGAGGAAAGAAAGAGCAACAGAAAGGTGGAGGGAGAGAGACACTGGATTACAGAGATAGAGGAGGACCTCCATTAGTTGAGGCTAAGGGAGAAATGTAAAGATGGATGATGAACAGTGGGATACAGAGAAATGAAGCCAGGGGGACCCATACAACACTCTACTATAGTCTATATAGTCCAATACCAAGATCTTTCATTAAATGGGAGGGAAGGAGCTGGAGAGAAAATAAGAGAGTGGGGGAGAGGAATAGGTAGAAAGAGTGGGAAATAAAATAAGAAATAACTTGCATAGGAGAAAAATCATGGTAACTAAAAATAAGTAAATAAGGAGAAAAGACACGAGGTAAAAAGACAGAGGCATGAATAAAATATGCACATAACTAAAGAAAAAGAAATACAGAACAGAAGAAAGAAGAATAAGCGAAAGGTGAAAGAGAACACAGAAACAACGAGACTGAAAAGCGAGAGCCAAAAAAGTGGAAGGGAAACAGAGAAGGAGGGAGAGAGGGGACAAGCAGAAAGTTAAAAGGGTCTAAAGGGGGAGCAAAGGAGGGTGGGGGTATTGGTGTAGAACAACAATTTGGGATTAACACCTCCACTACACCCCCAACACACACCACACACATATGCACATGCACAGACACATTCAGGGCCTGGGAAGAATGTTGCTGTGCCAAACTAATTAGCTACTAACTTCACTACAGCTCACATAGATGAACTGCGGCATTTACAATAGAGACCCAGGCCAAGCCTCAGAGGTATATGTGCGTTTGTCTGTGTTTCTGTGCAAACCCATAACATTATGTTTATGTGGCTGTGCGATTCCGCGTCAATAGGACCATTACAAATAAAAATAAAAAATAAAAATATCCACTTTACGAGACAAATAAGTTAATATATTCATTTTTTTGACCTTTAATGTTTAGTCTGCCTAATTTAAAAAAAATATTTTAAAAAAATAATCTTGTGCCACATCATATATTGCTCGGACAATAGGAAACATGTTCAGACATACATGGAAATACAACACACAGGGCAAAAAGAAGAATTCCTATAATCAGCTTGCTGCTGATTAGTATATACAATTGCTATCCATAACCTGGACTTTGCATGTAGTTGTTGTGTCAGGGGTTGCTGGGTCAACGACCCAGAAACCCTGACATGTTGACTCTGAGTGAGTTGCTTGAGTTGCTTTACTTTCGTCTCATGCATATTCAAGGTATATTTAATTTTAAGATTACTGTTATTTTGTAATGGTGTGACTTTTTGTCCAGGTCTCCCTTGAAAACAATATACTTCCTAGTCACATAAAGGTTAAATAAAATAAATACTTAACATTATCATCGTTTTGTGTTTTTCTTCTATCTAGAAATGCTATACCTCTCTCCTGAACTCCTCTGGTAGATGCTGATGGTGATTTGAACTAAAAATATCCTGGATTCATCATTCTATAAGACGTATTGCCAGTGATGTTCAGTCCAGTTTTTGTGTAATTTGGCGTACCTCCGCCTCCACCTCCGCCTCTTCTCCCATGTTTTCCTTAAGAATAAGTCCTTGACAGCCACTGAGACCATTCCCAATGAGGCTTCATCAAATAATACATGGATCAACTGAAGGTCAGGTCAGATGCATTTGGATACTGTTCATTTGCTGTAAATTGTTTTGTTTTTGTTTGTTTGTTTGTTGGGCTTCCCCCTACTTCTTCTGTCCTCCGCTTGTCCAGTTTCCTCATATTTTTTTTAAAATAGGAAACACTGCACACAATGCTGAGATTGGCCAAACTTTCAACAAACAAGTCTTTAGGAATCAATTTGTTTTCATAAATATACAATTTTAGTTAGTTCTTTGCTAACTGGTTCATCCCTTGAGTTAGATACTTTTTTCTGTTTGAATGATTCATAGGTTAGTGTTAAGTGGCTTAGCAAACACACACAGAGACACACACTGTGCACATGTTTGGATTGCGTCATGGACAAAAGATTATAAAATAATAATCCACTTTAAATTTTACTCAGTGGGGAATGACAGTCTAGTCCCTGCACCACCCTAAAATCTTCAAAGGAATTAATGTAATATCACACAATAAAATAAGATTTTGAAATACCTCCGATACCTTTAATTGCACTGTCAAAAGTTTCAGTATATCTATGAATGTTTTTAGACTGGATTGAAATGCCATCTTAAACTAGAATGATGTAATGCTCTTACTATACACTTCAAAATGTTGTGTTTTTCTCTCTTTTTTTTGTTTGTGTGTGTGGTTTTAAGTTTTATTTTTGGGAACTATTACATTGATTCATATTTGACATTCACCTTTGAGATATTTGTAATTTTGTCTCACCTTGAGGACCTTTGACAAACTTGATTTGAGTTTGGCCTTATCACCACCAAGTATGTGATACAACATGAAAGATGAGTGAAATGCTTTACATACCTGACCAACACATGCATGCAAACAACTATCACTGCTTATTTTTTCCGATCTCAGATTGGAAAAAGTATGACCCTATAGAAACTACCAAACTAGTCCATCACAAAACTAATTTTACTACAAACTCCACAAATAAAGGTTAACCAAGAAGCTCAAAACAAGAACACTGTACAACTGCCTCCCTTTAAAATTGTGCTACTATGTTTTTTTTTTTCTTTTTTATTTCATATAGCACATCTGCCACAACGAAGCGATGAACATTTGCAAGAAATGTCTTTGTTTTGATCCACTATGAAAGCAAAGAGGGTTGAGGTCTTCACAATATATAAAGAATTAAGCAAATGTAATGGAGAAACATCCCTTATATTCTTATCTTGGATGGTACAGTCATGTCCCACCAGACTTGACACTGTGATTACTTAGCGTCACTTAGAAGAAAATTATATTTGCCAGTTGCTTAATTATTAAGTTCACTGAGATATAGCAGGCTTTCCATTCATTTACGCACTGATAATATTCCATTTGGTTCAAATTAATGGTAGCGTAAATCAACATAAATGAAAAAGGAACAAATATTGCACAAAATTCAAAGCTAATTTTCAGTGAGTTGGAAAGCACCATGGCAATGAAACTAATTACTTTGTGATTGTTTTTTACTTTTACTTTCCACAAAGCACCATCAAGCAGGAGAAAATATGATTTTAATTTTAACACTGTTTGCTTGTCATTTTTCATGGTTTGAAATGGAGTCTGCAGTTTTGCAGGATAGCTTTAATCTTTTGTGCATGTTCTGCCAGGGTAATGTAGCGCTGCACTACTGTTGGGTTGACACTTCAAATGCACCACCAGATGTTGTCTTTGTCATAATGTGTTTTTAATTACCATTCCTGAAGTCAGATGCCAGCAGGCAGCATCCAATGTGATTTGCATCACCAGTTCTCCCTCATCCCTGCTTAACACTGATAGGGAGACAGGCATCAATCACTCTTAACTAGCAAACTGTCAAAGATTTCCTACATCAACCTTTGGGACCCCACAATCATTTATGAACAACATTGGAAAAAAGAAAGCCACAGTGTAACTGTTAGATCTGTTTTAGACATACATACAGCTATTCTGTATTTCTCAAAATAACAGTTTGAACAACTGAAAATAACTCAAAATATGTTCTTGTACAAGACGTAATTCAAGCAGATTTTCACATTATTTGACAGGTTTAGAATTTAATACAAAGGCTGTCTGAACATTTGAGAAATTACCTTCGTAAAGGTTATTATGAAATGCCTTACATAAACAGTTAAACACTTGCAGAACACTTATCTGTACTGCCCTCACAGGGTAAAAGAGCAGAGTGGTAGCTTCACAAATCACAAGTGTGAAGCATGCATTTCATGATCAGTCTCTGTGAGTGCTTTTGACTGTGTGGGCAAACTCTTAAACTGCGGTGTGTGTTGCTGTCTAAAAGTTTATAACAGTAGACAACTGGTCTACAATATGTTCTCTTTTCTTCCTTTCATCTTTCAAACATGTCTGTATCACTTCAAAGACATGCTACAGTAGTTTAAACACATAGAGCTTGTTTCATCAGGCCACTGAAGGACTGCTATGTATCCCTGCAAATGAGGCATTGTGGAAAAAAAAGAAAAACACAATTCAAAAACACATTTAAGCTTAAGAGAAAAACATCTGGATTTGGAAAAATGCAAAGCACAGGTATACTGTGCTACTATGCCTATAGCGCTTGACTACAGTCCAGTCACGTTTCTAATTTTCTTACTTTTTTTTACTTTAGATACCAACTGGTAGCTATAATGGAAACAGGTTCAAGATATAAATGAACAAGTCTATGAAAGATATTTCAAGCAAGATTGAAAAGACAAAGAAAAAGCTTCCCTCTATACCTCTTCTCTCTCCTATACATTCACTTCCCACTTCAATGCAGCCTTTCGTGGATTTTTTTTCTTACCTCAACTGACTGAAAAGCTCTGAGCCAAACCAAAGCTTCGTGTTTTAGATGTCTCTTTCACAGAGGTATAGCTTTAGTTTCATTAGAGGTCAGCTCATCTGTCCAACAAAGTCTGCTTTTGTTTTAAGTATAAATAAATACAACTTTTAAAAAGTACTAATCATCCAGAAAATATTCCTACCTTCATCATTCTTTGTATGGGCATTTTAACAATTCATTGAAGATATACTGTGCATGATATTTCTATGGTCCACTTTTTTATACTTCAAGATATGGTTTATGGTTAAATGAGCCTTGTATTGACTTTGGTAAAAACTAAAATAGAAAAAAACAACAACAACAAAAACAGACACAAAAACACTTTAATCCCCACATACTTCACATATATAAAAATACTGAGTTATAATATTTATAGCAAAATATAGAATTCAAAGGTAAAGGGATGTTTTCATTTAATTTAACAAGCATGCCTATTTAATTGTCCTTAAAAATAATTTATTTTTAATCTCTTCTAAGTCTGCTTATGTAATAAATTTCAATTCCAGCATCCAACAGTTATATCCAACAATCCACTGATATATTTCAGCTTAAATTTGTGGGACTACTGTCACCATGGTTACGGTTAACATGTAGGTCTTTACTGACACTATATGTAATGTCAACCCAGGGCTGTAAATGTTACACTTATTTTTCTGGGAGTTGGAAGGAATTCACCATATGTTAAGACTCAGCAGTAAAAACCACATTTATAAATGCTCGGCTGACCTAAACTGAATCGGTCAAACAAGTATGCACAAAAACCATGTCAAAGAAGTGCATTTGTCCCACTCTATGATTTTTTTTTAATTTATTTTGTTTTTTAATTTATCTGCTACACATGTAAATTATTTCAGTGTGAACTCTGAATCTACTTTAGAACACAGGGTTTAGAATCAGAGTTGGAAGAAGGTTTTAGTTTTGGCTTTTAATTGATTTTTTTTTTTTTTTTTGCAACTTCACTGAAATTGATCATTTCTGCCTAGTAATTTCTTATTTCACATTTATATCTTCTGTTAAGTGTGATGTGGCAGTAATTAATGTTTCAGGGACCAATCTTTAAATCTGTAATTGTGAAAAACCTCACACAAAGGTTCCCTCAAATAGGAAATGTCAGCATTCTACCATTGCCCATAAGTGTGATTGAAAATACGCTGCATGAATCACTTTAGAGAAGCACTTCCCAGCATCTGTGCAGGTGGTCAGTCTTTTTCAGTGAAGGGGAGTTCTTAAGAACCGCTTAAAGCCCCAATCAGTCCTCTTTAAAACTTGTCATCTTCCAAGAGAACTCGTTTCACTGTGACAAAATCCTGTCACCTCTCCTTTCTCCATCTCTCTTGGTGTCCTCTCATCTCATTGCTGGCTTGAAAGGAGGAAACATGATATTTCCAGCACTTTATGTATGCCAAGCACCCTCCACCCTCTATTTTCCTCTGTCTTTTTCTTTCCTTTCCTCCTCCTCACCCCATCCCATTCTTCCTGCCGGTCTCTTCCTGTAATATTTCAACTTTCTGCAACACATTTCAAAGAGCTGTTTGCCATAATGATGTGACACTAAAAAAACAAAAAGGAGAATACGAGACAGCAGTGCAGTTACTCATGTTTACTTTTCAACAATTTGTGATCCTTCATGCCTTTCTTCACTTCTCCTGCAATCTTTTCTTTCCTTCTTTTTTTTCTACCTTTGTCTTCCACAGCCATCGAGCCCTCACTACCTCCCCACCCCCTCCCCTCACTACCCAATAGCTCTCGTCACTGCCCTTTTCAAAAGTAAAAAGCTGTCGGCAAAACTTCAGTAGGAGAACCACACTACGATCAGTACCTCCATCACACACACACATGTCAGCACTTCAAATACACATACACAGAGACACACACATGCACATGTCAGCACCTTTAACACACGCATACTCACAGACACACGATCGCACACACAGAGGTCCACATGTCATTAGGGAGGTCCACATGGATCATATAAAAGCCTGTGCAGCAGGAAGGGAGCAAGGCACAGAGGAAGCAGAAAGGAGGATGGAGGACCGAAGGGAGGGAGGGAGACAGGAGTGTCAGTGCGGAGAAAGAAGAGGGGAGGGAGAAGGTGAAGGAGCGAGGTGAAGAGGGAATTTGCTGAAGCAGCGAGGAAAGGAAAGAAGAGGGGAGGTGAAGGAGATAAGGGACGTTCAAGAGCAGCTAGTTCTGAGGCTCACCAGTCACTTGAGGGTTACTTTAGCCATCACCGAGGCTGTGCTGTGTATGTGTGTGCAAGGGGGTGGATGCGTTCAGTACATCAGTTTCTCTCTGTGCTTGGTTTTACTGGCATAGCTCCAAGACATTTGAACTACCGCTTCTCATCAGGTGTTCTTTCTTCTGTCCTTTCTTCTACTTCTTTCGTTATTTTAATTGTTCTTCCTTTATCTCCATAGCATGTTATGTTTCCTTTCTTCACAGAATAGATTCCTCTTCTCATTTCTGTTTTTCTTTGTCTATTTCTGCCACTTCCTTACTCCCTTCTCAGTCAAGCATTTAACTTTGTATTTCCTCCTCCTGTGTACTATTTTCTGTTTTGTTTTGTTTATTTTTCTTTTTTAACTTGCAGACTTCACCTGAATATTACCTTCAAAAAATAATGAAACATGAGGAAATAATGATTAGTGGGAAGATATATATATATATATATATATATATATATATATATATATATATATATATAGAAGGGGATAGCTGGAGAGAGATTATTTTTGGAATAAAAAGAAATAAAGACAAGAGTGTGGGAGAAAGCATGGTTAGTGCAAGAAGGCAAGTAGCTAGAAAAGCAGTCGAAATGGCCTACAGATAGAAGGTGATAATATAGAGACACAGAGGGTGGTCGATCATAGGGTGACAAAAAATATATATGTGTAGGACAGTGGAGTGCAGATAACACAAAGAGCAGAGAAAAACAAGGGGTTGCAATGGGTTGGAAAGGCAGAGACAGTGTGGGGTAGCAGCTCGAGAGAAGGGAGAAAAGAGGCTGAGAACGAGACGAGTCTATACTCAGATCAATGGATGGCTTGTCCTCTGCTGTGTCTGCATTTCCTCTGGCTCACACAATAAGGCCCTATCACTAGACTTGGGAGAGAGAGCGAAAGTGTGTGTGAGTGTGTGAGAGAGAATGCGCGTGTGTGTGTCTGTGCATGTGTGTGCACATGTATATAAGGGAAAGAATGACATTCAGAGAGAACATAATCCTTCTGCACTTTCACTGTTGACCTTTACTATTAAGAAGTGACCAGTGTTCCAGTGGAAATTTCATGGAAAGTCATTTATAGGTTTTTACCAGCTGAATGAGAATGTGAAAGTGTTTGCCAGTGTGTTTGAACTATAAAATGGACTTCACACCAAGGTGCTTTCACTGAGACGGACCAATTCATAGTGAAACTGATTATTGTGTTAATACTAAAAATGAAAATAAGAATACCGAAAAGTCTTCTTGTAACATCTCCATAAGTCCAAAGGGAGTACTTCGTTTGTTTGCTTAGATGAACGAACATGATGGAAATGCCAAGCTGTTGACTCAACAAGGGCGTGTAATTGACTAACAAACTAATGTACAGCTAAATGGATGAATGATGGCTCCACATTAGGAGATTAAGTCTGGTGCACACGCAGTTTCAAACGCACACTCATGGCGATTTGCATGACCCAGTGGGTAACTGCAACCGTTGCACAAAGTGATCGACAGTGGGGACTGGACGATGATGAATACGTTACTGATAGGAGAAATGCACTATTAGCAAGCTGAATTTGGGGTGGCATTTAACACACACTGACTCTTCCCCTCTGATCCAAATTAACTGCTGATTGAAAGTAAAGCTAAACTTTTAATTTCACAATGTTATAAACAGATGATATGTTTTGTATTATTATGGTAAATGGCAATGCAATAGTGGAAAAAAAACACAAACAATAGTACAAAAAGTGAGGTGGAAATTACACTAAACTACGCTGTAAACTACGCTTTTCTTTGCAAGCTCCTTTGACTAAACTACACTACTTAAAAATACATACCGAATAATGTAGGCATCACCCTGTATCACAAATAGTTGTTACTCACAATGTCGTGGCTAATGTATGACCTCAAAGTATGACATTTGACTTCATTAATTTGAAATATCAAAATTAACCTGGTTTGAAATTATCCTGTATTGCAAATGTGGTGATATGTTCTTTAGCTCTTTAGCGTAATTTAGTATTACTATGGTAAATCAACCAGCAGCAGCACTAAAACAAATACCCAAGAATGAATCACCATTCATCTGCTGCTTCTTTGCGGCTGGGTCATGGGGGCAGTAGTTTAAGACTTCCCTCCCATGGCCAAATCCTCCAGCTCACCTGGGGAGACACCAAGGGGTTCCCAAACCAGCTAAGAAATACAATCTCTCCAGTCTGTCCCAGGGTGTCCTCTAGGTTCCTTGTTGAGGAGCATCTCACCACGCAAGAGGCATTCTAGTCAGACACACTAACCCCCATATGGGATCGGCAGTTCTGACTTATTACCTGCAATATAGATCAGTCTCTCACGGCAGTTTTACAGGGCCTGAACGGCCCAGATACCCTTTTTTTCCCAAAGTCTCTGCTCAAACACACACACACACACACACACACACACACACGCACGCACGCACACACACACACACACACACACACACACACACACACACACACACACACACACACACACACACACACACACACACACACAGGGTCTCCCATGACAGAATGTTTTCTCCAAGTTCACAAAACACATGTAGACTGGTTGAGCAAACTCCCACGCATCCTCAAATATCCTCAACAAGATAAAGCACTGGTCCAGCATTCCAAGACCCTGACAAAAACCACAATGTTTTCCTTCTGAATCCAAGGTTTGACTAACAGGACTGTCCTGTAAGTATCCTGGCATAGATCTTCTCAGGGAGGCTGAGCAGTGTTATCCCCATGTAATTGGAGCTCACCCCTCTGGTCCTGCTTCTTAAAAACAGAAACCACCACCCCATTCTGCTAATCCAGAGGCACTTTTTGGATCTCCACATGAACTGCTGGCTTTTCTCAAGAGTTGTACATTTAAAGTCACAAATATAATATAAATAATTTGTTGGCTGTAAATGCCTCACACTTGCAGATAAAGAACATATGGGGTCAGCGTGTTTTGTCTTTTCATTCCAATAAATTCTGGGGAGTTATATTAGAGTCTGTAAAATTATAAGTCAATAATTCTAAAAAATAACTGTGAAACTAATAATTTCAGTAATATTATCATAATGTATTGGGGAATACAGAGGTAAAAATCATTTTGATAAATTTAAGATGTGTAAAACGTGTACTTTAGAGTTGATATATTAGCTGAACATCTATACTTCATTTATACATTCATTCTATGCTTCATTTCATTTCTGTCATTTATGGTTGGTTTGCACAGCTTTGTATATGTGTACATGTATATATACACACGTGTGTGTGTGTGTGTGTGTGTGTGTGTGTGTGTGTGTGTGTGTGTGTGTGTGTGTGTGTGTGTGTGGATTGTGCTGTTTACATATTGTTGTGATTTACATTGCTGTGCTTGAGAGTCACCATCTACCAGAACCAAATTCCCTGTATGTGTCTGTGCATATACATGGTAATGCTAATATGGAGCCTTGTTGACTGACAACACCCCATCAATTCAGTTCAATTCAATTTTATTTATACAGCACCAAATCACAACAGTCGCCTCAAGGTGCTTTCTATTGTAAGGTGGACCCTACAATAACATATACAGAGAAAAACCCAACAATCATATGACCATCACCATATAAGTTGACAGTTATCCTTTACCCTGCCTTCCTTCTCTCACCCCAACCGGTCGCGGCAGATGACTGCCCCTCCCTGGTTCTGCTGGAGGTTTCTTCCTGTTAAAAGGGGGTTTTCCTTCCCACTGTCGCCAAAGTGCTTGCCCATAGGGGGTCGTATGATTGTTGGATTTTTCTCTATGTTATTGTAGGGTCCACCTTACAATATAAAGCACATTGAGGTGACTGTTGCTGTGATTTGGGGCTGTATAAATGCAATTGAATTGAACTGAAAAAGTTACAGGATGGCAGTGACCAGTTTTTCTCTGATGTGTGACATAAAATTCCTTTCCAACAAAAACAATTTGTCCAGATTAGGAATGAGCACTTGAACACAGAGTGAAATCACAAGTACAAAGCTGTATCTCAGGTTTTCCCATAATGTAAGTTTAATCTCATTAACACGAGCTTATGTTGAAATAAACTGATCTGCCACTGTTTAACCTCCACCAGGCCTCTTTTGATCGTATATGACTTCAGTTTATTTTTAGAGACAAGTGATTTACCCTGAGACAAACGGCAGAGTGCTTGCAGCTTGCAATAACACAAGGCCACGGCCATGCTTTAAACCTGTACAAGGGTATCAGCACACAAGGGTGTGTGCGTGAGAGAAAGAGAAAGAGAGATAAGGTGAGACAGAGTGTGACGAGGCGTGTGCGTGTGTGTCCTCCAGCAGCCATGATGCATTAGTGTAACCTGATCCCTTTCCTCCCCTGTGAGCCCTAACCTTCAGATAGAAAGAGAGATGCAGGTTAGAAAGGCATATTGTCTTATAAACGAGGCTGTTGGTCTTCATCATTGAATATGTCTAATATTAGATAACCTAGCTTATGAAGGAATCATTTAATCTTCTTGCAGTTTAGCGTCAAAACTCATGAAAATGCACAGATTTCCAACGTTTTGGGTTTTTTTTACTATTTGGGTCTCCCCATATATTACATTGCAAGTATGCAATAAGTTAAACAAAGCCCACCCATGCACAATCACTTAATACACATCCTGACCTGTACCTATAATGTGGCAATTTTACAATGCATCTTCGATTGTAATCTCCTCCACTGTCCTGACCTCCTGATTAGCAATACAGACTCCTTTGAAATTCTATATTAAAGCATAAAATGCTCATTTTCCTTTCATGCTTGTTACAAACCAGATAAAGCAATAGTGAGGAGGAGACGTTTCATTACGTTCCTTTACTTCATTTAAAAAAACTGTGTTATGCCTCACAGTCATTTCTTTCATTAAGGAACCTGGGTCATTATTGGAATAAGTATAACAAAAGTCAATTGAAATTCTTCATGCCGAATTCATTTTGTAATAATGGTGTATTATTCCCAATCTTATTCCCCTACATTAAATAATACTATTCCCGGAGCCCATTAAGAATTTTAATCGTCACTAGCTGAAATACACTGCGGATAGATAATTACAGCTGATGATATTCACAGATAATTTGCAGATGATTTTTCCTGTCTTTTATCTTTCTCCATTTCTTTCTGTCTTTCTTTCTATTCGCAGCTGGCAGACTAATAAGTCATTGCTATCTGTCATGGTTGACATTTTTTTAAAAAAAGTAAGAAACCAGCAGCTGAAAAAATGTGTCAGAAGAAGAAAGAGAAGAACATGAAGAGTTGAAACAGGATTTTTTTTTAAGACAAAGGATCTAAAAATAGATATGTGGGAGAACAATGAATCATTTAAAGAGTTACGGTCACCAGGGTTTAAATATTCATTATGAGTGTCAAGTCGAACCTTTTAGCTCTTATGCATTACAGTTTCACTTCCTTCCTTATTTGATGTTTATTTTCACTTTAATTATGCATCAAACGCATGTTAAAAATACCAAGTCTTTTTTTTTATAATTTGGATAACGAGAAGCTCGTGCATGACACCTCACACTGTCACAGTTTAAGGTTTAAATCCCAGCAGATGTTGATTTACAGAGATACAAGTAATATACTCTTGTTGTTTCCTTGTATATGGTAAATGGTAAATGGCCTGTATTTGTATAGCATTTTTACTAGTCCCCCCTAGGGACCCCAAAGCACTTTACACACCCAGTCATCCACCCGTTCACACACACATTCACACACTGGTGGAGGTAAGCTACAGTTGTAGCCACAGCTGCCCTGGGGCAGACTGACAGAAGCAAGGCTGCCATATCGTGCCATCGGCCCTTCTGACCAACACCAGTAGGCAGCAGGTGAAGTGTCTTACCCAAGGACACAACGACCGAGACTGTCCGAGCCCGGGGGTCGAACCGGCAACCTTCAGATTACAAGGCGAACTCCCAACTATTGAGCCTCTACACAACATAAATATTTGTTTTTTTCTTGTATCTCTGTAAATCACATCTTTTGTGTGTGTGTCGGGGGGTGGGGGGTGCACTTTTATATTATTCAAAGATCGAGTTTCAAAAATACACAAATAACCTAATTGATTTTTTTTTTTAAACAAGAGCCATTTTTGTAACTAAATCTTACTTAGTTACTTACGGACAAACGGACACCTGTTTAACATAAAAGAGCCCCAAAACAAGAACAAATCAAAAACACAACGACAAATACTCAGTTGCTGTTTGTGTCAAAGTGTTTAGTTTAGTTTTCTGAAATGTCGGTGTGTTTTGCACTTCAGGGTCAACAGTAACTTGCACAGTAACCCTGCACTTGCCCTTTTCCTCACCCCTTTTCCATCACATTCTTCTGGTTTTCAGCTACATTATTCTTCTCCCCATGTTCTTCCTGTCCCTTCTATCTGTTCATTTATCACCGGCCACATCTATTCTCCTTTCCTATTTCCATCCCCGTGTCCTTTTCCCTGTTGCTTTTCCACTGTCCATCCATCTCGCCCCCATCTTTTCCTTCTCCACTCTTACTTCACCCCTTCCTCCTCTTCACTCTTTGTCTCTCTCAGTCTATTACTTTCACCCTCTCCACTCTCAGCTGGGTGTCCTGTTCCCTCTCTCTCTGGGAGTAGCAGACCTCCTGACGGCTTAGTATTGATCCGCCTATCTCCTCACTTGCTCTCTCTCTCTCTTGTTCTCTCTCTCTCTTCCTGTCCTACACACATGCACACACATACATTAGGTTGACAAGATAAAAGGCTCTGCATGCCCCAAGGCAATCCAGCTAAACAAGACACCAGTGGCTCTCAGCTTCTAGTATATGTATCAAGAACATCTTTTTCTGTTTTTACAAAAGAAAAAAAATAATCAAGATTGGAAACACTTAACATGCCCAAGGCTAGAAACAAAGTATGATATTTGTGATATAAACTATCCAAAAATTACCATTCAGTTTATTCACAACAAGCTTGTTTTTATCTGCAAGTCAAGCTCTGCGTGAAATAACATGAATCGTGTAGAATCGCTGTGGTCGAAACATTCTTCAGCTGTTGCCTCAGAAAGCTAAAGGCAACCAGTACGCTGTAGCCTCTGTGAAGGAAAATTTCCGGATAATAATGCTATTTATAAGCTTTGCCCTGGGGGTGGGTGGGTTGGGGGGGGGGGGGGGGGGTACTTGACTCATACTGGAAGTTCCTTGTTTTTCTGTAAGACTGTTCAAGCCAAAATGTCTTGGAGATGATGTTTCGGGCCCAGTCTGTATTGCATATGCAAACAAAGTGAAAATCAGAAAAAGGCAAGGTTGAGACTTCAGTTTCTGTTTGATCAGCTGCCTTTGTCCTGACGGTCTTGAAAATAATTGCTGTTCTGAAGAGCTTAAGTTTCAAAGAGGCATTTCATTTTTTCCATATCCGAATGCTGTCAAAAATACAAGTGTAGTGACAAGCAAATTATCAATTTATTTGCCTAATGAAAGGGGGGAAGTTATGGATGCAGGCACCAAATTACAAGATGCACAGAAAAATTATGCAACCTTTTCTCTTTTTATTTCTTTTAGATAAATATACAGACTAAAAATGCAATATCACTGTTAACCATGAGTCGCTTTGGCAGAAATTTCTACAAATAGATATCTACATATAGCTGATGGGTTCTCAGATTGCTTTTGCAGTGACTGAACACAAGCCTGTCACCAAAATGCCTCCAGCTCAGTGTACATTTGCAAGTTTTACTGCCAATGTGTTGACATTTTGAATTTCCTTTACACGCCTAAACCTTTTCTCAAAGCCAGGCACGTAATGGTAGATATTTCATATTTCTGTTATATGAAGCAACAGACTTGTAATGCTAACGTGACCTGCACATCCTTTATTTATGTAAAATCTCATGAATTAAAATCAAAATATAAAACAGAATTTTATGCTCAGCAGTACAACTCCTTACTAAAATCAGTTTGCATTTTAGTAAACTGATTGCAGCTCTGTCCTTTTTTACAGCTGACATGCTCCGAATTTAGAGTAAGATGCTTTTGTTCAAAGCACCTTTCAGCAGTATAACAGCATACATTTCAGATGGGAATAAAACCCCTACCATGGCGCTGTTTGTGCCATGCCCAATCTGCTGCGCCCCAAAGCTAACAAGAGGTTGTCAGGAATCAATACCTGGCATGAAAAACGATGTGACTTTCAGCTGCTGTGGCCACATCAATCACGCCATTACCATTAGCTCATCTCTCGACACCAACTTGGACTCCGCTCTCCTGCCCCCCTCCGCAGCCTCTTTCCACTCCTATATCACCGTTTTCCCTCTCCTCCTCCACTCATTCTCGTTCTTCTCATTTCTCTTTCCCTCCCTGTCTCTCTCTCTCTCTCTCTCGCTGCCAGCTCAGCGGATGCCCCTTGTCACAGCTCCTATTTCAGCCTTCTGAAGTTTCCTAATTGATCGCAATTAGAGCCGCAACAGAGCAAAGGGGTGGGGGTGGTGTGTGTGTGTGTGGGGGGGGGGGGGGCGTGTACAGAGATGTGGATAGAAAGCAAGTATGCCTGTGTATATGACAGACACACCGAGTCGCACAAATTCTGAACGTGTATTAGGCTTGGATATGTAGTACAAGATTGTATTAGCAACTTGACTAAACTGGACTGCGGTACAAAAGCCATCTGGAGTTGGCCTGAAATGTTACACGATTGTCCATGTCACTCCCACTCGCTTTTCCTGGAAAAAACTCGATTTTGTACCCAAGCTGATCATATATAAGCAGAATATGAAATCACAGTGTTGAAGTGGAGAGGTCACATTAAACCAGTTCATAATAAAGTAAGAAACAAGTCTTGCCAGTCTTTAATTTTTGTGTGGCTATACTGACGCCAGCCCTCAGCAACTTTTAGACAGCAAGTTCCAGATTCTCGATGTCTCCCAGTAAGACGTTCTAGCTGTCATGTGAAAAGCCCTACTTCTTCAATGCATGTTTTTATTGCTTGTCTTTTATTTTTGTGACAGCTGCATGTCAGAAAAGGAATCAGACTGCTGTCTCGTCTGCATGGAAGTTATCGCTGTCGTTTTTCTTACTTTACTGTGTCCCTGTAGACTTATGCAGCCATGTTATGGCAGGGGGAAAGTGCTACATCAACTGAGGGCAAACGTAAATCCCCAACACCTGGGGTTGGGGATTTAACCAGCTGCTGGGACTAACAACTTCTCTGGCATGCATCGTGTAACTCTGAAATCCATTACCTTTTTGTGTTGCTGAATAGGAAACACAATGGATGGCAAACAGTGCTACAGAAAAACTGTAAGTCACTGAGTAGTATCAAAAGTGAGCAGATCATTAGTTAATCAGCCCATTCTGTCAACACAGTGGAAGCACTGGTAGAACACAAAACTTGTTTAGTGAAATCGCAAAAACAGTAATAAGTTTGGGATCAAATCAAGAGCTGACAGAGTGACTTATATGAGACATCTGGGAGTCTGGAGTGTGAGGAACAGAGACCAAGAGATGTGTAATAGAGAGATGGAGAAGCAGAATGACAAAGGGGCAGAATACCAATAGTGCCAAAGCTTTTTCCATCCTCCTTGCAAACGTTCCCTGACCCCCCTTTTTTCTCATTTAAATTCCTCTCCATTGTTATTGCAATCCAGGCCTAACCCCCCACTGACTGGCAAACACTCATGCACACAATCACACACTAACACTGACGGACATTAGAACACACATGCATTGACCTGCAACAGCAAGCAAGACCATCCCAAGGAGCTATGCTCACACATCGCTGCTAATCCCTGTCAATGGGCATACACAAGCAGACACTAACAATATCTGCTGGAAAGATGGGCTCAAGTTTCTCAGGCGGCAGATGTGTATGTGGCCTTAGCCATGCTGACATGGGCGGGGAGTAGCAAACAGCTCGTCAACAAACATCCAGTGTCGTGTCAGCGATGCAAGGGCAGGCAGACTAGCGCATTTCAGAGCTGTGCCTTGTCAACGTGTAGAAATAATATAGCTAACTTGTTTCTATTCCTTGCCTTACCCATCCCTGCTCAGCATTATTTAAGACCAGAGAAAACTCACTTGTCAGCAATCACATCCTACAGAGCAGACATACTGTTCTCACTAGTGTTAGCCCACTCCACTTTCAGAGCTGTCTAACGCAGCAGCACGGCAAGAAATAAAATTCTTGTCAGCAATGGTAAGGACACGGCTGGGTTAATACAATTCCTTGGCCTATCACTCCCTTGTCAGCATTTTAGGTCAAAAACATGGCAAGTGGCACAAACCTTGATATTTTTGCCTTGTCAATGTGCAACATTTAATTACTGCAAGTTATAATCTTACTGTGTTTATGGCATAAATATTTGTCTTATGTATCCAACAGGTGGTACATTTCAATGAAAATTTGCACAAAAAACATCACCTATAAAGCAATTATTGACGTTGAATTTTTTTAAAATCTCATTAATTCAAATTCTTTTCATTTTTTAATTATTCATCTCTGCAAATGTTTGTTTCACCTGTCACATTCAACATGCCTGTGTATAATTTGACAGTCACCAAAATTTGTATCCGCAACATAATTTTGTTCAAATCACATTAAATTGAATGAGTACACTGAAAAACCACTGCTTTTATATATAATAAATAATTATATTAGTATTATTCCATATTCTAAGCAAACCCTCCCATATGGAAAAGATATATATAAATCTTATAAAGTTTGTATCTGTCTTGCATGAAACTTGTATGAAAAGCATACAAGAGTGAAAACAGATAAAAGATCCCTTGAAAAATTCTATAAATGAAACTTGTATGTTTTGAATAGTTACTAAAACAATATATGAAAGTGGCCACTTTCATGAGTAAATCATATAAGCCTTATATGATTTACTATATGAAGTAGGCCATATCTTATGCAAGTCTTTTATAAGTTTTTTCTATTTCTTTTCCATATGGGTTTGCATGTGTTTGGTCAATAACATCTTTGACTCATAATGTTGGCGAATTGAACATTTTTTTATTGAGTAAAATTAGAGGTTTGCGACTTATTACAATATTACACACCACATGGAATTCTTAATGTCATCAACTAATCCTGTTGAACACCGCAAATATACATACATAATATATACTGCATACATGATAAAATATTTAAATGCATGGTACGATATTTTAATGAAGGGATATAGTAAACTAGAAAATTTACCAGAACAATATTGATAACAATCATGTCTCATGACATGATTATGCTCACCCAAATTGTTTTTTTCTTATCCCCACATCGCGTTCTGGTGCTCTATTTTCTAGACTTTGTTTAGTGGCTTTTGATAACTTCTCATTAATCAGCAGCCAGTCAACTGCACTGGGAAGATGCAAAATTTGCACTGACTGTTAAAAAACGTAGTGTAACAAATGTAGAATGTGCACAAACTAAATAAACATATGTTAATAAACGCATGCATGGTGAACATAGTGGTAAGGTCCCCATTCAGTGATCAATTGATAATATATATGATTGTGGGACTCGTATAAAATATTTCTATATGCCTTATACATGTTGGGACTCAGTGCCCTGAGTTTATGCAAACTTTCCAGTCAGACTGGTCCATCACCTATAGGGAATTTACAAAGATGTGTTACAATCATTATAATATGATTTAAATTGGGATTACTCCTTATTGTTATATTGGTATTTCTTATTCCGTATCATTCCCATGTCAACAGTGATAGGTCAGAGCCAGTGATATTGCAAGAATTAAAAATAAAGAGTAAGTAGGTTAAGCCATAAGGTAATGGGTAAAGGGTAATTTATAGTTACACTATAAAAATGACACTATGAAACAAAAACAAAAAAAACAACAACAATAAATATATAATGTAATTTAAATTCCCATTAAAAATGTATTTTTTTAACACTTATTAAAGATACATTTTTTAAAATTTGCTTACAAAGATTTGCAGTGTACTCTATACCCTCCTCTAGCTTTTTTTCCCCCTGAAAACTGGGTTAAAACACTGAAAAAACTCAGTGACATCTCCCTGTACCCAGTGGTAACTAATGAACGTTATTAAGCACTGCTGTGGGCTAAATGAAAGTGTATTAGCTATTCTAAAAAGGAACAAACACACTTCTTGATGCTTGACATAATGAGAGAACTAAAAAGAGCTCTCAGGTCATTTTGAATCCATTAGGACAGAGCAGGCTCTTAGGTAACACGCACACACAGATGTGCACATATACACAAAGATACAAAAAAAGGGGACATAAAAATAATTTCAAAAGTCCCTCCTCACAACTGCAAAACCTAAAAGTAATTTTAAAGTCAATTTTATGCTAAAATGCATTTGCAAAATAAATCTGGAAGCTGTACATGGTACATTGATTTATCTACAATGTTGAAATGATCTAAAAAAAGTGTGCTTTTCAACTATGTACAACAAACACATGGCAAGACTGATTGTCTATGTGCGTGCGCATACATGCATGTATCTGAGTAAATGGGATTCTGACGACCAGACGACCCGCAGTGATGAAAACACACTCCCACGTTACAGATCACCCCTACACACTGATGCACTAAACAGAAGGAGGTAGATGCACTTGTGTACGTGTAGAGGAATTTGCCAACCTACATGTCAATGGAATCATTTGCAGAGAGAGAAAGATGAAAGAACGGGGTTTTGTGGACAATGTTTCATGTGTATAGTACATCATGAAGGCTTTTTTTGAATACAGCATCAATAACTATGCAGTGGACTTGTGTGTTTCTTCCAGTTAGTATTTGATATCCATCATAATATAAAAGAAGGGTGGGCTATTTGACTAGATATATTTCTTCAGAATGACAACTCCCCCTTAGCAATGTAACCAAATTAGATGCATTCAGTGGGAAAATGGCCAAAAACTTGTGTGTGTGTGTTTCTTTATTTTCCTTTACACTGAGCCAGTGTTTGCCAGTATTTAAACCATCTCTGGTAAGATTTACCAACACTGAAAAACCATCTGGGTTAAAAAAAACAAACAAAACAAAACTGTGTATAAAGCTATAAAATACAAGCAAATGTAAAAGTTACATTTGTTTCTGAACACAAAAGTAAGAGACCAGAGAGCGTTATCAAGACAGGAAGAGGGACTATGACATTTCAACTTCAAAAAGGCTATAACCTCCATCATGTAAATATATTTTCACTAGGCCATCCCTTTTCATCTGAAAAAGACAACTGTCATGTTACTCACCTAATGAAAAATAAACAGGGAACCAAAATGTGACATTTTGAGGTTTTTGTGAAGTGTTCCAACTAAATATTGAAAACAGCTGATGTGAAGATGTAACAAAGCATAGCAAACAAAGCAAATCCTTGTCATGTCCAAAATATTTACATAAAAAATATATTACCTGCCCCCCCCCCCCCCCTATTTTTTTTAAGTCAAGCTAACTGAGAAGCATTGTCTAAAAATCGTAACATGAATTCATTCACTTTCCTTCATGCCTCCAAAACTAATAAATGCTCAAAGTAAAATATTGTATAACAATACCTTCGTAACATGTAATAAATGGATTACATGCTCAGAGCGGAGTCATCCCACTTTATCAAAAGTTTTCGAGTTATCGAAAAAAAAAAATTACAACTGTATCTCCATTCCCATTATCAACCTTACCTGTAATGCACCTTCCGGTCTCCTGTGTCTCAGGCTCCTGAATATTCACTGCTCTTTGTTTATTGTGATTATCCTGCATGAGATATGGCTTGCTGCAAGCCAAAAGTCCCAGTAGGGAGAATTAATTCTTGAACTTGAACTCAATTACAGTTATGCCGAAAAGAGAGTCACTGAGTAACTGGATTGCCTTACACCTGTTTATCAAGAGTAAAGCTTGTGTGGGCTTGTGTCCTCGGTTCAAATCCCAAGACCTACACAAAAGAGCTGTGGCTGGGGAAAGCAAATCTCCAATCCTCTCTCATCAGCTATAGTCAAGTCGTCCTTAAATAAGGGCCCTTCAACAACATTTTCACTGCAGCTACTGAATGAGCAGCAATTTACATTTGCTAATTTTCAATATAATATCATCTGTCACTTATGAGACATTAAGACAATTCTGACAAAATAAGAATGCTCACATTTCTTTACTTTAATTCAATGACATTACATTTTTAGTTCCAAGTCTCTGTGACTGAAGAAAACTGTGCACAAATACTATTAGTGTTCAAAGCATTGCTCCAGGCACGGATTTCCCTGTGTAACCTTATAGTCCTTAGCTGTCAGTATGAATGCATGGCATTGGCCTAAATGGAATCTGGATATCTGTCGACGTGTGTGTCCGTGCTGTCTGTGTATTTCTTGCATATATGTGTGTACATACATGCAGGTGTGCAGTGTCTGCATACCTACAGCTTCTGTATCTGATCACTGACATGTATGTGTTGCTGGAATTTCTGGACAGGGGAACTCTGCCTCTACAGAGTCCTTTCGACACCCGCCGCTCCATGCGCACGCACACACAAGCACATCACACATCCTACCGCTGACACACACATGTCACCACAGCAACCAGATACAGCTGAAGACGTGCTACTGACAGAGAAGGAGAGACCACCATACTGGCAGGCCAGAGCTTTTCAAAGAGTAGAGCTACTGGGATCGCTTATTGCTTTTTTTTTTTTCAAATATTTTTTTTCTTGAGAGCCAAAAAATTTCATATTCATCATCTCATCAAGTATCTGAAGGTGTATATTCACACTTACATTATTTTTACCACATGGGACTCACATTGACTGATTTCATCTTGAATGCTCACTGTCAAAACCATCATCGTCAAAGTGGTGTGATGTAAGTTTCATGTGTCACCACGACACATTTACGAGATGATGCAATCTCACTACTGACATGGTTAGACAGGAAAACAAAGAGGGGAACAAGCTTCTTTGCCTGTTTGTGGTGAACATTAAACGCACTTTGTAAAACACGATCAGCACAATGCAGTGTTGGGTAAGTTACTTTAAAATAGTAACTTAGTTACATTACTAGTTACTTCTATCAAAAGTAACTCAGTTACTTCAAGTTACTCGTTACTTTCAAAGTAACTAGTTACTAGTAAAAGTAACTAGTTACTAGTTACTAACTCAGAATTCTCTTGTTAATGTGTTGCTTCCATAACTTTGCCAGTCTTCTAGCTTGCTTACTTGCCACAAGTGCACTGTGCCACCTACCAATAGAAAGGAAAAGATAATGTGCATATTTCCACGAGAGAAATCCCACGCCTGGACCATCATTGACTGCTGCCATGATTCTAGCCTACGTCACAGCGTCATGTGCGCCTTTTACATCCAACACAAAAACTGCAGTCGTGGTGCTTTGATTGTACTCAGAACTCGGAAATTCTGCCTTCTGAATAGGAAGATGTAGGTAACACCAGACTGCAGATGAGCTGCATACAGAGCTGGACTGGGACAGAAAATTGGCCCGGGCATTTTAACTTGAGACTGGCCCGCCATTATAGGAAAAATCATAAAGCCTTTGAATGAAAACAAACGCTGTTGTGACAGTGATGTTCACTGTTTTGATGGTATATATGCACCAATCTATCAATCGTTTGTTGTAAGATTCAGATAATTATTTTTTAAAAGCTAGACATTTTAAATGAGAATAAGAAAGAAAAGTATTTCCTTGTGCCCCCCTCTCCCTGTTAATGCCCTACCTGGCCCCCCTGGCAAAACTTTGCTAGACCCGCCCCTGCACAGTTACCAGCTGTTAGCTACTTAGAAAAGGATCCTGGTGTTATTTGTCTCTCAGAAACAGTTCATAACTTCCCTTCAACTCATTCATGTCACCTATAAGGTAAACCTGTTTCTCCATCACCTGTTCAGCTCTGATGATTCAGTAAGGACATCTCCTGGTTTCATCTTCATGTTTCCCTCTCACTAGATAACCTCTCACTATTATGACCAGCAGCTTTTTTGCAGCTGTGGCTCCAGCAAACATCAGCTGATACTAGAAATTAATATTAAATAAATCCTAACAACAGCTGATCAAGCTTAAACGTGCTGCTGTTGTTTAGCGCGACATCGGCTGGTTTCCTCTTTCTGGCGCAAAGTGGGCGATAAACAAACAAGAGAGCCGATCAGCTGATCATTGATCAGTTTTCATGATTGAAGTAGAAACAGGAGAGGGAGGGGAATGAAAGAAGAAGAGGCAGCTGTGCAGCAAAGACACAGAATAACTCCAGCTTTGTGCCTTTTTCAATGTAGCTGAATTACGGGACAAACTGTTCCTTTTCACCTCAATAAGAAACGCGTAATATTTTATCTGAATACCAGACGGGACGGTTGGCAACTCTAATAACTTATGAACAAAATAAAGTTCAACATCATTAACTTCATAGCACCCACCCAGCTGTATAGAAACTCCGTCATGCTAGCTAGTACGCAGTACGGAAAAAGTCAGAATAACGAAAATAAACTCCACCTAAACTTGGTTTATATCTGACCCAGATAGACTGCAGGTCATAACTCCTTACCTGAAGTTCAGTTCACACTTGGACCGGCGGCCGCCTCGGGTCTCTTTTCCTTCTGCGTCCCCTTTCCCTCATCCACCTGCTGCCTCCACCACTTGCTAATGTTACAGAATCTGTGGAAGCTCCGCGATAGCCACCACACGAAGTAACGAGTAACGACCGTATCTAAATCCCAGTAACGACTAACGCGTTCCTGATTTTGGCATAATAACTAGTTACCGTGCTCGTTACCACAATAATAACGTAGTTACTGTAACGCGTTACTTAATAACGCGTTAGTCCCAACACTGGCACAATGCATCATAAAGCTAAACTGTAAATAAAGGCAAGAAAACAAGTCAGATTTGAGTTTTGATCTTCAGAAAGCATGCACACACACACACACACACACACACACACACACACACACACACACACACAAGAATTAAACTTACTTCTGACAGGGCAAAAAGTCAGCACGTTCCTCCTCTTCACCCTGTCAAAAACAACACGGAGTTAGTCACTGCATACACTAAAAATGCACTGTTAAGGATTTGACATCAGGATATGAGAATCTGATCTTTAAAGATTGAGCAGTCATTTAAAAATGAGGGGATTTAGGCCTGTCTTTCCCTAAGCTTTTTGAACATGACAAAGTGGTCACAACCTCTAAAGAGTGATTATCTGTGGTGAGGTTGAGAATATCATCAGGTCATCCCTATCTTTGCAGTCTAGTCCCCCCCTCCTAAAAAAAAGAATACATAAAAACAGTCAATGTCAATCAAAAGTGAGCTCTATCTAAAAGAAAGATTTGAAACATTACTGTTGAAAAGTAGAACATCCGGCTAAAAATACTAGCAAACCCCACCAAAGAGACTCTAAAACTGCACTCCCAGTTTGAAACAGGCGACACATTACCATTTTGTAAAAATATAAAACATGAATGTATCCACACCATATCCTGTCTTTGCAGTCTTATCTACCCCCTACCCACCCTTCTCCACCGCTTCTTCCTCCCATCTGGCTTTCATTTTCTCCACCTGCCCATCAGTCTGCAGGCAGAGACAGGTGAGCCTATTACACGCTTCTCACATTCTGCTAGACACACTCACAGATACACACACAAAAACACTCTAGCTCCACTTCATGGTAATTTAACTTGCCATGCACATCAGCCAAATCTGCTGCGCTGTAAAACGGCTGTTACCGCAGCCACGTCATGCTTCTGATGAAGTGGTCTAGTGTCCAGTATAAAAGCTACAACAAACTCCATTACAGTCTGCCGAATCATAGATAATGGATACGAGTGAAGAGGTTCAGCCCTAAAATTTCTATTTTGTGGTTTTGAAAAAGCGAAATGTTGAAAAAACAAAAGATAATCGGAGCTCCTGTTAATAAATTACAATTATTGTGTGACTTGAATAATATAGCCAAGGGTTAAAGTGGGATATAGCAGGTGAAAGAACCCTAAGTTCTGGTGTAGTGGGAAGCAGGTGAAATGAATCAGAAATGAAATAATTTTAGATAATAATGTCTGTTGTGAGGTCTAGCAAATCCAGCTGACCTATGTTGCTGCTGTATTTTACTGCTCTTTGTGGATTTAGCTAACAGCAGATGCTAGATGAGTGATATCGTGGCTGCTTTCCAATCAGTATAAAGGTGGATTTAGCCAACTGTTACTAAAGAACATTATCAGCTTGAATTCAAATTGATGACTCCTTCAAGAAGGAAGTCGTGTTACTCTTCTGGACACTTATTTGGGCAGTTATTTTGAAGCACTCTTTCAATTAACTTTCATTTTAATGGTCAAGGGGACATAAAAACTACAGAACATATCCAGTTAAATCTGATAAAAATCACTTAAACGTTTGCTGATGTTGCACAAATATGGTTTTAAATCTTTCAGCCTTGAAAGATATATATTGTACCACAGTCTTTACTGTTGCAACATTCCCCCATAAATTTCTTGAGGATTCTTTCAGTACCATATCTCTTGATTATAATGTCTGCTACCCAGGACCTAAAGTAGCGCCGACCGCAGATACCACTGCATCAGTTCAGCAACGTCCATCTTTGCAAAGTTTACCGCAATACTGCTTACTACACAATTTAGCCAATACAGTAAAGTGGTTAAACTAGGTAGTATAACTAATGTTGAGCAGCAACATTTGAATAACAAATTTATTTAAGTGATGTATATTACTGCAAAGTCTTATAGCAGATTTCTACTGTACAGCAGGGTTTAGTGTTTCGAAAAAACAAAAAACTTCATCCCAGGATTTATTATTAGATTTTTTTTAAGTGAGCTAACACATCTAATATATACTACTAAAAGTGATGATCAGTGCACTACACAGCACAAACACATGCCTGGTCATTAAGAACTGCAATATCATTAAAACAAAAACAAATGAAAAATCTCTTAATAATGCTGAAACGGAAATAAAAGTTATGGCCTTACTATGTAAATCCTGTTTTAATCAACTGCTCAGTAAACATTGTTGGCCAGGATTCATCTGTCCACTTTACAATATGAAAAAGCTTGAATTGTGCAGGATAAATAAATCCTATCAGAACTGTTATTCTTCCTACCTTCATCCTTTAGTTTACAGTTCATTAAAAAATGTTGTCAGATATCCGGTCTCCTAATTTTTTCTGGTATAGATGAACTGAACTGAATTCGGTATAACTTGTTGTTCTTGAAGGTTATTTATTTATTTTCAGAAATGTTGTCTGCCTGCCTGGTTGGGTGGTGGGAAGGCAGAGATAACAGGTGTGCGTGTGTGTGTGTGTGTGTGTGTGTGTGTGTGTGTGTGTGTGGGTTTGTCATGGGGACAAGGAGGATGTGGCAGTGGGTTGCTGGTGGCAATGCTGCAGAACATGCTATCATGTGAAACATCCCCTTTAAGACAAGTACACACTTTGCACCCATCACTCACTCTACCTCTTCTTGTTTGCTCCCCTGCTTCTCTCCCTATTTCAGTCTCTCCTGGAGTTTTTGTTTCTTTACACAAACACATAAACCTTTTTCTCTAATTGTATCCTTCTTCCAGACTTTGACACCAGCTGAACTTTTCCAATTCAGCAGTTTTGCTTTAAAGAATTTCAGTATCACTAAGAACAAACCATCATTAATAACACTAAAAACAAAAAGTGCAGCCTTCAACAATAAGTAAATAGATAAATATTTTAAAAAAGAAAATCAGCAGTAATCAATTCACCAGGTCTCCAGGTGCAGTTGACAGTATTAGCAGGAGAGACTAAAAATATTTATGTGGATAGTCAAAGCGTGATTATTAAAGAAAGGATGACTGAGGGAGAAAACAAGGAGGAACTGAATAGACAACAGTAGCAGAAGGATTAAAATAGATAGATGAGAATGCAAATTGAGAGACTCTCAAGAGATAATTACAAACTCAGCATGTGTGTTTTCAACACCCCCATAACAGCAGATCACCCTGGTTCAGCAGCCAGAGATATCTGAATTCCTTCTTACTAATACTTTTTAATAATCCTGACTCTAAAGCATCAAGGTGTGGGCGAATTTTCACCTTAGTGGGCAGCAAAATCATGGTAAAACCTCAAAATCATGGCTTAAAATCTGGTTTTAATTATAACAGGAAGTTTTCTCAGTAGGAGTGAATTGGCAGTATGACTGTTTGCCTTGTGTACAGACTATTTATTATCCAGATGCTGGGCTTGTGTTTATCAAATCACCTGATTTCTTTAGTATGACTTGTGAAAAAGTTTTCATGAATAAGGTCAAAGTTTAGGAGGAATTAGGTTCTGCTCAAACAAATTAAAAAAAAAAAACTGTGAAAACCCTGACTACTAAACTATAGTAGTCAGGTAAACTATCATCTTCACATATAAAATCACATATTAGGGATTTTAATTCCCAGTCACTATTATTTGTTCTCAAAGTATTACACCTTTTATGTCAGTAGTATTTCATTCATCAAGATTGCATGTGTGATCCAAATGTTCCTTTCATTATTTGACAAGTACACATAACATACAAGACATGCCATCACAGAGCTGGTGAATAAAAGGAGGAGTTGATTCCACACTGAAATATATCTGAAATATTAACATTAATATCTTACTGCCATAAAATGAGGACAGACGAAGAAAAAAAACCCTAAAGTAAACATAGAGAATTTAAAGATTTAGCTGTCATTGGTTGAATGCTATTATAAATCAATAGGCTGAAAGGAGATTCGCTGAGCTGCAATTTGCACAAAATCCAATGTGAATTCAGGCAACAACCCTCAGTTCTCTCAGTCTGCTCTGTTTCCCTGCTCTTTCTGTTAAAACCAGAGCTATTAATACCGAGCAGAGGACTCAGATTAAGAAGATAAAGGCTAAAAGAGCATATAGCAACAGAAGCTATGGACATAGTA
Organism: Neolamprologus multifasciatus; assembly: GCF_963576455.1. Lineage (NCBI taxonomy): Eukaryota > Metazoa > Chordata > Actinopteri > Cichliformes > Cichlidae > Neolamprologus > Neolamprologus multifasciatus. The sequence goes on along the minus strand of NC_140445.1, from coordinate 30,565,658 downwards.
GGAGGTAAACCTACTGACAACAGGTTGACCTGCTATTTTATTTGCAGATTACATTTGAGTATTTTGTTTTTGAGTGACTGAGAACCTTCACAGACATTTGAGTGTTTAAAAAAATCTAAATTATATCAAATGAAATTATTTATATTCATCCAGCACCACAAAAATGTAATGAAAGCAGAATTAAATTCATGACTTTGTAACTTTTGTTCTGTTCAATATGACAATGCTATGTCATATTGCAAGTTCTTATGTGTAAAGGACACACAGAAGACATATTAGCTGAAGCAGCATATGTAAAGTCTCACCAAGAAAAACAAAACAAAACAAAACACACAGAATTGGTTTTAGATCCACATTTAAACAAACATTTCACCACATCCCCTGGATTTTTAGAGGGTTGCAACAAATTGGGTTTTGTCTGGGGTTTAGAAAAATTTATTTCACAGGTGTATTTGTGACAATTTTCATTGTGTAGTTATGACAGAGCAGTGAGGCAACATTTCAGATCATCTTGAATGCACCTTAAAGGAAACTAACAAAAAATAAATAAAGTTAAAAAGTCATAAGATGCCCGCAGTGAAAGACACAAGGATTGCATAGTTAAGATGTTAAGAGAGGGAACTGGAGGCAGTGAGTTCAGGCTATAAGCCTTATAATCTGCTTCATAACTGTCATCTGACATCACTGCAGCAGATGCTTCATCTTGGATCATGTTCTGTCTGCCTATTCTAAATAATGGGTAGGGGTCTTATTGTCATGCTGTACTCTGATGAAAATGAAGAGGACTGAGGGAGAGCAGAAAAAGGCCATTGTTTATTATCCCACTACAAAACAGGGTGGAGAGGGCTCTCAGCCATAGACTGCACGAACATAGAAAAAGATGGACACAGAAGGAGGGGTGACAAGCAAACCAGCTCCTATACAGCTTTTTTTTGTTTTGTTTCTCATTTAGTGTGACAACCTGACTAGTTAGTCACCTAGCTCAATAAGAAATGCTTAAGGTGACTTTTAGTGAACTGCATGCAAGTTGGGAATTTGCATCTGATGAGAATAATCTAATTTATTTAATCAGGAACAAAAAAACAGCAAGAAGAAAATAAATCTAAAATGGAAAGTAATGATTTCCCTCAAGGATATTTTTTTTCTTTCTTTCTGAAATACAGACAGCCAATTCACTGAATGACATTCATTGGAAATTAACCTACAGTGACAACACTGAAAGCCAATTCAGAAGCGGCAAATGTTCTCCCTTCATCCTTCATATTAACATTGTTTACCATGCTGCATTTCATGTTTATTTCCTCAACAAAAGAAAAGAAAACACGATGTTCTCGTTCTCCCTTTTGGCTCTTTGTGTCAGTCTCTCAGTCATCTTTATTACATTCAGTGTTCATGCTTGCAGCTTGGTGCCTGTCTTTAACTTCAGGTTTACATATATGGTCAGCAAGGAGAGGTCAACCATGGGGCTTGAGGCTGCAATCACCTGTCAGTCTCACTCTCACTCCACCTACAGTAGTCAAGTTAATTAAGTGATTTAAGAGAGGAAAGTTGCTTTGCGTACTATAAATGATTTCTTGTTAGTAGACATGACAAAAACAGAATTATGGAAAAGAGAGCAGCACTGTATATGACAGTTTTAGTTTAAGCAAGAAAATCAGCTTTTGATTTCCTGCCAGCCCATAACAGATGGCCCAAGGCTTTTGCTTTTTCTCATAAATTTAAATCAATTTTGCAATTAGTAGACATCAAAATAGTAAAATTTTGACTTGATATGGTAGTTGAATGATCGTATGTCTCAATATTTAATTTAAAAAAAGTAAACATTTTATTAAAAAATAGTTTTATTTTACTTTATTTTGCTTTTTTTTTTTTCCAGAGCTGACTCATGGATATCTGGTTAGGTATGTCATTGCTACGGGTTTTCAGATTTATAAGTAGGCAAGTAGACTATGGTGGACTATTGCTGGGCAAGACTTTATAAAAAAAATAATGTTAATAATTACTTACATTTCAATGAAATAACAAGCCATAGTCTTTACCTTTTTTTAATAACTTGTTTGAACATTACTGTAGAGTTGACTTTGAGTGTTGCACATGTATGGATACTGAATCTGCAGATGAAGCAGTTTCTATACTAATTGCAGTCTTGTTGGGCTAGATACCTAACCCCAAATTACTCCCAGTGGATCCATTGAAGACTGAGTGTATACATGATAGGCTGGCATTTAAAGGCATAAAATAAAAGTAATTTGGGTGCCCGGTAAAAGCAGAAACGTTCTATAAAATAAGTCCATTTGTAATTTACCCAGTGTTGGGACTAACGCGTTATTAAGTAACGCATTACAGTAACTACGTTATTATTGTGGTAACGAGCACGGTAACTAGTTATTATGCCAAAATCAGGAACGCGTTAGTCGTTACTGGGATTTAGATAGGGTCGTTACTCGTTACTTCGTGTGGTGGCTATCGCGGAGCTTCCACAGATTCTGTAACATTAGGAAGTGTTGGAGGCAGCAGGTGAATGAGGGAAAGGGGAGACAGGAGGAGCAGAGACCCGAGGCGGCCGCCGGTCCAAGTGTGAACTGAACTTCAGGTAAGGAGTTATGACCTGCAGTCTATCTGGGTCAGATATAAACCAAGTTTAGGTGGAGTTTATTTTCGTTATTCTGACTTTTTCCGTACTGCGTACTAGCTAGCATGACGGAGTTTCTATACAGCTGGGTGGGTGCTATGAAGTTAATGATGTTGAACTTTATTTTGTTCATAAGTTATTAGAGTTGCCAACCGTCCCGTCTGGTATTCAGATAAAATATTACGCGTTTCTTATTGAGGTGAACAGGAACAGTTTGTCCCGGACTTCAGCTACAATGAAAAAGACACAAAGCTGGAGTTATTCTGTCTTTACGCTGCACAGCTGCCTCTTCTTCTTTCATTCTCCCCCCTCCCTCTCCCGTTTCTACTTCAATCATGAAAACTGATCAATGATCAGCTGATCGGCTTTTCTCTCTTGTTTGTTTATCGCCCACTTTGCGCCAGAAACAGGAAACCAGCCAATGTGCATTAAACAACAGCAGCATGTTTAAGCTTGATCAGCTGTTGTTAGAATTTATTTAATAATATTTTCTAGTATCAGCTGATGTTTGCTGGAGCCACAGCTGCAAAAAAGCTGCTGGTCATGATATCGGTTTGTTTATCTGGTGAGAGGGAAACATGAAGATGAAACCAGGAGATGTCCTTACTGAATCATCAGAGCTGAACAGGTGATGGAGAAACAGGTTTACCTTATAGGTGACATGAATGAGTTGAAGGGAAGTTATGAACTGTTTCTGAGAGACAAATAACACCAGGATCCTGTTTTTTACGTAGCTGACAGCTGGTAACTGTGCAGGGGCGGGTCTAGCTAAGTTTTGCCAGGGGGGCCAGGTAGGGCATTAACAAGGAGAGGGGGGCACAAAGAAATACTTTTCTTTCTTATTCTCATTTAAAATGTCTAGCTTTTAAAAAACAATTATCTGAATCTTACAACAAAGGATTGATAGATTGATGCATATATACCATCAAAACAGTGAACATCACTGTCACAACAGTGTTTGTTTTCATTTAAAGGCTTTATGATTTTTCCTATAATGGCCGGTCTCTAGCCAAAATGCCCGGGCCGATTTTTTGTCCCAGTCCAGCCCTGTATGCAGCTCATCTGCAGTCTGGTGTTACCTACATCTTCCTATTCAGAAGGCAGAATTTCTGAGTTCTGAGTACAATCAAAGCACCACGACTGCAGTTTTTGTGTTGGATGTAAAAGGCGCACATGACGCTGTGACGTAGGCTAGAATCATGGCAGCAGTCAATGATGGTCCAGGCGTGGGATTTCGCTCGTGGAAATATGCACATTATCTTTTCCTTTCTATTGGTAGGTGGCACAGTGCACTTGTGGCAAGTAAGCAAGCTAGAAGACTGGCAAAGTTGTGGAAGCAACACATTAACAAGAGAATTCTGAGTAAAACCAAAGTTACTTTCCCTAGTAACTAGTTACTTTGAAAGTAACGAGTAACTTGAAGTAACTGAGTTACTTTTGATATAAGTAACTAGTAATGTAACTAAGTTACTATTTTAAAGTAACTTACCCAACACTGAATTTACCATAATGCTAACAAAGACACTATTCATAATTGAGAAGGGCTTCATTTAAAGAGCGCTTTTAAAACATCAAGAATAGAATGATTGCTTAAAAAATAAGAAAATGTGTAAATGTCAAGAAAGCTGGGAAGACATATGGCTTATGGCCTATAAGAGCAGGTTTCTGTGAGTGTCATAAAATGTGTTAGATTTAAACATCAAACCTATTTATATTTAACCTATTTGAAAAAGATAAATATTTATGTATGTCAGAAGTACATACATACAGACATTGTACCATTATTAACTTTAAGTATCCCTTATTGATAATTCCTTTACATTTTCTTATAGGAATGAACCCGGTGTACTAACAAGTTCGCCAGGTGTAACCCCTTCATATTCCAGCCTCAGTTTTGCATGAACAATATTACCAGTCAGAAAGTGATAATTTTACTGTGAGTCAAGTTGATAAAATCAATTGGAAATGTTCAAAGTTATTAAAAATGGGCAAAGACAGACGATAGAAAACCCAGAAGCAAGTTCAGTTGATACTCTACCCTCATTATTGAGAGTGCACCATGAAATATGGCATACAAGACGGGAATACAAGTGAGCAGGGAGTAACGAGAGGTAAGGTGTGAGGTAAAATGAAAGGCTAAATTAAAAGATAAAATTAACTCAAAGAAAAAGTCTGTTACAGCCATTTTAAATGTGAATGTAAAAACTATCTTAAATATTTTACGTTACAGTAATAATACTCTCTTTTTATGTTGAATAGAGTACTTGATTTTGCTTTCGTTCTCTCAAACCACTACTTTCATTGATTGAGCCATCTTTTAACTGCCTGCTAGCTGATTGCACTGAAACCCTTTGAGACAAAAAAATAAATAAATAAAATAAAATAAAATAAAATAAAATAAAATAAAATAAAATAAAATAAAATAAAATAAAATAAAATAATTAGATAAGGTGGTTTGCCCAGAGGACTACAATGGTGATTGGGAAGCTTGGCAGACCAAAGAATGACGACATCTAATACGGGAAAAGAAGAGATACAGAGAAGGAGAGAAGGTAGTTAGAAAATGGTGAAATGACTGGCAGACTGATAATAAAAGGCTGTCATTTCTGCTGAGCTGTGAATAAAGGACTGGATGAAAATGTGTTGAAAACACAGTGGAAGGTAAGGAAGGCAATGAGAAAGACACTGAGAATATCTGGGGTTATCTAGCAATGTTAAAGTAAATTGTCACCTCTTCTAGACACTGAAAGAACTGTGAGAGCGAAGGGTTAGTGGTAAAGAGAAAGCAAGACACAAAAATGGAAGAATCAAGAAAGGAAGATGAAATAAGCTTACAAACAAGCCTAGGATGAAGGCAAAGTGCAAAAAAAAAGGAAAGCAAGACAGCAAATGTTGTCAAAACTTGGCGAGTGATAGAAGAAATTGATCACAAGGCCAAGTAGATGGATAGCAAGAAAGATCAAATGGGAGGAAAAAATGGGAGAGATGAAGGGAGAACAGAAGAGCAAACTGGACTAAAATGGGCTTAAATGCCTATCACAAAGGAATGAGGAGGGAAATCAAGAGATAAAGACCGAGGGGAGGGAAAGTAGAGACAGAGAGCAAAATGGTGTGAAATTGACATGAAAATTGAGTTATGGTGGTGGGGGAGTGTGCTTCGTGAAAAGCCAACATGCTGACACCTGAGGTTTGTAAGGGTTAGAGTAGGTTGGCTCAGCATGATAAGATAACTGCCACCTTATCTGTGGCTGTCAGAACACTAACACACATACACGGTGACATATCAACACAAATGCAGCTCACACACAGTTTGACCAGGGAAAAGCGGTCAAAACACTATTGGAAGATTGGCAGACAGGTGTTTGGAACTGTGACAGGAATTGAGTCTGATGTCTATTTGTGTATTGCTGTGCGTGTGCCCATGTGCGTGCGTGTATACTGTACATGTGATAGGCGGTGCAGACGCAGATGTGAATGAGGCTGTAGCAATGACACTAAAGTAAATAAGTAATTTTGATCAGGTTTTGTCACAGATTCGACACTGATTTAGAAATTTTCAGTGTAGGGACTAATGTATACTTGTGCAGGTTTTTGTCAATTACACAAACATTTTAAATACAAACATTTTGTGCAAGTAGAGGTTCGTCGCAGTCTACCTAAGTAAGCTGTTTTGTTGCCATGTCAATGACCATCGATCAGGATGCTGGTTTACTTGCTCCCAGTTCCTAAGTCTTAGTCTACGCTGTAACTGTCAGAAACAAACTGTCTCTCACCGTGACTTGTATTTAATCAATGTTTCAGTTGTGAAAGCCAGGCCCGGCTGTAAGGAATATAGACCACTGTGTGGGCTGAGAACAGATGAGAAATGAAAGAGTTTAAAGCAGGAGAGAAAGAAAAAAAACATTATGAAGGAATCAAAGAAGTAAGAAAAAGTGTGTGAAGTCTTTTTATAATGCTTAGATGTGCCTTAGCATAATGCAGGATCGCATAGTAAAATAAAAAAAAATATTAAAAAACATAGTTAAATGATCAAATTAACTGTTAGCACAGCTTTAAGAACACAAGCATATTCATCCATTTGGACAGGTCTAATTAATGATGGGATTTCATGTTGGTGGTATAAAAGAACAATATATACATGCATATCTGTTCATTTAATGGGTAGAAGATTTATGTATTTGTTACTGGATTTTATTTTTCATCTTTAACATTTGTGTAAAGACTTATTATTTACTGTGAAAACTGATTTTTCTTCAGCAGAAGCATAGAAAGCAACTGAACAGACAGAAGGAGACCAACGTTAAATCCCTCGTGCAATTAGTCTGTGGGATTTAACAAAATATCTGCATGCCTTAAAAGTATTCCACAGACATCCTCTGCGTAAAAGGACAAACGCATACTGTGTCCCCAAAGGGGATCAGTGCAGTGTAGTTTAAAATTATAAAACAAATCAACATCATGATCTGCCATCATTACTTTGGCATAGAGGCAGGGATTGAGATTGAATTTTTATACCCCAGCTGGTTTGATGTAAAGGCTGTGACAGCCAGTCTAACGGTCATCTAGAGCCATAAATGTTAATTAACAGCCTAAGCTGCTGGACATTCAATTTCCTGCTCTAGCTGAAAGGAAGGGCTCATAAAAACATGGTCCTTTCACATGTGGATATCTCACATATGTATGTAAGAATATAACCATGTGTAAGTTCTTATGTGTGACTATTTGTGTGTTTGTGTGTGTGTGTGTGTGTGTGTGTGTGTGTGTGTGTGTGTGTGGGTGTGTGTGTGTGTGTGTGTGTGCAGCTTTATATGTGACAATGTGTGAACGTCTGCATGGTCCAAGGACACACTGTGATGCAAACTGTCCCAAAGGCTCTTCTGTCCTTTTCTAATACAGCAATAAGCCGTCAGCACAAACCATAACTAGCTAATCGCACTATGACAACAGAATAAAGCCACACAGAGACAAAGTCAGGTAAAAGTCAAAGCACAACCACATGAAGGTACACAACCGTATAAGGTCAGGTGAGTTACATGATGACATCACCAAGAAAAAGTAAAAATAACGCTATGGAATCAAATTACGACTTTGACCACTGTAAAACGTAGGCCATGCTATAACATCACACCACAGTTGTACATGACCTAAATGAGTGTCAGCAGGCTGAACACCAAAAGACATTCAGTATCTGTTTCCTATGTGGACAAAGCACAGCAGAAATGTCATAGATGTTTTGACTCAAAGCACACACACAAACTCTTACAGAAACTAGACTTAACATTAGGCAGCTACCCTACTAACAACTCCAGGCTGATATTTGTAAAGAATCTCCGGGATATTCAGATTTTTAAAAAAAAGCCTTTAAAACTCTGGATTCATTATCCCAGATGAAAATTAGATTTTAGTTCCGTTTCCACTATGCATCTACACAGTCTCATAACATTACAGTTTCATTAACTGCTGTTTTGGAAAACATTTACTTTTTAATTTTAACAGTTTCGTTGACCTCAAAAACACAATTGCATTTTTTGGGATCTTGCTAACTTGCTCTTGCTTTGTATGCACTGCTGAATTCTCAGATCAAATACATAGCGTATTAAGCTTCAGGTTTTCAATACTGTTCAGTTTTCATCAATATGATATTGTGGCTCAAAACACCTCAAAGCAGAATAAGAGCAAGGATATTAGTAGAATCAATAGTGGCCAAGAAGCCAGAACTCAACATATTTTTGCGCATGTATAAATAGTGGGATTGTGGCTGTTCTGTAAATGTCATCACCTACCGTATCATTGTTTATTTAGCTGTTTTCTCATTAGCTTTGTTTAAAATCCAACCCTTGCCTGGGGATGCTGGATAATTGATGTAATTTATGGAAATGATGGAAATTTTAAAAAATAAAAAAAAAATAAAAGAAAGATGTTTACCAGTGTTATCCCTTGCTGTGGAAAACAGAACTAATGGACGCCAGCCATGACTCTCTCTTTCCATTTCTGTTGATGACTCTCTTCTCCCCCATGGCTCATCTATCAATCCATTTACCCATTCTACCTCATGTATCCACTGCTCTCCCCCCCCCCCTCCTAATATCTATCTAAATGTATTGTAGGCCGTCAGTATTTCAGGCTGGTGTAGTATTCTGACCATGAAGATGTTTTACAGGCGACCCACCCCCCACCTTCTCAACCCCCTTTCACCAAACAGATAGGAGTAAAGCTCCCATGTTAGAGCCACGGTTCAGTGGTTTCTAATTATGTGTTCACTGTAGGAGCCTGGTTGGAATATTTCATATAGACCCATGAGGAACAGATAAGAGAGAGAATGGGAAGGGAGGAAGGAATGGAGGACCAAGATAGAGATACAAATAGAGGGAGAGAGAATTTATATCTATACAACTTACATTACATAAATGTTGTTTGCAGTCTATATTGTTCTATAATGAAATCAAACACTAAGGACAAAGATGTTATGAGATCCATCCCTCCGTTTTCTTCCACTTATCCAATTCAGGTTCACGTGAGGTTACATGGGCTGTCACAGGGCTAACACAGAGAGACAGACAATCACTCACACCTAGGGCCAATTCAAAATTGGCAATTAACCTAACCTCACTAACTGTGTGTCTTCACACTGTGTGAGGAGAAAACCCGGGGACACGGGGAGACCATGCACACTCCACATAGTAGCAAACAGAATCGAACGCAGGACCTTCTTGCAGTGCAGCAACAGTGCTAACCACTGTTCATGGGCAAATGTGATGTGATGACTGAAAGTAAACTGTGAACATTTTACTCATTTATATTCCTTTATTCCTTTAGTATTTATGTTTTATTTAAAAGAAAAAGTATAAAAGTGGCTTTAAAGGCCTCTGTGTCATTTTAATATTAACATAAAATTTTAAAGATATGGTTTGGTTCTTCGTTGAGGTAAAGAGTGTACATCCTTGAGGGGGTGCATCAATATCCTGTGAGATATGAAACATACTATTTTTTTAAGCTCCATGATAATCAGCTTTTCCTACACATGCATCACCGCTACCTACATCATTTTAATTATCAAAGACTTTTGGTGACGAATGACAAGGTCTTAAGTTAGCAAGCTTGTCAGCTTGATTAAAGTCTGTTATGTAAAAGACATATCTGTAGCATGCATGTCGATATCTGCTTTTGTTTAGATTCCATCAGAGGATTTGAAATAAAAACAGACTCGTAATAAGGTGCTAAAAACAACCCAACTTCAACAAGGCCAACAATGCAAAAACAGCTTTCTATTTTCTTAAGGCGCAAATACACAGATTTGCAAGTTGACAGACCTGACCTGAATTAATTTTTATATGAAGAAATATTGATGAAGAAGTTTGCATACAGTGCAGTGTCCAAACCTTGACCTGTCATTCTTTTTAATCACACACTGAAGGTTAATGTCTCCAGACCTTGCCTTTTGGTTAATTATGCAGTAATTAGAGGGCCTTCTTGACCTTGCAAGTACAGTTAAATGAGCCACATGCATGCACCCCCAGGAAGACATGAACACATACACAGCAGCTCTTCTCAGGGCTCTTAAATGACTGGTGTCATTAATGTTGGTGTGCAGTTGCCAGATGTAATATTTCCTGTGGTCATTAGACCATCTGGTGGCCTGACTCCTCTCATATCTCTATCTTTCTCTGTGTCTACCCATCTGCAATTCATGTGCTTCACAGCCCATGTCTCTTTATTTCTCTATATTTTGCTTCACATTTCTCCCGTCTTTTCACCCAATTTCCTCTCACCTTTTTCTCTCTATCTACATCTGCCATATTGACTTTTTAAAATTATTTCCTCTCACTTTCATCTTCATGTTGTACACGACTACCTCTTGCTCTCTGGCCACTTCATTCACAGGATTATAATGGCATTCAATTGATATATGTGGCCATTTTGGTGCTACAATATGTTAATTTGAGAGAGCTTGAGCCTCATTACTGGAGGGGTCAATATCACTTTAAATCAAAGCTTCATAAATGCTGTAATTATAGTGTTATTGGCAAATTCACCCGGACACATAAAGCAATACCATTTTAAAATGCTGGCTAAGACCCTTCAGTAATTCTGAACTGCATTTATACTGAGAAAAATATGTAACTAAAATGTGACCTTCAGGTTATATTACTTAATACAATCAAAAAAGTAATGGCTGGGTATCTGAATCACATCATATAAAACACGGTAACTATCCTATAAGGACATTTTACTGACAACTAAGCATTTAAATATAGTAGAAAAATAGTATAGGATAGTATTTTTTTAACTCACTGTAACATAAATTTCTCTGCAATTTAAATGCTTCATATTCCAAACAGCATATGTAGAAAGAAAAACACAGTCATGCAACATATTCCTGCTTCTCATAACCTTAGAAACACTCACATATACTGAATACAGAGGCTAAAAATCAGTGCATCCTTAATTAAAACAGCCATCAGGGCAGTCAAAAATATATCTTTACTGGTTTTAGTGTTGCATTTCACTTTCCTAAGACACAAGTTGCATATTTTCTGTTAAAAAAGAAAAAAAAATCTGTCTCCTCCTTAATTACTCTTCCTCTGTTCTTTGCTCACCTGTGTCTCACCACATGTGAGAAACTAAAATCTGATTGCTTCAGTTTCATAAGCCTGTTGGCTCCTCGCCTCCTCTACTCCTTACATTTTTAATGAGTGAAATCCCTTTGAAATGTAAGTGTAGCCATACAATAATCTATAACTTTTTTTGTTATATCTAACTTCCAGTGAAAAGTTAATCAGATTAAAGTAAAGTCAGACAAAATATATTTTTAAAAGAGGCAATTTTTTGACATGATGTTCAATGTCTTTTTGACATTTCTTGTCTTCTTTTTTTTCCTTGTCAGAGATTATAGCACGGTCTGTCTGTTGAATGCCAGATTTTGTTTAAGTGTAACAAATGCTCAGTGATATAAGAAGGGTTTTACAATTGACAGTTTAATAGATTGTCATCGCTCCCAAGCTTGACTGTAGATTCCCATGGCTTATAGTGGCTTTAATTAAATGACAATCCCACATTTCTCGAAATAACTCATAATCAATACATATGAGTGCTTTTTGCATGTTTGAGAAACTCAATAAGCTGTTAAATCAAAGGAACTAAACTAAAACATGGTCTTCTTCACAGCCTTCCTCACCCACACACAGTATTGCTGCACTAAAAAAGAGAAATGGATAGTGTATCGTGATCAGACTTCATTAAACTCATGTCTGAGTCACACATCAGAAACATTTCTCACTGCATCCAACAGTCCCAGCTACAACAGGGTATCTGTGGTCTATTTCTTTTTTAACTAAAGGGCAAATGATAGGAAGTGGACACATGATCAATTTTAATCATTTGTTAATGGCAAAGAGCAACTCCACACTAGCAAGATCCAGAGTGTTCAGAGGTTTTAAGACTTTGAAACAAGGAACTTGTACTAGAGCCAAAAACTTTCTTGCTTCTGGGAATTTGGTTATGGTGAAGAAAGTGCACACTAAATTTAAGAAGGAGTTCTAATTATACAAACATCAGGAGGAATGGCTGACCTTTAACCAAATTCAGATACCAAGTGTTGTGGAAATTTAACAGAATGAAAGGATTCATTTTATTTAATTCCCAGTCAATCACCATCAGTATCACCAATATGTCAGCCATTAATCAACTGAGGAAAACATCCTTTTTAAATAATAACATATTCAATGAGTCACAGTATGTGCTTAAAAAAAAAAAGCTTTTTTCTCAACAGGAAATGGTGTAGTACCTCATTGCATGTGGATACATGAACATGTTCAAACTGAGCTGAGTTGGTTAAAAATGCCAAGTGACTAATGAACTAAATGGTCCTGATGAGGAGACCAGACTTATGGATTCTTTTCAAAGCCATTGGCAGCATGCTTACAGTGTTATGATCATACTTTGGGTATAATATTGTGCCTTGGAACTCTCTATTCCAAAACAACCTTATATTCCTTCAAGAGGAACCAACCTGGATTCTGCATTATAAAACTGTCTGGCCCTCAGGAGCTGATTTGATTGACCGTGATTAAGGCCAGGTTTTCACAGACACACTGGTCATATATTCCTTGTGAACAAAGTTTTCAAATGTGCCACAGGTGTGCACTGTTCCTCAAGTCCCACGTGGTTTGTTTAATAGGATTAAAGGGATTGCAAAAAACATGAAAAATATTACAGTGTGGCCCATTATGTCCTTAAAAATCCATTAAAACCAATGAGTTGAAGAAAAGCACTAACAGTAAAAATCCATAACATTCTTAGTCCACGTTAGTTTAGGCAACATAATCTTAAAGTAGTGCTAATATATAATAATATGTATGCACAATTTGGATTTGGCGCTGCAGGCAGGGACTACAAAGCTGGCCTGTTAATCTGTGTGCTATATTGTAAGAATCACATTCTTAATGGGAGTGTCACAGCCTCATGAGAATCCCTCATGCCTGTCCTTTGAAAAATAAGATCTAAAAGCCTCTTACACATTAAAAACTATTCAAATAACAAAGTCCAGCACAGCCCTAAGCACTAGGTGGGAATTACTGCACAAAAAAAAATGTATTTTTATGTTTGTATTCCTGTCTGACTGAAGGTTGTCTGTATGTGTGGAAGTACTTAGTACATAGTGCACTGTACATCAAAGAAAAATCTTTTTGATTGGGAAGCATGGTCTAACATGAACAATGTCAATCACCTTAACTTTAATGTCGTTTTATTTTATTTTCAAATGCCATTTGACCCAGTTCTTCTGGGCCTACTTTTTCTGTTCTTTTTTGCCACAAATTATTTTTAAAGAGCAATGCTGATTCGAGACTGGTTTGGCTTACAGTCAAGCTAATTTAGTCATGCGTTGTGGCATAGGATGTTAAATCAGATGATATTGTTCGACTCATGACACATTTGAGGAAACAGAGATAGAGATTATTGTCAGAGTCGGAACGATGTGATGATAATTGAAAGACTTAGAATTCATGCTTAGCCAATTAAAATGCTTCCTATAAGCTTCATCCACAGCCATTTATCACTGAAATTATGTGAGAGCAAAAGCTATTCATGAACTCTGACTCAGCAGAATGTGTGCAGTGAGCCCATATTCTTGAGTATCAAGTCCTAGTGCACTGAAAAAACTGATTATTTCAAACTAATTAACACCCCTCCAGCCAGTCAGGATGGAGTGCACACAGAGGCCACGGTGTTATTTAGGAATCATAACTGAGAGGGAAATTTTCACTACGAATATTTTTATGATGCAAGGTTGTGCAGCAATAGACCAATTTGCTTCATCAAAGTATCCAGTTAGTCACCCTTGTATACAAGGAATATTGCACAGAAGGATCTCACCCTCCCTCTTTCTCTTTATAATGACCTCTCTGATTCGTACACTTTACCTGGTTATGTTGTCAAATTTTTCGTTCAATTTCCACTTAGTTCAAAATGTAAATAATCGGCTTTTAAAGATAAACCTACCAATTACATACAGTTTCTGTCAGATCCTTCCCGCATGCATACAGACACACGCTCCTTATGCTTTGTAACTAGCATCTTAAAGAGGCTTTCCAGTTTTGACAGCTCAATTTTCTGATTATTATAGCATAATTGTGTCAGTTAATGGGTATTCTCCTATTTCATTTAGATTTTTCTTTTTTTATGACAAAAAAATCTAGTTTGAGGCCATATTACTTCTAAGCTGGCAATTACAACAAATTGCTCCTAGTAATGGAGAAATATGGTTGCTTATGATAAGTTCCATATGGACACTTTTTTTCTACATTTCTGTCTTTTTGGGCTAGCAGTCAGAGGATTTATGCAATAGTGGACGGCTGTAAATCACACCACAGACACATATTTAAATGGAAATATGAGTACAACAGCCTAGTAACACAAAGAACCGTAGGTTCCATAGCATAACAAGCATACACACACACGTTAATGAATCATGAAGGTAGCTTCGAGTATGAGTGTGAGTGCAAACACACAAACACATTCAGACACATGCACAACTTGTCAAGTCAAGCATTACCAAAAGGCTTCGGTATGGATTTTACACTTGAGCTAAACCTTCCTGACTTTTCTCAACAATACAGAGGCCTCAAACCATGTCAGCTTCCCCAATGCCATTTACTTAGTATTCACAGACAATTCACCCTCTGGTTTAAAACCTCATTTAGGAATGCTGTTTATGGAGGGAGGTCTGAAGAATATTTTAATATCATTATGTGGTGTCATGTATCTACTTTAATGGACAGAGACAGGCCATGAAAAGACACATTTTTACAAGCTGCTTTTAGAAACCACAATATTCCTCATATGTAGTAACAGTGTTAGATGTTTGCCAGAGATTTTAACAGTAGCACCGGAAATATCCTACTTGTACTTATGAAAAGGCTTAAAACTGAGATTGTATTTTTTCCCCCATGAGCTATGAACAGCTCTAAAAGCTGGAGAAAAAAGCAATAAATGATAAACAAAAAACAAACATTCTTCCTTCTTTGAAAACTTCTTTCTCAGCTAGCAATAAAATGTTAGTGGTTTCCTCTTTCTCCTTTCTTTCTTTCTTTGCTTTTGGTTTTCTCAAATGAACACTGAAGCAATCTGATACTCAGAGGGACTCAGAGTATGCTGGACTATATAACGTCCATGACCAATAATGATATAGGAATGTGTTATGAGGAAATCGAGGCATTTGTCATGGAGGAACAACAGAATGTGCGGCAGGAAATTGACTGACTGTTCAACATGGCTTTGCAGTGAAATCGAATCCACTCATGTCATGCATGCACATTCAAAGACAGACGTTCTATTTAAACATTTATATGGACTTTGTGGCTGTGCTTTTACACAAGCATATGTGCACATTAAAAAGTTTCCAGTAAACAACAAATACTTGCAAACTGCTTCTGGAGCACAACGCTGTTCTTCAAACAGAATTTAAGATGAAAAGATTAAGACTAAAAAAAGATTATGTCAAACATGGTACATAAACAGACGCATCTCATCAACAAAGAACGATAACGTTGCTAAAATTATGGCCGGGACGGCTCATACTGTTTGTGCCTGCCAGCGATGGCACCACTGCAGGTGGCTGTTGAGAGCAATCATAGAGCCACAGATGGAGCATGTAAGGTTGCATCTGGAGGGAAAGATGGCAGAAGGCTTGCATGACTGGAGCCTCTGGGCTCTCAGCTGATGGGTCCATTGGTTTTCAAATGTGGCTTCACCAAAAAAACATAATGAACACAGCAGTGGCAGAAATCAACTGATGGCTGTAGCATAAGAGTCAATGCTTTTTATGTGGTAATATTTATGAAAACATGGTTTAAAACAAAGTATTGTATAACTGGTTGTGATTACTGTTTGTCAAGATGTTTGCACGACAAACCTTTCCAAAATGTGTTGTATCAAAAAGGCAGATTTGGCTCATGACAAAAGAAAAGTTGAGAAGGAGATGCTTACAACATTATGCAAACGAGCTATGGAAAAGCAGAAGGGATTTGATTATATTCACTGCAAAATATGAAACAACAAACAAACACACATCAAGCGTTTATCGATCTGCACTCAGTAACAAAAAATTAATTGACAATAGAAACGCAATGGCAGAAAGGACCAGGGCTATAGCAGTGCCCATGAAATGACAAGGGGAGTAAAGAAAAAAAAAAGTACTCCTAATGAGTGGAATCGCAGAGAAACAGATGGTGTGTTCATCTGGTGTTTGGACTGAGGTTTTTATCCACCAGACATCAATTTATTGGCCGAAGAACTGTGCCGCTTCAGGCAGCCAGTTTACATGCTCTGTCCGGTTTTGTTGTTGCAAGGGTTGCTTCGGTATTAACAGTGTTCATTTGCTGGTTGATATCAGTGTGAGGAACATACATGTCCAAGGTGACCTTTTAAATTACATTATACTGCATGGTAATGTGAAAACACTCCAGGCTTGTCTTGAGAAAACTGACATTGAGTAATGTGCATTGATTTTAATCACAAATTAAAATCATGTCAATAGCCTGAAATGTACTGAATCTAAATGCAATGTGCATTGTCACTAAGCTCACACATATAGCCACAGACCTTTCCACACAAATATGCAATCTAACCTAAAATCCTTTAATCTATTTTGGAGCCTATCCGAGTTATCACAGAGTGAAAAGCAAGGTACCCTCTGGACAGGCTGCCCGTCTATTGATGGGCTAACACAGAGAGACAGACACCCATTCATGTTAACACTCACACCTACTGCCAACATATTTGAATAGTGGAAGACACTCACAGAAATCATTAAAACTATACAGAGAAGGACACCTACCAGCGAAATGGAACACAAGACCTTCTTGGTGTTAACCAGTGCACCACTGTGCCATCTATAACCAGATACAAATGAAGAAACAAAAAAAAGGTACACACACTCACCAACTGATGGAAGCTAGAGTCATTTAAAGGGTCTAAATCCATCTTAATTTGTTTTTAATCCTTCCTGATAAGTAGCTCTTTTCTACTTTGGCTCAAGTCAAAGGAAGCTGAGTACTATGTGTCTCTCATATACCTTTCCACAGCAATACACATACAGAAAACAAGAACAGTCATGTTCTACCAGAGGGTGGATCACAGGAATACGAGAAATGGCATCTTAACTCCGACATACCAGTGTGCATGAAAAGGTTAATCAGGGCGTGTTGGCTCGCTGACTATTGTCATTGTAGATGACATCACACAGCACTTGTTGATATATATACATGTACACATTTGCGCAGAGGATATGTGAAGTCTTGTATGCATTTATGCCTGTGTAATGTATAATGTTTGTGTCTGAAAGTGTGACATTTGACAGGTATATGTCTCTTTAGCCACAGGTGAAGTCGGATGATAACACTGCTTGCAGAGACAGTCCAACAGAATGGGTTTATTTACCCATCGCTGTGCTATTTTCTTGATTGTCTGAATTCTGCACTGGGTATGTGTGAGAAAAAGAGTTGCACAGACACACAAGCACGCAGACAGAAACTTGCACAGAGGCCAACATGTGAGCAATCAGACAAATAAATATTGCTCTACACATTGGCAAACATCTGGGAGGGGTCTGGGATCTTAGGCATCTTGCCAAGGTAAACAGAGGAATTTGCCAACCTTGACATTTTTGGTAGTAAGAGATGCCTCTCAAGGTGACAGCTCTCACTAGGTGTTAGTGGGAGATAAACAAATGTGTCATTGTGGGAATATCAAAGGGTAAAATCTGGAGATTAAAAAAAAAAACAGTGTGGATGCAAAATAAAAAAATGCAGTTCCCTTGGCTGCCACTTGAGGCTCCCTCTAAAACTCAGTAAATCCATATAAAATGCCCAAACAGAGATTATTAAAATGCATGTTTACAGCCAGCCGCATTGACTAACAGTTGTCCTGATCAGTGTTCGGCCTCAAACACTACTTCAAGTATATGCATGTCTCTGTTTTGTGTGTGCTACTGCACCCTTTTAAAGCACTGCCTGATTAATATTTCTGTGTGGACCATCAAAGAATTTTGTGCTTCAGATTTGGTACGTGAAATTCTATTTTATTGATCCACTACTTAGTTCTAAGTAGCTGATATCTCTCTCTCTCTGTGTCATACCCATACAGTTTGAATTTGAATACGTGCTACTAGCGCCAGCTGATAAGCATTCTACCTTTCATCCATATAAGGCAACTTTTATCTTTCAAAAAACATCAACATAGCATCAGCCAAAGTGCTGATGATTTAGTTTAAAAGTCTGGAAAGTAACATCTGTCACATCTATCTTTTATGATGCCTATGACACATTTGCATGTGTTTGTGTTGATGATTATGCTAGGCGTCATGCTATGATCTATCTTCCTTTTTTTTCACAGTGACATTAAAATGGTAACATACTGGCATACAGTAAGGTACTAATCACCCATTAGTCTGTAATTGAAAAAGCCCACCTACCCAGAGTTAGAGGAGAAAAACAAGTTAAAGAACAAAAGTGTTTACATACTCACAAAACAGTCTCTGTGTTTAATGGAGCAGTAAGGCTTCTTTTGTCTACTTGCAACAAAGTTGTGTTCACTTTTTTCTATACTTTATATTCATTTTATTTGTATCCACAATCTCATTTTGTGCCTGTTGTTTGTCAACAACACAGGAGACACAAAAACAGGTTATGTAAATAATCCTCTATTCACACACTTTTGTGCACTTTTGTGCACTGCAATGGTGGTGTGTGAGATGATTCTTTCCTTTCACCCTGACCACCTGTTGTGTGAAGTTCAGTGCATTAGACAACTATTGTATTCTGTGATGACAAATACGTTGCAAAAAGAAAAACCCAAACCCCTAATCAGGTGCAGTAAATCATCTTTTTTTCCTTCTACCTTTTCTGTGAAATGAGTCAGACGAGGGCAGACATACATGGAGACAAGTTTAATAGAGCGTTATATACTATTACCAAACCGGACAACTGAGCAACTGTAGTTTAAATATTATTTATTGGGTGGGTCACCTGAAGCAATCAGAGAAAATTGTAAAAGAAATAATCACATCTATAGAATGATATTTATTTATTCATTTATCTATATGTGTTCAAAAATCGCTTGCTTTTGCAACATATTCATCTTCATAGGTTTTATGTGGCTCTATTGCAACAGTATAAAGCACCTGTCTACTTAGTGGCTTTAATGGAAACTCTACTTCAGACTTTAAGGAAACTTTCTGGATGAATGAAAATTGCCAAAAAGAAATCGCCCATTAAAATGAAAGTTGAAATGATTAACATAGTAAAAAATAAAACCCTACAACCTCAATACTTATACTTATTGTAGCAAACATCAATTTCTAGTTGACAAATAAACAATACTTTTAATTTTAAATTAATTAGAATAATTAAGTCGTCATGAAAACAACTTCCGCTCACCTTTGTTTTTTGCATGCTCAGCTCTTGCAAACAATTAATCCCTTGTGAACCTCGGTGATAGAACCTGACAGAGTTGCCAAGCAATTTGGGATATGATTGCAAATCTATTAGAGGAACATGGAGGGACTGTCAGATCCGTATAACATATTAGGAGCAGATGAAAACATCTCTCACTGTAGTGTTTGGGCCGACACTCTTAAATAAAACATCCCTCTCATAATTATGTTTTTTGATGTTTAAATCTTCGCATATTTCTTTTGCCTAATCTGCAGAACAGGTAAACCCAATCCCCTTCACACTCTTGTCTCTTTCATTCACCCTGAAGTTTCTCTCCCCCCGTTTTCCTCTCTCTTTCTAAGACCCCACTTTTCTCACTTTAATCACCCTCCCTCCCTCTTCCCTTTACCCTCTTCTCTTTCTCTGCCTGCAGTAGCTACCCAATAAAGGATGTTGTTAATATCATTAGGCAGACTTCCTCTCCGGCCAAGCGCCCAGCCCACTCCCTTTCAGCCATAATCAAGCGTGCACACTAACTATCAAAGGAGACATTGCTAATAAACTACCACAGTGGAGCAGAAAAACACACACGTACGCTCCTGCCGAGAAAATACTGTTGGCTAAGCGCACTAAAATAAATGTGTGCGTGTGCATGGTTCTTGGGGATAGGATTGTGGGGTGCTGGTGCGGGTTACACAGACAGCACTAATAAACTATACTCCAAAGGCAAGCAGTGTAATGCAAATGTGCCACTTAAGTATACTAAATTAATTGGGGGCGAGGGACATGTACATAACCAGACATAGCTAATAAAATATGATCTGAGAAGTGGCAAATACTGTCAGTTTAGTGGGTTTAAATGATAGACTGGGGGGGGGTTAGGCAAGTATGCGTTTGGACTGCAGACATTTGCTGTAAATCACTCTAAATCAGCCCTAAAACAGTTGTGCACATTGTCAGCTGTATAGCTTGAAAGTGTTTGGTCCTGACAACTAAAAGCTACAGTGCATATATCACTAGTTAAACATGATCTAAAGGGAAAACGTGATGCAATACTGTAAGCATGGAGGACGTTTAAACAACAAAAAGAAAGGCAGGAGGCCAATGACATGAGGCTGTTAATACAACATGCTGTGCAAAAAGAGCAAATCTGTGCACACAATATAAATCGTGCTCCAAAGAAACATCGCATTGTGCTTTTGCTGCATTATTTGTTCCTTTAGATAAAAACAAAGACACAGATATGTTAACTGATGCAATAAATAATAAAGCTGGAAATATCCATCCGCTTGCACACCAATTTCTTTTACCTGTTAAATAAGATTTCCAGTCTCTCAGGTGTGCACATCAAATGCTGATACCTGTCTTGCTGAAACTAAAACCAAAGTTTACCAATTCTGCAGAGCTGAAGTGCAGAGTTCCAAACTTCATCTGGCATAAAAACTGTGTGCTAGAAGCTTCATGACATGATTTTACACGGCTGATCGGCTCCTGTGAGTACAATGTGTATGTGAGCCAGTACCAAGTTTAATTCTTAGAATTAGAGACTACTTAATTGTCAAAATTTTTAGAAAGGAACAAAAAATGGCTATATAATGATAGCTATGTTGCACCAATCACCCAGCCCTAAACATCCTACCATACAGATTAGATTTTATAAAAAAAATATTAAAATACAATGACCCAGTTTAAATAGTTCAGCCCCCTCTTGTGCACCGACAGCAGTTGGAACTTTTCAGTGTTATGTGGCCACTACTGAGCTCCACTGTCATGCTTTATTTATCCCTTTCCCTTCTGCACTGTAATGGAAATATAAAAGGGTACATTGATTAGTGTTTAAGGATCAGGCTTTAATAGATTAAAAGCCCTCGGCTCAGAGAGAGGCACTCACTCACTCACACACAGACATACACACTTGTACGGAAAAGCAAACTTATACACACACCAATAGGCAAATTTAAGGACGGATATTGAAAGAGTCAGTCAGTAACACAGAGTAGCTTCATTCATTTGGTTGAACAAAAACATTGCATGGACAGAAAACTGAGGATACATATCTGGAGCCAGCAGCGCAAAAAGCCAGAGCCCCAAGCCTTTCAGCAACCAGCTTTCTAACGTATTTGAGATGGGATGGGGGGGAATTAATAAATATCTGTAAAACAAAAATGAAGACAAAGTGGGGACCATGGTGCTAATATCCCAGTTGATTAGAAATTCATGCATTTTGAACTTAGTGCATTATTAATAATGTGGCATGGTCCCAGACAGTTTCCACACACATACACACAGAGGGGTGATGTCAGTAAACGTTAGAAGGCTCTGTTTCAGCATCCCACTGTAGTTATTTTGATAAAATGTGTTTCGCATTATTACACATACACACACACACACACACACTACACTTTATGCACTTGCTTTCAGGGGATGATACACCATCATCAAATCTGATACACAGCATCCATTTTGACATGTTTGAAAACACCAAGTGATTGAAACTGTACTTCTGAGAAATGGCATAGTCTACTTAAAGTGCATCCTCCCTCTTCATTTATTCTCGCCCGCCCTTGTCTCCTAGCTGAGAATTTAAATTCCCACCTATACCTCCATTGTCACGTCTTAACTCCGAGAAGCACCTCAACTCCAAACCTATCCAGCACGTCCCCTTTCATTTTCTCTATCCTTTGCAGCTCTTCCTTTTCTCTGACCTCAATCCTGCAACTGGACATAATGGTGTTCTAGCATTTTATGTGCTCTTCCTTTTTCCCTTTGCCCAGTCATTTCTCCAGTCTTTTCAAGCTTTACACTCATCACAGTCATGTCTGCTGATGGTCTTGCCTAACCTTTAATCCCCTCCCCCACACACACACGCACACACACACACACACTCCACACCATTTTCAATTGCTACTACTCTTCCTCCAATGTTTGACCACAATCACACTTGATGTGTGCCGACTTTCTCTCTCCAGCTACTTTCCTTCAAGTTCCAATCATGCCCAATGGTATCAGTCTGTTAAAATGTCTTCTGCTCCATAATTGAATCTCTTGTGTTCTTATACTTTTCTTCATCCACCCCTCTGACCAAAACCACTTTTGTTGTTAGCCTCCTCACCTCTTGACTTTTCATTCCAGTTCCCTTCTCTCTTTTTATCTTTCCTGCAAGAATACATACTTGTAGCTATCCCAAGGTTTAATCTTGGCCATCTCTTGAATTTCCCTATTCTGCCCTCAGGTGAGAAAATTTTTGCCTTTTCTTAAACTCAACTTTTCCATTTACTTCTCTTCACTTTATCTTCCCCTTAAGAATTGACCACAACCTACTCTATTAGTACTTGCACCTGATGTCTGTGTCTCACTTCTTCAGTTGACAGCTTTGCTCAAGTGCATTCAAGATTAAAATTGGTTATTTCAGGAGAATGATCAAATTCCCTTTCACTACCATTTCTTTCAGTTGGCCAGTTGGTGCTTTTATTGTGATCTATTTTTTTATAACACGGGGGATAAATAACAGTAAAACCCACACATTAAAATGTGCCAACAAACAAGAGTCATGGCGATTTTACACAAAAGCACTGCAGTTACTTATCAGTCCAATCTAAATGTTGAATGTAAGTAAGCTACACATCGAACGGATCTGTGTTCACTAGGAGTCTAAGCAGGCTCCTAAATCTCCGAGCTGCTCATTAAACACACTGAATTTTGGACCTCTTCATTATGCTTATACGTTTGATGTCTTAAGGAGCATTTTTTTACACCAATTATCTGACAAATAATATGGTTTGCTGTGAAATTAACAGCACTAACACAATGTCAAAGAATAATGAGCTTCAAGTTTGTTACTGTTAAACGATAACTTAGTAGTCAAACTTATCTTCTAGAAGGAGTTTCTGCATCTGATAACTGATGACAATGGCCCTCTTTCACATGAAGTCCATGATTTTAAAAAGTAGTAAAGCGTTTCTACGAATGGTGCACGTGTAAGCCGGAATAAACTTTAGACTGTATGTAGTCTAATGCTCTTTTAATGTCCCATTATACTGATCATAAATGCATCCCCAATCTGTTTATAGGAGCTCTGCGTAACCTCAGAACACTATTGTGGCTAATGACACATGCAGCCTTTAAGTGGACTGCTGTGTTGCTCATGTCTGCACAGTTTGTGCTTGCACACTTTGTGCGAGCTTGCATCAGCTAAAATAGTGGTGAGACATACAAAAACAAAGGAGAGTCGTATCCTTTTGATTTCTGAAGAAAATTTGGCCTGAATCCTTCATATTGAAGTGACTCCTTCAGCTGCTAGGGGTACCTAGTACAATCAGGGGAGGTCTGTTTTTTAAGTTAATTATTAGCCATTTGTTTGCTGAAAATAAAGTGTTTAACAGGTGAAATAGGTGCTATATACTCTTTACCAGCTACAGCAATGTAACATGTGCAAATGAGCTAAAACAAACAACATTTTCAGTCACCTGGCATGAACAGATTTTAACCTTGTAATACAGTGGGAATTTTCACAAAGCAAAAAGGAGATTTTCCAGCTATTCTTTTATGTGCCGTGAATGCAATATAACACAAGATTATATTATTATATATTATATATGTTACATATGGAAAAAGAAAATAATGTGGCTGACATGTGCGTAGGGGAAATATAAAGATAGCGAGTTAGTCAATACAACTGAGCAGTTAAACTCACAATACAGAGGGATTAGTGGATGCACCACACGGCACGCATACACCGCCCCCAGGATGATTCTCCCACATCATGTATTCCTATACAGCATACATAGTATACTACATTATCCAGTTGCCTTAAGGCAAATTACCTCCAACAATTTATTCTCAAGTTGCATTTATATAAAATGCAGTAAATCTGAAAAAAAAAAAAAGTTAAATATTTAATACACAAGCCCTGAAAAATATAGTAAAATGCACAAATTGCACTTGGCTGTGTAGATAACAGTGTGTGGCTGCTGTCAGGTACAGCACATTTTCCTCTGGTATGCTAACAGAATGTGAATAGCCTTCAGAAGTTGTGCGCAAATCCACCTCAAAGTGTTTGCTCCCTACTGGAGAAGGCAGCTTTTGTTTGTGTTTGAGTGTGTGTATGTGTCTAGAAAGCTGGGAGCTCGTGTTCGGGGGGTGTCAAGTGATGCATATTCATAAACTTTTTTTTTGTTGATTTCCCTCCTTTTATCCCTCATATGCTTTGATCAGAAAGTTAGGAGTCAAACTCTCCCATCGCCTGGGCTGCAAGAATGCTACAGGGGCTGAATAGAGAGCTGTCTAAGGATAAAAATACAGCCGAGCCAAGCAGATATGCACAGTGTGACACACACTGACCCACTAGCACACACAAAACTTGACAGATAAAAAGGCTGTTTCTCAAAGAAAGAGAAACAAGCAACTTGACAAATAGAACAAAAAGCCAACATTGAAAAGCTCAAGCTTAGAAAAATGCCGGGCCACATGCAAAAAGACTTAAAGTTTGTCCGTCTGTGTGTGCGCTTGCTATCACAACCCCATGCAAAAAAGGCTTTCTTTTAAATAAACATTAAACCTTTTTTTTTCAGAATTGAAGGTCCTGATTCAGTCTTTTATACATTAGAGAACAGCTTAATATCTGCATGTTCTCGACACTTTAAAAGTGTACAAAGAAAGTACAGGAGCTCTTTCAGATTACCAAAATAATTACACACCGACTCTCCCTCTGAGCCAGATCTTCGTGCTCAGGTTGTAGAGAGGAAACAGTCGTAAAATGTAGATCTCTGAAAAGCATGTGAGGCGGCTTAATTGGGGCCAAATCTTAGCAAAATCTTGTCATGTTTTCACACCCTTAGGTGCAGTTAGATAAAAGCACACAGCAAGTGGCACATCTAACTAAAGAGAGAGAGGGCAGACAGAAAAAGCGTGGGAGCTGTGCATTGCCAGAGAGAACGCTGACTTTTTAATGTCTGTGTGGCTGTTGGGAGGCTTGTTGCATTCAAAGCTCTCGCCTGCATTTGTTTCACAGCGGCGTATAAAATGTCTGTGATGCCTACATGTACACACAAATATGCTTACCAAAACCTCATATTTATTTCTCGCTGTCCATTCTACTATAGTTCCATTGTTGGGTTAGTGCTTGAGAGCATTTCATCCAATCTGAATCCAGCATTAAATCCACTTATTAAATCTAAATCCTTTCAAATCTCTTATTAATTGCAATTATCGCCATCATTTTGTGTTATATTTACACAAGCAGATGAAGATCTAAATATTGAAAACTAAAAGATTTAGATCAGATATTTTTGTTAGTGGAGAAAGCTCAAAAATAACAGTTGGTGTTATGCTAATTAATTCTGATCCTGAAAGTGAGATGAGCAACAGGCAAAATTTTCATTGTAAATATGTTTAAACTACTTCTTGGAGTACCCAATTCTGTGCTATTAATTTGATAATTATCAATTATGGATTTGTGATTATGACACTGCACAAACTGAAGCTGATCTCACATCTTCAAACAGATTTCTCACCAGAGAAGAACCAGGTGCACATTATGATCCTTCGGTTAACTAATTGCACAACAGCCAAACAACCATCTATATAAAGCAACAGTTGTTTTAACAATGGACAGTAACTTTTTTTTCCTCTTTTGAAATATGTTTGATATTTTATGATGAGGAAAGTCTTTGTCTCTCTGTACCTCCCCAGCTCTCTGTCCAACCCTCTCCACACCAGCTTCCAATTTGTAGCCTTTGTGTACATTACAGCACTGAGAATTACGGCCCCCATGCCCTCCTCTGATCAGACCCATGCTTGGACATCTGTCGGAGGATGTTTATCCAGGCAGTAAGTATGTTAGGGGAAATATTATCCTAGTTTTATCTTACCTTTCTTTTGTGTTAAATATAAACATCGGCATTGCAAAGTGGGGATTGGACAGGAGAGGCGGGGAGCAAAAAAAAAAAAAAAAAGAACAATGGCACTATAAAAGGGGAGTGTGAGCAACGAAAACAAAACAAAAAAGAATAGATTGCAGAAGAAACCTGGACTTGGGAGGTGATGAGCTGGGTGGGGGACGGGGTGGTGAAGGGAGGAAGACAGTTTGAGAAGTGTGTAAATCACACTTGTAGGTGATAATTACAGAAACACATTTAAATCTTTCAGTTTAACAACTTTAAAATTACACCACGGTGTTCTTGTCGGTCACTACAGACTTCTCAGTAAGATGTAAGCAACATTTTCTGTCTTATTTTTCAAGGTTATAAAAGAGGCTTTCTCCCTCTGTGGCTCAGAAATTCCATTCCTCCACCAAAAATGTCTTAATAGAGACAGAAGTAGTAAAACTTCCAATTTCAGAATCAATGTCCGAATGTCTAGACAGGTTTTTACAGTCTATTAAAAATCAATATACAGTTTATGTGTAGCATGGCTGTTTAGTGCTTGGCATACAGGCATATACAGACGGACACACAGATGCTTACTATGCACTCAGGCACACACAACCAGTTCTTCATCTCTTTTTCTCTTCTTCTTATCTCTAGCTCTCTCCCTCTCTCTTTCACGCACACAAACACACTCAAAAGTTGATGCACACATAGACCTTTTCCTGTCTGGTGTTGCTTCCAGCCTAAAACCAAACCATGTGTGGGAGCTATTCTGTGCTGGCCTAAACTGTATGCCCCATTGGTGATAGGTCCTTCCACTAAAGACTGGAAAGACGCTTATTGGAAAGATATGGTTGGGTTCTTTTTACCGCTTTCTGTCATATGACTTCATTTTGTGTTGTTGACAGCAAGGCTCTTTCATTTATTCTTTGCTTTTCTTTCTTTTCTTTTTTTTGTCTATTTTGTTTGGTAATCAATATCATTCGCCTGCTTGGCAGTAACATTCTTATTTACACTGCCAGAAGTACGGGTGCTGAGGGTGCTGCACCCGTAAGTTTTATTATATATTCTGTTAGTTTTTAAAATTCTATCATTTTCAGTTAAGTAAGTTTAGAGATTCTTCTGTTATTTAGATTCAGTGATGTCCCTGCCCACATTGTGGTCACCGCCCTTTGAAACAAGGGCAAATATACACAAAACCTGGCTATGCAAACTGGAATTTTAGACTTCTTACGGAATTCTTGAAAGAAAAAAAAAACACAGCAAAACCAAGCAAATTCTCAAAATCAGCAAGCCGCTGCTAAAACACTCACAATGAGAACCCATGTATCTTGGCTCTGTCTTTGCTGGCAAGAGTTAAGCTAACATATATTAAGCTAACAACTCGATTTTAATGGCATGGTGAAAAGTTTTAGAAACTTGAAACTAAAAAAGCATACTTTTGGAGTATCTCTTGGAGTAGCAAAAGGTATGACCAGTTTTTCACATTCTGCTAATATACAGTCAGCATTAATGATAAATAGCATGTTATTAAGTGTTAGTTGATTATCTCATGCCCCTGACTTTCCAGAGAATGTAATGTTCCTCTGATCGTCAAAATGGTTTGTAAATGTGGCTTTTTGAACAGCCTGTGGAGAGCTGCCATTGGCTGTTGCTGTTATTTGAGGAACTGTGGTATCCTTGTTATCTGCTCATCATTGATTTTGCAAAGAAAGGGTGACCCAACTCATAGTGACATCTCCACAGCACCTCCTACAAGAAGCACATTCTCACGGTTGTTCTGATTTATACCCACTCTCTATCTACCTATCTTTTCCTTGCTTGATTTTTTTTCCCTATCGGCCTTTCTATTTGCACACCCTCCTATTCCCCCTCCACCTCCTATCACTCCCTCCTACTCCACCACCAACAAGGCATGAAAACGGCGCTCCATTAGGAGTGCCTGGGCTAAGCCCAGTCAGACACATACTGCTTTGATCAGCCGTGAGCTGGGCTAAACACCCCACTAAACTCCCAGTCTGAGAAAGGGGGTATTGGAGGGAGAGCAAAACTAGCAAAAGTTAGTTAGAGATGGGACCGGGAAGATCAAAACAAAGAAATGAGATGGAAATGATGACAGGATAAAAGGGAAATGCACTCAAACATGCTAGGAAGAACTCATTTTTCCCAAGCTGCCCATGTATGTCCCCCCATCACTTTTGTCTTCTGTCATATTTTCTTTCACATCTCTTTTTTATCACTTGTTTATCTCTGGCATGCCATTCTTTTCCCCCCATACAGGCAGCCTCCTAAATATATTGCTAACAATTTCAGGTGTACAGCTCATACAAGTTAAGGAAGGTTTGAATTAATTCCTGAGGTAGCATAATTGGTACAGAGAAGATAGCATATTAGAAGCCCCCTCAACAAAGTGTGTCTCTTTTGTTATTAAAAAAAATATTTCGTACCCACTTCTGCACTTGTGCATGCACACTGACACGCACAAACAAACACACACGTTGTGGAAGAGGAAAAAAGGAAGGCAGGAAGACAAGCCCAGTGACAGACGATACATAGAGACCAGACCTCCATAACTGACAGCAGTTTAAAAAAAGAAAAAAAGAAAAGCCAGAGCTTTCAACATTCAGACAGGCAGATACTAAACCAGCAGCAGCAAAAGAACAAAAACCTTCGGTCTTTTGCTCCCAAGGAGTGAAGAGAAAAGGGATTTCCGCTCAGTGCTAATCAATCAGGTTGTGATAATGGCTCCCATGCCTAGCTGTCGACTGGAAGGGTCAAGGCATCCCGTGACCCAGCACCCAGGGCTCAGGGGCCAAAGCCCCTCTCAAAATAGCACCCCAGGACAGACTCCCTGGGCTAATTGTCCAAGCCAGTGTCAGCCTTTTCAATGCCCCCCCCCTTCTACTTTCGCCTTCATTCCTCTGTCTTTCTTCTCACTTTCCCTCCCCTCTTTCCCTCCTCACAACTCTGCGATCCTCTCTCTTTCTACGCAACTAAGGAGTCTACTAAGTATGCCAGCATATACCAGCGTGGGGGAGAGAAATGAGACAGAAAGCAAGGAGCTGAATGAAAGACCTTTTAGAACTGAAGCGACACAGATGAATCAAGGGAGCTGTGTACACGGGAAAAAGTTAATGAAATAACAGAGACAGAAAAAGACAGTGAAGAGGGAGAGCGTGTCAAAGAAATATCAGCGGCTGCAACAGAAATGAGCGGGAGGGAAGTAAGAAGGGAGGATGAAAGATGGAGGGGGGCAGTAGGACAGAGAGGGACAGAGGGATACAAAGAGAGTGGGACAGAGGCGATACGAAGAAGGGGAGGCTTTAAAACAGTCCCCTTTCTCCCAACACATCACTCATATCACTGGAGTGCAGTGACAGGTCTATCTACTTCCATCTGCATATCAATAGGTTTCTATTAATCATAGCCAGAGCAGCGTGTGTCGCAGAGAATCTGCTCAACATCAGTAGACTGACCATCACAATGCAGCTGGCATGCAAGAAATAAAAAGAAAGAAATGACAAAGACACACACACTCACACACACACAGAGCGCAAGAGTCCGAAACAAACCCCACTCCAGCTCCGCGCAATGGCATTCCTCTCATTCCAAGTGCATGCTGCTAATTAACAGCATTAGATCCCACAGACAGAGGGAGAGATTGATGGAGAGGTATTCCAGTGTTGCACTAGAACCACATCTGTGCTCTCTTCTGTCGTTTCTGGCTGCTCTTCCGTTCTTATTTATTTACTTGTCCCCCCCCCCCCTCAAAGCACCTTCTATCAAGTCCCTCTCCCTTTCACAGTCACTGTCACATCCCGGTCAGACAACGCTGAAGAAGAGCAAAGTCCGCAAATGTGAATAACATATGACAATCAAAATTGGTTACTCACTGGGAACCTTTTTCTTTTTCTGTATTTCTTTTTTTCAGAGCTGTCAATCGTTATCCTCTTCTCCACTGTAGTAAGGGGAGTGTGTCTATCCTGGCGAGTGTGTGGTGTCAGTCCACTAGAGGAAAGTTGCCGTCTGCGTGCGTGAGCATGTGTGTGTGTGCGCGCGTGTGCGTGAAGAGAGGAAGAGAGAGAACGGGTGCGTATGTCTCTGTGTCTCGCACTGCTCTGACTGAGCGAGCCGAGGCTGTTTTAAACAGGCTGCTCTCCCCATGTGACCAGCCCAGGCACAGGCAGGAATACATTACTGAGATACACACGCTCTCTCTCTCTCTCTCTCACTCTCTCTCGCTCCCTCTGCCCATACACACACCGTGTCCACAGTGCACCCCCTAGCCACCACTCAGGGTAATGTTAGGAAAAGCCCTCACACACAGCATGTGCACGCCCACACAGACACAGTATATATGTCCATACGTATGTGTATCAAATATGTATGAATATTGTTTTGATGCACTTTGGACAAAAATCTCCATACTCTATTTTCTTTTTTAATTTCACATATTATATATAAATATATATACATATATATAGTTGTTTTTCCAAGTGACTATAAAACTTTTCTTTTCCTGAAGTCTTGGTGGTTTCTTCACACCTGGAAGCACTGACCTTTTCAGTAATGGAAACCTTTTAAAGCTGACCTTCTGTTCTGAAGCTGATTCAACTGCACCACAGCTACTACACCTTAAGGGACAACAATGGAAAACACAACAGATGAAGTGCTTTGAGTGAAATATAGTAGCTACGAAGAAGTGCATTATCAAAAAGCCAAATATAACTTTAAAAGTTTAAACCTTTCATGTGACGGTATGACTTTGGAAGGCGATAGATTATTCTCTTTAAAAATGCAGGTAGTACAGTATTCAGACTGCAGATATACCAGCAGATATCCAATGAGTTCCTGAAAGGATTTATCTTTAATGTTCCACTTCAAGTGGCAAACTTCTGTTCTTGAGAACCTTTGACTGAAATAAATCTTTTCCACAAGGAGCAATGTTCCAGGCTGAAAAATGAAACGAATGTGGAAGTGTCAAAAACAGCTCCCTAAATGGTTACTGTAAGTGGGCTCCAAAAGTCAGCCAATCCCTAATTATTTCCAGGGACAAATGCTATACTTCACATTGGAAACAAATATATTTATAAACAGATACAAAAACAAACAAACAGGGGGAAAACACTGTAGCCATAGGCTCAATATTAACTACATTAAAATATTTTTTAAAAATCTGGCTAAACAGTTGAATGCCCGATGATCATCCAAAGCCTTATTTTTGACATTTTTAAAAATTATGCTTTTGAAAATAAATTTAATTATTATATCAATTTATTTATTTTTCTAATCACTCAAAATTGTATTGAACCGTGACTCCATAATAGGGTTTGGGGGATATGTTCGAATAATTCAGCTGGCCATTTTTAGTTCAACAACCAGCAACTGACAATTTGTGCATCTTATGAAATAAATGAACTGTGACTGAAATTAAACAAACACATACAAGTGAGTAAACAGGTGATAATATGATGGGATGGGATCTATGAAAGAAGCAGCAACATATAGAAAGGAAGAAATGAATAGCTCTGGAAGCTGTAAGACATTAGAAAGTAGACTTCAACATGGGTGCTTTGTGCTACAGTATTAAATATCCACCAAACAGTACCAGATGTCTACAGTACTACATGGACTGGTTTTACTAATGGTAATCTCTGTGTGCAATTCATTATATGTAACAAGAGCTTCATATCTGATGCTCACTTTAAAAAGATGAAGACAATCTTCTTTTCAGAGACTTTTTTGTTGTTTAACAGAAATGATTTATTATAAATCCCTGCAGGTATTGCCACCCTCAAATATTACATTTTGCATTTCAGCAGCAAAAACAACAAACTTCCCTGGCTGTAAGCAAAATTTAAAAAAACAACAACAAAACAAACAAACAAAATGTGTGCATAGAGGTGCCATTAAGGGTAACTTCATTCTTCTGTGGTGTTAGACTGTTTCATTTGCTTTTGTCTCTTCATATAATCTCAGACTGACTTGATGGCATTAAAACAAAATTGGGCCTTTCTGGAGGCCATACATCTCTGGGGTCCACACCATCTGCTGCTGAACTCTTTGTTCTTTTTGTCGCTGAAGATAGTTCTTTCAACTTTGGTTGTCAGATGCTTTGCAGCTGGTACTTGAAGTGGAAATAAGGATTGACTAGGGGGCCTACATCCCAATTCCCAGCATCTATACTTTCAGAAATGCTTCACCAAGCTTTTCCTTGGAATAATGCAACTGGATGACTTTGTTTACATATCTACTAAATGTCAATCAGTCATGTTCAAAGTTAGGTAACAAAAAGTAAGACAGTTCAGGTGGGCGGCCAGGTGGGCGGCCACGTGGCCGGCGGCCGAGACGAGACAGTTCTGGTGGGCGGCCGCGAGGAAGACGGCGGCGGCCGCTGAGCTGGTCCGGTGGGCGGCCGCGAGGAAGACCGCGATGACGCCCAGCTGGCTTGGGCGACAGCGTGGCAGCCGCAGGACCAGGCGAGGCTGACGCAGAGGCAGAAGCTGGACCAGGCAAAGCAGAAGCCGAGGCTGAGACCGAGGCTGGACCAGGCGAAGCAGAAGCCGAGGTTGAGGCCCCTGGCTGGAGACATGCAGGGCCAGCGGGCGCGGAAGCCCCTGGCTGAAGGGCTGGAGACATGCAGGGCCAGCGGGCGCGGAAGCCCCTGGCTGAAGAGCAGGAGAGCTCACAGCTGGCTCTGGGTGCTGTGGCTACAGGTCTGGGAACTGAACAGGGTGGCGGATGAGTGACTGGACCAGAGACTGATCAGGAGATTGGGCAACGGGCAACTGGACTACAGGGTACTGGAGGACAGGGGGCGACCGGACTGACTGGAGGACAGGGGGCGACCGGACGACAGGGGGCGACCGGACGACAGGAGACTGGAGGGCAGGAAGAGACTGAACAGCAGGTGAGTGAACTGACTGGAGTGGAGGCTGAACAGCAGGTGAGGGAACTGATTGGAGTGGAGATGCTAAGGGATGAACAGAGGTAGGCGAGGCTGACGACGGAGCTGAGGTTGGTGTGGCTAATGGCTGAACTACAGACTGAGCTAGTGAAGGGGATAGAGCTACAGCCTGGGCTAGCAAAGCTGGTGCCTGAGCAGGGGACAGGTCAGCTAATCTAACTAGGGACAGTGCGAGGGCGTGAAAGGCTGGGTCAGGAGGTGGACGAAGTGGTGAAGTAGCAGGTGGACCGGTTAGCTCTTCCAGGCCTCTAGGGAGGTCAGGCTGGGTTCTGGCTGCCCTCAGCCTGGGCGCTGGGACAGGCACGGGAGGTGGCTGGACACCAGTCACCCCCACCCGAGAAACAGAAGCGGGTGTGGAGGTAGACTGGGTCGCAGCTGCCCTCCTCCTGGGAGCTGGCACTGGTGTGGGTGTAGACTGGGCCCTAGCCATCTGAGGAGGTGAAACGGCTGAAGGGGAAGGCTGAATCTGGGCCGCCGTGCTGGTGGGAAATGGCTGAGTAATGGGTGTGGAAATAGTGACTGGGTGTGTGATACTGGCAGGTTTATCGGGGATTGTTCTGGTTTTTCTGCCACCACTATTTACAGTCTTTAACTGAACAGTCTTTGGGGGAGCAGAGCAGAAAAACTCTTCCTAGTCCACATCCTCGTCTAGGAGGGAAACTCCCCATGAATCAGAGATGAGTCTATTATTATTTTAGGTGAAGAATCAAATGAGGAGGGTGGAAAACAGTCACTGGAACTCACCACCGGGAGTTGCTGAAAATAGTCCATGTTATGGCGGCGTGTGCGCCGCTTTTTCCGGGAAGAGGAAGCGGGCAGGGTACACAGCCGAACCTCTGGCGCGGGAGCCTCTGTTGAGCCGAGGTGGGAGGCGGAGCCGCTGTGCCATAGCGAGGTTGAAGGTGCGGTGAATGAGGCAGGTGGCGTGTGATCGAGGAGCGGACCCGCGAGAGAGGCAGCCGCCGAAGCGCGGCGCGAAACGCCCACTCTCCGCGGCAGATGCTCCGGTGCATGGGAGGCAGCAAGTGGGTGAACGCGGCGTCTCCGAGGCCCGCCCAGAGCCAGGCGAGTTCCCTCGAAGATGTGCTCTCGCTCTGCGAAGAGCCGCTGTCGCTCCTTAAGCTTTTCCGCCCACAAGGAGAGCGCTGCCTCCTGCTGCTCAAAAAGGTCCGAGTCCGCTGGGTCCACAACGCGGGGTCGTATCATTCTGAGTGTCGTGTGTGGAAGCGAGGAAGTGACCCAAAAGCAGGACTCGTGGATAGTGAAGAACTGAAGACAGTTTACTATGAGTCATGGATGAACAGGGCAGGAACGAAGGACTGACTGAATTGAACATACATACGGAGAGACAACATCAATGACACACCAGTGGAGTAGAAACAGAAGACTTAAATACACAGACTGATGAGGATGATAATGAGAGACCGGTGAGTACACAGCTGAACATAATCTGGTTGTGATGGGTCGTTCGCGAACGAAGTGGCTCTTAGAGCCGGCTCTTTGAAGTGAACGACGCGAACCGGCTCCTTATTGGGAGCCGTGAGTTTTTTTTTTTCTTTCTCTCACCCTCTCTCTCGCCCTTTTTTCCGCTAAACTCCGCACTTTGCGCTAGGCAGAGGGGGGAGGGGCGTTAGTTACACTCGCAGTAGCACAGGAACAGAGCCAGAGAGAAAGAGAGCCAGGGACAACAACGTCACATTAGAAAGGTATAGTAATCATCCACTATTTTCAGTTGCAGATGATAAAGGATTCAGAAATCATGCAGGCCCATATGAAATAGAATGTGCATCTTATTTTGTTTTAATATTTTAATTTATATTTAATTGTGTTGTGGTTTGCAGTGTTTTGTGTTGTTTCACGTTAAATTTGTTTAAAAGGAAAAAGCTGAAAATGTAAATAGTTAAAAATTTAAAATGTAAATAGTTGTTTTTTGTATTATATGATTTATTTATTACATTTTATGTGGAGTGAATAAATAAAGTATATTTATGGTGGCCCTTAGAGACAAAGCACGTACAAACTCCAAAACACGTACAAACTCCTAAGCACGTACAAACTCCAAAACACGTAAAAACTCAGAAGCACGTACAAACTCAGAATCACGTACAAAAAACAACAGAAGTGCTCCAGGATGCTAGGGCGCAGTGTTGAGCTTTTGTTTCCTAGTGGCTACACAAGCCAGGAAGTATCAACAACCGGATTTGGTGTGTGGTAGTAACAGGTAAATGAACTTTTTTTTTTTTTAATTATTTGAATAAATATGAGTGCTTGTCTATAAATACACAAACAATACACCCATGCTTTCAATTGTGTAATTTAAGTGATCTGAGTCTGTTTTGGATGTTCAGTAAACGCTAGAAATGTGTTTTGGAGTTTGTACGTGCTTTTTGGAATTTGTATATGCTTTAGAGTTTGTACGTGCTTTGTCTCTAGGGGCCATATATAAACATATATAAATCAAACCACTTTTTTTTAACATTAGTAATTCCTTTTCTGCATAATTTTATATTATTGTTAATGATTAAATAATTAAAGCAACAAAACAGCCTGAAGAGCCGGTTCGGAGCCGAAAGAGCCGGCTCTTTTTAGTGAGCCAAGCCGAAAGAGCCGGATCTCTAAAAAGAGCCGGAAATCCCATCACTATAATCTGGCTAATGACACGAGACGAGCTGACACAGGAAAAGCAGGAAGTGAGAACATGGAAGTGGCAAAATAAACTGAACATGAACAAAACTGAAAGCACCTGGTCAACGACCCAGGAACCCTGGCAACAACGATGGACATAAGATTATTTACAAAAGAATAAGAACAGAGAAGACATTAAATTGTCTTAGAAATGAACTTTTAAAGCAAGATTGGAATATTGTATATGAACAAACAGAAGTTAATAAAGCTTACGAAGGATTTTTAAGAACATTTAACACATTACTTGTTAAAAACTGCCCAGTAATTGAAATCAATAGGAAACACAACTATGCAGGAAGACCATGGATGACTAAAGGACTACAAATTGCCAGCAAAAAAAAGAATACCCTATATCGAGAATTCATAAAAAAGAGAACAATAGAAACTGAAAGGAAGTATAAAACTTACAAAAATAAATTAAATAATATAATGAGATCCTGTAAAAGAGTATTACATTAAACGGTTAGAACACAATAAAGATAACACAAGAGATATCAGGAATGTATTAAACAGTATAATCAAAAATGAATCAAGGAATAACGATTACCCTGGGTACTTTATAGAAGGGACAAGAAGTATTAATAACATGGAAGAGATAGTAAATGGCTTTAATGAATTCTTCGTAAACATAGGGCCAAAACTGGCAGAAGAAATAAAGGTTGATGGAATAGAAAGGGACACTGGTGAAAATATTGAAAGGAATAGTAGCTCAATGTTTTTAAGAGCAGTGGAAGAAAAAGACATTTATGACATAGTTAGAGGACTTAAGAAAAAAAACATTACAGACTGGAATGATATTAATAATGGTAACAGTAAAGACAGTTATTGATGGTATTGTAAAACCATTAAATTATATATTCAATTTGTCGTTTCAAAAAGGAGTTTTTCCACAAAAAATGAAAGTTGCTAAAGTTATTCCCATTTACAAAACCAGTGAAAGGCATCATTTTACAAACTATAGACCAGTGTCAATCCTCTCCCAGTTCTCTAAGATACTGGAAAAACTTTTCATAAAAAGATTTGACAGTTTTGTGGAAAAATATGAATTAATGACAGATAATTCAATTCAATTCAATTTTATTTATATAGCGCCAAATCACAACAAAAGTCGCCTCAAGGCGCTTCATAGATACTGAGAAAAACCCAACAATCATATGACCCCCTATGAGCAAGCACTTTGGCGACAGTGGGAAGGAAAAATTCCCTTTTAACAGGAAGAAACCTCCGGCAGAACCAGGCTCAGGGAGGGGCGGCCATCTGCTGCGACCGGTTGGGGTGAGAGAAGGAAGACAGGATAAAAGACATGCTGTGGAAGAGAGAAAAGAGGTTAATAACAGATATGATTCAATGCAGAGAGGTCTGTTAATACATAGTGAGTGAGAAAGGTGACTGGAAAGGAAAAACTCAAT
This sequence comes from Neolamprologus multifasciatus, assembly GCF_963576455.1. Classification (NCBI taxonomy): domain Eukaryota; kingdom Metazoa; phylum Chordata; class Actinopteri; order Cichliformes; family Cichlidae; genus Neolamprologus; species Neolamprologus multifasciatus. The sequence goes on along the minus strand of NC_140445.1, from coordinate 30,528,168 downwards.
GCATCATGGGAATCCCCCGGCAGCCTACGTCTACTGCAGCATAACTAAGGGAGGATTCAGTGTCACCTGGTCCAGCCCTAACTATATGCTTTAGCAAAAAGGAAAGTTTTAAGCCTAATCTTAAAAGTAGAGATAGTGTCTGTCTCCCGAATCCAAACTGGAAGCTGGTTCCACAGAAGAGGGGCCTGAAAACTGAAGGCTCTCCCTCCCATTCTACTTTTAAATACTCTAGGAACAACAAGTAGGCCTGCAGAGCGAGAGCGAAGTGCTCTAATAGGGTGATATGGTACTACAAGGTCATTAAGATAAGATGGGGCCTGATTATTTAAGACCTTGTATGTGAAGAGTAGGATTTTGAATTCAATTCTGGATTTAACAGGAAGCCAATGAAGGGAAGCCAAAACAGGAGAAATATGCTCTCTCTTTCTCGTCCCTGTCAGTACTCTTGCTGCAGCATTTTGGATTAGCTGAAGGCTTTTCAGTGAGTTTTTTGGACATTCTGATAATAATGAATTGCAGTAGTCCAGCCTGGAAGTAATAAATGCATGAACTAGTTTTTCAGCGTCACTCTGAGACAGGATATTTCTAATTTTAGAGATGTTGCGCAAATGGAAGACCGCAGTCTTACATATTTGTTTAATATGTGCGTTGAAGGACATATCCTGGTCAAAAATGACTCCAAGGTTCCTCACAGTGTTACTGGAGGCCAAGGTAATGCCATCCAGAGTAAGAATCTGCTTAGATACCATATTTCTAAGCTTTTCAGCGCCGAGTACAATAACCTCAGTTTTATCTGAATTAAGAAGCAGAAAGTTAGCGGCCATCCAGGTCTTTATGTCTTTAAGACATTCCTGCAGTTTAACTAATTGGTGTGTGTTATGTGGCTTCATGGACAGATAGAGCTGGGTGTCATCTGCATAGCAGTGAAAATGTATGCTATGTCTTCTAATGATGCTGCCTAAGGGAAGCATGTATAATGTAAACAGAATTGGTCCTAGCACTGAACCCTGTGGAACTCCATAATTAACCTCAGTGAATGAAGAGGACTCTCCATTTACATGCACAAATTGGAGTCTATTAGATAGATATGATACAAACCACTGCAGTGCAGTACCTGTAATACCTACAGCATGTTCTAATCGCTCTAATAGGATATTATGGTCAACAGTATCGAATGCTGCACTAAGGTCTAGCAGGACAAGCACAGAGATGAGTCCACTGTCAGAGGCCATAAGAAGATCATTTGTAACCTTCACTAAAGCTGTTTCTGTGCTGTGATGAGCTCTGAAACCTGACTGAAACTCTTCAAATAAACTATTCCTCTGCAGATGATCTGTTAGCTGTTTGACAACTACTCTTTGAAGGATTTTTGATATGAAAGGAAGGTTGGAGATTGGCCTATAATTAGCTAAGACTGCTGGGTCTAGAGATGGCTTTTTGAGTAAAGGTTTAACTACAGCCAGCTTGAAGGCCTGTGGTACATAGCCGATTATTAGAGATAGGTTGATCATATTTAAGATCGAAGAATTAATTAATGGCAGGACTTCTTTGAGCAGTTTTGTAGGAATGGGGTCTAAAAGACACGTTGATGGTTTGGAGGAAGTAATTATTGAAGTTAACTCAGAAAGATCAATTGGAGAAAAAGAGTCTAACTTAACATCAATGGTACTAAGAGTAGCTGTAGATAATATTACACCTGTGGGATGATTATTGGTAATTTTTTCTCTAATGATAAAAATTTTATTTGTGAAGAAGTTCATGAAGTCATTACTAGTTAACGTTAAAGGGATGGTTGGCTCAAAAGAGCTCTGACTTTTTGTCAGCCTGGCTACAGTGCTGAAGAGAAACCTGGGGTTGTTCTTATTTTCTTCAATCAGTGACGAATAGTAAGATGTTCTGGCTTTGCAGAGGGCTTTCTTATAAAGCAACAAACTATTTCTCCAGGCTAAATGATGATCCTCTAAATTTGTGACACGCCATTTCCTCTCCAGATTACGAGTCATCTGCTTTAGGGTACGTGTTTGAGAATTATACCACGGAGTCAGGTACTTCTGATTAGAGACCTTAGTTTTCACTGGAGCTACAGTATCCAGAGTCGTACGTAGTGAGGAGGTGAAATTATTAACAAGATAATCGACCTCTGTTGGGGTAGCGTTCAGATAGCTGCTCTGCTCTATGTTGGTACAGGGCAATGACGATGATAACAGTGGGTGGATTATATTCTTAAACTTAGTTACAGCGCTTTCAGAAAGACATCTACTTTGATAAAGTCTACTCTCCACTGCTGTGTAATCAATTATTGTAAATGTAAATGTTATCAGGAAATGATCAGACAGGAGAGGGTTTTCAGGAAACACTGTTAAATGTTCAGTTTCTATGCCATATGTTAAAACAAGATCTAGAGTGCGATTAAAGTGGTGGGTGGGTTCTTTTACATTTTGAGAGAAACCAATTGAGTCTAATAACAGATTAAATGCCATGTTGAGGCTGTCATTTTTAGCAGATAGTCAGTATGGGTTCAGAAGCAACAGATCAACAGCTTTGGCATTGATAGATTTAATGGAAAAGATAACGGAATGTATGGATAATAAGAGGTATGCGCTCGGCGTTTTCTTAGATCTAAAGAAGGCGTTTGATACTGTTAATCATGAAATTCTATTAAAAAAAATGGAAAAGTACGGGTTTAGGGGAGTGGTTTTGGAATGGTTAAAAAGCTATGTAGGCAACAATATGTACAAATAAATGAATATAAATCTAATTTGATGGATATAGCTTGTGGAGTACCTCAAGGTTCAGTACTGGGTCCAAAAATGTTTATTATGTACTTAAATGATATCTGCAGAGTATCGGAGATTTTAAAGTTTGTAATATTTGCAGATGACACAAATATACTGTGTTCAGGTGTGGAATTGCCACAGGTTTTGGAGATGATCACACAGGAATTAACGATATTAAAGAAGTGGTTTGATATAAATAAATTATCATTGAATCTAGATAAAACCAAATTTATGTTGTTTGGAAACCAAAAGAAAAACATCAAAGTAGAAATATGTGTGGACAATGTATATTTAGAAAGAGTAAATGAAATAAAATTTCTTGGGGTGATCATTGACCACAAGCTCTGTTGGAAGCCACACATTACTTATGTTCGGGGGAAATTGGCACGGGGGAAAGCCAATTTCAGTGCTTTCTGTTGGATCAGAAAGCACTGCACATTTTATACTGTGCTTTACTACTGCCATATATGAGCTACTGTGTAGAGGTCTGGGGAAACACATACAAAAGTAACACACAAACAATAACTATAATACAGAAAAGGGCCATTAGATTTAATAAATAATGTGGGGTACAGGGACCATACAAATGCACTCTTTGTCAAAATGCAAGCTATTCAATTCCAAGACTTGGTGAAGCTTAAAACAGCGCAAATAATGTATAAAGTAAGAAATAAATTGCATCCAACTTAAGAGGGAAATGGAATTAAAAAATACAAAGTGCCAGAACAACTTTAAGAACTATGTCTATCTCAATTGCAGGAGTTAAATTATGGAACAGTCTAACAGAAGTAATAAAAGAAAGTAAAAACATAAAACAGTTTAAAGTAAAATATAAAAACCTAATTTTATAAGAATGTATAAGAATGAAGAAAATGGGGTTAACCCAGGACGGTAATGTTGCTGGTAATGGTGTTGTGGTTCTTTTTTTGGTGTATTTTGTTTTGGTTTGTTTGTTTTTCCATAACTGTGCAAATATACACATTCTGTATTTTTCATATGAAAGAAACTATACTGTGGTGGGGCTTGCTAATTTCTTGTTTTTGATTTATGTATGTTTTGTTTTGTTTTTCTTTACTTTTGTTTCATATGTTGTTTGTTTAATTTAAGACAAAAAAAAATTAAATGAATGAGAGGTAAAACTTGAGGGGGTAGGGACAAATAAGTAAATACTTCTGCCTACTCCTTTTCAAACAAATAATGGAATGATATTTTGTAATGATTGTGAAGGCACATGTTTGAAATGTTTGAAATAAAAATGAACTGAACTGAACCTTAAGGAAACAGACCCATATATAAACTTAGCAGAAAAAGTAAGTTAACTTTTGTTTAGTTGAAAATTTTTGACACTTCTTCTAGAAGTACATTTGTTAGGTCAGACACTGATGCTGGACTAGAAGGCCTTGGCTAACTGTCTCTGTTCTCATTCATCCCAGAGGTGTTCTATTGGGTTGATGTAAGGACTATATGCAGGTCAGTCAAGTTATTCCACACCAAACCCACTCACCCATGTTCTTATGGGTCTTTCTTTGTGTACTGGTGCACAGTCATGTTGGAACAGGAAGGGCCATCCCCAAACTGTTCCCACAAAGTTGGGAGCATGACATTGCTTAAAATGTCTCAGTATGCTGGAGTATTAGAGTTCTATGTCTCTACCATTTTTCCATTAACAACTCTACAACAAGCTGCTTGTGACTGGTGTTTACAAGAGTGTCAATGACTTGTCTCTAGGCATGAGTGAATGGGGCTTAGCCAATTAATTTCATAGTGACTGCTAGCATATTCCAGTAACAGCTGGCTACCAACTTTCTCTAGTGCCCGTCGTTGCCAGATGGTCACAGACTGGTCTCTAGGCCTGTGCGAGTGATGTTTTAGGCCCAGATTAGTCTCCATGTCCACAAGCCTGTTAGGGTCCACTTCAACCTAAAAAGAAGTCAAAGGAACCTCAACAGGATCATTACAAACAATAGGAAAACTATTTGGTCAGGTCCAGTGATCAATAAGGACATCCTCCCCACCAATACTAATACTATAGAATACTAATTGACTACTTGACATGTGATCATCGCTAGTGAATTCCAAACAATGTTAAGCAGAATAAAGCATACCCATCCCTTCTTTGTCAAAAATGATAGATTTCAGCTGAATGCTAATCTTACCCTTTTTCCACAAATGTCACTATAAAAGGTTTATACCAAAATTAAATGGATAATTCTTATTCACAGAGTATGCTGAATAATGTCCCTGGGACTATTATGAAGAAATTTTCCCTCTGAAATTCAATAACGTGAGATACAGGTCATGAGTTTATTCTCTTCCACGCACTAATCCTACCCAGAGATAACAAAGTAAAATGAATGTTTTAAGCAAAACTGATTCAGTCATTTCTTTGTAACGCTTTAATTCTCAGCAGATGCCAAACTCTGCCTCGGGCTCGGTATCTCATTGAATATTATCATGTTAATGAAAGCACTGTGAATGTGCGTAAAAAATACATGGAAATAATTACCTAAAAATATTCCTATTAAAAGGTTTTTGTTTGAAGGAAGAATATGGCAGAAACCTGCACAAAAGTGTAGTCCTGCAAATTGACTGCTAGCACAAGTCCAAATGTAAACCAGTAGTTCTTAAAACGTCTGGTTTAAATTTCTTAAAGAATGCTATTTACTGGTTTACTGCTTTTTGTTTGTTTGTTTGTTTTTAACTGGTTTGGCTTGCACCTGATTTAGAATAGGAATGAATGAAACTATACATCCATGTGACAGAATGCACAAATGTAATATGAATTTGTTTCTTAATAATGTGGATAGTGTGGTATTATATAGGGTATTATGTTAGCTCATGAGGTTCTGATGGCAGGAGGTTGGTATTAAATAACAATTTAATTTAAATTAAAAAAAAAAAAAACTTAAAAATGACTTCTCTTCTTGCTAGACATTTATTCACTAATAGCTTAACACACACACACACACACACACACACACACACACACACACACACACACACACACAGGAAGTGGCATATGAATCAGAGGAAAAATGCAGCCACACAAAAAACACAAATAACAACCAGCTTATGAGACTGATATTTTAATTTTTACCCTGGATCTAGCAACAAATTTTAAATGTTAACCATGGATTTTCTACACAAATTGATAACTGTCTGTCTGGTGCCTGGAGCTGACCTGGTGGTATACCATCAATTATTAGTACTTTTAAACTAAGGAAACTGATGCTTGCCTCCCCCATTGGTACAGTGACAACAGTGAAGGCAAACCAAAAATCCTTTTTACTTAGCCTTAGCAGCACATTAATGAACTGGTACCAGAGCAAGCCTGAAGCTCTGTCTGTGTAACTTAATGTGGTCATATCGACTGCTTTTATTGTGTTCCTTGTTTGTCATGGCTAGGAATCACATTAGCAATTTAATATGGTTTTTAAACTAGCTTGAATCATGTAATAGGACTTTGTGGTTGGCAAAGTCAGCATGTAATATAAGACATCTTCAAATAAATGTTACTTCTTGAAAGAAAGAAAGAAAATTCCATGTTTTGTTTCAGTATCTTGTTATTACTCAAGAATGTGCAGGGATTGTTTATGTGCCTTACTTTTATGACTGCGTGTGATACAAAAAACATGTACAAGGATTAGGCTGAGTGTACAGATGCAGTTGGATTTTCTTTGGTGAGACAGGAAGATATATTGATGATGGTGTGAGTATGTGTTTGTATGAGAGAAAAAGCAAGAAATTGAATGATTAATATTCAGTGTTTATCAGTTAGTTGAGGTCAGGGAAATGGATTCCTCCTTATTGGCGGAACAGCAACAATATGCCTTTGGGCCCTGCAGCACTTGATTCCTGGAATCAGAAACAGCATCTGGCCAACAATCCGCCATCAGTGCTAAGCCAATATTTATTTGCTCTGATAAGATGACCACAAAATGTCATTGTTTGCCATGCAGCGTATGGTTGAGTTGCCTGTTGGATTGTTTGCTTTCCCAAAATCAGAACTCTTTAGCAATGATATCACTGCAGGCTATGCTGGTGTCACAGTGTTAAATATCTGTCCACATCTTCTTATCGACTTACTTAAGTTAGACCACTGACACAATCCAGTGAAAAGGATATAATATATACAGAGTAGATACAGTTTATCTATCTATCTATCTATCTATAGATCTGAGTGATCAGTGGTTTTCCATGAAGCAAGCAATCTGTCTCCTTGCATTCTGTCCCATAAGGCTCTCATTTTAGCAACTCGGCAAGGAAAGCTTTTATGATAGAGAAGGGACATTAGTTTCCATCATATCTGGTATAATAGAACAAGCAAGATGAACAGGTGTGGGTGTACGAGAGATCATTTGCTTAACCAGCTGTTTTGCTAATATGTGGTTTTCATTTTTACCTCAGCTGTAAAAGGCTGATGGGGTGTTGTCACCCTGCCAGGCGGGCAGGTGGGCAGTTGGGTGATGTGGACACCAAATTTGGGAATACAAGTTCAAATCTCAGCAAACTAGACCTACATAGGTCAAGTTTTTTTTTTTTTTTTTTAATATTGGTCATTAGTACTTTTTATTTTTTAAATCTATTAATGGGGGCATCAAAAGCAATTCTGGGGATACCTTTTTCTGCAGAGTAATTGCTATTAATTTTAAGCAAAATGTACAATTTGGTAATAATACAGTTTTATATATAGTGAGGTATTTGTATATAAGTTTATAAGTTTAGGTTTATATAAGTTTAATTAAAAAAAACATTTCTATGTGTCTACAGTACTCTCTCTGTGTCAGGTTACATTTGTCAAACAAAAATATTATGGTCTTACAGAAGTAACCACAGCTCTAATAAACCTGTTTTTGCACAACCAAAAGTAGCATTAATAATGTCACCTACTACTTACCTTTTTAATAAATACATTTAATGTGTCTCTTCATTATTCCTTGACTTTTCCTTGAAATAGGATTTTCTAGGTTAATCTGTCTTTTCACGCTCAGTCGCTGTCTTCTACTTTGCATTCCTGTCATTTTTTCCTTACCCTGTTGTTTTTTCTTTATCTGTGCTCCTCAGCCCTTTCTTCATCACCCTCTCCTTCCCTCCTTGTTGTTACTTTCCCACCTTTGTATTTAGATTTCTCTCTCTTTCTTTGCCCTCATTTTGCGTCCTTTTCACTCTGTCTTCTGACAATAGGGATACATTCCATGTCTTTTCTGATGGCAATATTGTAAAAACATAAAAGGTTGAAGGTGTCAGTTATGCTTTCCTAATGCTTTTATGTGTTCACTTATTTCAGTGGTAGATAACTGACAAACTCAATAATTATCACAGATAACAGAACAAAAGTACCTTTAAAATTAAAAATTTGTGTGATCATTTTTTCTGCCTTTATAGTAAAATAAGCAACAAAGAGTTCCTATTAAAAGAATCCTGAATAGTGTCCTTTTGAAGTACTCTATAATAACAACATTTTAATGCCAATTCTGATTTCATTCTTATCCTTAAACTGCAGATTTTAAGTCTCTTGCCAATCTTATACAAATATAATTTTAACAATTCAGCATCATACAGTTTTACCAAGAGTTCAATCAACATCTCATGTGCACTTACACTAAATACATTGCAAAACTATACTATTGTTATTCCAGTAATGCCATTTATTCTTACTGTTTTCATGGAGTTAAGATTACATGTCCAAATCTTGATCATACCCATATTTCCTGGTTGAGCATGTGATGTGGGTATCATAATTCTAGCACTAACCTTTAAGACAGAATTTAACAAAAAACAAAAACCCAACTTACACTGGTCTACATTCATAGATGCACAAGAAAACACAATTCAATTCAATTTGATAAATGTATTCTCTTCATTTGTTTTTGTCAGGCTCTTTATTTTCCTATTTTGAAAGACTGTTGCTTGACACACTTATCAAACAGTACTTTTTTACAGTTATGAACCAATAACTGTTTCAGTAACTTGTTATATCACATTCAATAAATGTGATATAACTTTCTAGTTTTGGGACCTTGTGCCTACTCCGATCAACTGTGGAGAATTTTTCTAATAATCAGTGCTGACATGTTCAAAAGGCCACATGCAGTAGCACTGCTAATTTTACACCAGCCTCATGCTAACTGGATTAAGTATAGTTTTTGATTGCCTTCACTGTGTGCCTTTTTTAAACCGTCTTTATATCCAGCGTGATTTGATTCCAATTCAAATGTCATCAGTAAGGTTCATAACAAAGAGGATTTACATGCAATCAAGTTGTTTCTCTTCCAACAGCACCAGTCAAATGGATCACATCAATGTTTGAAAATTGCCAGCAATTTAGCACAGTCATAAGCATATCAGTAAGGTGAAGCATGAAAAAATTAATGCCACATGACAGTGTATCAACACCCTATGATGTCCCTTTTAAAATAGGAAGAATCATGGGCAGATGACTTTGAAAAAGACATTTGTGCTTAAGTCAAGCTTGATCTGAGTGACAGAAATGCTGAAGCCTTCATCTGACTACTATTCAAGTATTTTTGTATACAATAATCTGCTTGATTACCAAGATAGTTGCTGCGAAAAAAAAAGTCATCCTGTATTTGATTTAATTTTTTTCCAAAAATGTTTGGCTATGAATCCTTAGAGGCAAATTACAGCTGGAATAGAGCTACTATCATTATGAAGTAAAATATTTATGTCAGTTGAATCACTTTACCAACGTTATACGTGGAGCCTTAAAATAATGAGCATGCCACATGCCTACTATTGTAATTTTCCTGTAGTGTTATTAAATACATTTAAATATAGATAGCTGTTAATAACATATTAACTTTACCTACTTATGATTGTTAACATCATTTTGACTCATCCTACAACATCAGCAGTAATGGCAAATAAACAATTTCCTGATGAAGTTGTTAATTTTCATCTAAGATTTGACAAAACACGTTTTGTGAGATCAATTTCATTACAGATTGTAAATCTAAAATATACATTTGAATAAACTAATAAAAAAAGTGTGCAACAAATAACATAACAGTACATCTAAAAATGTAATTACATAAAAAGAACTTAATGAACTGATTGTCTTCATTTGATAACTGATCTCACAGCTGGTTACAAAAATGTAAAACACACCAGTGGTAAAGAACTATTAAACACACATGAACATTAGATCTTTAATAAGCAAACCCATGAGGTGGAAAACCTAGAGTAGTTAGAAGTCTATGGATATAAGACTGCTATGATGAAAATCAAAAATTAAAAAAACAAAAAAAACAGCAAAAACTCCCCAACAAGAACCAAAGTTTGTTTTGTTAGTTTCAAAGTGTGCATAAAGCTCAACAAATGACATAGAATAAAGACAGAATGTTATATGCCAAGAAGTACGAGCTTGTGACTCTAATTAATCAAATTGTTGGTGTATTTATTCACAATATACTTTTCATTTCCAATTAATCCCACCTTGCATGATAGAACTAAAAAAAAATCTTGTTTTGAACCACAAGTTTAAAAAGGATGAATTATATAATCCCCATACCTGCCACCGCTACATGTTTTATTAGCCCTAAATGCTTAACATGCCAACAGGAAGAGGGCTCACTGAAGTTGAAACAAAATAAAGAAGAAGATTAGTCCAGAGTGTGTGGCTGGCAACATGCTCTGTTTGTCAGTTTCAATTATCCATAACACTCTTTAATCCTTATTACAATTAAAATTACAATTTGAAAAAAAAAAGAAAAGAAAAAGCAAAGAATAGGAGGAATGCTTGGTAAGCACTGGCCTATCACACTGTCAACACTTCAAGTTTCAGTCTGAGGACATACAATAAAATAATGTGTACAATAGCCGGGGGAATCATCTTTGAATATAAAATACTCAATGCATATGCAATAACTATTAGTGGCATAATGTTGGATAAATAAGGGTACATCGATTTCACAAACATAGTAATTGGATAAGGATGATTGCATTAGCATAATTTAAATAGCAAAGCAATCACTGCATAATTCATTTTCATCATGTTATCACACATTGATAACTAATGTGATGTAGAAACAGCGAGTACTTTACTTTTATTTTCTGATAAGCTTTCTTTTCAACACGTGATTCTTATATGCTGCTTGTGTAGCTTGGGTTTTGCTGGAAAATGTGCATTGCTTACATACTGCTTAAATTACAGAGTTTGGACAAAAAGCTTATATTTACCTTTGAAACCTTTTTAAAAGTAAAATATGATCATTCTGATTGAATCAGAATGATCATATTTTACTTTAAATTTGTTAGCTTTCTCAACCCTCCATCTACAAATGTGTTATCTAGACCTTTGTTAAAACCAAAGTCGATTTCCTGTTCCTGTTCTTTATCAGCAATAGGGTACTTAATTCCAAAGTTAAAAGACATACTTTCTCATTTACCTCACATAGCATATGACTATTCACATACTTTAGGCTTTAAATGCCCAAACTTTGACTTCTGTCAAATAACATTTCACAGTCACTAAATTGGTCCCGCTGAGTTCTATGGGATTATTTTTCAGAATTTTAAATTTGTAAATTCTTTGAATGGAGTTATTCGACTAATTATTGTAAAGTGTACCTTTTTCTGATTGCACAAAATAATAAGTTAGAATGCAACCCAAACAAAACATTCATAATAGTGATAATAATTATAGAATCTTTGAACTGATTATTAAAAAAAAATGCAAAAAATGAAGTCACGTTATTAAGCTGTGAAAAAAGAGCACAGTGTTATCGTACATCGAACCAAAGACCATCTGCTTCAAACCTTTCTTGCTCTTGTAAACTCTCATAGTTTCAGGCCTAAGTAAGTGTCTGGTTTCTATATTTATCCCAGATGAATATCAGTTTGTGTTCTCTCTAAGCCAGCTCACAGTTCAATATCCTGCTGTGTGTTAAGGGGCAAAAGAGAGACACAGAAGAACAATGACAGAGAAACGCTAGACATACATTTTGCATCAAGATATGCACACATGCAGCCCCTACAGCTCCTTACAAATGCACAAAGCCACACAATGAAATACTCCAGAGACATGCAGTTGAAATACCTAAAGGAAAAAAAATAACCCTTTTATTAGAGCACGGAAGATAAAAACAGGATGGGAAAAAAAATCTTAAATGCATAAAAAAACCCATAGTTAACCACTTCTTCAGAGCTTCACACATGCCAGGGTGGGAGCTTGGCTGCTGGGGGTATGTGTCAAAGCGAGGCCCCTGTCTGAGGAGATGTAGGCCTCAGACAGAGATGAAACGAAGCCTAACCTCAATGCTGAGCCTTGTGGTCTTCTGCCTCATCCCGTCTGTGTGAATTTGTGTGTGTGTTAACACATCCGTCTCTACATGCCTTATGCATGTGTAGGTCCATATGCATATTGTATACTGATACTTTTGTGTGGGTATTTGAATGAGTCAGCCTGCATGTATGTCTGTGGATTCTTTAAATATATGGGTGTGTGTGTGAGACAGAGACAGACAGAGAGAGAGAGAATCATCATGCATAAGCATTGTGTGTCCTGCTCACCACAGTTTACTCCCTCAGATCCCTCAGCCCCAGTTCTGTGGCCCAGATTTCATTAGCTGCCCTTTGGCTTCCCCTCCACCATCTGAATCTAATCCTTTGGCTTCCTTTGACATGGAGCTGAGTAATGAACGTCAATATTTTGGTTAGAGTGACCAGGATGTAAAGAGAGAGGGGCACAAGAGTGATGAAATAAGTTTGTGTATGAGTGTTACTATTTTTCCCATATAGAGTCTTGGGTGGGCCACAAAGGCATATTAACATCAACTAAAATATACTTTAAAGCTAAAAAAAAGTTTAAAATGTACTTTTAATTACCTGTCGTAGAGATGAGAGCAACCATAGCCATGTAACAAAAGAAATGCCTTCATCTTATTTTGAATGTTAATTTTCTGCTAACCAGCTAGCCTCAGCCATTCCCATCTCATATTTCCCCACCGTCTGTGGCAGTCCTGAATATATTCTGAAGATTGTCCTTGTTCTACTCTTCTGAAGACCTAAGATGAGCTGCAAGGCCATTCAAGCTGCAAAGCAGCACAAGGAGTAGTGGCAGCTCCATTCCAGCATGGAGTCCTTACATGGGACCAGGAACTGACTGGGGACACCTAAATTCTTTAAGAAATCATATGTGCCCTTCCTTTGGAACAAATATGAATGCACTCATGTGTATGTGTGTGGGTGTATGTATGCAAATAGAAAAGACTTCAGAAGTGTTATTATGTAAACAGCAGCATAATTCATGCAGGGTAAACCAGTTTGATGAACTGAAACTAAAACAACTCTGGGGAAAAGGCGGTATGATTAGGCAACAAAGCTTTGTTAAAATAAGTGACAGACCACAACTCTAGTTTTTGGCACTTAAGTTTGGGATCCCTAGACCTTATCTACTAACCTAATCTACCCAGCCTTTCTTATATTTTTGTGGAAAAGTGGGTATTTAACTGAGTAGACTGGTGTAAAAATTGTTTGGTTGACAATCATATATAACTGCTAGAAAGTGTGTTTTTTCTTGTTTAAATTTTACATCAACAGCTGTTGGTTGGCCTTTATTGAAGTAATTATAATTCTTAAAAATAGAACTACTTCAAGATTTCTGTCACTTCGTTTGCGCGCAGCACCTCCGTTCCTGTATCCTTGTGATGTATTAATGTAGCTTTGGGACAAATTCAGAACAATTGTCAAAACAACTCTCCCTTTGAATCCAAAAGGTCAGCATTGTTGTCATGGGTGAATTATGATACTATATATGCAGAAAAAATATGTGTCAGTTGACACATATGCTTGTGTTAACAAAAACTTTTTTGAGGGCTCTTGAAATGCGAGTAAGCATGAAAACTAGGGATATGTGTTTTGTTTTTTTGTTTTTAATATACCCAGTGACTATAGTCAGTGAAGATGATCCTCGGTTTTTTAGAAACTCCTTCAGAATCACTCAGTTATACACTTTTCACACCTGGGAGCTACCAAGTACAACCACAGTATTATACTCTTTCTGTCTCTGAGTGGCTCCACTTGGAGCACTTAGGGATTCAGCAACACCCTCAAAAGCAGCTCGGTGTTAAAATGAAGGAAGAAAGCATCTACTCTCCCCTTATTTTCTGTCCTTATTTGGAGATTTCCTTGGTCACTTGAGATATTACAAACTGCGCCCCATTTTTTTTTTCAAGAAATCTGTTTCTCAACTTTTTTTCTTTTTTTAAAATCCAATATATCCAACACATTTCTGTGTCTATCATCTGTATCTGAAAGGAAGTGTGCAAATAACATACACAATTATACAGTGAAATAATTATACATATACATTACAATACTGCAAAAGAAGATCCAAAAGATGCTTATTAGACACTTTATGGAAAACAGTCTTCACTGCTGTGGTCTCATGGTATTAATTTTACTTTGGTCTTTAAGCAGATTCAGGTTAGATGAATGAATTGAATAATGTATGGTTTCAGTTAAACTTTTGCTCCCATTTGTTATACGTGCATTAAGTTCCCAGGGAACACATTTCCATCCTTTAGACTTTCAATCAAAGACTGCCCACAAATTCTCATTGTGGTCTGGCAAGGCTCAAAAAAGGTCTAATTTCAAGCAGAATGTACGACAAATGATTGACATATGTTCTCCTTTGCTAGGCTGGGAAATAATATAATAGCGTATACTTGGTAATATATTTTATAAAGATTATTTAAGTGGCTAAAAGCTAAATCTACTGTTCCTAATTATTTAGAAGAACATACATGTAGGTGGATGGAGTAGGATGACTGTGAATCTGCAGATTTTGGCTTTCACTCACAATGTTGCTAGGTTTAGACACCATTGCTACTTCATTAGATTTAAGAAAGGAAAGTGTGTGCTTTAGGTAAAACTATGCCTACTCATAATATTACCCCTGAATATGGCGAGGGTTCTGCACAAGCATGTTTTTATGAGACGGACAGATAGTGCTTTTAAGGGTCTCGCCAATTTAACAAATGGCACTGTTTAAAGTCCAAGGAATTTCAACTCGCATAAAAAAACAATACGATTTGTTGAACATTGACAAATACACAATATGTAAATTGTTATGTGTGCTAATGCCATCAGAAGTCAATTGTAATTGTTTAACATAGTACATAATAATACAATGTACAATACATGCATGCACACTATAAAAATATGGTTGCAAAGATATGAACATCTTTGTTAAGGTGTGTGTGTGTCTGTGTGTGTGTGTGTGTGTGTGCTCTTAACAAGCCTTCAATCAAGATGTAATTTACAAGTCTTGGTTTCTGTAGCCACATTTTACTGCCTACAGCCCTCTGAGCAGGAGCCTGTATTTGGCAGAAGCTTAAACCTTGAGAGCAACATTTTTTTAATTAAATTTGACAGCGGTTTCCAACTGCAATGGTTTTCTTCAGTTCTCATGACCACAGAGAAGTGGGGTCCAGGACAGAAAGTGTGGCAGAGTACTCAAGGAAAAGGAGGGGGGAGGAAGAAGGGAATTGGGCCACTAGGTAGAGAATGGAAAGATGAAAATGAAGGAGGTAGTATGATGATGTGAAGTGATATAGAAAAGGCTTTGGGAAGAGAACATGTCTTGAAAAACAGAGACTGGTTTGGTGTTGGTTGGGCTAAGGATTGGATGAGGTATCAATGCCATGAGTAGACAACAAAATATTATCTAAAATGATAGGGCTTATTCCTATGAGAGTGTGTGATCAAGCAGCTAACAGAAAGTCTGACAGCAATTTCAGAGACTGCCTTTGACTTTCCCAAACTGATGGCTTTCCCTTGCTGTAAACCAGTAGTCCAAACAGATGTAAGGAGATGTGGACCAACAAGTAGCTAGCTGTTTTATCCATCTCCAGCCACCAGTTTTAATTACTCGGCACAAAAAAGGAGCTTGTGCAATATATAAAGAGAGAAAAAATTGTCTTGAATTTTTCATATTTGGATTAGGCTTGAATTGGAAGCATTGTACCCCACCTTCCGAACAGAGTATAACAAGAAAAGTAAGATTTTTCTTTTAAATCTCTATTCTCAATTTTAAATAGATATGCATTAGGCTGTACTTTTCTATAGTGTTGTCTGGTTTAACGTGGCATATAAAATAGTATACACTAAGCTGTACTATGATTCTTTTTAAATCTTTGAGACACAATGACTGGTGGCAGTAGGACTTTTTCAGTGCTGTTAAATTCACACAAGAAAGCTGAAGGAGTGTGGAAAAAAAGGGTGTACTTGGTAAAATGTTGCAGCTCTTTTATCCAGCAATCATACCAACATTATATAGCAGGATCAACCCTCCTTAATTGTGAGAAAAACAGCATTAGTTCATTTTTAAAAATATATCTGAAAATTTTTAGAGTGATGCCAATCAATATTTAATTGGGACCGTGCCGAGTACCTGTCTTTGCAATCCCATCACAAATCAGCCTTTCCATTCCTTATTTATACTCCACTCAAAAAATCTAATTAAACACCAAACACAACATCTTTGGTATGTTTGGGTAGTCAGTACCTTATAAACCGATACATATTGCACCATATTGTGAGTAATAAGCAGGACATGTAGGAGAAGAACAATTTTGATCATTCTGACTTTAATATAAATCAAATTTGATTAAATCCAAACAACAATACTGGTGCCACAAAATGTATTTAAACTTCTTTGTTTTATTTCTTACTATGATTAATAGCAGTGGGTTAAAGTTGGATATATTCCCTAATGAACTAAGAGAGAAAGCAGAGTAAGGACTCCGCTAAGAGCAAAATGCAGAGAAATAGAAAACAATTGTGATGTGAGATCTGATCATGTCTAAAATATTTTTTTCAAAATGATAAGGTAGACACTTTCCCTGTCTATTTGTTCTTTTTCTCTGTCAGCTCTTTTATCTTTGCTTCCTAGTTTGTCTCTCTTTGTATTATTAGTAGCCGTAATGCTCCGACAATCCATCAAGCGGTGCGGGTTCGTAGCTTAGCAAAGTCGTACTAAAACATTTGACAGATTTTTGAGCGCCGTGTACCACATAAAATCGTTTTCAAGGTCCGTAAACACAACCAGAATTCATACATAAGGCACACGGGATTATAAGGGGCACTGTCGATTTTCAGAAAAATCAAAGGATTGAGTTTAAGTGTGTCGTATTTTCCAAAAAACACGGTAATAATGACAGCCCGCTAGCATGCTCTACCAAAAATAGTGCTTTGTTGTGTATCTGACGGACGAAAGCTAAACCAGTGAACGACTGAAGTTGCAGCATTTTTACAAACCAATTCTGGTTCATCCGTTTCATTCAACGATCCACTTTCGCCCTTCTCATTCGCCATTGCTGCCATGCTTTTTCCATCATGTGCGTATGAAAACAACATTATACCGGTATTACCGTGAACGGTATGATATGGCCCAGCCCTACTGCAGAGGTGGTTTAGTTTCTTTTGCTTATAAAAAAATGTTTTACTGTGTCCAACAAACGAATACTTTGAGTTTTCGTCCCCAAAATACATTATTTGGAGTAGTTTAAAGAAAAGGACAGTGAAAGAAGAGCTGGCCTAACTCTAACCTATCTGTGTTACATATTTACTCACTGCCCTGAGTGCTCCGATTACAACAGTCACCAGTTTGTCCATCTCCATTTGGAAGTCACACTCAATCTTAGGTTGGGCAATTTGAACCTATCCTGGGGAGCTCCTCAGGACCCATACTCTGCACAGATGTTTCTGTATATTATGCGAGCTACTTAGGTTATAGCATTCCATGTATGCCCTGCCTGCTAGAATGCTATTATGTACTGGATTATCTCAGGGGCATCTCTACACAACCTACACCTGGCATCCTGCCTGGTGTGGTGGACCCCAGTCTCTATGGATCTTGTACTTGGAGCTTGTTCCTGTGCTGCCATGATTAGTGCCTTTGTGCTGTCTTTCAGTCCAGCTTTGTTCAGCCACTAGCAGCATTTCGCGATATCAGACACCAAGTTGCAGCGACCATCTAATAAACCATCTTTCAAGGTGGGAGGCAACCTTTCTCAGCAACTGCCATACAGCTTGGCCTGACTGCAGTCACTCTTGGACAGACTGTTAAAAGTCTGCAAATGTGAATTTATAAATGACAGGTTTCTTCAAATAATCAGTCGGTCTGCACTGACCAGTTGTATAGCAGACTTATTGTTGTTTTATCGCCATGTTGACACACCATAGTCTCTTTGAAAATAACAACACACTGGGTCCTGCTCCCCATCTTGAATGCAGCGGTTTCAAAGGCAACAACAGCACAAGTTAAATGCACACGGTAATGGAGCCAACAAAATAGTTATAATTGGAAATATTTTTTTCAATCTATTGAGCTTGTATAAATTTACTGTTGCGAAACAGTTACTGATAGGTCAGTCCCTAATTATCCACTTCCAGAAACGTTCATTTTGAATCTGTATACTTAATTTTATCACTTTGGGAGTATTGTAGTGATCCAACAGCCCACTGATTACATTTTGTAAAAATAATTTAATTTCTCAATTGACAGTGGAAGTAGAATATTAAGATATGTAATTAGGAGTTCATGTTTTGCCAGTGTATTTGCATCATTAAAACAACTCTAAATGTGCTTAAATTAACTAAGTAAAAGACCCACCACCACTAATTATGAGGGACAGGGCAAAAGATGTTATTAGGATAGCTAAGAAGGAAACTGATAATACATATGTAGACAAAGCTTATATGACAAAGGTGAAAGGGAATGGTACAAAAAATGATAATTAGAAAGAGAGAAGCTGACATATAACAGAAAGAATACCAGCCATATAGCTAAGCAGAAATAAAAATGTGTACTGCCCCTTCAGAGGAGGCAGAAGATATGGAGGTGGACTTACTATTTAAGAGCTTACTTGAGTGTTTTGTCATATAGGGAAGAGAAAGAGTGGGGAGAAATGTATCACTAACTGCCTACACAGTACGCAGATTCTAAAAGTAAAAGCTCCGTCATAGATGTTTATATAACATAGCAGAAAAGATGACCAAACTGAATGAAACATGTATTGTACCTTTAAAAGAATGCTCCAAGTAATTGAAAGTTTTGATTAAGCTAACCACGAGGCTGTAACAGCAGAAATTAAGTTTTCAGGTTTCCTGTTAAAGATATGTACCAGCACAGAGGTGCCATTCATCTTTTAACACTGGTGAGAGGGTTTAAAACAAATGCAACCATTACAAGACAGCAAAGTTACAAGAAAGCAAGGCTCTGTTCTGATTCCTGATTCTGTGCATACTGCACATCTGAGGTGCAGCAGGGTGTTGTGAGAGTTCACCTCATAAGATTCTTTTGATCTCCTTTGATCTGTTTCCAGTTTCTACAGTAGACCTAAAGCCCTAAAATCTAGGTTAGATATGTATATGAAGATATGGAGACAGGTAGCAAAGTAAAGGAATGAACAACATAAAATTTCCTAGTAAGGTATTAGGCCAGTAAGTACAAATAAAGCAGCTTTGTGCCTTGTATTGATTCTGCAAGTGTATGACACTGCTAGAGAGATGGAAAACAATTCTTTTAATATTTCAACGTAAGGTTTTTGGTAATGGTGTTGGAGAACGCCGTCAAACATGTTGAAACAAAATGTTCCATAAGGGTTAATTTTAGTTTAGATGTTTAGATGACTGCAAATGCCATAGCATATGATTCATAATATTTTTTACTCTTGTCAGTTCTCATCATGCTTTATGAGTATGGGGGATTGGTCACCTTTTAAAAGGCTCACTACTATACGTTGTAGATGAACAGGAAACAAAAGGGTTTAACAAAAGAATAACATTAACTGTTGAAGGAATTGGACAACTGATGACAGTTTCATGGTCAGGTGACGCCTATTCTTAGTTCCATGACAAATTAAAAAGATAAAAGGTCTGGAGCTGATTCCAACTTCTGAAGTGGCATTTGATAGCTGTTAACTGGATTTTTCAATATAAAGTTCAACTAGGTGTTGTTGTGGACAAAGGACACCATCATTAGGCTGCAAAAAACAAAATAATCTCTGTGATCCCTTTTGGAGGGATAGCAAAATCTTTATGCTTAACAATCTGGTGCATTAAAGGAATACACCGATCACTTAAGGAACACAAAAACAGCCTGAGAGACCAGTGAAGATGACTAAAGTGGATGATTGCAGATCTTTTACCTTGGTTAAGAAAAAACTTCACAACATTTGTCCAAGTTAATAGGAGTCTTGATCATTCTCAACGTGTAAGAGATGCTCTAATGATTTCAAATGCAAAGGGGTTACAACAAGAACATGCAGTAAGGTCCTGTTTGTGGGTATATCTTTCATCAACATCAACACCTCTTTAAACTTTATATTGAGAAATTAATTCAATACCTAACAAATGCCAGTTCAAAAGCTGGAATCTGTTCCAGATTTTTAATTTCAAGAAACAAAATTTCAAGACTGAAAATGCAGCATTTGGTGATGTCCAAGGGCTGTAAAGTACAGACACTTATTGACTGCAGATAATTTGATTCCAAGTATTAAAACCAATCCCTGTAGTTACAATGATGTTAATTTGCCCAATTACTGTCCAGGCTGCAATTCTTAAATAGATGATAAACCCTCTGCAATGAAGCTGAGAGTCAGCCCTTGATTTACATCCACTGTGTTGGTGCAGACATGCAAAATTAGAAAAAATCCATCTGTGTATATTAAAACTGCATACCCCATTAGTTAATTTAAAAGTTTTATTGTGGAACTTGTTTCAGAATGACATGTCTGTCGGTGCAAGTTCCGGTTTCATTTCCAGTTTTAAAATAGTCTCCCTTTTACTTCCATATTGTTTTCAACATGGGCACATAATCACAGAGACCAAATTTATGGGACTGGAACAGATGACCTGTTTGATCTTAATCAACTCCCATTTTCAGTGATTATTATGCAGTTTGTAGTGAAACCATATTGACCACAGAATGCACATTTCTTCCATCAAGGATATTTTGGAAAACACTGCCTGGGAGGTAGGCCTACAGGAAATTAACCTTTTTTTAAACTAATATGCACTGTTGGATGCCATAAACAGAACACACACTTCCAAGCTTCTATAAAAAGAATAGAGGAATGGGATTGAAAAATTAATTGGATTTTCTTCAATATTTTTCTACTAAACTAATTTGTGCTGGTGATACCTGGTAACATGCTAATCATAACAATATGACAACAATAATGAGGATAATTTGTTACAGTAACTATTGTTACTGTCTTTGGAAATGTTGCCATGCTAACATATGCAAAGAAGGACATGGCCCTGCCACTGAAGTGTCTGACAACTTTTAAAATAATAAATATTTATCTGCATCATAGTTATTTTTCTTTCCATATAGTGTTACCTCTGAAGCTGAAAATTTACCCCAATACAAAAGTAACAAGAAATGCAGTCCTAGGTGCCACGTGAGTCTGGCTCCAAAACTGTGTGAACTCCCTTAGACTCCCTTGTTAAAATGCCTAATTTTACGTCTTCAAAAAGCATATTTATATCCTCTCTATGGATAGTTTTTCATACGTGATAATTTATAATTATTCAAAAAAAGGGTGAATTTCTTATAACTCTTCCCCCTGCATACTGAAGTTGGGGTGTTGCTGCTTTAGTTCCCAGGTGTCTGGACATAGGTAGCTGTGTTTATACCTTGGGGGAATTTTTTAAGCATTTTCTGACTGACACTATTTGACTAGCTGCCAGGCCACGCCAGGCTTCACCACCAGCTAACGAGGCTAGCTGCCAGGCCACGCCGGGCTCCACCACCAGCTAACGAGGCTAGCTGCCAGGCCACGCAGGGCTCCACCACCAGCTAACGAGGCTAGCTGCCAGGCCACGCCTGGTACCAACAAAAAGCCAGCGAGGTTAATTGCCAGGACAGGCCGGGTTTTGGCAACCCTCAAAGGTGGTTCGCAACCAGCGGGCCTTAAAGCTGTTAAGATGCCGCCTAAGAGGAGCACCGTTAATGAGGAGGAACTGGAGGACATAAAGAAATCCCTAAACTTTATGTCAGAAGAAATAACAACAATTTCAAAACAACAAAAACTGATACTTAATTTAATGGATGATATTAAAGAACTAAGAAGGCAGAGCGAGGAAAAGGACAAGAAGATTGCTATGCTGGAAGGACGGGTGTCAGATCTGGAACAATATTCAAGAGTAAATGATGTGATAGTGACAGGACTGGAAACCAAGCATCAGACATATGCAAGGGTAGCAGCATCAGAGAGAAGGGAGCCACCCGAGCAAGAGCTACGCTCTTTGGAAGAGCAGGTACTGGCCTTCTTTAAAAGCAAAGGTATCGAAATGGACAATAAAAATATTGAGGGATGCCATCCTCTTCCGAGGAAAAACAAAAATCAAATACCTGCCATTATCATTCGTTTTGTTAATAGAAAACAGAAAAAAGAACTGCTCAAGCAAGGAAGAAAGCTAAAAGGTACAAATGTTTATTTAAATGAACACCTAATCAAGAAAAATGCAGACATTGCAAGACAAGCAAGAATATTAAGAAAACAGAAGAAAATACAGTCAACTTGGACGTCAGACTGTAAAATATTCATTAAGTTAAATGGAACACCAGAGCAGGCTAAGGTTCTAGTCATCAAAGAGATGACGGAACTAGAAAAATATAACTGATAAATGCAAAGCAGTGCTGAATATGATGGGACCGTCCAAGTGCACAACCAACGCAGATGTCTGACAATTTTCAACTAACAACTCATATAGATATTGAAAATAAGACATTGATGTATGACAGCAACATAGATCCTGATTGTAATTTCTTTAACAATAAGACAAATGAATGCAATTATTATACAAAGGAGCAACTTAAAAAGGAATTCAAGGTAGATCAGGGTATAACAATGGTTCACCTTAATAGTCGAAGCTTATATGCAAACTTTCAATCCATCAGCGACTACATAACACAGTTTGAACAGCCATTCAATGTGATAGCCATATCGGAGACCTGGATAACTCCTGGAAAAGAAGAAGACTTTAAAATAAATGGATATGAATTCCTTCATGTAGACAGGATCAACAAGAAAGGAGGTGGGGTGGCACTTTACATTGATAAAAACCTAAAGTACGAAAGAATGGGAAGAATGACAACTGTTATTGATGGAGTGATGGAATGTTTATCAGTGGAAATAAGTATGGAAAAAGGGAAAAACCTAATTGTCAGTTGTATATATAGAACACCAGGATCTAAGATTGAGATATTTAAAGATAAAATGGAGGACTTATTTACAAATATAAATCAGAAAAGAATGTTTATTTTTGGGGACTTTAATATTGACTTATTGAATCCAAATCATAATAAGACTACAGAAGAATTTATTGATTCCATGTACAGCATGGGTTTATTTCCACTGATAACAAGACCGACCAGAATAACATCTCATTGTGCAACTCTATTAGATAATATATTTACAAATATAATAGAAGGAAATATAAAAAGTGGGCCGTTAATCAATGATATAAGTGACCATTTACCAGTCTTTGCATCTTATAATTGCCATTATAAAGTGAACAATGATGGACATAAGATTATTTACAAAAGAATAAGAACAGAGAAGACATTAAATTGTCTTAGAAATGAACTTTTAAAGCAAGATTGGAATATTGTATATGAACAAACAGAAGTTAATAAAGCTTACGAAGGATTTTTAAGAACATTTAACACATTACTTGATAAAAACTGCCCAGTAATTGAAATCAATAGGAAACACAACTATGCAGGAAGACCATGGATGACTAAAGGACTACAAAATGCCAGCAAAAAAAAGAATACCCTATATCGAGAATTCATAAAAAAGAGAACAATAGAAACTGAAAGGAAGTATAAAACTTACAAAAATAAATTAACTAATATAATGAGATCCTGTAAAAGAGAGTATTACATTAAAAGGTTAGAACACAATAAAGATAACACAAGAGATATATGGAATGTATTAAACAGTATAATCAAAAATGAATCAAGGAATAATGATTACCCTGGGTACTTTATAGAAGGGACAAGAAGTATTAATAACATGGAAGAGATAGTAAATGGCTTTAATGAATTCTTTGTAAACATAGGGCCAAAACTGGCAGAAGAAATAAAGGTTGATGGAATAGAAAGGGACACTGGTGAAAATATTGAAAGGAATAGTAGCTCAATGTTTTTAAGAGCAGTGGAAGAGAAAGAGATTTATGACATAGTTAGAGGACTTAAGAACAAAACCAGTACAGACTGGAATGATATTGATATGGTAACAGTAAAGACAGTTATTGATGGTATTGTAAAACCATTAAAATATATATTCAACTTGTCGTTTCAAAAAGGGGTTTTTCCACAAAAAATGAAAGTTGCTAAAGTTATTCCCATTTACAAAACCGGTGAAAGGCATCATTTTACAAATTATAGACCAGTGTCAATCCTCTCCCAGTTCTCTAAGATACTGGAAAAACTTTTCATAAAAAGATTTGACAGTTTTGTGGAAAAATATGAATTAATGACAGATAGTCAGTATGGGTTCAGAAGCAATAGATCAACAGCTTTGGCATTAATAGATTTAATGAAAAAGATAACGGAATGTATGGATAATAAGAGGTATGCGCTCGGCGTTTTCTTAGATCTAAAGAAGGCGTTTGATACTGTTAATCATGAAATTCTATTAAAAAAAATGGAAAAGTACGGGTTTAGGGGAGTGGTTTTGGAATGGTTAAAAAGCTATGTAGGCAACAATATGTACAAATAAATGAATATAAATCTAATTTGATGGATATAGCTTGTGGAGTACCTCAAGGTTCAGTACTGGGTCCAAAAATGTTTATTATGTACTTAAATGATATCTGCAGAGTATCGGAGATTTTAAAGTTTGTAATATTTGCAGATGACACAAATATACTGTGTTCAGGTGTGGAATTGCCACAGGTTTTGGAGATGATCACACAGGAATTAACGATATTAAAGAAGTGGTTTGATATTAGTGATGGGTCGTTCGTGAACGAAATGGCTCTTAGAGCCGGCTCTTTGAAGTGAACGACGTGAGCCGGCTCCTTATTGGGAGCCGTGAAGTTGTGTGGTTTTTTTGTTTTTTTTCTCTCGCCCTTTTTTCCTGTACTTTGCGCTGGGCAGAGGGGGGAGGGGCGTTAGTTACACTCGCAGTAGCACAGGAACAGAGCCAGAGAGAAAGAGAGCGAGGGACAACAAGGTCACATTAGAAAGGTATAGTAATCATCCACTATTTTCAGTTGCAGATGATAAAGGATTCAGAAATCATGCAGGCCCATATGACAGAGAATGTGCATCTTCTTTTTGTTTTAATATTTTAATTTATATTTAATTGTGTTGTGGTTTGCAGTGTTTTGTGTTGTTTCACGTTAAATTTGTTTAAAAGGAAAAAGCTGAAAATTTAAATAGATAAAAGTTTAAAATGTAAATAGTTGTTTTTTGTATTATATGATTTATTTATTACATTTTATGTGGAGTGAATAAATAAAGTATATTTATGGTGGACCTTAGAGACAAAGCATGTACAAACTCCAAAACGCGTAAAAACTCCAAAACACGTAAAAACTCAGAAGCGCGTACAAACTCCAAAACACATAAAAACTCAGAAGCACGTACAAACTCCAAAACATGTAAAAACTCAGAAGCACGTACAAACTCCAAAACACGTACAAAAGACAACAGAAGTGCTCCAGGATGCTAGGGCGCAGTGTTGAGCTTTTGTTACCTAGTGGCTACACAAGCCAGGAAGTATCAACAACCGGATTTGGTGTGTAGTAGTAACAGGTAAATGAACTTTTTTTTTTTAATTATTTGAATAAATATGAGTGCTTGTCTATAAATACACAAACAATACACACATGTTTTCAATTGTGTAATTTAAGTGATCTGGGTAGCTCTGTTTTGGAAGTTCAGTAAACGCTAGAAATGTGTTTTGGAGTTTGTACGTGCTTTTTGGAGTTTGTATATGCTTTAGAGTTTGTACGTGCTTTGTCTCTAGGGGCCATATATAAACATATATAAATAAAACCACTTTTTTTACATTAGTAATTCCTTTTCTGCATAATTTTATATTATTGTTAATGATTAAATAATTAAAGCAACAAAACAACCTGAAGAGCCGGTTCGGAGCCGAAAGAGCCGGCTCTTTTTAGTGAGCCGAGCCGAAAGAGCCGGATCTCTAAAAAGAGCCGGAAATCCCATCACTATTTGATATAAATAAATTATCATTGAATCTAGATAAAACCAAAT
Source organism: Neolamprologus multifasciatus (assembly GCF_963576455.1). Classification (NCBI taxonomy): domain Eukaryota; kingdom Metazoa; phylum Chordata; class Actinopteri; order Cichliformes; family Cichlidae; genus Neolamprologus; species Neolamprologus multifasciatus. The sequence continues at coordinate 30,502,125 of NC_140445.1, read as the reverse complement.
TTATGTTGTTTGGAAACCAAAAGAGAAACATCAAAGTAGAAATATGTGTTGACAATGCATATTTAGAAAGAGTAAATGAAATAAAATTTCTTGGGGTGATCATTGACCACAAGCTCTGTTGGAAGCCACATATTACTTATGTTCGGGGGAAACTGGCACGGGGCATTGCTGTCCTGGGGAAAGCAAAGCATATGCTGGATCAGAAAGCACTGCACATTTTATACTGTGCTTTACTACTGCCATATATGAGCTACTGTGTAGAGGTCTGGGGAAACACATACAAAAGTAACACACAAACAATAACTGTAATACAGAAAAGGGCCATTAGATTAATAAATAATGTGGGGTACAGGGACCATACAAATGCACTCTTTGTCAAAATGCAAGCTATTAAATTCCAAGACTTGGTGAAGCTTAAAACAGCGCAAATAATGTATAAAGTAAGAAATAAATTGCTTCCAAAAGAAATCTGTAAATTGTTCATAGAAAGAGAAGGTGGGTATAACTTAAGAGGGAAATGGAATTTAAAAATACAAAGTGCTAGAACAACTTTAAGAACGATGTCTATCTCAATTGGAGGAGTTAAATTATGGAACACTCTAACAGAAGAAATAAAAGACAGTAAAAACATAAAACAGTTTAAAGTAAAATATAAAAACCTGATTTTAAATAAGTATAACAATGAAGAAAACGGGGTTAACCCAGGACGGTAATGTTGCTGGTAATGGTGTTGTGGTTCTTTTTTGGGTTTTTTTGTTTTGTTTTGTTTTGGTTGTTTGTTTTTCCATAATTTGTGTATCTGCAAATATACACCTTCTGTATTTTTCATATGAAAGAAACTATACTGTGGTGGGGCTTGCTAATTTCTTGTTTTTGATTTATGTATGTTTTGTTTTGTTTTGCTTTACTTTTGTTTCATATGTTGTTTGTTTAATTTAAGACAAAAAATTTTTTTTAAATGAATGAGAGGTAAAACTTGAGGGGGTAGGGACAAATAAGTAAATACTTCTACCTACTCCTTTTCAAACAAATAATGGAATAATATATTGTAATGATTGTGAAGGCTCATGTTTGAAATGTTTGAAATAAAAAATGAACTGAACTGAACTTAACTGAACTTGTTATGTCCCACCGGCCATTGAGAAAGTTTATCTGTTCAGTTTAGGTGACTGTAATTCCACCGTTTTTTGTTTTTTTTTAGACTGTTACCGTCAGTAAACCGAAAACCAGTGGGTGTTGTCACTGTGGTTTTGTCCATTTTTTATAATGTCTGTGGTCTTTGCCCATGCAACCCACTCTCCAACAAGGTTCATTTAATTAAGCTGAGCAGTTTGCATAGTCTTGGTGACAAAACTGAGTGAGACTAAGAAAAAACAACAACCAACAAACAACACTGAAAAGTGTTCCTTTACTAAAATTAGTGCTTAACTCTATAAGTATAAGTAACTATAAGTGTGGTTGCTGAGAATGTTTTGGTTATATCTGGTAATAAACTACACGATTGAAGAAATTAACACTTTGACCTGATGGCACTAAATGAAAAGTCAGTGGATCATTCACATTATTAAAATCCATCCAGACAAGAGCATGAACGTACCCACCAAATGTCAAGGAAATCCATCCAACAACTGACGAGACATTTCATTCTCATACCACAAATGTCATCCTCATTGTTGTGACGGAGAAAAGGTTTTTCCAGAGTCACAAGGACTTCATTAATCACAAGAAAATAATTAATTTCTTTTAGGTTTATGGCAATCCACTTCTGTTTTTTGCAACGCACAGTGTTCTTACAGGTTTTCAAAACTAGAGACACTTATATAACTTAATCATGCAATGTTTCAACACGTAACTCACAATCACAGTCACCCCTGACTCACATATCTCATGTCACTCTTTCACTTTAATTTTCTATACTGCAAAATTGTATTAATTGTGTTTCATCCAGGTTCTCAGCTGACTTGCATCTTTCAAACATGTGATGCTTAGATCAGTACAATGGTATAGCAATAAAACCCAATCCTAAGATCTCTATGAGGCTGTTATTAGTTTTAAAAGGGAAAGTCATTTAATTAGATGGGATGACTTTGCCAGGTGTCAAACATGCTACTCTTTACTTTCATTAACCCCACTTTTCATGAGATTCTTCACACTGAAATACTTCAGAGATTCCTATTTGTAGAGTTTTTACTCTACATAAAGCACCTTGAAGCAACTGTTGCTGTGATTTGGCACTATATAAATAATTAAAACTGAGCTGAACCAGCAAAAGGTGACAAGGGAAGCTCTTAAGTATCACTGTGTTAAATTGTTTAAAAAAATAGCATGTGTATTTAGTCAACTTTCTCTGAGTAAATAAAAGCTTAGCAATTTTCTCCTTGAGCAGTTTTTCATTTTAAGAGTAATTTCTCTAAATGATGGGAGGTGCAGCAGTTTCCACTCTGAAACCCTTCATTAGAGGTAGCTCCTTCTCACCAGCCTTTGATACGGGGTCAAAAGTCAAGCCACCTAAAACTTGCTTGTTTAACTGCTCATAGTTAGATTTGCCCTTTCACACATGTGTGTCATTACATATAGCTTGGCCCCAAAACACATTTCTGCCCACATGTAAGCTAGAGTAGATTTAGAGCTGTGAAGTGGCCTTTTCTTAAAAAAAAAGGGGAAAAAAATCTTTAAAATGTTGGTTGTGTCACACTTGGAAACGAGAGCCACATGTTTATGGTTCCACTTTTAGCTTTTAATACTCAGTTGTGTTGCTAGGAGGGGATGGGAGGAACCAAAATAAAGTCGACAAACAACAACAAAGCTGACACTTGTGTGATTTATTGTGAGAACGTTAGAAAAACAAAAAGGGACAGAAAGTTTTGGGGAAAATTATCAAAATCTCAATCATACAAAGCACATGTTGATTGCACAGTAGATTAGTAACAGAATAATGACACCATGTGTGTTTAGACTGGTTCCCTATAAAGCCTGGTTTTCACTAACACGGAGGTTTGCAGGAAAAAAAAAAAATTCTCAATGGTGCATAACAAGCATGAACAGCCTAATGCTTTTGTTTTTGTCAGTAGCTTTCAGTAGGTAACTGAAATGATGATTGGTGGAACAAGTACAGAAACTGTGATAATTCAATCCAGGAAAACAAAATGAAATTTATTTTCAAAGAGGACAAACATTACAAAGATAGACATATTTAGAAAAGAAACATTTAATGAGTGAACCTAAAACAGGAATTCACTCCATGGACTCCAGAGAGTTCAAAAGCTACATTTAGGTGGGTGCATTTTTAACATGCATCTGGAGAAAATGGAAAGCTTTAAGTCATGAAGTGATGATGCTTGTTGGCATCCCGTACAAGTAAAGGTTTCAAGAAAATATTCCCTGTGTTTCTAGAAAGAAATCATCTTACCAAGCCTCTGCATTCTCCTTCTATCTCTGCTTGAAGCTAATAGGCTCAAGGCTTGATTAACTTGACTAATTAGTTATTAGTCTATTAACATTACTGACCCAAACATCTGAACTAACTGTCCATGATCACATCTTGTAATGTAAAATGTCAGTACCACTTTTTCAGCAATCCAAATTAGATCTGTGGGGGAAAAAAGAGATGAAAGAAGACAGAAAATGCATTTTGTGGAAACACTGACTTGTAAATGTGACAGCCTGTATGACTTAGCATGTGGTTTTAATTTTAAGAGTCATCCCATTAGTCTTTAATTATTGGTACAAGGTGCTTTCTGAAGTGCTTAGTGCCAGTAGGGTCAAACGCCATAATTTTGATGTAAATTGATCCTGAATTCTGCAGTGCATTATACATTTTCTTCAAAGAGCCAGCCACCACAGGCACTGGAATCCTCTTAGTTAAGTCTAGTCTAATTTTGTTTTGCCACTAAAATTAACTTAATTAGCCAAATGTTTCACATGTAAAAACTTTGAATTATGTATCTTAAATTGATTTTGGATTTTGCAGTATCAAATCAGTTAATCAATGATTTACTGATTCTTACTATCCAAAAAGAGCTAACAGCAAACACAGATAGAAGTAAATATGAGAATATTTGATGTCTAAGTGAGAAGATTTCACATATGTTTGTGCTTCAGCCCCAGAGCGCCTATCATGATGAATAAAGTACAATCATCTTAATTTCAAATCACTTGCCTTGTGGGCTCAGACTCTGCCAACAGAGGGAGGAGAAAATGTGAGTCTGGATTAACTTTGCGATAAGTTTCTCTCCTCAGGACAAGCCTTGTGTCATAGAGATTAGCAGGGTGACAGAAAGGAAAGCAAAGTTTAGTGTTTGAACAAAATTGTGTAACACCAGCCTGCATATGTGTATGAAGTGTGTATCCACTTTGCAATCCAACGGAAACATGCCAAAAAGCTTGGCTTTAAACCTTTGCATTAAAAGTTAATATGAAATTTTAGGTCACTATTAGTGTCACTATCACCAGGTTCTATTGTTAGACTGTTCTCCCAACACAGTTTTAACATTAGCAATATTGTTCCCGCCTGCTCACAGTAATTTGAATATAAGTGTCACTGACCTAGAAAAGCCTTTATCCTCATTATGACATCAGAAGATGTCACTGCTTTAACCCTGATTTGAGTTTGTGTAATTTAATACACTACAGTACAGTGGTACATTTTTGGGGTTTGATTTTTTTCAAGTGTGTATATGTCACAAAAAAGACATTGTAATGGTGGATTTCATGTCAGAAAGAGTGAGAGAACGTGTTTTCTTAAATCTGTCACAATCACCTATAACAATGAATACTACTATGTCAGCAATCATGTCCCACCCACAAAACCTACCGTACGATATCGAAAAACTAGTGACACATTGAAAGAATGCTTACAGACATAATGCTAGAAAGTAACAGAAAAATGTGACTATTAGTGTCACTATTACCAGGTTGTAGTTGAGCAGAATGATAGTAGATTAGACTCATTTGGAGATTCAAAGTTTTCAGTTACAGTAACACTCAGATTTTATTTTTCTAACGTTCTTTCAAAGTTTCCTGTTTACAGATTGCCTCACATAAGTCAACATGTCCCCAAAACACGATGAGACCTGCACTGAAAACCGAGCACAACATTATCTATGTTGCCAAGAGGGAGAGGACGAGGGAAAAGAAGGAAACTCATCCAATTTTAATTTGCTGGCCGCGGCAGCCAAAACTCTCATTTACTGTATAAATTTCTGGCTGCCAAGAGCTGGTGTCCAAATCAAATAGCCGAGCACAGCAGACGCTAAAACTGCTTCAAATGGTGGACTCTTGGTCCAATTCATATTTAGTCTAAAATGAGCACAGATGGGAGGAGTTTTATTTATTTATTTTTTTATTCTTTGTATGCTGGTGGGTGCTCTGACTTCTCTCATGAAAATGCCTTGAATGGAAGAGGTTTGTACTTGAAAAGGACATGCAGTAATGAAAATGGTATCATGATTGTTCTTTATACAGATATGATTTGAGAAAGGGAACAGGAGTAAGGCAGAGATGTGTTTGCGAATGTGAGAGAAAAAGTGGTGTTTCTGCATGTGAGGAAATCTGTTTAGGCTCAACTTCAAATTTACAAGGAGGGTAACTCCGGGGCTATGTACTACATTCTGTGTGCGTCTCATCACCCGAAAAAGCTGGGAAATTTAGGCTTAAAATCACAAGTCGCAAATACTGTCATTGTGTCAGATTTTCTTTTTTGCCCTCCAGCGTGTAATGAAAAGGCCTTATGCTGTGAAATTTGGCAGTAAAAACATATAACCAAGCTAGATTATATTTAAAGTGATTTGTACGACACTGATCTTTTTGCATTAGAGAGAGAGAAAGCGAGAGAGAGACAGGGTACACCATGGACAGGTCACCAGTCCAGCACCGTCCCTATGTGCAATTTAGAATTTAGAATGATCAATAACCTAACCCCACTAACTGCATGTCTTTGGACTGTGAGAGGAAACCTAGAGTACCCAGAGAGAACCCATGCAAACGCTGGGAGAACAAGCAAACTCCACACAGAAAGACCCTGGCCTGATGGTGGAATTGAACTCCTTCTTGCTGTGAGGCAATAGTGCTAACAACTGTTCTACTGTGCTGCCCCTATATATAAATATAAAAAATGTGTTCATCCCCTGCTTAGTCTAAGCCAAAGCAGGTGTAAGGTAATTCAAAAAATGTTCTCCAAAAGAGTGTAAATTTGCAAAGCCATTAGAATACATTTAACTTTGAGTTTACAAGGTGAGTTTGAGCTTCAGTCCTGCAGAAAAAGTAGAAACACTTCTTAATACAGGATGTAGTTTGGTTCAACCATGCTGTATGTCTAATTAAATTACAATGTCACCAACATTTGCAAAGGTAACAGGTGCTGAGTTTCATTCAGTTTAGACTGTACTGCTAAAAAGGGGCACTGGGTGTGTAATCATTAATTTAATGAAATTTCAGTATTAATTCAACTATATAGTTACACCATCCACATAGTGACCTTGGGTGCTGTGAAAAAATATCTAATTCAAAATGTACATGAACTATATGCTTAAATGAAACAACTGGGTAACCATGGTAACAAAACTGCGCCTGGAGCTGCAGTGTTTTGTTCTACACATTTTGTCTTCACAATTTTAAGTTATTATGCTCATATTATATAATATCCTGTATCTTTATGAGCTCTGTGACACAACTGCCTACTTGCTGCCCTATTGTTCGATAGTTCTCCCAACACACTTTTAACATTAGCATTAAATATTGTTCCCGCCTGCTCACAGTAATTTGAATATAAGTGTCACTGACCTAGAAAAGCCTTTATCCTCATTATGACATCAGAACATGTCACTGCTTTAACCCTGATTTGAGTTTGTGTAATTTAATACACTACAGTACAGTGGTACATTTTCGGGGTTTGATTTTTTTCGATTGTGTATATATCACAAAAAAGACATTGTAATGGTGGATTTCATGTCAGAAAGAGTGAGAGAACGTGTTTTCTTAAATCTGTTACAATCACCTTTAACAAGGAATACTTCATCATGTCCCACCCGCAAAACCTACTGTACAATATCGAAAAACTAGTGACACATTGAAAGAATGCTTTCAGACATAATGCAAGAAAGTAACAGAAAACTGTGGAAGCGATTTCACAAGACATGCTGTCTCCTGTTGGCTGCTTGCCATGTAAAGTACATGACATAATGTTTTTGGTCAGCTTTTCAGCTACTATCTGTGTTCCTGACACAGCACTGATAAACGGAAGTGAACACATTCGACACACAACGTGTACCTTGTGAGAAAATGAAACCAATATCCTAGTTAACTTTTATTGGAACACTACCAGGAACATATTCACTAACTCCATTTACGATCACTTAAATAGACTGTGAAAACAGTGGAGCTCATCGTTGGTGTTCAGCTAACAGGACGACTCTCACAAAGTACAGGCAGCCAAAGTGCACTGGCACTTTTTTTCCTTCTCATAACTATGTAGTCTGGCAAACAGTAGCAGTTAGTGAATACATCCCAGCTGGAGCTCACTGTCAGACAGCAGTGACAGTCACAGCAGGATGCAGAGTGCATGAGCTGATCAAAGCTACATAGCAACAAGTATGCATCAAAAAAACATTAATGTTTTTCTTTTTCATTTTGCCAGAAGTGTCACTCTAAAGACCTATTGGATGAATATGAATGTGTTGATCACTGCATTCTTCTGGCATGAGTTTGAATACCCCAGTGCACTAATGGTATGCATATGTCAGTAGGGGTACCTACATGTCAAGAAAGAAAGAACAATGTTTTTACCTATTTCTCTAAGCTCTGTTCTGAAGCTGAAAATATAAATAATAAAAAGAATAGACACCCAGAGTAAGGTGAGAAAGAGAGGAGAGAGAAACACAGTATTTGCAGCATTGGGATGTGACAGCACCCGTGGCTAAAGTGTTCTGGAAAAAAAAACTTTTATGTTTTCTTATTAGCTCCCAAAATATCAGGTTTTTACACGAGAGCTCACTCCAGGTTGAAATTAATTCATGCCATCGGCATAACTATATTTGATTATGTAGCTCCCTGCCGTGAGAACAGAGAGAAAAAAAAATTAAAAAAATACTTAATTAACTTTAACTTTCACCATGGACTAGGTCATGTAACGGCCATGTCTACAGTTAGAAAAGAAGTATGCAACACAAAAACATGATCATGGAAAAATGTAATGGTATTTGCTAAACTTGGCTGGTCATTCTACAACTAATGACTGATATGTGTTAGAATCTAATAGACACCTAATAATAATTAAATGTGCTGAACAGAGTGGAGGTTTGGCTGTAAAAGAATAAATAAATAAAAAGAAAGTGGAATGAACAATCTAAAAAGTATCAAAAGTTTGTGTTTATATTCTTTATGCCATTTATTTATCTCCATGCTAACGTGGCCTTCGGCAAATAACTCAGCCTATCAAAAACCTGACTGTGTCATCTGTGTGTATTAGAGTGCTGACTAAATATGGGTGTGAAGTGATCAATATGGCTTATAATGTAAAGTGTTTTAAGAGGTCAATAAACTCAATAATTCAGTAACCTTTTCCTCAGCATTTGTTGTTACCACAGAAAAAAAAACACCTATTTTTCTTCCATACTAATAATTGCATTTTGGTGGGTGTTTGTGAGTTTTTGTGTGTGCTTTTAATGACTGTTCTTGCTCTTGTTCTAAAAATGCAGGTGTATACAAAGTGTTCAGTTCAGCACTACAGCTTTAGTAGTTAAAAAAATAGCCTGTAAAAGATGAGATTATATTTTTGAACAAATAGGAGGTCATTGTTTTTTTTATACCTGAACGGACTCTAAAAACAGATATGGACAGATAGAGTGAGACGAAACTAGAAAAGCTGACCATTTCAAAGTGCAGTTAATTCAACATTTTAATAATTTTACTTTAGTAGTAGTAGTACACAAAAATGATACAGTATAAAATATTTGTTTGCAGTAAAAGTATTTAAATATTATGTAAAGTTTGCAATCTATATTAGTAAAATCACATTTAAGCAGTAAAAGCCTATTTACCTATATGTACAGTTATGTCCATATATATAAGGAAAAAGACAGTTGGTTTTTTTTTTTTTAGGTTTTTATTTAGCCTCTGTAATCAAAGATGTGATTTGTAGTCAAATATGTTATTGAGTAGCACACTTTTAGCTTTAATGGAAGTGCTTTACAAAAGTGTTGTATTAACTGTATTAGGAAGTAAGACTATAGAAGATATATGCAGGAAAATCTAAAATCTGCAAGAATATGAAATGTTGTATTTCCTCTCTGGAGCTGTTTTCAGTTGCTACCTGTCTGAGATTAGGTGACAAACTTGACTACTGAATATTATATCTTTGTTCTGAGAAACTCTTGGGTTCTTTTGCAATATGGTTGCTTGTCATTATCCATCAGCACTACAGAGCGCTGGCCTATCAGTTTGGCAGCACTTTCCTGAATCACTACCAATACACATCAGAATCCATCCTAATGATTCTTTCTGTAACCACATCATAAATAAATACTAATTTCATTAGCAGCCATACATGTCCATGCCATAATATTACTTCCACCATGTTTGACATGTGGTGTGCTTCAGATGATGAGCTGCTCCTTTCCTCTGTCATATTTTTCTCTTTCCTTCTTTCTAATGAAATCTGTCAGAAGTCATAGGAGTTGGCAGGCACTTGTTGTCTAGCAACATCTGATCTGCTCTTCAATTTAATTAAAGTCAGTTTTATTTGCATTGTGCCAAAACGCAACAACAATTGCCTCAAGGCACTTTATATCATAAGGTAAAGGAAAAATGATATGATCACCTACTTTTTTTTTCTCCTTTTAGTTTTTGCTTTTGCTCTGGTAGTTTTATTTTGGCATTTCTCTCATGGTCTCCTTCTTCTTTTTGGACTTAGTACTAAGCGTTCCGGTGAACAGTTACGAAATAGCAGTTCAACACTTCCATCAATGAATTCCACATCATTCCTTTACTGAATTTTTGATGAAAAACAAGCCTTATCTGATCATGACACTGCTTGTCAGACAATTTTCCCATTACTTTTTGGGCTCTACACTGGGGGACTATGTAATAACCCTTATATAATGAAACAGAACTCTGTTAGACTGATCGAAATTCCAGAGAATTCCAAAAGAAAGCTGAAATCTGGGGAACATTCTAAAAAAAAAGTAAATATATCCAAAAAAATCTATTGAAAATATCAGCTAAAGTGTTTATGAACTGAAGATAACAAATAGCTTTTCATGATCCATTGAGAATCACCAGCCCCTCATTAAACAATATGAAATAGATGAAAAAACCCTAATTTCCTAATAATAATAGTGATAATAATAATACATACATTTCAGACATATGCCTGAAACCCTAAAGTTTCGGTGTGCTTTCAATAGGCAACACAACTGGGTAAAATTATTTTAAATGAGTCTTAATCAGTTTCTTTTTTTTAAAGTTAATATATCTACTCATCAGTTCCACAACTGTAAGACAATAAGAAAATTAGTGGACACGTATTTTCATGTCTGAACCACAAAGGGCTGGATGGAAGGAGAAGCTGGATTTACAGTCCATGGTGCCTCAGTCTCTTATCTACACTGTTCCTGACCCTTTCCCTCTGTATAGTATATATAGTATATTCTCTGCTCACACTCTCTGTCATCTCTACAGCATCTTCATCTGCTTCCACCTCCTCCTCTTCTTTATCTGCCTCCTACACTGCTACTCTCTCCTCCCTCATCACCATCTCATCTCTTCCCCCTCACTTCAAGTCTCATCTCCTGAACTTAAGTTAAACCTCTAACATAAGAAAATATGCATAAACATGGACAAATTATTCACTCCCAATGTCACTGCAGTTAAGTTATTGTGAACAGGTTAGATATGTGATCCTCCCCTGGAGGGAGGGAGGGGGGGAGAGAGAAGAACAACACACAGTAAGCCATAACTGCAACAGCAACAATAGTTGGTTATATGGTAGCAGTATGCCAGAATCACGGTCAGGGCTTCAGTGTGCTTAAGAAAAGCTTTCCCTGGTATAAAGATTGATTACATTCACATATTAAAGTTTATCTGCTCATATTAGCTAATACCAGCTTATGGCTAATATGAGGTAACACCAATGAAAATGAGAACTCCTGTCGACAGAAAACTTTGGGATATTCTTAACAGCTCACTTCAATATCACTTGGACAAAAGTCATACTTCAGTGGCACTGACCTTTTCTGGACTCCTTTAACAAAGTTTTGCATCCTCCTCAAGAGTAAGATGGACCCTTCACATCATAGATGTTGACAGGTAATCAGAGCTCTGATAGGCTGCACTTCCTATAGGAAGGGTTAGGGGTTAGATGCCAGAGCATTTAATGTGATTCGAAAAACATAAAATGTCATAAAATATTTAATTAAGGCATACCAGGCTTTTATTCCTGATTCACTCTTAAGTGTTGAAAAAAGTTCTTATAGAAAGACCATAGCGGAAACTTTGTTTGCCATCTGTGGCCAGAACTGGAAAATGCAGAATGACTGATCATGTTCTAGTACTACTAATATTATATAGTATAAAATCCATTATGATGGTGTGGAGAGGCAAATTTAATCTTAAACCCCAATGCCCCGGTTCCGGGGGCACGGGCTGTGATGCCAGGTCTGTTATGTAAACACAGACATGTGTGGTATCCACAGAAATGTTAGAATCTCAACTAAAAGCTCACATAAACCATTTCTACGACCACCAAATACAACTAAAACAGCAAACGATTAAATTAGTGGGTAGTGTAAACATTTCGTAAAATGACGTAAGTGCAAACCACCCAACAGCATGTGAGCGGAAAAACAATACATTTTCTAAAAGCTGACATCATACAGATTCCAAAACAGCAACTTTCGTCACGCTCTGACCAAAACTCACTAAACCATCCACAAAATATGACCAAAACTATGCTTTACTTTTGAAAAAACAGTAGCATGAATTCTCTTACCTCTTCTGTCTTGTCTCGAAAACTTTATGTGTATTTCTCACCTTGCAATTTGTGATTGGTGGGATTGATGGTGATGTTACCGTGAATCTATTGGCTTAAATGAGCGGTGGCCCCCAGGTTGTGGAATGCTCTCCCTACATCATTACGTTGCCTTGATTGTATTCATTCTTTTAAAAAGCAACTTAAGACTCATTTATTTAGATTGGCTTTTAATTAGATTTGTGCTGTGTTTTATTATTAATGTATTTTATGTATTTCTGTTTTATATTACTGTGAAGCACTTTGTGGTTTTTATCCTGTGAAAAGTGCTATATAAATAAATTGATTTGATTTGATTTAAAAAGAGGGGTCAGTCATGCAAATCCGCCACATGAAGCCAAAGTTACTGCCCCTCAGAATTTAAAGTCCCATAAGACCTTTTTTGCTGTGTAAATTACATTCACGCAAGGCCCATTATACGTGTGTGGGTGGGTGATTCTTCCAAAAAAATTTCAAAAACAAGCATTTTTAAGGCATGTAAATAACGTTGAATCATTTCTGCTGCTCATTACCTAAGGGATTTCAGCACTCAGAGACTGTGCCAAAATGTGCCAAACTGCAAAACACCTGGCTTCACTGAAAACCTCTCTAACTTAACTCTGTTTCACTTTAGCAGCATCGGTCTTTGCGCAGATAATGTCCATATGTTGATGTTAATATGGGTTTTATGAGGGGTTATACTCTATTGATTTTGGGCATGTCATTTTTGAACAAGAACTTCAGAAAAACCCTTGGGATTTTAAAGGTTATTTGCAAAAAACAACAACATTGTTTTTTAGATAGTTATACACCTGACTGCAATGCATTGTTTTTATATTTTGTTGTTATCTTGTCACCAACAATAAATCACACAACAAATGCATAATATGGAAAATCCTACCAAGTACAATTAAGCAAAAGCGTAACTGTTCAAAGTACTGCAAAGAACACAGTGTTATTTGCCATATATTGCATAAAAGAGATTGTTTTGTTTTTGTTAAATTTATTTGAAAGAATTTAGTAGATTATACCCAGCCCCACAATTATCCACTAACATCCCGTGATCAAGTTCCTCACTAAAATGGGACTTTTAAGATGTGTCTCTTTTAGCTTCTGTGACAGTCAATTTAATTCAATTCAATTTATTTATATAGCAACACATTACTACAGTCATCTCAAAGTCATTTATATTGTAAGGTAAAGACCTCACGATAAAATATACATTAGTGCACATAATGTAAAGAAGGGAGCAGGAGAGATTTCAACCTTCCGTGGTCGATTGGTGGAGGAGTACATGAGAATCCTTGAAGAGTGAAATCCTTACTGGAATTGCATACCTGTTTCCACTGAGCTGGTTTGCTTTTCATGTAAGCCTTCTCTGGAACATTATCCCTCTGAATTTGCTTGTACTTCATGAAGAAATTTAGAAGTCCCTCTGACCATACATATATTCAAATTATGACTGCCTGTCTGTCAAGGACATTTTAATACACAAATTTCAATACGTAAAAATTATAACCCTTTAACCCACCTTTATTTATATAAAAACAAGACAGTATTTGAAAAATAATGCATTTACTAACTTGCCACATGAAGCCAATTTAATAATAATTGCATTTTTGCACTTTTATGCTTTAAAATATTACAATTAAAATATTTTAAAATATTCTATATATAGGAAATGACATTTTGATTAGCATATTTCTTTTTGTGACTATTTTCGTAACTTAGTGTGGCTATCAGGTAATAGCTAATGATTAAATGGCTAACTGTGCACTATCCAGGTTAACGTTTATGATAACTGTTTAATACTTAAGTGTTGCTGGAATGGGAGCAGTGTGAAAACACCATGATCAACACCTCTGTGTGCAAATGTTGTTCCTTATTGACAGGCATAAAATCATTTTAACATTTTTGGAGTATCACTCTCCTAGGACAAGAATGGAGAATGAAATGACAATGCTTAGAGACCTCCTGAAGCTTATGAGATTATGCAAATCTGTATTAAAAGCAGCAACAGAGCTCATCAAGTTTTCTGCACCTAGCCACCTGTAGACAGGTTCTGCACTCTTAACTCAGTATGTCTGGAGTAGATTGACATTGATGTGAAGAAAATGGCGAATGAGGAAAGAGTCAGTGTTGTATCTAATTTGGTGAAATCACGGTTATCAAACTTGAACAAAAATCATTTAGTCAATTGCCCAGGTGTTTATCTAAATTAAAAGCATCCAAAGCCATTCCCCTGTTACCCTTCTTATGTGAGCTTATCAGTTTTTATTCCAACCCAGACTCTCTGTAAACTGTTATTACTGAGCCCAGTCTCAATCTTATGCCTTAGTCTTGTACCATAGTTTGGCGTTGTTTATTTCAGCCCTCACCTCCCTGCTGAATTCATGAATGCATTTTTTTTCCTTTCACACAACAGACAGTTTCTGTCATCCCTTAATTCCAAAACTGAATAAATGCACAAACTGTGGTGTAATTGCAATTCATTGCAGTGCTTTTTATTTTTCATATGATTTACAATATAATCCTCATATATTTTTTGTAATGTAAGTTGTTTATCTTTAAAGTGGAGACAGCCACATTACACCTCTCAACTATTCTTATTTTCCATAATCACAATCTTTCCCCTAATCATGGTGTAGTTGCCAGACATCACAGGCAGTTAGAATAAAAAATAAATGCCTTTGGGCATATGAGCAAATGGAAGTACAGAACATAATCGGGGGGTTTACAGAATTGTGCAACACCTCTGTTTCTCATTTCTCATGGAAATAGGATTTGGTATTTTCAATACTGTTTACTGTGATCCTATTACATCCTCAGTTTACCCATTTACTCCTCAAAGCTTTTTGAGATTAAACTCTTTGGCATTTTCAGGCTTAATAAGGCAGAGAATAGCATTATTCCTCTGAAGGTGATACTAATTTGCATACGTAGTTGCCCACTTCATACACACATACATACACACAGACACCCACACCTACTGCAAACAGCGTCCATCATTTTATTGTCACACCACACATCCCACCACCCTCTATCTCCCTCCCTCTTTCCATCCAGCTAACCCAGCAAATGTTTAAATTACACGACCAAGTAAGCAAGATCAATTAAAATGATAATCTACAGGCTGAATATATTTCACAGTTAGCTAGGCGGCTGTTTGAAATTGCTGTGCAGAGTTTTAAAGTCAAAGTGAAGTGTTGACCTAACCGTCTGCTTTAGTGAAACAGTCATTACCTCAATTAAGAACACACAGACAATAAAGCCCCCATTATATGCAAAATACCCAGCTCTATAATATACTTTATTAATGTAATGAATTGTAATGAGATTAAAAATATAGTAATATTTGATTTATGCTGTAAATGTTAAATCATGTATATTTAATTATAATACAGATATCTGGAGAGCTAGCATCTGTGAAAATGAAGCTATCCGAACATAAAGTATTCCCCTTAAAGGCTTAGGAAGAGAACAAGTAGTCTCTTGAGCCTCATTACAGTATACACAGTATATGCAAAGGTTCTATATATTACATTTTTGTGTCCTTTTCCATATAATACAGAACTGAGCTCTTTTGCTATATTTAGTACACTGTTACCAAAGATGATTCTTCAGGTTTGAAGATGCTGCAACAATGCAGTTCTCAACTGCTTTATCTCCCAAAAACAAGCTTTAATCAAAACATGGGTGAGATTCTCTATTTGCGGATGCCAGATAATCCTCTTATGAAGTATCTATAGACTCAAACTTGAAACTGTTTCTCGTCATTCTCCCATTCATTCTGATACAACATACGGAAGCAGCACACACTGTACTATGAGCCCATCACCCTGACTTGGGTGAGAATGGGAAAAGATTTTCAGAATCCTCAATCACTGTCAATTAGTGCCTGAAAAAGTGTAATCTCTGTGAATGTATTTGCATGTATATTATGTGTGTGCATATCTGTACTTTGTGTGTATTCCTGTGTGCACAACTCTGTACAAGCCTCCTCATCTCCATGCTTCATTTAGCTGTCATTAGTAGAATTAATGGCTGTGGGTTTGGGCCAGGGAGAGAATATGGCACATTTCCAAAAATATGGGCAAACAACTCTGTGAGCAACTCAAAAGTTGCTCAGAGTCATGGATGCTAGAAGGATGGTGGTGAAGGATGAGAATTTAAATGAGGATTAGAGTAAGAGACACAAACATGGAGAAGAAACAATGAGAGAGGGAGCTGAGATGCAGATAGGGAGTGCAAGTATTAGAAAAGATTGACTTGCAAGGGAGAAGTAATTGGTATCACTGGTCGAGCGACAAATGGGTTGAAGGAAGAGTGGAGATGGAGGCAGAGACAGAGATAGATGGTGTTCATTTTGATTGAAAATGAAGGAGAGACACTACAGCTGGAGAATGGCATGATAGCATATTGGACTGTTCTTTCATTCACGTTTAAAATATGTTTTTTTTTAATCATTTTTGACTTTCTGTCAACAAAAGATAGATTTTTCATATATAGTGAAAATAGAGGTGTTTAAAACCCACCCTAAAGTACATGAAAAGCATCTGTCCAATTGTATTGTAAATGCAGGCTGTAAAAGGAGCATTTTGAAATCCTTTTCAGATCAAGTACTCAGGTCAAGTACTTTTTCACAGAGCAGCAAAATTACAAACTGTTTTCTCTGTGTCATTGTGACCAATAAAAGTGCATTTAATAGCTTATCATTAAGTTTTTGCTGTGAAATGGTTGTTTCAGTTTTGAATTATTTCTTAGCAAAACCGTCCCGGTTTTGATTATTTGTTAGTTGGAGGATTTCAGTGTAGTCGCTAGTTTATGCCCAGTCAGCTTTTGTTGGATTTACCAGAAACTCGTTTTAGCAACAAAGCTGAAAAGACAAAAGCTTCTATCAGTGCACCGTGAAATATCTCAACAAGGACTGGACAGCATTTAGCATGTATTTGTGGATTTATGGTTTATGGGATGAATCTTTAAATCTTTAACGTAAAGTGGTCAACATGTGAAACAATACACAACATTTAAGCATTGTCATACAGCAATACTGTTGTTAATATAAAGATTTAAAGTGCCACTATGTCTTGGTAGTTTGCAAAATCTCAGAACCAAAACTATTCAGGTGGACTAATGAATGTCTTATTAAACAAACTGCAGTGCATCATGGATACTGCCATTGATTATATATGTATATGTATATCTATAATTTTATAATAACGGAGTGAATAATGTGATGAATGAGTCCACTGGAAAGTTGAAGGATCATGATAAAATAAAAGTACTCGACTGAAATGAAAATATCCAAGAGCTTTGGTTGCAAGGTAGAGACATGTGAGAATGTGAGCCGTTAAGGTATTTTGAATAGCAAATAAAATGCTTTGGCCTTGCATAAACCAGTGCTTAACCATGACACTTAATACAAGCCCTATTTTGTGCAGAGCTGGTGAAGAAAGGTTAAGTGGATGCCACTGGAGAGCAGAGAAAACACAGCTTGGAGTAAAGTCAGTGAAAACAAAAACAAAACAAAAAATGGGATGTGGTAAGAAAAGACAGGAGATTATTGTAGCCATGTCAAAAAGCAGATTATTTGCAGGGGAATGACTTATATGTGCGCCTGCTATTTTATCACTGCAGTTGTCATACATCCAAATTTTCCTTGATGCAGCCATGCAGATAGGTATATTTATAGGATGTATACTTTCAAACAGATCATTACTTACATTTAGAGAAGGCCCTTTTTTTTCTTTTTACATCTGTCTTGAACATCAACATTTTGTGGGTATTATCAGGATGCATGGTTGAATATGTGCTTCCTCCACAAAATGAGGTTTTGGTCTTTGGGGTGAATTTGGATATGTCGCACTTCTTTAGACCTTCATGCTTACAAGGGAAATTCAGGGAGGAAGAAGAACAAGATGCCTTCTTATCAGTAGCTTGTCAAGATTAACAGCTTAATTTTGACCGAATGTTATTTACTTGGTTTCAAATCCTCTCAAAAGACAATAAAATCGATTCGACTACTGAAAGTTGTGTTGTGTCCCCAGTTCAAAAAGAACACAGAAGATTCCTGTGAAATAGAGATGAGTTTGTGTTTATATCTTTTGATTTATAATTAAGCATAAGTATATATACATTTTAGATGTATAGATCAAATAAATTATCCTGTCTTCAAAACAGAGCCATCATTTTCCCAGAAAAGAAAGCATTGTTTTCACACTAATAAACCAGTATGTATACATGCAGACCTAATAGCAGCAGCACATAGATACAAACACACACATCAATGGTGGTGCCCTGTCAGCCTAATGAGCTTTTCAAAGCCTTGTTTTGGCCTTGGATGTGTGTTTTGAAAGCTAATATGACATGCAAAGCAATTTGAAAGTCAGAGCGTGGCCATTAGGGTGGAATGGTTAAGGTTAGGCTTTGTGTTAGACTCCTCTCAATGAATGGAAGTCAGTGTGATGTCTTAACAAGCATAGCTGTGTGAACCTGTCTGTACTTGTATTTAAATACACTTAGATGTATGCAGGCATATTCCTACAGTATGTAGTATTTGTGAGTGTCTGTATTTTACATGTGTGTGTTTCCTCATCTACTTTCATGTACACGCAACTGTGTTACACCAGGTTAGACAGTCATGTCAATGGCAGGAATGACTGAGGTACCAGTAATTAAAACGTTTTTAATTGCTTTACTTGGTATCATTAAAGTAGTGAGGGTCAGACTGCTGACACACAAAGACAAATGTAGACACAATGAGCACAGAGTTGTACCTACATACACAGATATTTTGGTAGTGGGATGCATTTCTGGTTATTGTGCACTGCGTGGATGACACTAATCACTGTACCATGAGATTTCTCCTAACCTTTCTGCTAGATGCTAGATGAGGGTATATTCACAAACGGCTAGCTACACTGATGTACTTCAACTTAGTTCAGCTTTGTTATGTGGTTGTATACTGTCTTCATGGCTATATAGCCATTTACAAGACAGCAAAGGCACAGCTTTGACAAGAACTTAATTGTTATGGTATGAAAATATCATCGATTTACCATTGCTTAATAAGCTGAGGCTGTGAGTGTGTCTCATACTGGTGTCAAGCGTAGCTAATTAACATTCATTGCACTGGTATGCAAAACTACAAAACAAACAAACAAAAAATGTTTAAAGGCCTCACTTATAATGAAATGTGTGGGCTTACTGATTCCTGCATGTCACCCACCATTATATGTAGAAACTGACTATTTGGTGCTGTAGATAATAGAAAAGCATCAGTAATTTTCAAACATATATTTATAAGAATGGGTCTGTTAAATCATCTGTTGGACTCACCCCACTAGTTAAACATACATGTAACTTGCCATTGAACAGGTTCGTGTGGATGGAGTGCAGTAATTTTTTAAATGTACTTTAATTTAATGTTACATTTCACAGTACAGTACAAATTTAGAATTTACTTTTTTTTTTTTTTTTACACAATACTGACTGGCCAAATTTCTTCAATGTAAAAGTCCAATTATACTCTGACATGACATCTGCTCAGTTCTTCAAAATACTGTATAGCCTCCTCTGTGAAAAAGACCTTTGTAAGTTATACAGTCATGTGTACTGCTGTCAGTATGTGTTACATTATAACCATATCTGTTTATACAGTTTATTTTGATGAGTTATGAAATATAATTGTTTATATATTTATTTTACTTAAAATGATCACCATGGCCTGGTGCTTGCCTCACAGCAAGAAGGTCCTGCGTAGGTTCTCTCTGCAAATGAATTTCTGTCTGTCTGTGTTAGCCCTGCATTGGGCTGGCGACCTGTCCAGAGTATACCCTATGGCCGCTTGAATAGGCTCCATCCCTCCCGGAAAAAAATAAGCGGGTGAAAATGGATGGATAGAGGGATTAAATGATCAATTCAAATCAAGTGGCATATTTGCTTTCACATCATGAATGTTCTTCCATTGTTCTCCTTAGGACTAAATACCTCTATTTTTTACTCTTGTTGTCAAAGCAGACTTGTTACTTTAGGTTTTATGCATTTGAGAGGAGTAGTTATTTCACTTTGCTGCAATGATTCTCAACATCAGCCCAAATGGAGGGAACAATAATACATACAGTCCTATTGATATAGCCATCACAGGCGTTTACTGCACATAAAGAGATGCAAGAGGCAGCAAATAAATGAATAAAGCCATCTGCTGTACTATACTCAGGTGTTAATGTGCCCCTGAAGATTTCAGAATGTTTTTTGGTGCAAATCTCCATAAGTGGCCGTGGTACATCAGCATGTAGTTTAGGAGTAACTTCATTTAAGTTGCAGGTTATTTCAAATGCAGCATTTCCAATAGCTTATCAAATATCAGAAAACACACTTTTTCTGTGCAGTTTTTAATCTATATCACAAAATGTGTCAGCTAAAGGTAGAGGTACTATATTTCTTAGGGAGAGAAAAGATTGTTTTAATCTTCCTGAGGTGGATAAAGATGTAAGAAAGACAGAATGGGAGAGGAACAAGAGATTATTTTTAGAGGTATGGAGTGAAAAATTAAAGCTTTTAGGTAATATCTTATTTTTTTGCAGAGATTTTAGATCTATACTAGCTCTGTTGATGAAGTTATGTTTATTTCCAAATTTTGAAAGCCTTGAAAAACAAACTGAAGCATACTAACTGTGTCTTTTTTAGAGATTGCATGAAGATTCCAAGCTTACTTTTGGTTAAACGGGTTACTTTACTGCATTGTGGTAATAGCTCATGTAAGATCTGCTTCTATCTTGTTGAATTTAGTTGCCAAAATCCACAAAATGCAGCAGCACAAGTCTGCTGATCACAGCCTCCACAGAAAATCTACTGGAGCTTACAACAGGAATTACTGTGACATATTACTAAGTGACTCTTTTCCACACACTCCACCACTATAACCGGTATTATGGTTTGCACACCTGCCAAATCTCACTTTAACCCCTGACTAAACAAATTTTTCTGTTTAGGTGCAGAGGCAATGTTGCTCATCTACGGTGCAACCACAAAAGCTATTTTTTATTCCTTTTGTTTTCTCTGCTTGTATTCTACATAACAGCTGTTCAGGCTTAATACATTCATTAGAATTTGAATTTAAGTTGATATAAAGTTTTATTCCCTTTTATTAATATTTCTTATCATCATACTAATGTAGCATTATATAAGAGTCCATTATCTTTGGTTAAAAATAGATGGTATAAATGTCCTAAACCTAACCTTTACTTTCATAATTTAAGTTGAATCAGCACTTTTTCCTAGAGTATTGCTTCAATACAAATGTCAATGCTTCCACTTAAGTGATGAACATCTGCACCTTTAACCTCTCTGCTTTTGGTAGCATTATGTATTGTGATCTTTGTTAAGCACATCTTTTTGAAGAAAAGATGTGCTTAACAAAGATCACAATACATAATGCTTTTTCCAGACATGCCACATCTTTTCTTCAAAAAGATGTGGCATGTCTGGAAAAAGAAGACAAAGAAAGAAAAAAAAAAATTCCACAATTCATTGCTTATTGGCCCAACACTGTACCATCATTGCCTCTCTCTTCATGTTTAAACTGATTTTCCCTCTTTTCCACCATATTATTTTATTTTTCAATAAATTGTGTAAAACAAGAGGTATGACCTTAAAGTCCTGTCCTGAATGCATTGTGTGTTAACTGCATCATAAATATTTCAATTGAAATGTTGATCAATAAATGTCAGTGACCCAGCGCTACAACATCTTCAGTTTTCCACCACACACCTCACAGTATTAGCATTCTGATTCCAATGCACCACACTATATTCATCGGTTCCCTGCGAAGGACGAGTAGAGGTCATGTTTTCGATAATTACAAGCAGTGGATCACTAAGCTGTAAATAACATCAGCATCATTAGAGTGTGTTCGAGCAATTAGGATGCATCTGTCTTTACTCGCAGGTTGAGAATACAAAAATATGCCAGCAGACTCTCATCTGAAATCATAGAGTACATTGATCCTGGGCATTTTATTTGTTTGTCTGCTTTTGCTGTGTGCTTTGCTATAGAATTTGGTAACTAAGTAAATAAGTGAATGGATTACAAAACTTTTCAGTTTGTTTGTTTTTTTATTACAGAATTATAGTGATCTTCTAGTTTTTCAAAATAATGATACAAAAAATTGTGTTTAAAGCCAGAGTCAGAGGCGCGTGGCATGTGGCATTGCATTGTGTTTGTCAGGAAACACTGATCTGCACATAGTGAGAAACTGATATCATTGGCAGTGAAACCTTGGAGTGTAAGAGCGCCACAAATTCGGTCATATACTGCCGATGCCAGAGGATGAAGTGCAGTCTCCTGCTGTTTGCATGATCCACAGGCAGTTAGCTCGGTTTGTGAGCTCCAGGGGATCCAGCTGAGGATTTTTTACAGTTTTGAGGTTTTGAAGTCTTTCGGGGACTGGAGATGTCATGCTGATATGTGGTTTATGTTTTTTTTTTTTAATTATTATTATTTATTTATGTATTAATGTATTTATTTATTTTCTTGTTTTATAGTGAATGGCATCATAAAAAGTTGTACTATGATACAGCATTATATTACGTTTCAGAGTCAGTATAATGCAATCTATATATTGAGGATGCCAGTATAAAATGGTGATAATGGTGCTGCACAGTGCAGAAAACAGCATGAACAAGGCCTGCTGTGGCCTTGGAGCTCTCCTGGTGTTAAATCTGCCGAATTTCCGGCATACCTCTAACAGATCGTAAGGCTGTACAGATGGCTGGAATTGAGGTGTGAAGTGGTTGGTTGAGAGGTGGGCTCAGCCAGGAGCGGATATCAGGTTGTTTTTCAGTTGGTAGTCTGGTTAGCTGGTGGGAGATCTGTTAAGCAGAGAAGACATCCACTAGCAGCTGATGTCCAGCAGAATGACACATGCAGAACCATTTTACAGTAAACCTGGTAACCCAATTACCATCCGCGTTTAAAGGTCGACTCAATTTCCTATAAATTGTTTTCATATAGCTAGGAAGTGGTTTTTTATTGTCTGTTTTTGTTTTTGATTGTTTTTTCTTTATGCTGTAGATGTAACTTTGATTTGTTTATTGCTGCTGGTGGTGTTTTTATTAAACGAAACAACAAATAGTTGGGGTAGTTGACAGACATGCATAGCACAAAGTAACAAAATGCATAAAAAAACAGTGTCTCAAGTCACAGAAAAGTTTTGCCATACTAAAACTGAACTGGTTTTAAAACATGTTTGGGTCAGATGTTCCTTTTGTCTTTAAAAGAGAATACAGTAGTGTCAATGCAGTATTGTCATGGCAGGTCAGTTTGGTTTTTTGCATATCTATGTTCTACTTTTGGAGGTCTTTCGTCAGGTGGCGTTGCTGGGATGGCTCAGGTTGTGGTCTGCGCCTGGTGGCGGAGTTCCTGGTGGATTACCCTCCTCTTATACAAATTCAAATTCAAATTCAAATTTTTATTTGCCACACACACACAACCATACACAGTATGACATGGGGGTGAAATGCTTGTAGCTGCGCAATGCCCGACCATTAAATGACAGAAAAAAGTTTTACAGTATTTACAATTTACTACAAAATTTACAAATTAACTTAGGAATTTACAGTAAAAATAAAAATAAAAATAAATAAAAATGTGCAAACAGCAGAGAGAGATTATAAAGATTATAAATTATAGGAAATTATAGGAAATGTGTGGTGGTGCGTGTGGTGATGTGATGTGTGTGAGAGTCCAGTCTTATAGTGATGTGTGTGGGAGAGTACAGTCCTACACCTGGTTCAGGGCCCGAATAGCCTGGGGGAAGAAGCTCCTCCTCATTCTCTCTGTTTTGGCCTTAAGGGAGCGGAAGCGCTTCCCAGACCTCAACAGTGAGAAGAGTCCATTGTTGGGATGGGAGAGGTCCATCATAATCTTCCTAGCTTTGGACTTGCACCGCTTGGTGTAGATGGACAGCAGGTCAGGGAGCTCTGATTGAATGATGCGTTCGGCTGAGCGCACCACTCTTTGCAGATCTCGTCTGTCCTGCTTGGTGCTGTTCCCAAACCAGGTGCAGATGTTTGCCGTCAGGACGCTCTCGATGGTGCAGCAGTAGAAGTTCTTGAGCACCTTCAGTGGCAGATGGAAGTCTCTAAGTCTTCTGAGGAAGAAGAGACGCTGACGGGCTTTCTTAACCTGGGTGTTGATGTGGCAGGACCATGACAGGTCCTGAGTGATGTGGACACCCAGGTATCGGAAACTGTCCACTCTCTCCACTGGCGTGCCACTGATGATGAGGGGGAAATCATGTCATTGGCCATACAGGTATATATTAGGCTGGTAATCTGACAATTAGTTATTAAATAAAATGCCAGGGTAGATTTTTTTTCATCCCAGTCCAGCCCTGTATTAGATAGATGGTGCCACAGTTCCTCACCAGACCATCTTCATCACTACGGTGATGATCAGGCCACTGCTGGATTGTTGTAGATCTCACAGGTTTTGCTGGATAAACTTGTACTTTGTGTTCCTTAGTTTGTTACCTGGATGCCCTTGTGGAATCTTGGCTATTTGGCGGTAAACGTACCTTCTCTTGGTGGTTCACCCTTTGGAAGTCAGCAATCAGCCAGTTACTCCATAGCAGCCATGGCCTCCATCTGCTTCTCCTCGCTCTGCCTGCCCAATCTCCACCTGCCAGCATTCTTCCTCGTCCTGTTTGTCTGCAATTACAAGAAAGATCAAATCTGACAACCTGTGATTATTACCCTTTCCTGTTTGGAAACCTGGCTAACTTCCAGTCTCTCCCTGTGATTTTGTCAGAGTTAAGGCTCCCTTGTTCCAGTATCACATTTGTCAAAAACTTCCCTTACTAACTTACTTACTAAACTTACTAAAGCTAAGCAAACAATAACTAGCTCCAAGTCTGCCTTTTGGGTCCACCTTGCACTCTATCAAGACAAGTATTTGATAGCTTTGAATTTGAGGTGTGTATGAATAAAAGTGGTTTAAAATATGTACAGCATGTTTTGTTGATAAAGGTTGGGTTGGGTTTTACATATTTGACTGTATTATTATCTTGAATGCTGGATATATATTAAACTGTATAGCTTATTTAATATTTCATGTACTTATTTGAGGCTACAGACTGAAATTAGCTAGTAGCTAAATCTGGTATATTGCGTTGTTTCTCTTATAAGATCAATGTTTTGTGAAAGGCCGCTGAGAAATAAAGAGTGAAATTAAAATAAACCCAAAAACTGATATAAACCTTAACCAGAACGTCATCAAGTGGAAAATATTAATCTATAAAAAAGAGGCAGCATCATTGTGTTTTCCTTAGTTAATTCTTCTGGAGAGAGGCTTAATGGTCAAAAGCTCTACCACCTATTTTAGTTTTTGAAACTCTGTGAACCACAAATAAACCTGTATTCTGATTCAGCCAAATAATTCAAAGTAATTATATGGGAAAAATATGGTCTCTCTTTATAGTCCCTGTTAGTACTCGCACTGTGGCATTTTGGATCAAGTGAAGGCTTCAAAGGGAGCTTTTATGGCAACCACATAATAAAGAATTACAACAGTCCACACGCATATAAACTTGAGTGAAATCCCTTTCTTAATTCATGTGTTTAATATGATGTTAGCCCACGCTTGCAGCTTTAACAGCTTCAACTCTTTTAGGAAGGCTTTCCACAAGGATTAAGAATGTGTTTCTGGATCAGTTTCTTTGACCAATCTTCCATGAGTGAATTTGTGAGGTAAGAGACTGATGATGGACGAGAAGGCCTGGCTCACTTTTCTAAGTCATCCTAAAGGTGTTCTTTGAGGTTGAGGTCATGACTCTATGCAGGCCAGCCAAGTTTTTCCACATCAAACTTGCTCATCATGTTTTTATGGACCTTGCACCGGTGCGCAATCATATTGGAACAGGAAAGGGTCATCTCCAAACTGTTCCTCTCAAAATTGGGAGCATGAGATTATCCAAGATGACTTGGTATGCTGGAACATTAAGAGTTCCTTTGCGTGAACTAAGGGGCTGAGCGCAACTCCTTTGAGTTGCTGTCAATTGCTATTGTCAATCCCAGTTGTTATAATACCACTAACAGATGACGCTGGAATATTTCGTATATGTGTCCAATATGTCGTATTGGACATCATATCACAGTACTACGCTGGAATTCACTGAGCTCCTGAGAGTGACCCACTTTTTCACAAGTAATAATAATAATAATAATGGATTGGATTTATATAGCGCTTTTCAAGGCACCCAAAGTGGTTTACAATGCCACTATTCAAGTGTTTGTATAAGCAGTCTACATGCCTGTGTGCTTGATTTTAAGTGATTGGAACACCCAAATTCAATGATGGTCAATGTGTGAGTAAATACTTTTAGCAATATAGTGTATCTTGTTAACACATGATTGCAAGGTTCCGCAGCATAGAAACTCTTTTTTATTCTTCATCCTTTGCAATTAAACACATGCATACACATACATACTCAGAAGG
Organism: Neolamprologus multifasciatus; assembly: GCF_963576455.1. Classification (NCBI taxonomy): domain Eukaryota; kingdom Metazoa; phylum Chordata; class Actinopteri; order Cichliformes; family Cichlidae; genus Neolamprologus; species Neolamprologus multifasciatus. Next base: position 30,475,628 of record NC_140445.1, on the reverse strand, counting down.
TCAAAACAGTACACATATTGCATTAGCAAAATGTGTAAATAAAAATGCTCATATACCAAATGAAAGGTGCATACAGATTCATATTAGAATTTCAAAAACCTTAAACAGCAAAACAGTCACCTTTTCAGTGGGATAAAAATTACTTTTAATACTTTAATACTTTTAATTACTTTAGCTGCTGCTTCCACATTTGTTATCTCCTGGACCATGTTCTGAAATGATAACAGACTCAGGCAAATGATAGCAAAATACCTCATTGTTTTATTTTCAGTAATGTTGCTGGCTCCATCAAGCTTTTATTTAACCTGCTGGAGGGTTTTAATTTGTAGGCTTCAAGCTTTCCCTAATAACGTTGAGTTCAGCCTTAAGCCAGTGTTTGCCAGTCAGATCAGGAACTGATCTAGAACCCTCCTGTAGTATAAGACTTTAAAAGCTTGTCTGTGAGGTATCTGTGGGTGTTATTCATTATGAATGTCACCAACAACAGTTTTTTCCGCTTTACATGGAGGCTACAGCCTGAACATAATAATATATTGTAAGTTGCCTACAAATTATATTTTAAAACATCTTCCATGCAATACTAAACTATATTTAGCTCAAAAATATATAATATAGTGCCTTTGGCAACTAAAATTCAACAACACAACTATATATTAATTTTTTGCCATCCTCACCTTTATATAACAAACCATGCTTAAGGAATCTACTATATCTACTATTGTTGGGGGGGCATTATATCCAGGGACAATTGGCTGGCTGTTCATGAATGCACAGTCGTGCATATGCTGTGGAAAAAAGGCTTAAAGGGGTTTTTATTTCCCAAAGTAAGAGTGATGTGGTAAACAATGACATTTAGAGAAAAGAGTCAGAGAAACAGGAAAGATGGGAAGACAGAATTATTAAACTGGTAGGGGGCTAATTACCAACTCCAGAGAATTTCCAATGCCATTATGGAATAATGAAAATATCACTCAAAACACTATTATAGAAATATTACATTTCATTAGACACCCCTAGAGCTGCTCCAGTCCTTTATCACATTTTACAACTCGGGACACTTGTTTCATTCGCTTAATATTTAATGACTGATGGAATTATTAGTTGAACCACTGAGCACTCAGCTTTTGTGACAAAACTCAATCTAAATGGAGACTGCATTAAAGTAGATATGTAAAAAGAAAGGCAGTATTGAATTTAGGTGAGTTTTATGGACTACATTGGAAAAATGTCAACTGAATTGTCAAAGCAGGTAAGGAATTTGTTAAATAGTCAAATAATAATGCACAAGACATTATACCACTGTAATAAATAAATAAATAATCACAATATTCATTAGAGGCATGTTGGTCTGAAGATGCCCCTTCGTGAAGTACACGTTGCATGCAGATATTTTAAAAGGCATTTGGAATATTGCAAATATCCACAAGGAAATCAATTTGGCACATGAGCTGAAACAAAAGGAGCACTAGAGAAAGAAAACTAGGAATCTGCGAAATAAAGGAAAATTTGACGAGTACAGCATTCAATTATAGTGTGCTAACTAGCAGGTCGATACACAGGAGAAAGTATTTGGTAAATCTAAGAGTTGCAGGACACAAAAAAGCATGGAGAACAAAGCAAACATTAACAGTTGAATGAATTTAGGCATATTGCAGAGGTAGATGTGATTGATCTGATCAGATTAGTGTAACAAATGGTATTGAAAGACTTAAAACGTCCTTTTCTACAGTTGCACTGAATACTGCAACTGAATGTAAATGATCAATGCCAAATGTCACCAAAGCGAGTTGTTCAGAGGATCGTCGACAAGAGAAGGTGTGGATATGGAAGACTGGTTTGTTAAAGTGACAAGCCTAACAGGATTCATTAAAATTTCTTCAAATATGTAGCTTCTTGTTTACTGTATGTATTCTCTGATGTTCAAACTGTTCTCTATAGCATCTTACAAAGGGTAGTTCTGACCCATTACATACTGATTCAGAGCAGATTAACATGTGGCTGTCTTGAGAAATTTATCAGTTTTATTATTGTGATTTTTTTCCAAGGTGATTTTTTTTTTTACATTTAAATTTACATTTTTTAACGTGGAAAATTCCCCAAAAATGTTTTCTTCCTAGAAAACCTCTCTGAACTCAACTCTGAGCGCTATTATTGTTTCAACCCTCATCCAGGAGCGGGGATGTGTTACTGGTGAGAGACACTAAAAGTAGAAAAAGGACGAAGAGATTGTGAGGCAGATAGACAGGGAGAGAATGAGTTTGAAAGAGATGAAAACCTGCATTAGACAGTATTATTGTTATAAAAATAATGCATATTGAACCCTTGCATATTGTTCAATATTCATGCTTTCACGCTGTGGTCTGGGCAAAATTTGCAAAAATTTGTCTTTGGGTAAAAAGGATTTCCATCATAATAGTTGTCTGAGGCATATTTTGAACTACATATATTCTTTTAGAGTGTTTAAAATAACAACTCATTTGATATTAATAAATGGATGATTAATACTTAACTATTTAAAAAGAAGATTGCATTTCTTAGGGTTTGCATCACCAGTTTTGGGAGAAAACGTCTTTTATACAATATTATGTATAACTGCCATAATGATTTAAATCGATTTTATGATTATTTTATTGAAAGTGAAAAAGTCAAAATTCTTCCACATGTAGAGTGAGATGCTCATAAAGTCATACAAAAAATGACTCCTTCAAGTTAATGGTGCTAAAAGTAGTTCCACCACCTACAGAATCATTTTGTTTCAGAAAATTTCAGAATCATTTAGTTTTTGTTAAATAATGTTACCATCAGGGACTGGCCAAAAAGACCTAAATGCAGGATTCACAGAAAAACATAAATGAACAACAAAAACAAAATAAACTTTTATTAAGTGGGATGTCCATCATAATTCAACACAGGAAGTTCACAACAGAATCCAAAACTCCAAAACACAAGGTACACTTGATAGGAGGAGAGTAAGGATAAGAATAAGACACACTCAATTCAATTCAATTTTATTTATATAGCGCCAGCAGTCGCCTCATGGCGCTTTATATTGTACAGTAGATACAGAGAAAAACCCAACAATCATATGACCCCCTATGAGCAAGCACTTTGGCGACAGTGAGAAGGGAAAACTCTCTTTTAACAGGAAGAAACCTCCGGCAGAACCAGGCTCAAGGAGGGGAGTAAGGATAAGATTAAGACACACTCAATTCAATTCAATTCAATTCAGCCATCTGCTGCGACCGGTTGGGGTTAGAGAAGGAAAACAGGATGAAAGACATGTATGTAAACCTCATTCTTGATGAGCCACATGTTCGATTTTATGCCTGAGGTTTGAAAACAGCACAAGGAATACAATCACTTGTGGGCCCCATGGCTTATTTATTCACTGTTTCAGTGTACTGTCAGATAATATAAAACATGTATTAGTAGTCTCACCATTAGAAGCTTCACTTGTGCTTCTGATGGTAATTGATGCTGCAAAAGCTAAACTATTTTAAAGTCCATCAACAAAGAAGCAAAGAGAAGTGATATATTTTTATGCTCAACTTCTAGTTGAGAGAACAGAAGATTTTCTATATTTTAAAAAACATTAACAATCTGTGTTATTGTCAGCAATCAGGTTCATGTGTGCTGACTTGATAAAATTTTAGAACTTCATAAATCTGGTAATTCTTTCACCAAGTGAGATGAGAAGATAAACAATTTAGCCTAGCTAAACAATCACATTACCATTTCTAACCACTGATCTGCACAATGCTTTTGAAAGACTGCCTTAAACCCCATCCAAACGAGCACTACCAAAAACAGAGCACTGATAGTAGATGGTGGAAATTAACTTGTCATTGGCCATCAGGCTAATTGGCTGGGCGATGTGACAGCTCACGAAGCAAGGTTGTGAGGCTCCAAGAAGACTTTATTCTCTGGTTTGCATGGTCTCTATGATGCTCTCCCTCTCTCTTCCCTGTCTGTCTGCCTGTCTGTCTCTCTCTCTCACACACACACACGCACACAGACACACACACAGATATACTCGCAGCCACACAAACTCACACCTACCTCATCCCTGTGACAGCTAAATTGGGATTAACGAGCTTTAAGGGAAAAGCTGTAACAGCAGATCCCTTTCCCTTTGTTTTTCTTCCATTGACACCCCCATGCATGCCTGGCAGGCTGACTGTCTAACTGCCTGGTGCTTGGTCTTGCATCAAATGGAAAGGTTTCCTTTTTTAACATGGTATAGACCGTGTTGGTACACACAGCCCAAGGAGTTTTGTTTTTTTCTGACGCAACATTGGTGAGCAAACTGTGCTTTGGGATCAAGCTCAATTTGGAATGAAAAGAGAAATTTTTGTACAAAACATAAACATTTGAGTTTAAAACACAGCATATTAAAAAACACCCACTCAAATACAAATATTAATAGGACAGGACTAAAAGGAACAAAAGTTAATGGGCCCTAATGTAACAGACCATAACAGATGGTGAGGCTTTGAGTTGGCAAAGTTAGACTACGCTGAACTCAGCATGATATACTAGTGCCAGTTTCACACCATGCCATATTTTATGGTGAACCGAAGCTTCACAGCACGCACAAATATTGTGGGAAATATTGGTATTTAAGACTGTGCCACAGAGATACATTTTTGTCAATAAAAGCATCCGACTGTCTTTTGACAGGCTGTATGTTGATTTATTTAAAGGCCTACTGTGGGAGGGAAGGTAGCGATGTGTATAGAACTTTTTCATAATTATCAGTTTTTTTCTGTCTCTTGCTATGTCCAAGAACAGGTATCCTGCATCTTTTTCTTGTTCTAGTTGTCCCATGTGCACATGAACTGAATAGATTTAGGACCTTATCTTGACTTTTCTTTTCAGTTTGTGCTTCTCAATTTTAATAGAAATGAATTCCTCCTATTGTGTAATACAGAATGAGTGATAGCAACATATTCTACTGCCTTTTATCTGCTACTGCTAGTCTAAAATCATGCTTATTAGCCACGTATTTACTCATTTGTTATCTGATCATGATTACAGCTTGAGAAGTATGCCATACATCATATACTACAAATAGAGTTATTATGTTTTCTTTTTCTGGTACATGAGCAGGTGACACATCAGAAAAGCCTAGGTACAAGGCTGTCATTGCCTCTTATATAACTGTAGAAGAATTTCCTGACACACAACAACATAAAATGAGAAGGATTTGCAGCTTTAGGTTGAATGGTTTTATTACCTTCATGGCTGTCACATCAGTCTCCTTATGGACTACAAGGCTATAACGATGCTCTGGTTATTTGGCACACAATCCTGGCTCCTCCATTTGTAAAGATGAGGGGGATTTCTTAGGTACCCCAGGGAGGACTAGGAGACATTAAGATACTATTCGCAGTCTCACCAGTACACGTGTACCCTTATCCCCAACATCAACTGTGTGTCTGCAAGGGGTCAACTGCCAAGTATGCCAGAGAGGCTTCTTCTGCTGGTTTGTGTGTCAACACTATTCTCCTGTAAGTGAATGTGTGCAACCAAAAATGTGCATACAGGCACATGACTTTTAATTTTTTGAGCAAATGTTTTCTGTTATTAATGGTTTGTCAGCTGTAAATGAGCCAGAGCTGATTATGGGAGTACAATTATCCTCTGTAGTCCCTGGCCATATGTTAAAATATATCTTGACAATTACTTTGAAGGAAACAAAAATGCACACAATGCTTAAGAAAACAACAGTGCTCTAGACAAAAGGGCATGTCACCTCAGACAGACTTTGTCTGAGACAATGAGGATATATTAAAAAGGAACATTTTATTTTTATTAGTCCAACTACAAGTGCCAGTGCATTATGCAATAAACAGTACTGACATGCATCTTCATTTCACTAACTCTAGTACCTACAGACACATGTACTTATGCCATGCTTGAAAAGGTATAATTCTTCATTTTCATTGTAACAGTACTTTTCATTAGCAAGAGTTAAAATTAACTTTCAATTTGTTTTTCTTACAGAACTGTAAATCTGCGTCTAAACATAGTCCAGAGTTGTTTCACAAAAAGAAATCCAAAGTTTACACCTAATTAGAGTTACTATGTAATGTTATATAGAGACACATTAATTGAAGTATAATGAATTGTTGCATGTGAAATAAACTGTGAATTAAGAAAAATATTATGACATGATGGAAGTTCAGAGCATTTCTCTTTCTTTTTTTTGACCGAGGTGAGTAATTAGTGTTAAAAAGAAGGTTATGTCTGGTTTCCGTACAGTATGTGCAGCATCTGTGTTTAGTGTATCCTTCCAGTCATTGCCAGATAGCTAAATTACAATTTCTCCCATCTGTTAGCCAGGCCCAGGGTAAAAAAAAAAAAAGCTGAGCATATAAGGAGCAAAGATGAAGCAGAAAAAAAATGGGGAAAATAGATATAATTAGGGAGAGGGAAAAGAGACATCCAGCTGAAAAAAAATAATGAAATAAAAACTTTAATTACGCACCCCATGACAAAACAGCGTACTTAAAAGTTTATAAAAAGGTACCGTTTCAGTTTCAGACCCAACCCATCTCTGAAGAAGGGACACATAAACATTCATAAGGTCAGAATTCCTTAGTTAGAAAAAAAGCTTATAAAAACAAAACTGCCTCTTACCTTGCTCTCCCCTCACGTATTTGTTCTCTCTTCCTTTAAAGCTCAGCAGAAATAATGAGCTGATAACAAAGTGTCTGTTTGACACCTGCTGAAACTCTAAAGATTTTTTGTCCGTTTCACCGATTCCTTTAAAGGTTTTCAAGAGGGAAAAAAAACTCGCCACATTTATTTATTTATTTTTAACATGCAACGTGAAGTAATGGATGTGAAGTCTTTATTCAGCTATTTAGTGATAAATTAGTGTAGTTATTATTTTGCACTTGTTTCATATATCCAGGGTGTATTGAGCACTTACACACACATACACACAGAGAGCTAGCATGAATACCAACACTTTTGATTATTTGTGGTCCATGATTCTCAACCTAGTGAAATGAAAAAACTACAGACCAGGCAACATGAACACACACACACACACACATAAATATCAGAGGATTGACTGGCTTATAATTTAAATAATAGTAATAATTTTAAAATAAAGTTGCCATTGGACCAACTTCATTGACAAACAAGGCCAAGCAATTCATGTCAATGAAATAGCCTTTAAACACAAAACACGATTTGAATAATTCAGTCAGGTTTTGTTGTTCTCGACAACAACAAGACCATCGTCAAAGCATGGTAACTGCAAAAAGTACCAGTTATTTGAATGCATGAAATGGCCTTAGAAAACTGCAAAAAGGTTTCAAAGCATAGTTTTATAGTCCCAGAGTGTCCTCATAATAATACTAAATCAGTCTCACTCCTGCCTTTGTGCACTTATCAGGAGAGGGGAGACTGTGTTGCAGCTGAATGACATTTCCCTAAGCAACATTCACTTTCTCCCTGATTTGTCTGAATAATGTGCTGCTCCATGGTGCCGCCTGTTCTGTTTTGTATGTCCCTGCACTACCTCTGTCTTTTAGTACTGTGACATTTTTAGTTTCTTCAATACATAAAAAAATGGCTGTGTGGCATGAGAAATGGAAGAAGTTTCAACTGCACGGATGTCACTGTGAGTGCATGAGAGCTGGCAGCCTCGTGTATAACCTCGTTACACAGACTGATTTAGTCCCTTCAGGAAAGTCCCCATCACACCAGCCGAATCCTATACAATCAGTAAGCTAATGTTCATGCGAGTTGATTTTTGGCTGCAGTGAATAGACCAGCCAGGGTCTTTAAGCATAACATTCCCTACATTATGTTTCAAATCAGTGATCACAGGTAAGCTACTACATATTTGTAACCTCTGAAAACAGACACATTCAATTGTAGATCATGGACTCACAGAATGTTAAAGCCATTTTTCCCCCTTTGTTTTCACTTTATCACCTTGACCTGATGGAAAAAAGAAAAAAAATAGGGATGAATTATTTCATTAGTTGCTGAAAAGAGTAATATGATTATATGATCATTTTGAAAGGAAACTTCAATATATTCACCTAATAATAGGGAATATATTTGTATTTATATACGTATTTGTTTGCTTAAATGACTGCATATATGAATACACTAACACACACACACACACACACACGTGAACACAGTCATTGAGAACCACAAAACTGCTTGTAGTATAACACTTTTAAATAAGCTCCCTTCTCTCTATAACATTTCTACTGTGTGTCTGTCTTTCATGAATTTACATTTAAATGTACAAATAAAAACTATCATGAAACCTTTCTACAGTAAACCACTGTTGTTGCTTTATATTTACCTACCGAACCTTTCCGTTTTGAGCCACAGTGCTATATTGTTTAGAGCTACAGTTCCCTGTGCTGTAATTCCTTAACTAAAGTATGCCCAGTCAGTTATTATAAGAGACGTCTTGGTGATTACTCATATCACTGTGAAGGTAATCTCTCTTTTGGCAGCTTTCTGTATCATGCTGTGGGCCATATGTCCAAGCAATGGTTGTGCCCAAGCCCTTCTGTCTAGGTGATAGACTCAGCCCAATTAATACTAACAAGATTCAGACCATGGAAAAGCTCAGTGGTAAGTCATCAGTTGACTGTAGCCTTCTGTTTTTCTATTTGGAAGTTGTGCTCATCTTTCTTGTTCATAAGCTTAGTTCTATTCTGCCTTTCTCGCTTTTATTGTCCCCCTTCAGTCAACAGTGCTTGGTTCATTCCTTCATCTTGCCTGTATGGTTGTTCTTCCCATAACAAGTCTTCTTATATCCCCATCCCTCTTCTGTTGTCATTCCTTCTGACCCCACCCACCGCACCCCACTTTATTTCCTTGATTGCACTTTTACAAGCTTATAAGCCACACAGCTCAATAAACATTGTTTCTTTCTGTCCGGTTTTAGGCTTGCTCTATTTTACTCACCCTGTTTTACTAAGCAACATTGTTTTCTAATTCTTTTCCTTTCTCTCTTTTTCATGTATTCCTACCGTAATGCTTGATCTTTCTTTACACAGATTGGATTACAAAGGTAGGTTTAAGGTATGAATGGTGAAAACAGGACATCCTACCACAGTTTAGAGAAACACACCTAATATTCTCTAGCACCCTTTTGTTAATCAATATTGTCTACACCAGCCATGATGGCAAATTTTTGGTACACACAATTACAATGGAGGAATACATTTGAATACATTTGGTTCCTATTCCGGCGTATTCATTTGTTAATTAATGGGTGCCCTTTGGGTTGATTGCAGATTTACATTTAATTTCTCCTTTTACCCTGGCAGTCACAGTAGACTATGCCATTCATTTTTCTTTTTCTCTAGCTATTCCATATGTATCAACAAGAAACTATGCCATTAGTATATAATCACTACAGTGACACCATCTTTTGTCATAGCAGCAGCCAAAGCCTTTGCTTAAAGCTATGCTTCTTTTTTTAACCTAGCCCCATGGTGCTTAACATCAAATCAGATCACAAAAGCTTTTTTTTAAGGGCCCTTAAATCAGAGTTCATAACAGATTCATAACAGAGTTATTCAGGCTGTTGAAAAATAATTTGCTTCCTTTCCTCAAATGGTACACAAATAAGCAAAAAATTATAGTGAAGAGTAAATTATTGTATACATGGTTAGTCATATTATGTATGATTAAAGGAATATAAATCAATATACATACATACACACACACATATACATACACATACATACATATATATATATATATATATATATATATATATATATAATTTGTATTTTAAAGAGGATTAGTACTTTCACAATGCTAGAAACTGTCTATAAACTGTGAAACATTTTTTTAATAGCTGCTAATAATTTAAATGTTTCAATTTTTTTTCCCCCTAAACTATTTCCCCAGTTACCAAGTGGTTTGCATATGGGCTATTTTCGCTTGGTTTCGGTATTGTACATCACTTAGCTGGGCGCCTTTTTTTTTTTAGATCTAGCCTTCAGCAGTGCTCTCATCATTCACTGAGATTAATGAGATGTCTTTGCTGATGTAATTTACCTCATTTTGTGCCAGTTCATATGAAAAATTTAACCATCACCATGAGAAATAGTTGTGTTTTAGCCCTTAATGATGTGCATATCTTTGCCAGTCACACGCTGTTAATTCTGCCAGTCTGTTTGAACCTTGGCTTTCATTTACATCTGTTTGTGACACGTGAACATAGAGAAAATGTAGAGATGTGTGCTCTCCCAGGAGTTCAATACAATGATGAAGTCAGGGGGCAATATTTGTTAAAGTGGCAAATTTTGCTCTGGTGTAACCATCTGGGTCATGTGTAGGCAGTATTTTCAGAGACAATAAATGAAAATGGCATTATGCTCTGCTTGTTAACATTAAAATTAGTTAAGGAAAAAAATACAGCAAATCTTTTTCCCATTTTACAAACCTCCATTGTTTCATTTGTTCCTTTTCCCCAATTACAAACTGGATGTTCAAGTAGGTAAGTTAAATATACTGCACAAAAATATGGTGTAGGGAAGTGCCTCAGTGCCTGGTAACCATACATAAAATTTCACTGACATTACAACAAAACAACAAACACGATTTCATGACTAAATTAAAACCACAAGAAAGAGAAAAAACACATTAACTATGACCTCAAAAACCCAGCATCAAATAGCTGAAATGGCAATTTATTCTACAATGGCTTAAATCATTTCTGAATCTCACTACAGTATGCATGGAATGACAGTTTGGTCGGCAAAGGAAAAATCTGTAATTGCATCAGTAAAAGGTTTCACAGCAATCCGACAGACAAAATGTTCCAAGAAATGCACTAGCAATGAATAATACAATAACAAAATATTGTCCTAGGCAAGTGCTGAATTTGCAGGACCAGGGCATTTCCCTCTACAGTACCAGTGCCAGTTGCAAAGGGTTAAAAAGCCAATGTGTACTGCATAATAATGAAGAGTTTGATGAACAAACTTGTAGCTTCAAAGGCAAACTGCCTCAGGGGCATGCTCCTTGATGTTTGAGTTTTGTTCTCTTTCTATCAGTCAGTTTAGAAGGCAAATATACTTTTGTAGATATACATTTGCTTTTAAGTCATCCATAAATGGAAATAAGCCTATTTTATCCTCATATGTATTTTTCAAGTAGACACATTCATATCATCCTCCAGAAGTACGAGTTTGATAGACTATAGTTCCACAAGGGTAATGAATAAACAAATGAATACATTATTAAGATTTACATAGGCAACTACGGTAATAGAAATCTGATCTCTGTATTTGACAGTTAAAAAAGCTTGATGAATGAAACAGTATCCAGACTATTAGTTATATATGAATTTCTGAACACTAGTATATTCATCAAACAAGCTTAGATATAGTATATTTACATAAAACTTCTAACAAAGTCTGTAAAGTCTAAATGTGTAGCAAGACAACAGAAAAAAACAAAAACAAAAAAAACATTAGACAAATTTTGTATAAAAATACCTTACCAGACATGATATTAGTATCATGGTCAGCTCAGATGTCTATTAATAACCAACATGCTCAAGTTAAAGTTTCTGTTTTAGAATATTTTGGCATGAAACATGTATTATTCCAGTACCACACAATGTGAAAAATGCTCAGGATCAACAGTTTTGCTATTTGCCAGATGTGAAAATGAAAGTTTTCTCATTAATTTGATTTAAAAAAAAGTTTGGCATTTTGTTTCCCGCGGCACTTATTTGGTTTGAACATTTGTGTTAAGCAATATTGCTCAATAGGACTCAATAGGGTGAGTGATATTAAGGTATTTAAATGCTTTCTGATTGTTGGTCTGTTTGCTTGAGGGAATTCAGTGATTGTTGTTTCAGAAAAAGCAAACAATACAGAAATAAATGACCTACATGGTAAATGAAAGCCAGAATAGTTCCTGGACAGGATTTTCCCATGTCCAGCAAAATGACTACAAAATCCACAAAATTGCAACTGTGGTTTATTAACTGTTTAGACAACACTAGTTGCCACTTATTAGTGAGATTCGTGTGGATGTTAAGGGTACATTGGTATATCTGCAGATATGTAAACCTAGAAGTAGGAATATATATTACCAAATCATGTTTTCACATAAAAAGAGCAATCTGCTTAAAAATTAATACCACTGACAGATGAAGTTAATAAAATTGATCATCTTGTTACACTAGAAATCCTTGACAGCACCACCCCTTAACCATCAGAACAATGCAGTACAGTACAGTAAAAACTGCTTAGGAATATCCTGAATGACAGAGAGCCCCAGTGTTTGAGCCAACCTTTAAACTCTATAGACCCCAGTGTGATCAAGCATCCATGACTTTCACTGGTTGTAGTGAATCTCAACTCACAGGACCAGCTGATGGCCTCTCCCTGCAAGACACAGGAGGATACCCCCAGAGAACCTTTTCTTTCTTTCTTCAGCTCAGCAGTGCCCTACAGACCATTAGGCAAGAGGTTTTACTGTTGTGTCTGATCAGTGTGTAACCAGTTAGTAACTAAAATAAAAACATAGAATAGTGCAAGTAAAGAATATTTAGTATTTGATGTGTTATCAGTTGTGTAATCCTTAAAACAGAAATTATTGTTATGGATGTTAAGAACTGTCCAGAACTCTTGAAAAGAAGTAGTAGTGTGATAGTGGCAGTGTAATTTATCACAGTATTAGATATTCAGCACTCAAGCCAAGATCCTGAAGGATTGCTAATAGCAAATTAAAATGGTCACAGAGGAACCCAGTGACATTAGTGACAGAGGGTGACATGTTGCATTTGGTACTGCTGTTATCCTTTGTCTGTTAGAACAGCTTAACATTCACAGCCATATTCACTGTCTCAGTGAGCCATACAGCTACTCAACATCCCCATTGTGAGATAGCCATGAATATTTACAGCTGTCAAAACATGTTCAGCAAAAATAGGAGATTTTGTTCAGTGTTTGGACCCAGCTTTGTTACTCTGTGAAGTGTGAGTTCTCAAATAATGAATTATGTTGTGGCAACGCATAATGACTGAAGACACATGATGAGACGTAAAGTGTCTTCCTGACTATAACCACTCAGAGAAACTGAAAATCAACTGCATTTTCATTAGGAATTATTCATGTTTTTATCCTCCTTCATGTTCTTTTACATTTTAAAAGTCATCTTACTTTTCAACCTAAACTTTAGCATCACATGTAGCTACATACTAAGGAGCAAATAAAATAATTTAACATATTAATAAACTATGGTTTAAACTAACTAGAGGCCTGTAGACATCGTCTACACCAACAGTTACTATTGGTGGTTCATCTGTGTGATGTCTCTCATTAAGAAAGACTTTGCTGTGAGCTGTTTTATTATACAGCCCCCCCTCCCCCTTTATCTAAAATGCCTCTACTTATTGTATGCTCATTAAAATAATTTGTATTTTAAAGACTCAAACAAGTCCTCAGACAAGACTAAATGATTTGATTTTGCAATATTTAAGCAAATCTATCTATCTATCTATATATATATATGAGGATAAAAATGGCAACCACCCACAAGACAGGCAAGCTTTTGATGTAATAAGAATAATACAAAAAAAATATGTCTCAACTGCTCCATAATTTCCCTCCTCTAGCACACAAAGTGACTACACAAGTAACTAAAGAACTGATGTAAAATAAGTAACAACATACTTGTAATGCAATTACTGAATATAGTACAGTAACACATTATTTTGGAATTTGTTACTCCTAATACTTCCCAGCTACAGTGCACTACAGGAGCAGAGGTTGTCCTGTTTAATAGTTCCCAGACTTAACTTGGCAAACAATTAGCTAGTGAATAATAATCATTAACTGTTCTTTAAACATCAATGCATGTGTTTTGATGTGAGTATATGGTAGCCAGCTACAGCAAGGTCTATAACCTATTATCTGCCAAAGATGAATTCCTGCTCAGGTTCCCATTTATCCTGTTAGTTTTGTTTTCCTAACAATTGTGGCTTTCACCAAATAAATAAATCAATAAATGTGCTGTTAAAAATTAATTTATGCAGGTAAATTGTGAAGGATTTTACTGGTTTCTATTGTTGCTTCAACAGATATGTGGTTGTGTTGGCAAGATATTTGTCTTTGGATATTTCAATTAGAGAGTCTGTTGAGGCCAAACAGTTCTGGGACACTGATATTATAGTATTCTTATCAGGTCCCAAATAAACTGGAATATGTGGGAACATCAAAAAAAAACTTTACATTTTGGAAAAAGGTTTCAGACACTTGCCCTTTATAATATAATACAAAGTCCTGGCAAATTCAGTTTCTGCATGATAGGATTCTGTAAATACTCATGTAACTGTTCTAATGTAATATCACGTCTTCTTATTTTATTTCTCCGTCATCTTTCTAGAGTCTTGTTTTCCATAGTGTCTTGACTGGTTATCCATGTGAGCTTTTTGTGTCACTCCTTGTGGATGATTTTGTATGCACCTGTCTTATTACTCAGTCAGGTCCGTTTATATTTCAGCCTATTTCTAGTTCAGCCCTGGTCAGTTCATTTGTGTTTGTGCATGAGTTAGTATAAACAACACAGTCACTTCAAAAAGTGGCGTGCATAACTCCTACACTGAACTTCAGTGTTTCCAGTGTTTTCAAGCCTTCTGTGATGTCACCTAACTTGACTCTTTCGCTTGTCACAACTGCTACAGCCATTAATTTGGGACATTTGCTAAAAGAACTGTATCGTACAGTTATTCAAAATTACTTAACCAGTTCTGGCGTCAGATCTTCATACAAATGTCACTATCCATATTTCATTATTGGTTAGACAGTATATGGTTGGTCTCTCCCTGCCATATTTCCACTAAAGTGAATAATAATCTCTCCTCTCTTTCAGCTGGTTGTGCAGGTTGTATAGAAGCTATTTGCTTTTGCTTTCAGTCATTCTGTTCATGATAATGTGGTATTTCGAAACACAAAGACTGACATGGAGACATTTCAAGACTGCCAGAACACAAACTTATAAACAACATGGGATATATTCTGATGCATGACATTCTGAGAGTCACTAACCAAATCCACTTTGCTTTTCTTTATAGATGATAAACGAAGTCAGAATGACTTCGTTTATCATCTATTGTTACATGAGAAACAATAATAATGACGAAATATAAAAAAGAAAATCATTTGGAGGAATTTGGAGGGAAACAGTTGTGGTCGCAAAGCAGGAGAGGGAAGAGAGGATAAAAAAGGGAGGAGGAAGATTACAAGCAGACAGGACAAGTGAGTAGGACGAGGGTATAATATTAGCTATAATCAATGTGACAACAACTACAGCAAACCATATGTTTGTATATATACAACCTGTTGATATTTGAATTACAGGAAACAGGAAAATTTATTTATTAATTGACTGTGGTTTGAATAACAAACAGCTCCCCACAGAGCAAGCAATTTGGATCACGTTCATAGTTTTTTTGTCTTAACATTTCTGCATATGAGATTTTGTGGCCAGGCTTGATTAAAAACAATGTCTGTCAGCAGAAAGGTAATTTAGAGCTAAAAGGGCAGAAGAAACTAAAAGGAGGTGATTATAGAGAACCATTAGTCATGGCACAAATATAAAAATTTCTCCTTTTTTAGCAACATTTACATTCACACATATACAAACAAATATACAAAGAGCTGATTCAAGGAATGACTAAACCATTTGGAATATGATCTAACATACTTTGACAGTGTATGTGTGAAGAAATAATTAATCACATTAGGTTCATTTCAGCTTAATTATTCATCCTGTGAAATTGTTTTTCTATCATCAAGGGGGCCTGTAAATGTCAAGTGACCTAAATGAGCTGCAGACCTTTTTTTTTTCCCATTTTTTTTTCAAATGTTAAAATAAGATACTGTACAAGCAATTGGCATGATTCCCATGCAGTTCTTCAACTTTTTTAAAAAGAAATTTTTATGTTAAATAAACGACCCAAACAAACCTAAACAAAAATCTGTACTACACAAATTCAGAAAGGAACCTATGAAACTCCTTACCCTAACTATTCCCACAGGTTTTTTTTAACCAGCAGTTTTTGGCAGCGCTGCAAAGCAAATATCGAAGATTTGCTTTTGTTTTGTTTCTATGTTAATTTTGTCCTCCATCAATCCTCTGAATATTTACTTCAAGTAATTTTTGATGGACATATCCACACCCACCACAATCACTGAAATGATATTTTGAGTATTTTATAATGGTGGCTATAGAGAAATGTGAGTAAGTGCTTGAAGACGTTGGATATCAAAAATCCTTTTAAGGTTCTCTATTTTGTTACCTTTTCCACCATATCTAAATGGTCTAAATAGATACTCAAAAGCACAGTGAATGTGTATTTTAGTTTAAATCTCTTTTAGGTGTTTCATTTCCTTACTGCTTTAGCCCCCTCTGGTTCATCACTTGCCAGCACTTCTTGCCAGAACAATTATTGTTTCAAGAGCTTTGAGACAGACTGTCATTATCTCCCCTCCTCTCTGAGCCTCTCCTCCTTTTAATGACAAGGTCAACGACTGTAAAATCCCTTCACAAATAATGTATTCATATATGGTAAATATTAGACAACAATCTTGTTCAATGCTTATCTCCAGTCTGTGATAATGCTGAAATCGTATTGCTGAATCATTTCAGTTCCAGTAATTTAGATCATACATGGTCCACATCACTGAACAGAAGTAAAGAAGGAGCAGAAATAAGGCAAGCACACCACTCAGTCAAAGGGTTAACAGCAATAACAACAGTTTTTTTTTTTCTTTCTTGGAGCCTTGGCAGCAGTCTTAACACCCAGTTGCATGGATAGAACAGCTCTAATATCTTTATATCTATATACATAATATGGATGCAGTTTATGTTGTTAATCTAGGACTAATACTTTTCCATTTCGCCAAATTTCCGTAAGATATACTTAAGAACAATATCACTGGGTCACAGCTTTCGATCTTTGACTTGAGCCACTAAAGCTCACCTGGATCAGCCAGCAACCCTTATAACAAAGTTACTGCAGAAACATTTTTTTTAAAGATCTTCTATGCATGTTGTTTTGCTTATCCATGATCTCATTCTTTTGGTCACATAGGTGAGGGTAGAGACCAGTGAATCTAGAACTTCACTTTTATGCTCAGCTCTCTCTTTGCTACATCAGACCAGTACAACATCTGCATTAGTGATGGGATTTCCAGCTCTTTTTAGAGGCTCTTTTGGCTCGGCTCACTAAAAAGAGCCGTCTCTTTCGGCTCCCAACCGGCTCTTCAGGTTGTTTTGTTCCTTTAATTAATTTATTATTAACAACAATATAAAATTATGCACAAAAGGAATGACTAATGTTAAAAAAACAACAACGTGGTTTTATTTATATATGTTTATATATAAATATATACGGTGGCAAAGCACGTACAAACTCCAAAACACATTTCTAGCGTTAACTGAACTTCCAAAACAGAGCTACCTAGATCACTTAAATTACACAATTGAAAGCATGTGTGTATTGTTTGTGTATTTATACACAAGCACTCATATGTATTCAAATAATTAAAAAAAAAAAAGTTAATTTACCTGTTACTACCACACACCAAATACAGTCGTTGGTATTTGCTGGCTTGTGTAGCCACTAGGTAACAAAAGCTCAACACAGCGCCCAGCATCCTGGAGCACTTCTGTTGTGTTTTGTACGTGTTTTGTAGTTTGTATGTGCTTCGAAGTTTGTATGTGCTATGCAGTTTTGACGTGTTTTGGAGTTTTCACGTGTTTTGGAGTTTTTACGTGCTTCGGGGTTTGTACGTCCTTTGTCTCTAGCAGCCTCCGCCAATATACTTTTATTTATTCACTCCACATAAAATGTAATAAATGAATCATATAATACAAAAACCAACTATTTACATTTCAACTTTTGACTATTTAAATTTTCAGCGTTTTCCTTTTAAACAAATTTAAAGTGAAACAACACAAAACACTGCAAACCACAACACAATTAAATATAAATTAAAAAATGAAAACAAAAAGAAGATGTATATTCTCTGTCATATGGGCCTGCATGAATAAACTTTCTGAATTCTTTATCATCTGCAACTGAAAATAGTTGTGGATGATTACTATACCTTTCTAATGTGACGTTGTTGTCCCTGGCTCTCTTTCTCTCTCTTTCCCTCCTGCTCTGTTCCTGTGCTACTGCGAGTGTAACTAGTGCCCCTCCTCCCTCTTCCCAGCGCAAAGCACAAGGCTTGTGTGCGGAGTGAAGCGGGAAAAAAAGTGCAAGAGAGAGGGTGAGAGATAAAAAGAGTCGGCTCCAAGATCCGTTTCGTTCGCGACCGACACATCACTAATCTGCATCACGGTAGCTGCTCTCCTGAACCCTCACTTGTGAACAAGACCCTAAAATACTTCTACTCCTCCACTTGGGGGAGCACCTTGTCCCGAACTCGAAATACACACTCCAACTTTTTCCTGCTGAGGACCAGGGCCTCGGACTTGGATGTCACATTCGGCTGCAAATCACTCCAGTGCAAGCTGGAGGTCACCACGTAATGAAACCAACAGATTTTGTTTTTTTAAATTCTGGCATTTTTCTTGCATTTTTAGTTCCATTGTCAGGGCAAATAGTCATGCAGTCTGTAAAATAATTATTCCATGAATTTTTTCCTAGTTCTTTATTCCACAAGTGGAAAAAAGCAACACAATTCTGCCATAAAGTGTCTAAGCACATAAAGTGGGTGAGCTGAGGCTCTGCTGACTCAGTAAGTGCATAGTTATTTCCCATCCTCCCCTAGCATTAACATCAGCACAAACACTGTGCAATGGGAGCTTCATGGCTTCATGGCAAGTTTTCATGGCTAAGCACATGACTTTTGATAACTTCACTAATAACCGTCTGCAAAAATGTTGTTGCGGTAAAAATGTATACGTTTAAATATTATTATTGTTGTTCTTCTTATTATTATTATAAAAGTATTATAAAAATGTATTCATCAGTGTTGTGAGAAAGACAGGAATGACAGTCTATTAGCAATTTGTTGGTGAAACTGGATTAGAAGTAAAAACTTCACTTTTTGTTTTGCAAAGCAGAAACTAGCTTAAGCCTTTCATATTAAGTCTATGAAATGCAAACACACTAAGCGTAAAGTGACATTTGACAGGTATAAAAGGGGTTTTAGAACATCTTGATTATTAAGAGCCGCACTGCAGCAAAGTGCCATGTTGTAAAGCTTTTTGCTAACAGTATATGGAGTCATAATATGTTTATATTATGCCGAACCCAAATATCATTAGCATCTGCATGCTGTATTCAAATATGCCATAGAGACATCACTGTTTAATGGTGTTTTTGTTTGTTTTATTCTTTGCCGTCTTTTTTCTTTGTTTTATTCCATAAGAGCGTGGCAGTTTTCACAGTTTCCATTGGACAGGAATGATTGATTTGTTATTCTGTGTAATAAGTTGATGGAATGGTTATGTGTGCCAATGAGCAAATGGAAATTTTCACTACAAAATAATGGCTTTCTTCTCGTTGCTTCTGCAAGAAATGGGACAGAAATTCTATATTTGTGGCATTTAATTCTGTTTTGCCATGGTGATGTTTCAGCGGGATCAAATGGGGTGATTGTGTTGTTTTTGTATGAGGAAAAGAGAGTGGAAACAAGTGCTGCAGAGGGATAAATATTTGTGTGTCTATGCCACAAATGATGCAGTTGGCAGTTATAATAGGAACCTCCTTTGAACAAGTATTTGCATTATATTGTCAAGACATGTTGACACCAAAAATTTGCTGGAATATCGATTCAGCTTTCTATTTGGTGACTTTGTCATTTTATAATTTAGGCAGTAACAGCAGTGAATGAGGGTAATTCAGTTGTTTTTGTCTGAACCAGATTTCCTCAGTATTGTTTG
Source organism: Neolamprologus multifasciatus (assembly GCF_963576455.1). Lineage (NCBI taxonomy): Eukaryota > Metazoa > Chordata > Actinopteri > Cichliformes > Cichlidae > Neolamprologus > Neolamprologus multifasciatus. Next base: position 30,455,711 of record NC_140445.1, on the reverse strand, counting down.
GTGCAGGTCCCAAATTTGGTTTGTAATGATTTCTTTCATTTCACATATTTTGGAAGAGTGGCGGCATTCACATTTCTGTGGTGACTCATTACTGCTGAAAGGATGCAGAGTGAAACCCGGTCACCATCAACTGACCATCTGACGCTAGAGTGAAATCTCTGTGGGAGGTCTGGCAAGGTCTCAAGGCTCTAATTTCTGTATGGATTTTTACTAGTTTGGTTTCTTTCATCTGTTTACAGATAGGCTCACTAAACCATATCCTGTCATTTGTTCCCAACTGAGGCAAGGTTCTTCTCAGCTTGAGACCACACCACACACATGCACAGACGCAAAAGAGAGCTGCTTTCCATCTGCAACCGCACCACACAAAGAACTCTAAGAGCACAGGGACCCAACATATATTTGTAAAAAAGAAAGGTCCAAATAAATGCTGTGGACTTCAAGGACAGACATTTCAGGCATTTCACTAGGTGAAATATACACTTATTTCACCCACTGGGTAGAAGATATTTACTGAAAACTCTCAAGGCAGTTATAGTCTTCACCCTATCTACTTTTATGTTAAAGCTTAAAGCACCCGTCTGGATGAGGTGTTGCTGAACCATCACCATGTTCTGCCTCTAAAGGATAAATGCTGTTGTGGGCTCTTTCATTATGCACAGAGAATCTTTCATCTATTCTTTTGGCTTTTTATCCCATGCATTTATTTCCCACTATTGCATGTCTCTTTATGTCTTCACAGTCCCTTAATTTGTGATTTGGTCTTTCTGGGAGTCTCACTTTCTACCTATCTGCATGTTCCTGGAGCTGCATGACTGGTACTCATGTAACTGCCCCAAGCAACTCTCTGCATTATTATATTGTCGATTCCCACCACTCCTCCCTGTCCCAGCTGACAGTGTCAGATGGCTGTTAAAGCGTTTTTTCTTTCTTTTTGTTTTCCCAATCTGTCACTATATTTGCATGCTCATAGGGAATCACAGGACCATTACCTATTTCTACCTATAGTATGAACTATTTTGAGATCTATTATGAATTGGTCCTACATGAATCTTTTGCAATTTTGTAGTTTGGTTACATTAAACTAAGCACCTGCATTGCAAGTGAATAACAAAAAAAACCCCAATAATGTAAAGAAGAACTTAATTTTACATTTTTGGCCAAATTATAACTTAAAGCACTGTTCTTTTGATTGTGAAGGATGTATTTTTTTTATTTATTTATTTAGTTTCCATTTGCATTAGGTGGTTGAATAATCAATAAGTAATTTACATTTTCTTTTTCACTATCTGTTACTGGAACATTTTCTGAAATGACTCAGAAACGCATTTACTGTAAGCCCTGGCAATCAATGTTTTTTCCAGCAGTAAATATTAACAATATTTGTGATCAGCATGTCAATTTTTAATTTAAAAAGGACATTTTAAGTTAAAAGGCAACAATTAACCTTACTTAATAAGTAACTCTTTTGTATTTCATATGACATTCTGAGTGTAAATGCTTACATTTTCTGCTATGTTTAACCAAAACTGTGAGTCTCTGATGCAGGGCATGAACACTGGGAATCAGTGCAAAGCAGCTAATTAAATGAATATTTGTTACGTCCCCACATGACAGCTAGGCGAAGGCGGTGGTGGATAGTAACAGTTGGATCCGGGTTGAAATGAAAAGGACGCCAGGCAGAGGAGTGTAACACAAAGTAAATCTGTATTATAATTAATTAACCCATTAATCACATAAGCAGTAAAAACAAAAAGAGACAGCAACGCTGCTTTAATAATAACTTAGACAGGCCAACCCAAAAAGATGGTGGCCGCTTCAACTAAGAAAACAACAAGGATTCAACAGAAAAAGACAACAACGCTGCTATTAGCAATAACCAGGCAGGCCAAACCAAGAAATGGATGCTGCCGTCACTTAAGCAAAACCACTGCCCAGTTGAGCTACTCACAACAAGCCACGCACCGTGGGGCTGGTCTCTCTCACTCTCTCACTCTCTCTCTCACTCACTCACTCACTCACTCACTCACTCACTCACTCACTGACAGACAGACAGACAGACAGACAGACAGACAGACAGACAGACAGGAACTCCACCAGACGCCTCCCCCACCTCCACACTGCTCTCCTCCAGCTTATATCACCTCTGAGGGTAATTGGTGGTAAACGAGGGCAGATGAGCAGCAGGTGTGTCCTAAAAGGAGAAGGCAGGGGCAGAGAGAGACAGGGGAGGGGCAATAAAGAAGGAGGAGGAGAGAGAGAGAACAACACCACGCCCACACACTCCCACAGCCTCACAGGATGTAACAATATTGCATAGCTCAGCTTAGTTACTTGAAAATAGGCAGCCATTCACAACCTAAAACAAGAATGCTTTCTGACACATGAGGAAGAAATCTAAAGCAAAGCAAAGAAGAGTCATAGCTAGACATGAGGAGAAAGCAAATGATACAAAGAATTAGGTTTCCACTAAGGAGCCTGACCAATAGTACTACTGTGATGAGCTGATCTCTCTGGCAAAGAGTGGGTGAAAGAGCTGCTGATTAAATTCAGTATGTGAGAGATTCATAAGTGGAATTCAGACAGGTGCACCAGCCAAAGACCTGCAGGAGCCAGTAACAGACCTTGCCTATGCTGAGACAGACACACGCAGAAACATACATATACAAAGATACACAGAAGGGAGAAAGAGGCAGAAACATGGGGACCCTTACATTGATACTTCATTTATGCAGTCTGTCTGTAAAAGAAAGTAAAAACATAAAATGACCCATCCATCCATCAGTTTTCAATTCCATTCCATTTTTGTTGCTTATTCATTCAAAAGGGGCAGCAGTCTAAGCAGAGACACCTAAACCTCCCTCTCCTTTGCCACCTCCTTCAGGTCTTCCGGGGGTCACCAAGTCAATACCAAGCCAGCTGAGAGATGCAATCTCTCCAGCATGTGCTGGGATTGCCTTTTCCTTTTCCTGGTAGGACCTGGTAGAGGAAACACCTCTTCTAGGAGGACATCTAAAATTGCATGTTGCTGCAGTAACAAGTTATCAACATGTTGCTTTGCATGTTCATATGGGAATCTCTTCATGACTTTGTCTATTTTGTGTGCCAAATGCTAAAGTGTGTGAGATTTTCACATGTCATTTTTAATTTGATCTTAAGGAAGTTTTTTTTTTAAATTGAGTTTTAGTTTAGTTCAGCTTCTTCTGAATCCACAGATCGTTAAATGAAAATTGTAATAGAATTTTGAATTTACCCCCATCTCTTGTGGTGAAAGAGCTGTATGGGCAGCTAATGCAGACATTAAATTATAGCTATGTACTCAACATTTTCCTTGTATCTCTTTGTCATGTGCTGAGATTCTTTAGAGGAGTAAAAACAAAACTTTCCACTCTCTGTACTGTACTGCAATTCTACCTGCACCATATCTGACTGCCAATACCATCTCATTAAGTATGTATTTGTTGTTATATTTCGCTGTTGTGTCTCAGTAGTGTATCCTGGCCAAGTTTGTTGTAAGATAGGTACAAATGCTGACAGATGGCACAATGAATGCCGAGTTATAGGATGATACCACCTGACTGCTGTGATAATATATTTGTAGGTGTATTACTAATGTGTTCTAAAAAAGATTTTTTGTATGTGACTCTTAAAAAAATGTTACCAATATATTCTGGTAAAAAAAAAAAAAGAAATTTAATTTTAGAAAATGTTCTGTTCTTATCTCTATAAAATATCAAATTATCAAAATTAAAAGCAATGGTTAACTTCACTGCCCATTGTAGGTCAGTAGCGCTGGTTTCAGTGATTGCACTGCTTATAAGGTTGGGGATTCTGCAGCTGAGATTGAAGAAGTCACTTGGATGTGTGATGAAACGTTCTCCCACTGAAAACGCTACATCCAGATGAACAGAGTCAACTTTTGGGGATTATTACATATATTTAAATGTGAATTCACATGGTTAACAGTTTCTGCCATTATCACTCTCTTGACTTCTTTGTGGCATTAGTGTAGCCCAAGGATGCTTTGTACTTTTCATATTCTTTATAGATCTCCATTACTCATTTCTCTGATGAAGTCTCAGACTTATGTAGGTGGGACTCAATATTATGCAAAAGAATAATGAACTGATATGTCAAATCCCATTTTGTCGTGTGGACCTACACACGGAGCCCGAAGCTGAAAGCTGAAAGCCTGAACAATGAAAGTTCATAATTACTACTATAAAGCCTCACATCTCTAGGTTTATTCTAATGCAAAGAAAGCCAGAAAGGTTTGTGGTAATCCTATGTGGTCATTTGTTGCAGCTCCTCACTCTGTAGTCATTGTTTTGGATTATTGATTAAACCATGGATACAACAGTCATCTACAAAAATAAAACCCAAGTTGTAATGATCTGGTATCTTCTTTTAATGTTTTCTTACTGGGAAAATGCAATAAAAAAAAATTCACATGATGAACACTGACAACCCCCCAAAGTTTCCAATTACAACAACCCAGGGGGCAGACAGTGCAATTCATTATTTTGGAAGCAGCAGTCAAAATGCAGAAGCAGCAAAGCAGCACCACAAATTCAAATAACTTTCTTGTCATATCTACTCTCAAATCTGAATAAATCTTGATTTTATTTTGTTTTTTTATCTCGTAGTCTCTCTGTCTTTAGACAAATTATTTATGCATGGCTTCACATTCCATGTCAAAAAGAAGAACAAAGAACTGCTACTGTAGCAGCTACACTGAACAGAGCTGGTGTTCTCCATTTTGCTTTTTCTCTCTTTGTCAGACACACAAACAGTCACATACCTACACCAGCAGGCTTGGCTATAGCACTGACATTTAACAAATGCCCATCAAGGGACTTCAACAAACTCAGTTCACTTTCAACACACTCTTTCAGAAGTTAGAGCCGTTTGGTTTCAGCCACCTGTGTTTTATTTTGGTTTGTGTTTTTTTGTCTTTGTAGAACATCAAAACAAAGAGAGAGACTCAGCCAAGCTCATGTGGAGAAACAAGTGCAGAGAGAACCACTAGTGAGTTTGGCTCTTTGCGGGGACAGCGGGCTGTTGACCTTCACTGATGAGCAGAGAAGTATCCGAGTCTTTCTATCTTGCCCTGTCACAGGCTCTGATTGTTTGTTTGCTTTTACACTTTCTTGCTTTCACCTTCCGTTTCTCATCTCATCCTTCTTAGTACTGTCCTTTTTATCCCTTCCTGCCTTTACGTGTTCCACTGTAAGAGGATCAGGTTAAGGTAGCATAGTACTGTCTTAACAGTAGCTTAAAAATGTAACAGATGGAAAAGACTCAAAACAATTAACATAACTTTCAACTCATTTAAATGACATGATGAAGTCTACCATGTTAAGATATAACTTCCATGGAAAACATTTTCTGATCACTATATTGCCAAATGTATTCACTTACGCATCCAAATCCAAATGGTATTATAACAAAGTGGAAGTGAGTGGGAACAACAGCAACTCAAACAAAAAGTGGTAGGCCACATAAAATCAAAGAGTAGGGTCAGAAGAGTGCAGAGTGCCCAGAGGTTGCCAACTTTCTGCAGAGTCAATTGCTACAGACCTCAAAACTTCATGTGGCCTTCAGCTCCGCTCAAGAACGGTGCGTAGGGACTTCAACTAATATGTTTTCATGGCTAAGCAGATGCAGCCAAGCCTTTAATGACCAAGTGACAAATACATTGAACACAATGGTGTTAAGCAGAGACACTTTCTTCTCAGGAGTGACGAGTCACACTTTTCTGTTTGGCAATCCAAAGGATGAGTCTGTGTTTGGCGGTTACTAGGAGAACGGGAATTATCTGACTGAGTTGTGCCAAGTGGAAATTTTGGTGGAGAGGACGATTAACCCTTTAAGACCTACCATAGAACCAAGTCCGCCAGAGCTTATATTATATTTTTACATGCTGTAGTGCCATTTTTGGGAGCATTTCAAGTTGATATACATCAATACAACCATTACAGCCTAAACTTTAATAATATGTATGCATTAAGTGCATAGTAATTACATAAATTGCAAAAAAGTGCAATAAACTACAAAAAAATTGAAAATTGTTTTTTTAACATATATTTCTAGTTAGAGAAATTTAAGAGGCTTATCCCTCAAAACTGTAAATACAAAAAAGTTGCACAAACTAGTTTCCCACCACAGGAAATTATTTTAAGTGTCTTCATAGTTTTATTTTTGAAATACACCAATTTTCATATACTGCAGGAAAAACGAAAATAAATATTATAATGAAATTTGCAAAAAAGCAGCATATGCATCAAAATAAACTATTTCCAGCAGTGCAATATGAGTCCTAAGCATCCCAGAAACGACACAGAAAGTCATAAAGTCAAACATATGTAACCAGGATGTAACAAAATATATAAACAATGGGCAAATCAGAAGACTTCAGGAACGGCAGGAGCCCAGAGGATGGGTAATCACAATGAAAACACAACTGCAAATGATGAAGCAATGGTTCAACTGTATTTGAAATTTGTGCACTGTATTGCATTTACAATAATAACCAAAATTGTGTGTGCGCGCACAGATACCCCAAAATAAAAAAAGAAAAGAATGTTAGACCCGGGTCTTTTAAAAATGTCAATAGGATCCAGATCAGGCCTTTTTGGTGATCTGGTGAGTTATTGGTGTGAGTTCAGTCCACGATCGATGTATGTTTGCACTGTTTTGTCCTACCACAGTTCAGGCAACCAGACTTCAAGATTCAATTCCAAATGGGCTGTGGCTCGCCATCCATTGCAATGGAAAATTATTCCTCTTCTGTGGATTTCCACAAAGTCTGTAATCCAAAGTTCTCCGGGAGTCTCGGCTCCTTTCTCCAACTCAAAAAACCTGACCTAAGAGTGAGGTCAGAATTACTTCAAATGAACATTGTTCACACTTAACTAACAACACTTCTGTTTAAAGTATAAAGCATGAACAAAATGTGTTTCAATTTCTAATGTTGTACAACTAATCAAATTCTAAGCGTTTTCATTACATGGCAATGTAGCTATCACCAATCATTAAAGCAATTCACACTGCTCATTAAAAGTAGCAAACTCAATATACTCTGCTCGCTGTCAAGTAACAACAGGGATGAATAAAAGTAACACAATAAAACATTTCAATACAACAGATAGACATACTGTTTTTTTCCTTAACCTAACAACAGCTAATAAGTTCTCAACTAACACTTAACAACGGGAGTGTGCGTTTAGCTAATACCCGCTAGCTACTTGCATAGTACCGTCACCATTAGCGTTTGTTTTTTTGAAGCAAACAACGTTAACATTTCAAGATGCCGATCAGTGGCTATAACAGTTTGGTTACTCACCAGTGCAAAGCACTTTGTATTTATAAAACTAGCTTCGGCTATCCAAATCTGGCGGCTAATCAAGCAGATACCAACAGCTTCGCTGTTTCAACAGCTACCACGTTTTCCCCACAGGTACAGCTATGCTAAAAAACACATTTCCGCAAAAATGACGTCACTTCCGGTTTCGGGCAGGTCATGGCAGACATGCGATAGTTCACGCTGATGGACGTAGGAAGTGTTACAAACAGCTGATCGGATCGGCAAAACGTGTTTCTGGAATATTATGTTTTTGTTGCTGCAAGTGCTTTTTATGCAGTTTTTTCAAAGCTGTATGTGGAAGGAAACTGTGACCTAGGACAAGCTGATGGCATAAGATGTAAGTACAACTCCTCCGGTTTCATATGCAAAAAAAAATTATTGCGCTAGCTTACGTGTTTGCAGTGCTACCGGGATTTAAAAATAGTTACGCAAAATGGAGCGTGTCCGCTCCGACCGGCTTCAAAGGGTTAAGGTGTGGTTAAGTTTCAGGAGTTGGGCTAAGCTCGTTAGTTCAGTGAAAGGAACTCTTAAGGCTCAGCATACTAAACATTTTGGACAATTTCAAGTTACCAACTTTGTGGGAACCGTTTGGGGATGACCTCTTCCTGTTTCAACATGACTGCTCACCAGTGAACAAACCAAGGTCCATAAAAACATGGATGAGTGAGTCTGGAGTGGGAGAACCTGACTGGCCTGCACAGAGTCCTGACCTCAACCAACTAAGAATACTTTTAAGATGACTTACTGTAGAGCCATGAAATCAAGTCAGGCCTTCTCAACCATCACCAGTGTTAGTTTTGGATTGAGGGTAACATAGATGTGTGTTTACCTTTTTTGATCCCATCCCAGACACATCTGACCAATTAGTGGACAAAATGTTGTCATATGGTGTGTTTTGGCACATTTTGGTTGACTTTTTTACTTTGTAAAAAAAACCCCAAGACCACAGGTAAAAGCTACAAGTTTACAAACTCATCAACTAATTCAAACCAGAGTAAAAGTAAGTAAATAAATAAAAAATAATCGTGATATCAAAAACACCCTTTAAAAGTTCAGGCTCATGACTACCGAGTGAAATGGACAGAACAACACAGCAATGCTGACTGCTTTTTTTATAGTGGATAAATGGTTTTATTGCGGAGTGACGATGTGAGACACAGCTAAACACAAACAATGAGGGACTCTAGGAGAATGCATCAACTGAAGAACAATGGACAAGAAAATGGGAGGAGTTGCTGTGCTTCTTAACAGAATTGGAAGGAGGACCAGATTTACACAAAGTTTGCTTGCTTTGCTTTTTCATTGCATATTGTTGTTCATAGGTAGGTGCAGTGGAAGATGCTTTTTCACACCTCCACATGAAATCTTCCTATGGACCTCACATGCTGTAAGAACATTCTCCTGTAGTTAGGAACCTGTTTGTCACCTGATGATTAAATAGATCAGACACATAATCATTCTCCTCACTAGGCCCTGAACCAGCAAAGTGGAAAACCCAACTTAGCAAACTAAGGAAAGATCAAAGAGATCTGTTTTTCTATGCCTGACTGCTGGTCAGGGTTAAAGCAAGATAGCTTTATTCAAGTACATAGTTACACAGTTACAGTTGTTAAATTGCTGCGGCGGATAATTAAAAGGAAATAAAATGGAATGGAGTCCTTTTTATTGAATCACACTGACAACTCCCTGTCCACCCATTGCAACACACATAGACCTTGACAAAGATGCAGCGCTGAATCTTGACCTGATAGTAGAATTGGATTCACTATTACACACACAGACACACGCACACATACCGACTTCCAAAAGTCACTGCTGGTGGTAGAGGAAAGTAAGCCAGAGCTAAGTCTCAGAGACTCAGGGAATTCAAATCCCCCTGAGGTCTGGGATGCTTTGTCTACTCACCTCCACACAGACACCAACCACATCTCCATGGCCCTGAGCACCATTTCTTTTGTTTCACACCACACACTCCTGCACCGTGCCACACACACACACACACACACACACACACACACACACACACACACACGTATACACACATATGACTTTAAATATTTCAAATGCCTTGATTTATGAATAGCATTATATAACAGATGCCTAGCTTAATAAGATCAAGATTTTGTCAGTTACACTATGCAAATTATGAATGTATTCTCCATGTGCTGACAAAGGTGCTACTGTAGACACTGTTTGTTAATGCAAATATTTAATCAGCTAAGGCAGTCTATGGATTTATACATGTGACATGGTCAAGTGCTGGTGTAGTTCAAACCAAGCATTAGAATGAAACAGTTTATTTTAAGTGTCTTTAATGTTGGTTGCTACTCTGAGTATTTCAGAAAATGGCTGATTTACTGGGATTTTCCCAGCTTGACTGTGGAGTCTCATTGGTCAAGCTAGTAACCCTCTTGTGGCTGGCATCTGTATTACAGCAGCAATAGCTACTGCCCAGTGTTTTTCAGAACTACAATTCTCTGTCTCAGTAGTTGTCATCAAACAACACCACTTTGTCAAAGCCCCCATTGTCTGTTAGTGCAAAAAAATAAAAATAATCCATCAGAGGACAACCAAGGACACACAAGGTGTTATCTAACACTTTTCAAGAAGGAAGACAAAATATGTTTAGTAACAAGAAACCACTGGTTCAATATTTAGTTTGTTAAGATCAGCGCAGGCTTTCAAAAACTTTGTTTTACCCTTACATTAAAGTGTGATATATTGGAGGACAAAATCAAGAGGCTTTAGCAACTTAAGGACCCATTTCCCAAGAACAACCGGTACTGTTTACATTTGAGCTTCACTTTACATAGCAGCTTGTTTGACAAGAAAATACTGAGTCTGCAGCATTCTATGTTGCAAATTTAAACTAGAGAGTTCATAGTGGCAAATTCTGTAAAAATATGTGCACAGTTAAAGTTGAAGGTTTTGACAATATTGACAGCAGTCAAGACAGTCAGTAAAATATGCAGTTTTTGTTTTATCCTGCTCTGGAACAAAAGATTTAGTCAACTGTGTCAGCCTTTGTGCCAGTGTCATTCAGCTTTTTAGCTTGAAAAGCCAAAAAGCAGTAGGCGTACATGTACTGTCAATCCTATTTGAAACATTAAAGCATTAAAAACAATGCATTTATAGTCACTCTTATTATATAGTAGCTTGCATAAAAATGAAAATCAAGGAAGTATGAGGATTTACACATGCTGAAGATGTTACATGTATTTGATTCATATAGTATTTATTTAATGAATACATTTGTGAATCCACCCATTCATCTTCTTCCACTTATCCAGGTCCAGATTGTGGGGCCAGCAGCCTAAGCAGAGAAGGCCAGAGTTCCCTCTCCCCATCTACCTTCTTTAGCTTATCTGGGGAAGCACTGAGGTACTCCCAGGCTAGCTGTGGGATATAATCTCTCCAGCGTGTCCTAGGTTTACCCCGGGGCCTCCTCCCAGTAGGACATGCCTAGAAAAATTCACCCAGGAGCAACCCAGGAGGCATCCTTGTCAGATGCCTGAACCACCCCAATTGGTTGCATACAATGTGGAGGACTATCGGCTCTACTTTGAGCACCTCTCAAATGACAGCACATTTCACCCTATCTCTAAGAGAAAGGCCACTCATCCTTGAAAGAAACTGTTTATTTTGTCTTGAAGTTGTATAAAATGTACTATCATTATTATGAGATTTTACAACAACCATGCAGTTCTCTGAGAAATAGCAACAAACGCAAGAGCTACATCTTAGACTCTGCAGCCCACAATTAACATGTTAAATGTTCATGACAGTATAATTAGAAAAAGACTGAATACATATGGCTTTTTTGTAATGGTTGCCAGGAGAAAGCCTGTTTTTGCTAAAAAGAGCAAAGTTGCACCTAAACAAACCACAGCATTTCTGGTAAACTGTCCTGTGAACAGGTGAGGTCAAAAAAGAAATACATGACCATAATGGAATTTTGAAAGACTGATGAAATTATACAGAAAGCAGTTATTTTATTTTATTTTTTAAGTATAATTAAATACACCCTCAATCAGATTGTATATAAAAGTTTTCCCAGGAAGCTTATATGCCATTTATGAACCTAGAGATGGTATACACATTCTTTGGGCTGCCTTGTGGATGGTTGTAGAGAGTATGTAGTTTTGTGCCCATTGGCTATGCACTGTACAGTAAAAGGTTGGTTTACATGGCCAGCAGCAAGACCAGACCTACTCCCTCTTGGCATTGTCCAACTGGTAATACATTTTTGGAACCAAATAGGTGTAGGGTGGACTTTTTTTCTCTGTTTTTTAGGGGAGAATGTGGTCATGTTGGCTACATCAAGAAATGAAACTCCAACTCACATGGGACCATTTACAGCTTAGCACAAAGTGGCACAAAGATGAGAAATACTGTGTTTACTAAGATGAGAATTATTTTTGAGCCATTGGTTATCAGACAGAAAAAGAAGTCTAGGATTTCAAAACTATCAAGGTCATGTTAATAAAGCAGGGAGCATGAGACTGAGTATTTCCCTTTATTGCCAATGCTTTATCATTTTGACACGGTCAAGAGAGAGGTCATAAAGGAAAAGCTTTTGGTATTATATTTCACCTTTCCCAACCTATGACCAAAAGCTGTGGTTAGTGACCAAAATAATAAAATAGTGGATACCAGCATCAGGAATGAACTTTGTCCGGGTAAATTTTGGGGTCAACCTTAGAGATAAGATATGAAGCTCCTTTAAACATGCTCAGAATATATCTTGGGACTGTTGGGAAGGTTACTTTTAAAATGTATTCCACTACAGATTACAGAATACATGCCCCAAAATGTATTTTGCAACGTGTTGCGTTATTCAATGAGAGTTGGATATTGGATTACTCCCCCAACAAGGGAGCCAAAAAGCATGATATATTATCATGCTTTTTTTACAACTACATGAATGTACTATTGCTGTGTGATTTATTACTATTACTGAAAGTTACTCTCCATACTAATACCAACTAGATGTTTAAATCTTAATATAAAATGAGTAACAGTAGGGTGGACATTAGGTAAGGCTCCACTTTTTGCAGCGATCTCATATAGAAAACTATTCTGCCCGAATATAAAACAGGTCCGTAGCGCCGAACCGTAAAGGCATAAAACTGTAAAGGGACCTCTGGCTAATACGTTGTAGCCGAAAACTAGCTTTACTTTGTTGTCTGGGTCAACTTTACTAGCGAGAGACAGAGAGAGGCATTGAAAGGCTGCTCCAACGGAACTTATTGTTTTGGAGGAAAACACGAAAACACTTCATAGCTTACTTACAACTGGGCTCGTCAGGCACTCTTCTTGGCTGCAGTGGTTATTATTATATTTACATGCTTCCAGCTCCCATTTCTGCTCGGTGACAGCTCGTACTTTTCCACTCTCCTTTTTCTCCCTCCTCGCACTCACAGACACATAATGGGTATGGCAGTGATCTGTCACCACTTAACCGTGTTCTGTTTAAATATTTTCCCTGAGAAAGTTCGCAAACGCTTTTGGCTAGACAAGTCATTTGTACTGTTATTGTGTATTTGTCCTCATCTATGATTTGTAAGTGCATTTCATGTTATTTCTCAGTTTTACCCTACTTCAACTGGCCTAAGTAAAGGGAGTGAAGTCAGACCCTCTTGTCTGGTCATTTTGAAGAGGAGTTTAGTCTGAATGTCGACTCTAGCAAGGCGTTAGAGGCAGAGGACATTACAGTAAAATGACAGCCTCTCAAAGACCAGTCTCGTGAGGAACTGGACAGCAAATAGAGCTATCCTCCAGAAACAACTCAGCTCTAAGATTCAGCTGCAGATGTTGGAAAAATCCAATCGACAGCAACATGTCACAGAGAACCAGCGCATCAATGAAAACCAGATCTAATATATCTGGCTCCTCCAGGCATTCCATGAGTTCAGCTGCAAGTAAGGCAGCCGCCGCACAAGCACGTGCAGAAGCTGAGGCAGCTAAGGCTGAAGCAGCATTTGTGGATAATGATCTGAAGTTGCAGCAAGCAGAACTGGAAGCTTCTATGCAGCTTCGAAAAATGCGTCTTGAAGCGTCATTGGATAAAGTACGCATGGAAAAAAAGGCTGCAGCTGCAGAAGCAAAGGCAGAAGTTTTGGAGGCTGCAGTGATTCAAGATAATAGCGAGGGTCTTAGTGAGATAGATGTTCCTGCTGATGACCCAGTAACACGCACAAGGGAATATGTGAAGGGTGCCACACATGGCAGCCAAACCACGCCTATTCTAGAAACCTCCAATGATAACACGGAGATGAAACTCCCTCAGCATTCACCGACCAGACTCCTACCCCAAGATCTTTACGCCAGGATCTGATGTACATTTTCGACCAAGCCTCAAGCCAGCTGCGGCACCACACATCCAAACACAAACCACACCCATAGTAGCAAATCTAAAGGATCATTTCCCAGGCAAGCTGACCAAAGTGAGACCTACACCCCTAAACAAGAACCAACGGTCAATTATGCACGTCAGCCTCTGGACAGTGGCTACACAGGCACCGCCTATATCACAACCCCAGACAACTCCAGCCACCCACAGGAGACCACATACCAAGAAACGGGCCCACTGTACACTCCACTAGAAATGGAGCAGAACATGTCAGACCTTGTTAGATTCATGGCTCGACGCAAACTGGTGTCTACAGGGCTCATTCACTTCAACAACCGTCCCGAATGCTATAGAGCCTGGAAAGCATCGTTTATGAATACCATCAGGGGCCTTAACCTCTCACCAAGTGAACAGCTTGACCTCCTTGTGAAATGGCTAGGTAAGGACTCAGCTGAACATGCTAGACAAATACGATCTGTGTATGCGAACCAACCAGCAAACGGACTGAGAGCTATGTGGGATAGGCTCAGTGAATGTTATGGTGCACCAGAGGTCATCGAGGGTGCTTTTTTGAAAAGATTAGACAACTTTCCCAAGATTCCAAACAGAGATGGTCACAAGCTAAGAGAGCTGGGAGACTTGCTGTCGGAAATACAGGCTGCCAAAGAAGACGGTGACCTGCCTGGCCTTAGTTTTTTGGATACAGTGCTACTCCTGTGGTGCAGAAGCTGCCGTTTTATCTCCAAGAAAAATGGCTTTCTCTAGGCTTTAAGTACAAAGAAGATCATGGGGCTCTCTACCCCCATTCAGCTTCTTTGTGGACTTTGTGTGTCGGGAAGCACGGATGCGCAATGACCCTAGTCTCACACAGACAGCACTCAGCAGTTATCAGTTATCAGGCGCTAAGCAATCGTCTAAAACCAAAGGTCGCAAAGCTGTGGCAGTTTTTAAAACGAGGGTCTCTCCGGATCCTCTGCCCCCTTCCAATGGTACAAGGACTGCATCGTTTGGCACCCGATTTGGAAGTGAGTCATCCACTAGAGAGGATCCAGCAGAGCGCTGCCCGCTACACAATAAACCCCACTCCTTACCAAGGTGTCGTGGGTTTAGAGAGAAGCCAATAGAAGAAAGGAAAGCACTCCTAAAAAGGCATGGAATATGTTACAGGTGCTGCAGAGCTACACATTTGGCAAGGAATTGTGAAGATGACATCTCCTGCTCAGAGTGTGGGAGCAGGAGCCACATTGCAGCCCTCCATCCTGGATTTGCCCTATGGTCCACCAACAAAGCATGTTCCGCACCAGATCAGGGCGGGGAGGGAAACTCCAACCTGATTGAGACTGATGTTTCCACAGCATGCACTGAGGTCTGCAGAAACTATTCCGCAGGACGTTCCTGCTCAAAAATATGTCTAACCAGGGTCTACCCGACTGGCTGCCCTGACGCTGCAGTTACATTATACGCATATGTGTGTCGGAACACAAGAGACAGAAGGCAGGCAAGCACATGGCTTTGTGATCGAACCCATCAACGGCAGTGTCACACACTCTTTGCCGCCACTGATTGAATGCAACGAGATCCCAAATAACCGTACCAACACCAGAGGTAGCATTAAACCACGGTCATTTGAAGGCCCTTGCAAAACACATTCCAAAGCTGGACTCCCAAGCTTCCATTCTGCTCTTGTTAGGCAGTCCATTCTCCCGGCGGCACAGACTACACTGCCCACGAGGCTACATTCTTTGCCTTCATATTAAATCATTTAAAAAAAATTTCTTCACGTCATTATGAGCAGTGTTGATCAAGTTACTTGAAAAAAGTAATCAGTAACTAATTACTGATTACTTCCCCAAAAAGTAATCCCATTACTTTACTGATTACTTATTTTCAAAAGTAATTAATTACTTAGGTACTTAGTTACTTTTTAACAACACAATTTACAACCTGAATAGGTGATAAAGCGATAGATCTTTCAGCCCAATTTGACTTCTTCTAAATAATCCATCATACAAAATGTAATCAAATGGAAAGGTCCCTTTTTAAAACTTGTTTTATTAGTTTTAATCTTTTAACTTTATGCATCAAGCAAAAACGTAATTATATGCAACATTCTCTGACTGGAAGAAATTTGTTTAATATTTAAACCTATTTTCTGCACATTCCAGCACATAAAATACAATATTTTTTGTGTTTACACTCACTCTTTCAAATAGATGCAAGTAAAACACAGCAGAAAATAAATAAAGTCAAAGACTAGCGGTCCTTTTGCTCTATTTTCACCTATAAAGCAGGAGTAGGGTAGGCAGAGGTTTGCCCTGGTGCAGGTGTGCTGCAGCGGTCAGTGGAAGAATCCGCGAGTTTCTCTGTGAGTTTCCCATTACGTGGTAGCGCACACGGTGCTTGCTTGGAAGTTTAGGGGGTTTTTTTTTCGCTGTAAAAAGAAGTTTTCTTCCCACACACAACAGACACTAATGTTTTTGTCACTTTTTATGGAATCAAACTCAAAGTAAGGTCAGTACTTCCATGCTTTAAACGCTGCACGCTCATACTCTCTCCCGCACTCGATATATTATCCATTGTTGATCTGCACACAGCTGTTGTCACGAACGTCACACTTGGTTACGTCACTGTCATGAGATATTCTCGCAAAAAAAAATCACGGTTTTAGTAACGCAGTAACACAGCGTTCCTATGGGAAAGTAACAGTAATCTAATTACCGTTTTTGCAATAGTAATCTGTTGAGTATTGCAGCATCTACAGCGATCAACTCGAAGGAAAATGACGATGGAGGCAAAAATGTCCATAATATTTTGGGAACTTTATTCCACATCAACACGCGGCAAAACTTTCCTCATGGGTGCCATTTTCGTTGTGGTATACTTTTTTCTTCTTAGGGGCGTGATGACACAGCATCCGTGCTCTTACAATGAAACAGTGCCTCCTTGTGGTGACAACTAAAATACTGTCTCTGTTAAACCACAGTAACCATAATGCAGTTAAACACTGTACAACATGAGTACACACAATGAATATCTTAACATAATCCCTTACTTTACTTGTTACTTGAAAAAACTAATCGGATTAAAGTAACATGTTACTGCCCATCTCTGATTATGAGACGCGAGATTGAGACACAGGCATTTGAGCCTCTTAATGCGTGTGCTGTTTGGGTTTCCACCAGCGTGGAATTACCAAAAATATAGAGGGCATAGCCTAACGTATAAAACAGGAAGTGGCCACCGTGTAATCCCTTTATTTCAACAAAGTAACAGTATTCTGAATACCACCTCTTTAAACGGTAACTGTAACAGAATACAGTACTTATATTTTGTATTTTAAATACATAACGGCGGTACATGTATTGCGTTACTCCCCAACACTGCTCTTAGATGCCTCAGGTGAGAGGATGGGTGTGGAGAGCTCTGCTTATTTTGCCGTTTCAGTAATCCACACTCAGAGAAACAGTAAAGTACGGATGGACCACACAAAAAATAGATAATTCAAGTAATGTTCAAAATCTACTTTCCAAACCAGTTTACTGTATTTTCAATTCGTATCTGGAAAAATATTAAAAGGGTTCCATATTATTAAAATCAGGCACAATGGGAATTGTGATCTTGCCACTACTAAAAGCATGCCTGCTCATCCATAAAGACTGTTATACTGAGCAATATTCACTCATTTTCTTTCAGGAAAGGAAAAAAAAAAGGTAACTCGACGATGAGCAAAACAGCCACACTGGAAAAGCCTCCTTCACAGAAATAAAATAGGACAGAATGAAAAGTGACAGAACATGTTTCCCGGACAAAAGAGGAGAAAATCCATTGCTAAATGGATCCTCTACATCAAAAGAAAGCCTTATCAAACAAAAGTGATTCTCTTTCTCTCCCATTTTGGCAAAATCAAAGTGCTCTATTTCAGTATTTTTCTGGCATTTTAACACCATTGAATATTTTATTTATTTTTTAATATATTCCATTTCTATGACAGACACACACACACATATATATATATAATGTATGTATGTATGTATGTATGTATAGTAACAAAGCTAAACTAAATCCAACACTAAAACTAAGGACACACGTATATATTTCAAGGTGAAATTAGACAATTTCAGGAAAAATCATGTTCGGTGGGAAAACTTGTGGGGTAGGGTAAAGAGCTTACAGTCTGAAGTCTAAACACAGTGTCCAATAGACTAATATTATTTTAGATATGAACAATATAAAATATATTTACAGCTCTAGATAAGTACTTCCTTTTTGGGGGGCTTTTGGCAGTTTTCATCCATCCATACAGCTATCAATCCATATTCTTTTGCATTTGCAGATCATTATCATGCTCGGACTGAAGCCAACCCTAGCTCTCATTGGGAAACTTGGACATGTCACCAATCTGTTTCCGGGATAACACAGAGAGACGAAATCAATTCACACTCACATTCAAACTTACAACCTAACATGCATGTCTTTGGAGTGTGACAGCAGCCCTTGCAGACATGGAGAGAAGAAAAAACCCTCAGGCTTGTGGATTTGAACTCCAGATTTTCTTACTGTTAGGCAATGGGACTAACCAGAGCACAGCCGTGTAAACCCTCTATTGGCATTTTCCATTATCCACACTTAAGTTTACAGTGATGTTAGGGAAGAAAAAAATACTTCTTGATCAAAACCCTGCCAGACTACACCAAACGAGAGAAAGAGAAAGGTACGCTAAAAGGCCATTGACTATGTGAACACAGAAAGACTCATTATTCAGCATGTCTGAAGAAAAGAAAAGCTATATAAATAGTATGCAGTGGGTATAAAATAGTCAGCAATATTTTAATAGCAAGAGGGCGTTGGGGAGAAATGAAGAGAAGAGTTAGTTGAAAGTTAAAGGTTTCAGCATGGAAAGAGCAAATCAAGAGCAAGACAAAATGAGGCTGTGAAACTGAGTTTTGTGTTGGTTCATGGTACTGCCTACTGGTCAGAAAGAAAGACATAATGATGTGAAATCCATTCTAGAAGGAAAAATGAACTGCATACAGAGATGAATAAAATGATGGTGTTCAAAGTTTCATCTGTTAAAACTAAGAAGGGGAGCGTCTTTAGATTTGAAGGACTAAGAAAATGTGGAAGTGGAAAGAAATTATTAATGCTGTGTAGAATATATTACTTGCAAATATTTCACAAAACAATGTCAATTTTGACCTGTGATGACAAAAAACAGGAATGCTGAGTAAATGAAACACAAACATACCATAGTTATAGCACTGTCACTGTGTTCACATTTCATTTATAAAAAATAATTGACAGAGGTTGAATGCTGCAACACACCAAATATCAATATCACCCAAGGGGCACCTTCATGGATCAAGTTTTACATAATGGGAAGTAGAGAGTGAGAATATGTTGTATGACCCAGGTATGATATGAAGTTCAGAATGTTATAGTTCACTATCTAAAATCTAGACTTTTATTTTTCAGCATTCTACATTACAAGTATGTGCACAGTAGCTCAACATTTGACAAGATAAAATGACTGGATGTAAATGCAATTCTGGTGATTCTGAGCCCATACTAGCACTGAGTGCTTATTGGAAATTCTAAACACACTAAACACATTTTAACTATACAGACTGACACTCTATACATAAATCCGCCATTGACAGCATATTAGACAACTGACACTTCTGGTTCGCAATGTTTTTAACATAAAAGATTTTAACATTTAAAGACATTACGTTTAATAAGCAGGTGCTGCATTAAACTTACACTGATTCACATTATAAACCCTCCCCAGCTTTTTAAGATACTTAAAAATAGAAAACAAAAAACATTTGATTGTATTTTCTCATGACTCATGAATGGAAGGCATAAATAGTCTAGCTGTGTGAGTGAAGGATGGCTGGTGAGAGGTGGGCACACTCACTAAAGACAGTCACACTCTTCACTGAACACCATGCGTACAAAGTCACGTTTGCACCTTCACGACACACATACAGAGAATTTACACAATGAGGTTTGGCATATATGTTTGCATGCAGAAGAAATTTCTATACATCCCTGCTCTTAAATATGTTTTGTTAGAGTTTTTATATGCATGTCACCACAGAAAGAAAATCTCTGCCATAAAGAGGTCAGCAATGCCATCAATGGAGAGTGCATTATTTTATTTTATTTAAATAAGATTTACACTTTAAAATTGCTTGATGCTCCACTAGATATTTACATGCTTAGATCACAAACGTGGCAACTGCGTGTAGTTGGTTCCACTCTACACATGGTTTAGTAGCATAGCATATGTTGAAAGAATTACAATTCCTGCTTATTGTAAATTGTTCTCCAAGTATCAAACAGTACTGTGTATATTGTCTGAAAGACACTACATCAATTTCATCAAATAACATGTCTGAAGCCAAATGTGTAACTAGTGTCAAGTATAAATGGCAAAAATGATGTTTATGGAAGAGGGTGCAAGTAAAGAATTTTTGCAACTGTTAATCATTTAGTTTGCACCTGCAAGACTATTGCATAAATGTTGGACAATTTGGTCTCCCACTCTCACTCTCAAATTAAATATAAAAACTAAATACAGTCCCGATCAAAAGTAGACCACTTGAAAGAAGGCAAAACATCATATTTTGCTTGTGTAACGCAATCTGTACTTACGCCAAACCCTTAATGCGTGGAAATCAGGACTGTTGACCTTGGGCAGTTCACTAGGTGTCGGTGTCATCAATTTCAACCCGATGTCTAACCCAGAACCACAGTTTCTCTAGAAATAGGTTACAAGAAATCAAATGTCTCCCAAATACCTGTATCCCATCAGAGACTAGTTTCGTAAAGGAGATTGGTAGTAGCTGCTCCACCACAGGAACAATAAGGCTTCCAGCACACAATGGACACCACACTCACTTAACATAAACACATTTATTAGACACAATTTTGAATAATAAACCTTTTTTGTAGTGTCTTTCCACTCAGTGTTCCAAAAATAAATAAATAAATAAATAAATAAACTCAAATATGTATCCTTCAAGGTCCTTTGGCCAAAAGAAAATCACCTGAGCTCAGGGAAAAGTAAAGTGCATCGTTGGGGCCCTTTGAATTGTTCCTACCGCTCTGTTGGAACGGTGTAGCATCCAATAATAGCATCCAGCAAGCAGAAACATCCACCCGCAGCAACAACCATCTACGGTTCAGCGGAGTCATCAGATGAAGACTTCCACAAGGCAGTTCATCCAGTCGGATCCAGGGCACACAAACCAGCCTACACACAAGTGTGCAGAAGAATTAACTAAAATGTTCATAAGTATCAGTACCACTGACTCAGTGTCCATGTCACTAATGGCTTATTTAACAGTCTTACCATTATAATAATACAGGTTTGTCAAAATAAAAATATAACAGAACATAAATGCTGTTAACAATGCTTATTAATGCTGTTCTCTTAGGCATAACATAGTAACACTGTAACTGACCTCGTGTCGGCCGCCATTTTAGGACATTTAGCCAGGCTCACTTAACGGCTAGCTTGCTAACAGTCAGCTAATAACACACATTATACAATATTTAGCCTCTTTCTTAACAAACATGACAGTGGTAGATTTGATACCTCGCTGCAACATAATAAGGAACAAAACATTTCATACGAACATGCGCTGCAAACTAACTCACCAGAGGGGTTCACGTAATGGCGAATGGCTGTTGGATTCAGCTCAGCTTCACGTTCGTAACCGCTACAAGACTCTTTTTTCCGAATTTCCGGCTCATAGAGGGCACGAGAGCAGCATGCGCCTCATCGGACGAACGGAAGGAAACTACTCTGTAGCTGGACTAGAGAGTGGCTATGCTCACGGCACAGTGGTGCGTTCAGTGACTACAAATAATCAGAAATCCCATACTCAAACAATGATCTGGGTTACACTTGGTTGGATCTTAAGAAGGCTCCAAGTACACCTTCAACATGCAACAAATAGAAATGGGAGTGAGACAAAACATTTTTTTGAGCATGCAATTTATTGAAAAGAAATGCTTAAACTGAAACAGGCTATAAATGTGCGGCACTTGTCGGTTGCTTTGCTTTGACTCTTCTGTCCAGTTCATCCCAAACCAACTTAATGGGGT
The DNA here is from genome assembly GCF_963576455.1 of Neolamprologus multifasciatus. Classification (NCBI taxonomy): domain Eukaryota; kingdom Metazoa; phylum Chordata; class Actinopteri; order Cichliformes; family Cichlidae; genus Neolamprologus; species Neolamprologus multifasciatus. The sequence continues at coordinate 30,433,878 of NC_140445.1, read as the reverse complement.
CTGTGCTGGCCACTCCATGTGTTCAAGCTTACTATCTTGTTCTTTTTTCCTGAGGTAGTTCTGGCAAAGCTTGTACTTATGTTTTGGGTCATTATCTTGCTGTAGGATGAACCCCTGATGAACTAGTCACATACCAGAGGGTATTGCATGGTGCTGCAGAATGCTGTGGTAGACGTTTTGGTTCAGGGCACCTCTCACTCTGTACAAGTCACCAACCCTGGATCCATCAAAACAGCCCCAGGCCATCACACTTCTTCCCCCATGTTTGACAGTTGATGCCACACACTGTGGAACCATCCTTTCGCCCACTCAATGGAGTACTAAGATTCTGCTTGATTAACCAAAGATGTAAAATTTTGATTCATCAGTCCATAATGCCTTCATCTAGTCTTCAGTAATCCAACAGCAGTGTTTTATGGCCCAGGCAAGCCTCTTTGTCTTGTTCTGACGTCTTAGCAATGGCTTTCTTCCCACAACTCGCCCTGTCAAACCTGCAGCCTACAGTCTTCTCCTCACAGTTGAAACTGACACTTGCCTACTGTACACGCAAGCTGTTAACTCTCAGAAACTTGTCCTCTAATTCAGTTGTGACTTAGGGTCTGCCAGACCTATTCCTGTCAGAGTTTGTCCCAATTTCTGAGTGCCTTTTGATAGTGAAGGAAACTGTACTCACTGACACCATGACTTTCTTTGCAATTTCTCTGTAGGAAAGACCTACATTTTAAGTGTTATGATGGTCTGTCTCTCTTCCATTGTTAATTTCCTTTTTCTCACCATTTTTGTAGTAACACACTTCTTTCTGCAGTACAGTACTGTTTAACTGATGCTCACGAGGGTATGGTACCACAGCGTGTTCCAACACTGCTTTTATGCAGACAGAGGGGCTTATAAGTAATCCAGAAAAGTTGGAACACCTGTAGGAATTAGTAGCACCAGCTTTCAAGGCTTGATCAACCTCCATTTCTGCAAGCTTTAAATTGTCAACCCATTTTGTGTTCCCTGAAAAAGGCCTAAAACTTTCTTCTTCTTTTTTTTTATACCAGTAGTAAGTATCTATCTATCTATCCATCCATCCATCCATCCATCCATCAGCTTGTATATCTGTCAATAATATATCTTATTAGTCATATGATACTATATTAAAATGAACATAGTATTCACAGTTAAATAAAATCTTGTATAGAGATGCCCTAGAACCTTGTTTTTTTTCCATAGTTCTGGGGTCACAAGTGTCATCATTTATTTAATCATTAATTACTTTAACCCTAACTGATGCTGTTATTACCAAAGTTTTAGAGTTGACTTTTTACAGTCAGATTAGATATGTTTTGCTTATGTAGCACATTCTGGTTGGAACACATTTCCCATAATGAACCACCAGGCTGGGTGTAACTGAGGTTTCCACTGTTGTGGCTTTATATCTCCAGTGTTGCCTGTCTGCTGATAACAGGGCTTTTGCAAAATCAGGAATGTGTTGGCATTTTGATTCCTTGCTGTATTATACTTTTGCTTCCATATGCATGCAGTTTCTATTGTTTGTACTTAGTGTAACATACTCGGTAAAACACTGTTTTTGTTTTTCAGATTTTATATCAAGATATTATATGTATCTATCCATTTATTAATGTGATATTCTTTATCTAGCAGAACCCATAATCTTTGAGAACTTTTCCTTTTTGCTTGAGGAAAAATTCTGTTTTAAAACAAATGTATAACTCAGAGGAAACAGCACAAGAAAATCAGAGCATATGTTAACAATGGGTGTGCACAAAGGTCCCATAAATTATATAATAAATACAACATTAGGTGTTGAAAATGTCAAAAAGCGCTGGTAAAAGGCTCATATGCAGACTATTAACTTGAGAGAGCTTTTGTTAAATAAATTCAGCGTTACCTATGAAGAATTATATAATGAGTAATGTAATGAGAGTAATGAGACCTGGGGCTCCATCTATGACCAGGGCTTTTTCAAAAGGTTTCAGGTGAGGAACCCACAGTTTTCAAGCCTAAAAACACTGACCAGGTGCGCAGCCAGACCACGGTGTTGGATATCACCGGGTTATGCACTGTGAATTTCTCCTAAAGATAGGAGTTTTGTCAGTAACTTCCACCATACCAGTGCATAAAAAAAGAAAGAAATGCAAGATTTTGTTTGGCCACACTATCAAAATCTTTGCACTCTACCAGCCCTACTTTGCAGATGCCTTCTTCTAACTTCACCACTTCTTAAAAATGAAAAGCACGCTGGAACCCCGAGTCCAAAAGGATAGAATACTGTGAGGTGCGCAAGAAGATTATCTTGAATGGAAGATTGGCAAAATTTCACTGAGGTGAGGATTTAGATTTTTTTCGACCCATTTCCACAACTTTTTGATAACGCATTGTACTTAGGGGTTGTTAATACCAGGAATAAATGAGACCATTACGTTGCTTGTGTTGTGGAAGTTTTCCCACTTAAATAAAGCCTGCAGACGAGCGGTGAGCGGTAGCTAACATTCTTTAATCCAAGCACACAAAGACAACATACAAACAAGCTTGTGGAGCCCCCATGGCCGCGGGACAGACGGTCAGCAGAGTTCTCCCTGAGCCTCAGTGAGGCTCTCAGTTAAATACCTTCTCCAGGAACAAAAGGCAGTACACAGCTGTTTCACACCTTAAGGTTCACACTCCCTTGCTACCTCCCAGAGTCCTCGAAGAGACAAAAGACTCTTCCTGTGGAGTTCCTGTTTTCCCCCAACAGCCTTACTACACCCCCTACCATTTGTCTTACAGTATGAGTGTCAGACATGTTAATACAATAAAATAATGTCATTAATATCTAGGTGAAAGAAATTCCTATACAATCCCACCCTTTGATTCTAAAATCAAGAATCACATTAAAACCAGAATTTCTTTCCTGATATTCTGTATATCACATCAACATTATTGTACACTTAAAGGAGTTTCACACTGGGTATCCTCACTTCACTGCTCTCCCACCACCCTTTTGTTCATCTTTAATCTTCCCCACAATCTAAGCTCTCACATGCAAATGGGAAACACCAATGATACAGAGGAAAGGTCTTCTCCAGGGTGTCAAAGTACTTTGCATGGCAAAGTGAAACAGCATTAGGTGGTCATTCTCTGTCACAGTCATGGCTCCTGGTGTCTGTGCCATTTACAGAGTCATAATTCCAATGCTGATCTTCCTTGCGCTGTCACTTTTGGAGCTTAGCACGCTCTCTCCATCCCTCGATTTCTGTTCCAACGCGGCTGTAGATTTAAGGCAGAGCACGTCGTACACCTTAGTTGTCTTCCTCAGCGTCAACGTCGAAACTCTTTCATTTTATTTTTAAGATTTTGCTGTTCAAAATCTCCTCATGACAATCCTTTGGAAGTCCACTGTCGCTTCTCAGTGGTCCTCTTGAAGCGTTCTCTCCTAGTCATAGTTTGCGTCTGCGCCTCAGTCAATCCTTCCATATCCCTCATGTCACGGTTCCTGCAATTTAAAAATGAAAACTTCCCTGGAAAACCCTCTTTTGCCCTATGTCAGCTTAGCACAATTAGACATGCACAATAAAGTTGTGCATTGTCTCTTAAAAATTCTCAGGGCTTCTCCCCTAGAGTAGCTTCACTCCAGGCCCTGTTGTAAGAAAAACATTAGCCAGTGGTGTGTCCTGCTGTAAATCATGTGATTAGATCATATGATTAACCCTTTGCTGTGGAAAAATTGATATAGATGTTAGCGCAGCGCGTCTGTATGCACACTTTCTCACAGTGACCTCTGCACTGTAAACAATACAAGGTCATGAATAACACACCGCTGGTAAATTCACAAAGAAAGTGGCAATTAAAAGGTTAAGTCAGCACGGCAGCCCATGCAACTCAGGATGTTGCTGTCACCTTTCTGCTCCTGTAAAAAGAAACATACATACATCCACCCTTTTGTCAGGTCAAGGTGGAGGTGCAATCTTGCATACTGGTGTCAACTTAGTCAAAGCTTTTGTCAGTCCAGTCAGTCCCCATTTTTATTTGCTGACAGTAGAACCTCTCGTGACGCAATAAGTTTCTACTGCCAGCAATGACGTCATTTCAAAAAAGGAAAAAAAAAGAATTTAGACTGGATTACCTCGCGGAATCCTTTTTGCCAGGGACTTGTTTTCTGATTGTCCCAAATAAGTGGCTTTCTCCTGAGCCCATTTTAATTTTGGAGAAGCTCACTTGCGATTGTTCAACATGTTGTATAGCGCTTTCGATTCCGATCTTGCAGGCCTGCTTGAAAAAGAGAAAATTGCCAAACAAAAATCTCAGTGCACTGTTAAAAATCAAAAAATATGAAGGCCTCTTTTAGAAGTTGTCTAAGCATACTCCCTTAGAATGATAGATCAAAACAACTAATTGGCAGGTTCAAAGTGGTACCAAAAGAAAATGCATCAGCCAAGTAAATCCCCAAAACTTTCATCCACCAGTCACACACCTCACACAACAGCAATATTCTATTAGAAAATGAGTTTTTGTTTTCCCCATGTACCCAGATGTGTGTCATGATAAGACCTCCCTCACACATCAGAAACCAGAAACTCAATAATCTATTAGTCTCCACTCATTTGACCCCCCCCCCCCCCCCCCGCAGCATTCTGTTCACCCCTGCAATGATTCAATCATCCTTCCCCAAAAATAATACTAGTTCACTAGTCTATGTATCACTGCTTAACCCACTAAGTGAACCGGACAAGATGATGGTAACAGCAATGCTTAAAATGCTATTTGGTCTTCATGAGCTTCATTGCATGTGTGTTTGTGTTAGTAGGATTAATGCATTTTTCTGTTTGTGTAATTTTTGTGTACCTCTCCTCTTTGCGGTGCTCCAGACACTTTTCAATTCTCCACGCAAGGCAGTCGTTTTTTCCTTCCCAGTTTCCTAAACCCAAATTTCATTCCCACACTACAACAGCCTTCCTCCAAGTTGTCCCCTGCTCCTTCGACTGTGGTCTCATCTCATCTCTCCCCCTTGCAGCAGTCCAGTGAGAGTCAGTTGTCTTTCAGCTTTGTCCTGTGTTTTCCACTGTCTCATTTTGCCATTTTTGCGCCAAAAGTGGCAAATGTCCAACTCAAGCAGTCTTTTCAAAAGTCCATTCACACACAGTGAAGGTGCAGCTCGTTGGAAATGCACATCCATCCATCCAGTCATGATGATGCCATTTTTCTCCTTGCTGTCGCTGTCTTGCACAGCTGTTGCTGCTGGACCTTTTCTTCACTGCTCAGGATGCTGCTGTGAGCTCTCGAGATCCATCTCGTTGTTCTGAAACTGCATTTCTAGTCTTCAGGGAGAGATTCTTGGAGCTTGTGTTCTCAGGGTGACAAACACATGGAAGTTAAGCTGTAAAACAATTCAGCCAAAACTTGGCTTGAGTGTTTCTAATGGTGTTAACCTATAATTTTCTTCCGACTGCTGCACGTGGAAAATTGATCCAGGTCTGCTCTTCACCTGCAAGTGACACACTGAAACATTTTGATCATTCTTCTCATTGCTTAAAACAACACGTCTCCCCTCTCTGGTTCTGAATTCCCCTTTCTTAAAAACCCAGAGAGATTGTTGTTGTTCTACATTGAAAAACACCAAACCCTCTTCCTATTTTTTTTTTGTTTATTTTTATCAACAATTCTGCTAAAAAGAATTTTTCGTGTGCGTCCACCCTAGGGGAGCTGGTGGCTTGCAGTACCACCTTCTCCCTCTAGTTGGAAACAACTGTTACACACATTTCTACACTCCTCTCTCTCTTTTTTTTTCTTGTTTTTGTTCCCCATTTTCAACATTTTGTAACCCAATTTTTTACTGTTTTTACACACACATCAACGTTTCCCACACAACCATTCTCTGCAATCTTACACACTACACATTTACTCAATTCTTACCATACAGTCATGTATTGAGTATTGTCTCTGGCCGCCTGGTGGAACGTCTGCCGATCTACTGGATCTAGATCCCATTTTACTACACGAGGCGTCCCTCGCGAGGTCCTTGCCTTCTACGGACCAAGGAACGAACACCGCCACTCCGTGCACTATAGTACACAGAAATGGATTCCGACAGTGTACCCGAACCGCTGTCCCTGTGACGTACTTGGACCGAACACAGGTCTGGGCCGGCTTCTCCCCAACAGCGCGCTCGAGCCAGTGTCCTTGTGATGGACCGTACCCAACACAAGCCTGGGGCCTCAAACCACCAGGTTTTCCTCCCGGAGACTCGAACTCCGGGGTCGGCCAGCGTTCCCCCCCTCGGCCAGACAAAAAACTCCCCATGACTGTATACAAGTTAGCTACAACTCACCCATCTGCAGCAGTCCCCTCAAAATCGATGATCTCAGTGGTGACTGAAACACACGGCTCCGTGACTCCTCCATTTCCTTCGCTTCAACAGCTGGTAGGACAAAGGTACCTTTTCCCTCAGGGGTGATTAGCCCATCCACGGAACCGTTGTTCAGCGACCACACGGACCACCCTGCTCGCAGCGCCATTTTGTTGTGGAAGTTTTCCCACTTAAATAAAGCCTGCAGACGAGCGGTGAGCGGTAGCTAACATTCTTTAATCCAAGCACACAAAGACAACATACAAACAAGCTTGTGGAGCCCCCATGGCCGCGCGACAGACGGTCAGCAGAGTTCTCCCTGAGCCTAGCATGGCTCTCAGTTAAATACCTTCTCCAGGAACAAAAGGCAGTACACAGCTGTTTCACACCTTAAGGTTCACACTCCCTTGCTACCTCCCAGAGTCCTCAAAGAGACAAAAGACTCTTCCTGTGGAGTTCCTGTTTTCCCCCAACAGCCTTACTACACCCCCTACCATTTGTCTTACAGTATGAGTGTCAGACATGTTAATACAATAAAATAATGTCATTAATATCTAGGTGAAAGAAATTCCTATACACTTGGTAATTATTAAAAACAAGAGAAACTAGGAAAGAGACCCCTTAGAGACTTTTTGGATTTTGGTGATTCCTTGTTTATGTACTTAAATTTAATAAATTAGGATGTACACTACCACACAATAAATGTTAATATCCCAAAACTTTGGTGCAGAATGGTGCCGCCTGTTTTAAATGTGTTTGGGTTTTTTTTTCTTTTCTTTTTTTCTACCTGTCTGCTCTTGATAGTGTAGTACTTGCCTGTTCTGCTTTCTGCTGCCTCATCAGTTCTGAGGCTGCAGATCTTAGGATCCTGTCAACAATGCTTTGGTGCTAGAACTGATGGGTGCGCCGTGCTCTCCGCTGTTCTGAGCATCAGTCATCTGAACACTTCGCCTCAGGAAGGAAATCGATCTCCTGCCAAGTTGAGGAGAGAGCGAGATGAGCAAGAGAGATAGGGAATAAGAGAGGGAAACACGTACCCACACCCGCAGCTCTTCCCAGGTAGAAAACTGTGATAGATCTTCTGTCAAAACTAAGAGAGTGTCAGTTTACTATTATAACAGATGGAGGTTCTAAAAGCTGAAAACAGACAGTGTTTTACAATGCCTAATCAGCTAAAAGCCCAAGAGGAAGTATCTGATTATGCACAACTGTTTACAGTCCCAGCTCTAACTGAAGCTCATTTTTTAATTTGCAGTATGGGCACTGAACTGTTGCTCCATCACAACAGGAAATCACTGAAGCTAAATTACTTTTATAGAATTGTAGCTTACTATAGGTGACACATTAAACTCAGAAGCTAAACTCTACATTAGATCACAGAATACATTAAGCAAGATGCTACAAATCCAGCTTCATTTTGTAACATAAATGTCCAGTAATGAATAATTAATGAATAATCAATGATTTGTACATGCGTTCTTTTGCCAACCAGTAATTCTTTCTTCTGAATTATCTGAAGATTTGTGAGGTTTTTTTTCTCCTGACATTTCTGCTTACATTGTTTCATTTTTTAAAAGGTTTAAATTATTTAAAAGTAAAAGGTCTATGTACTGCAGAATGTACAGTACATGAGTATATGAGACTCTGAAAGAGGTACCAGCTAAAGCCAGCTGTTCCATTACTGCAGCCTTTAAGCATATCCCCTTTCTGGTCACCAAGAAAATGCTTTATGCTATGGTGTAAAGTGAGCCAATATTTGGCCTACATACTGCTTGTCATTTAATTTATTTAATTTTTTTTTTTTTTTTTACATCAAATCCTGTCTCTAAAACTCAACAAAGGTCTTTTCTCTCCTTCTTTAGGACTACACATGATGATTTGGTGTGTATTTTTCATAATGAAAGCTCTGTGTGTGTAGGTGTGTGTGTTGTGTTGTGTGTACTTGTTTGTGTGAGGAGAAAAAAAAGAGACAGTAAGAGAGAAAGTTTGTGGGGAGAGGAAATATTCAAAGCAGAAATGAAATGATAAATATGTAAATGCATCGCCATCACCTGCTTGGTTTCCAAAGTAATATGCTAGCTGACATCCAGATGTGTCTCTATTACAAAATTTCTATGACATAGTGTGTGCTGCAAGATTGCAAGCTATGTTTCTAATAAAAGCATAAATGTCAAGTGTTTTGTATGTTTTAGTCCAAATTATTAAATGTAAATATGTTCAGTGGATTTATAAAAGAACAGAAAATAGTCTATTTGTGAGACTGTGTGCAGCTTCTTAGTAAGTTCCCATACTCTCCTCATACTTTTTGACAAAAGGCCAATGTAGTCTTTATGGTGTTGATATATTTACTGTACATATATTGGATGTGCCACATTGGTTCAGGGTAATCAAAGTTTAAGGTAGGTGTGAACATAAAATAAAAACAGGTTATGTGTTATATTTAGTGTTGAAGGGTAATCTGTCACCTAACCAGTATTTGGAAGAGTTTTTCTAGCTGCCCTACTAAGTAACCCATACTCTGCAGATTATTGAGTTCGCTAAGGCTGTTAAAGAGTTTTTGTACACATTACACTGAAGCAATAGACTGTGAGTTCCCACAGTTGTGTTATTGGACATGAATTTCCAGCTATTTCATCTCCATTCTTGGTGTGAATGGCTTGCTGGTACTCTCAGGTTTCCTGCCATATGCATAGAAGCTGACAGTAGATAAGAGGCACAATCACCTTGGGGCACTCTGCAAAAGCCACTTCATGCTCAATGAAAGCTGCATAAAAAAGTCATCTTACTTGAGTCACTTTGAGCTATGGCCTGTTGTAAATTAAGCTATTATAGAAGAAGACTAGATTAGAAAATAGAAAAAGAAACAGCCTTGAAGGGATCAGCTTCAGAACTGACAATTCAGAAGTGTTTGGCTATTTCTTATAAATATCAAGCATATACACATCAAGCATGTACTTTCTTCCTACAACATATATAGTAGGAAGAAAGTAAACGTCTTTCAGTTCTTAGATTTTACATATCAGGACATAGTAAAAATCAGCAGGTATTAAAACTAAGCAAAAATGCTGAAGTAGTCTGTGACAAATTAAGTACACCATTACTGCGTCCATAGGAAATGAAAGGGTGAGTAGCAGTCAGGTGCTGATAATCAAATATACTTGATAATTAGATCATCAGCAAATGTGCCCATCTCTCTAAAAGCTGACATTTTGTCAGTTTTCTTGACTGGAGCATTCAGATGTTTTAGCAAATTGACAAGGAGGAAAGACATCTGCAGTGATCTTAGAAACAATTGTTGCTGCCTATCAGTCTGGAAAGGGTTATGCCATTCCAAACACTTTAAAGTCCATTATTCAAGTGGGAAACATTCAAGATAGTTATCAGTATTCCAAGCAGTTTATAGTGAGTCCAAGAAAACTCAAACGAAGGTTAGACTATGCTATGCTCAGAGGAACTACAAAAAATTGAAGAGCTGCATCTCAGGCTCAACAGGCCTTATGAACTTGTGATCTTTAACGTGTTACATGTATATGTATGAGTTCATAAGAATAGAAACTGGGAAAAAGCAGAACAAGTATGGGTTTCTTTGTAAAAGTTGCCAGGAAAAGCATCTTTTCCATACAGCAAAAATAAAACAAAACACAGCAGCATAGCTTAAGTTTGCAAAATTGCATTTGAACAAACCACTGAGACTTCTGGAACAATGTCCTTTGGACAGATGAGGACCAAAGTGAAAATGTTTGGCCATAAACCACAGAAAACCAAACAGAGCATGCCAGCACAGAAACCTCAAACCAACTGTTAAGCACAATGGTGGAGGAAGAATGATTGGGCTTGTTTCGCTGCCAGAGGACCTGGGCACCTTGGCGTTAATGAGTTGATTGAAGATTGATTGAAAAGTGAAATGTGAGGACATTTAACTGACAGCTAAAACATGGCTGAAACTGGGTCAATAATCCAAAGTACACCAAGAATTATACAAAAGAATGGCTAAAACAAAGAAAGAATCAAGGTGTTGTAATGGCCCGGTTAATGTCCAGACCTCAACCAATTAAAAATGAAGTGGAGGTACTTTAAGAAAGTTCCCACAAACTTATCTAAATTGAACCCTGTTAAGAAAAAAGAATGGCCAAAAATCCTGTACATTATGTAAAACACTGATAAAATCATATTAGAAAAATACTTTGATTTTCTGTTGTTCTACAAGCTATTCAGTCATTTTGACTTCATCTTTGTTATCTTTGCAACACCAAGTATGACCTCTCTGAGTTAAGTACATTTTTTTTGTTTTACCAGTACACTTATTTACACTTATAGAATAAGAGTGGAGGCTTTCAAGATCCCATTGTGACCCGTTAGACACAGCATGTGAGAATGTAACTCCTAAAAGTCCCAAACCAATTGTGGATTATATTAACTTCTCCACAATTGTGAAGGATAGAATATTTCACTGTCATTCAAAGGTTGTGCCTCCACAATTATTTTCTTGTTTCATATTTCAATTATTTCATAATGAGAACCTTCACAGAGAACCTGAGAACCTTCACAGACATACTCCATACATATTGTTTCTTACTGTGTATCTGTTGTTTTTCACACTCTGTTTTTCTTGCTCTCAGAGTGAGGTAGGTATTAATACTAAACACCATCAAAGCTTCAGGGCTCTCTTGAGCTCACCAGGCTCACCCATAGAGAGCCATAACAATGATATACATTCTACATAAAAGCAATAAAACATTTAGTGGAACTGACTTGGACACAACTGAATTGCAGTAATGAATATGACAGACAATTGCAGAAAAGACTGCTGCTTAGCTTTCTTGCCATATTTAATGAAATGCTGTCCGTATTGTGCAAAGTAATTTACTGCACAGGAATGATCAAAGACTATTATTTATGTGTTTATGCTTTATATGATTGGTGAACACATGCTCACGTTCTGCATTACATTCAGCTGAGTGATATTTTATGCTTAAAAATGTCCTATAAAATAAATTCATACTCCATATTCTAAATGTGTATTGAAAATAATATATTTGCATTAACGATGATTCTGTAGACTTCCATGTAGTTATAGCTATAGACTTACTTTCAAAGTTATACATGTATATGTATATGTGTATATACACCCACACAGGGTTATTATTTAAACAATTTGAATTTTAGTTTCTGGTGATATCAAACAGTGCTAGAAAAAAAATGAAAATATGCCATCACTCTTGGGTTTACCCACTGTAGCCACCCAGACATCTTTTAATAACATGTCCACATGTCTCATTTATCACCATATAGTTGTCAGACTGGGTATGTACCAGTCTAGTGTGTATATCCTAGGTAATGAACAGACCACCTCCTCCAACACAGCTAAACATTTAACTTTTAATGAACACCTGAGAGAAAAAAATACAAAAGGCAAAACTTTTCATCATTCTTACTTTCTTAAAACTCGATACTTCACAAGGAATGATGGAGGACTTCATCTCCATCATTCCTTGTGAAGTATCCAGGTGCAGGGAGTGTATAATACATGTCATATTTAGCATCTTGTCTCTATCCTTCAAAAAAGCAATCAGAGTGGCAAACATTAGTATGCTCTGTGCAGAGATGATATGCTATAAGATTTCTATGACATGTACATCAGCGGTTTATCATACACAAGCACCTCACTCCTGTATCTGAGATACCAACTCAAGGTGTCCATAGATTTAGCTTTTCTTACATTTAGATGAGCTTAAAACAGTCATGCCAGATTGTAAAGTGACAGAAATGGGATGTATCAGGTAGGAAAGTTTAGATCAATGCTAGCAAGCAAAATCAGTAAACAACTTTGTTTGTAGACAACCAACATTGGACAATAAAAGTTGTCATCCAGAAACTGAGACTAGATGCAGAAATGCACAGATTTACATGGAACTATCTGGATCTTGCCCCAGAATCACAAAAATACCATGGATGCATTTCTTCATGCGTAGAGAATCTCATCTGTTTCCAGGCCGTGTCACCACAAGTTCTGTGAGTTGAGCCAACAAGCTGTGGAAATATAAACCAGTGAAAATATAGTTATGTCCAGTAAATATTTGGACTACAGCACCGTTTTTGTATATTTGTCTTTATTTGTCAGTATAGTGGATTTTAAATCATGCAATGAACATGAATGTGATTTAAAAGCAGATTCATCTTTAATTCAGCAGCATAAATAATGTATATACAGTGTGTTTTTCTATCACATGTGCAATGCACACACTGTTAGGTAGAAAAGGTTTTCATTGTGAGATTTTGACAAAAAACGGGTTAGCTTCAAAAGTGCATTTGAGATAGTCCTGTCTTGAAAAATGAAAAAAAAAAAATGAAAGAGAGAGAAAATATGACATATGATTAAAAACATTAAGGCAAAACTGACAAACAGGTGACGCAAAAAGGCACAGAATGAACTCAGACTGGACACTGACTGATTTATCTTGCGACAGAAACTCAGATGAACAGAGACAAGTTAACTAGATTGTGAATGACCTACAAGTATTAAGGAACAACGGCTTGGGACATGGGATAATTTGTGATTAAATGTACAATCTGTAAAAAGCTTGCTTTGTCTCTCTCTCTCTCTCTCGCTCTCTCTCTCTCTCTCACACACACACACACACACACACACACACACACACACACACACACACACACACACACACCTATTCCAGTATAAATGACAATTGTGGACCAACCGCACTGGCAGAATGCCAAGATAATCAGTGAACACTGAAAAGGCAGCTAATTAATAGTCACTGCAAGCTGATAGTTTGAAAAGATTAGCAGCTTTCTGGAGAGTTGAGAGGACATAGATATGCCTGTCAGGATCAATCCATTTGAGTAATACACACACACACACACGCGCGCGCTTGTGTTTGTATGTCGGTATGTAGACATGTTAGGTAGAAGTGCATTGAATGCAGTGAAAAACAGCAAAAGCAAGAAAAAAAATCCAATCCCAAGTTGAAGCTCATTATTTTCATTATTTTCATACATCACATATTTTCATTCAAATTTGAATCTTTATTATAAAGATGTCAGAATGATGGTACACTGAATATTAAAGCAAGAGACATCAAGAGATAGTCTTCACCCTGTACTTGAAGCTTCATATTCATTTCAATTCAATTTTATTTATAAAGCACTGAATCACAACAACAGTTGCCTCAAGGCGCTTATATGAAGCTCTCAGCATCCTGCCAGATTGTTTTAACTTTTCCAGTTTTGTTTCAGAAGTAGAAAGGCAGAGGGTGTTGTAATAGGCAATGCAAACTTACTAAAAAGATTAAAATTACAATGAATTCACTCTGTTGGTAAGACAAAAATGTCATTGCTATTTTGTATAAGGCACTCTTTAAAAAAAACAAGCAAACAAACAAGCACATTAAAACAGGTATTTCTAGGCTTTTCAAACAATTAAAACTACACATTAAAATGTCTGAGAATCTAGAAAATGTCTGTATGAAACAGTAGAAACTTTTCCGAGAATGTGTCATTTTATTTAAGCTACATCCATAAATGCAGTGAGTTTTTCTTTTTAAGAGTTAGTATATCTCTTATCTCTTAACATATAAAATGGGTCAAGATATAAGAAATGTGTCAAAACAGTGATACTTAATTTTACAACTTAATTCATAAAAACAACAACAACAAAACAACAACAACAGAAAAACCCAAAAAACAATTGTCATCTAACAAGTGGTCCAAGTACTAGGCAAAGAGTTTGTTTGGACCACCAAAAAATATTTAAAATCCACACTGAAAGCCTCATTTTGACAATGCAAAAATGTAATAAATAAGTAAACAATGCTCCTGGTCTAACTGACACACTAAATACAGGTTTGAAAACTATAAACTCTTCAAACTGCTTGGTGGTGGCCAGAAACAAAACTCTCATCAACAGCAAATATACCTCACATCTAACTGGGCACCGTGCATGTGGTGGAAATGGGACTCCCAGAGAGCCATCTTAAAAAAAAAAAAAAAAAAATTCAGGTTTATATGGTGGAATAATCTGTAATAATACAGCTCTCCTCTGGCTAAACAGTGTTCCACCTCGTTTGTGTCCTGAGGACTGTTGTTTTTGAAAAGAGAAACAAATGGATGAAACCTACACTCACCATGTTTTTACTCTCATCAGGTGTGCTATTTTTTCATCCTTTAATATTTTTAAAAAAGAATTTTTTTTTTTTTTTAATAAGGTCACATTTCGCACAATCACTTGTCATCCAAGCCTTTTATGGGCTATGAAATTAAAAAATACAACAAACTAGACCCCCAACTGTTAAACATTCTTGATACAGTAAGTATGGGAAACATTTAGCTCTCTAAAATAAATCAATTGACCTTTTTGGTTATTAATTGCTTAAAAAGCTTTAAACTTCACCTTGTCCAAACTTTTTTGGACACATATTGTTAGCAGCAAATACAGGATTATAATATGTGATTTGCATGAGAACTGAGTGAGAACTGAGAATTATGGTAAAATTTGTAATTTATGGTGAAAAACATAATAGGAGAAAAACACCTTTAAAACAAAAACATGGGAAATATACTTATAGGGAAAGAAAAACGTTAAAATAGAAAAAATGAAATAGAAACAGATATTTCCTTGTGCCAAGGAGATAAAGACAGTTTGTTGCCTAAGTCAAAGGACGGACGTCAAATTGATTAAAAAAGGAAACTGACATGTCTTCACAAACATCCCAGAGGAACGACAAGAGTGAGAGAAACAAGCAGAGTGAAAATGACACGACTGAAAGAGAAAGCAGCAACAGAGAACAGTGCCCATGGTAGAACAGAGCCAAAGACAGACGGACCAATGACACCCTAGGCGATCTTTTTTAGCAATCTACTAGACATAGAAAATGGACTGTGAAATGTCAGCAGACTCCAAAACAGCATTTCATTCATTTTGATACAACCCAATATATTGATTAAAAAAAAAGAAAGAAGGAATATTTTATATATATATATATATATATATATATATATATATATATATATATATATATATATATATATATAACGGGACAACATATAACATTTAACAGGACGATTTCAGCTTTAATGAGATGTACTTTTGTGTTCAAATACAATGAAATTCTAGATTAGTAAACAACACGAATTAAGTATATTTAGAATGTATGATGTTTTCCTTTATAATTATTATTTTCTACTTTTTTCAGTTATTTTTATTGAGAGCACTGGGAGAAGCCCTGTATGTTGTATGCATATAGAAGAGACTTCGAAATATAGCACTATCTAGAAAAAAAACTGTAAATAAATCATAATTATGAACTTCAGAATGGTTCAATGCAAGACAGCCTCAGATTTTGGGTAAACAAAAGCAACAACAACAAAAACAAAACAACAAACAAAAACAAAACAAAACCCCAGAAAGATCAGGAAATCATTTTGACATATCAGATCAGGTCCACTGACCAAATTTGACTCAGGCTCCATAGAACTACTAACCAGAAAGCATAGGTTAAAGAACAGCAGTTGGAGAGTGTTACAGACATAATACAACCAATTTCTGACAAAGACATTATGAGGAGCTAACCCCTTTTATCAAGCCCTAAAAGTACAAGACACTCTGATAAATCATATGCAGTTATAGTATAAAGTATAGTAAATGGGATAAAACATGCAAAACATAGTAATTTCCTTTTGGAGTCTGGTGCAAAAGTTCAGAAAGCAATACTGTACCAAAACACTTGTTCTCTATGTCCCAAATCTGATCTCAAGCACTGTATGGGTGAGTGCACATGCTCATGACTGCTTGTGTGCATGTTCTCAAAAGAGAGACTATGCCTCCCTTTTTTGGATTTTTTATGTCCTGTGCTGGATGCCAGATGCCAACTTCCCGCACACATGCACAGTCTACAGACTGAGCCTGTAAGTGTGTTTATTACCTCCCATCATTGGACAGTAAAGAACAGGAAATGTTTTTCCTCCTCCTCTCACCTTCACACACACACACACACACACACACACACACACACACACACACACACACACACACACACACACACACACACACTCATTCACACTACCTCTGTCACTCCCTTACTCTTTCTGTTTCCTCCTGTCTCTTTTTACTCCTCTCATGTGGCCTCCCACATCCTCTCCGGGTACCAAAAAAGGCTTAAGGAATTTATAAGAGTTTATTTTATTTTGGTTCTTAATATATTTTCTGGACCGCTGAATTATTGCTTTTGTGTAAAAGCGTGGGAGTCAAAGCATGAGAAATAGTAGAAGCCTTTTTAAAGCACGTTTTAGTTTCAGTCTGCTTCTTCGCTCAGGATTTCAACAGACCCATGTCTTGTTACAGCCTTGCCACTGACTCCTTCAGTCAATGTTAGTTTGCATTTACATTCAGGGACACAATTTGATTTCAAATCAAGAAGTAACAGAAGTTTGAGTATAAAACCATAGTTTCCCAATAGAATTAATATTTAATTATTTAGTCCAGGTATGTTTGATTTATGGGTAGTTAAGGGGCTCTCTGGATGCAGAGTGATCACATGCAGAAGCTCCTTAAGCTTCAGTGTGTGCTACACAATTGCTGAATAACAGCATAAACAGTATAGTCACAGGGAAGAACTCCCATATTAGTAAAAATAAAACTTACATGCATGTAGTGTGTCTGGATGAAGTGTAATTAAAGGAGTTCATGCACCATAGTATAAAATATAAGACTTCTGACTTGTGATGTATTGTCGATATTAACAGGTGAAGTCTTGATTAACTGAACTGCAAGAACTCAGTGTACTTAATACTATATTTAAGCATATCTACCTGCACTTTGTGTGAATCATAAATCTGCCTAGCTCTTAATTATATTTGGGAATATTAAATGAATAATAGTATTCTTAATGTAATTTCAAATATAATAGGTTCAATGACAAATGCAAAGCCTCAAACTTATACTTAAAAGAAATACAATTAGGTCCTTATATATTTGGACACCGACACAAGTTTTCTTTTTTTCTTTTTTTTTTTCTTTTTTTCTTTAACCGTTTACTGAAACATATTCCAATTATAATTGTATAATCTATATGGACACAATGTATAGGTCCTCAGATGATTGCATTTGGAAGGTTTTGCTGTGAATGGACAAAATGCTGACAAGCAAGCTCTCCGTGCAAGTGAAACAAGCATCCACAAGCTGTGAACAAAGAAAAAAATGAATCCACGACATTGCTACAATTAGGGATGGGTATTGATAAGATTTTCACGATTCCGATTCCATTTTCGATTCTGTTTAACGATTCGATTCTTTATCGATTCTCTTATCGATTCTTTTTAAAAAAGGAGAACACTAAGGTCAAATAGCTTAGAACTTTGTTTTATATCTTCTCTTTGAACGAGATAGAAATTTAGGAGTAACATGGCCTTACAAACCCAACAGTGAGATCTTAAGAGATCCACAGCCTACGGCTTTTCAATGGGGTGTCACAGGGTCCCCAGGAAAAAAATTGTAAATGTAAAATAATAAAATAAATATTCTTCTGTAGCAATAAAACAAGAATATCCAGTAATGTTCCTGCCTACAATTAAACACATTCACTTACCTAAAATCGGGGCCATCTGCTGTGGCAAATGGGTGCAAGCCTTTGACCACAAACTTAGTCACTGCTCGGTGACATTCGTCTATCCTGGCCTGAAAGGAGACGCTAACGGTAGACTGCAGCGACAACTGCCAGCATCTGAGCCAGACTCTGTCTGTCTCTCTCATCATGGTCATCTAAATGCACAGTAATGGCAGGTTTTGTAATAAGGCAGATCGCGCTAACATAATATGCACTGTTAGTTGATTATTTACCTGCCGCATTAACGGGAGAGGACGTGCAAACCTTACCGCTGCTGCTGGGTTGAGATTCACGAGTCCGGAGCGGAATTAAAAACACGACATTCATTTAAGGTCATCGCGTGTTTTGTGAGCAAATGCTCTTGCATATTCGTAGTGTTTCCTCCCTTAAATAACATATCTACTTTGCAAGTATTGCAAGTTGCCCTGTTGTCATCCGTTCTCGTAAAGTATAACCAAACTTTTGAGCGTTTGAGCCGCTTAGGCGCCGTGTTTCCTGCCAGGTAAATGACGCTCCGCAACGTGGTGACGTCATTCGGGGCGACTGGAATCGATAAGGGAATCGTTTGCAAAAATGGCAAACAATTCCAAGGAATTGAAACAGTGGGAACCGGTTCTCAACAAGAACCGGTTTTCGATACCCATCCCTAGCTACAATAGTAAGAGTGACAAAATCTACAGTTTGGTACATCCTGAGAAAAAAAGAAAGCACTGTTTAACTCAGCAACACAAAAGACCTTGAAAGTCTACGGAAGACAACAGTGGTGGATGATCGCAGAATCATTTCCATGGTGAAGAGAAACCCCTTCACAACAGCCAAAGGAGTGAACAACACTCTGCAGGAGGTAGGCATATCGATATCCAAGTCTACCATAAAGAGACTTCATGAAAATTAATAAAGAGGGTTCACTGCAAGGTGCAAGCCATTCATAACTCTCAAGAATACAAAGGCTGGACTGGACTTTTCTAAAAAAACAAAAACCAAACCAAGATCAACCTCTACCAGAATGGTTGGAAGAAAAAGAGAAGGCATGTAATAGCTCATGATCCAAAGCATACCATATCATCAGTCAAACGGCAGAAGCAGTGTGATGGCTTGGACGTGCATGGCTGCCAGTGGCACGGGGACACTAGTGTTTACTGATGATGTGACACAGGACAGAAGCAGTCGGACGGATTCTGAGGAATTCAGAGAAATACTGTCTGCTAAAGTCCAGCTAAATGCAGTCAAATTGATTGGGAGGTAAATAAATGGTAAATGAACTGTATTTATATAGCGCTTTACTAGTCCCTAAGGACCCCAAAGCGCTTTACACAACGTGTCATCCACCCATTCACACACACATTCAGACACTGGTGTTTGAATGAGGTGTTTCATAATACAAATGGACAATGACCCAAAACATCCAGCCAAAGCCATCAAGGAGTTTATTAAAGCAAAGAAGTGGAATATTCTTGAATGGCCAAATCAGTCACCAGATCTTAATCCAATTGAGCATGCATTTCACTTGTTGACAGACACTTTAGACAGAAAGCATTTGGTGAAGTCTATGAGTTTAAGACTTCAGACTGTCATGAAAGCAGAAAGTCTGCACTTCAACTGCATCTGAGTTGTTTCATTTAAAATTCATGGTGGTATTGTCTAGAACAAAAATTGGAAATAAGTTGTCTCTGTCCAAATATTTCTGATGTATAACTCTCTTAACATTCAGGCTTGTGGCAACAGCAACAGCCATAACAATAGCAAATAGCCAAAATCAACTAAAATAAAATAAAATAACACAAAAATGTCCTTCTAAAAGTCTCTTTAACATATGGCATATGCTCCCAGTGTCTTGTGGCATTATAGCTAAAGGCTGCTTCCAAGGCTTTTGTCCTGTACTTTGTACTTGTCTGTATAAGCAGACTGGTGCTGGAGGACCTGAGAGGCTGTAATAGTCCATACACTGCAAGCAAGTAAGGCATATTAGAGCAAAACCATGGCCTATCTAAAGTGATTTTAAAATTAATATATAGCATAATCTGAGAAAAAATGATTTTGGGGGCTTGAAAACTGGTGTAAATTGTTCATAGTATTGGGATTTATACTTTGGAATTGATTGTAGTTCATTAGTAGTAGTTTTTGAATAAACAAGACAGAAAAGAATGACCACAGTCAAGACAGCATTAAGCAATGAGGCAATGTGAAGTTGATCAAGATGCACAGATTTTCAAATTGTAACACAGACAATTGAATTCATGACACAGTTCTTCTCTGACCATTACCTACCATCTGTGTGGTAAGCAGGTGGGACACTAGATACCATTTGCAAACAACTATTTCCTTTTCAAGCAACCACACCACAGCCCAGTGCGCATACTACTGAGAGCTTAATTAGCTGCATAGTAAATACTTGTTAAATGTATACAAGATTAAAGAAAATGAAAACAATTCATAATAATATCCAAAGGTAGTTCAGCAAGTGCCATAAGACATCAGTACTGTCCAGGTTAGATTATCCAATCAAACAGAGATATGCAGGACATAGATTTTAAATTTTGTAATAGTCCAGTGTGCCACATGTTTTTAGACTTTAAATATTTGATTTATGGATATTTAGATCTGATAACTGTTGAGGTCAGTTGAGTACAGAAAACTCATTGTCATGTTTCTTGAAACTGTTTTCAGGTGATTTCAGCTTTGCACCATAATTGTGCTGAAAGCAGCCATTAGAAGTTGGGAACACTGTAGTCATAAAGGGATTCACGTGGTCAGCAACAATACTCTAGGTTGCTGCATTTAAATGACAGTTGATATTGTAGCACAAAGTGTACCAATGAAATAGCCCCAACACCATTACACCACCAGCAGACTGAATCGTTGATACACAGAAGGATGGATCAGTGCTTCTATCATGTTTGTTTGTGAAGCTATCATTCAAATGTCACAGCATAAAGTGAAAGTCACCAAACCAAACAACATTTTTCCAGTCTATCGCTGTTGGTTTGCTCTTCTGCTGCTGCAGCCCATATGCTTTGAGGTTCAATATGTTGTGCTTCCATAGATGCTCTTCTGCATACCGTCTTACAACCTTCTGGTTGTAAGGAATGGTTGAATTACTCTTTTCCAACCAAGAAATCTGGCCATTCTCCTATGACCTCTAGCATCAAAAAGGCATTTTCAACCACAGAACTGCTGCTCACTGGATATTTTCTCTTTTTTGGACCATTGTCTATAAACACTAGAGGTGACTGTCTGGGAAAATCTGAGGAGTTTCTGAAGTACAGGCCCATCTGGGACCACCAACCATGCCACATTCAGTCATTTAAATCACATTTCCTCCCCATTCTGATTCTCTGTTTAACTGTCAATGCATAATGGACACTTGAAAAGGTAAATGTAATAAAGTGACCAATCTATTCACAAAACTGTGTGACATCTGTTTTTTATTTTAATTTTTAGTATCAGTTTTTCAGTCTCAGTAGTGAAGCTTTTTGGTTCTTTTACATCATAAACTGTCAAAAATTCATTGTCAGATTTATGTTGCATAACCTTGTTTGATCGCTGCAAGAGAAAAATTAATTAATGAATAAATGAGATATATATCATGCAATGTTCAACAGTCAACTTATTTACTCAGTTGTTGAGCAGCAGAAACTGGAGGAAATTCACTGAATTTCCCCAAGACACTTGGGCTTGCATCAAGGCATTACATTTTACCAATGGCATCTCTAATTACTTTTGCACTCTTCTCCTAAAGTGCTTTTGCCATATCTCATCTCTCATAAACTCCCAGATGCACAATAAAGAAAAAAAACTGTCAAAAATAATTCTCCAAAGCACTGTCATGTTGGAAGAGGCATCCCAAGAGAAAGTCTGCCAAACTGACAAATGTTTAGCACACAGTGACAGCAAGAATTGTTATGGGCACACTCTGATGTAGACAATCTCTTACAAACAAACCAGTTCAGTCTTCATTTCCATTAAGTGGCACCAGATCATCAACCTTCTGTCATTTTCTCCTCTCACAGCCCACATGCAGATTTCAGTTTCACCAAGAGCATTCACGTTTCATGATTTTTATAGACAAAATAAATCACCTTCGTTTTAGGTTGTTTCTGTGATTCAGTATATAAACCAAAGTTATCTGATTTTTACGTTCTGGAAGGTGATAAATTCTTTCATGTGGAAAATAATGTAATGTGACAGGCTGAGTTTCTGCATACAGCCAAGTGGCTCCAAACTAGGTTGATAGAAACTCCCTATTTCCTCTCAATGATTTGTTGTTAACTGAACAACGAATAATTACATACTGTGAGAAAGCTATGGCTGTCTAAAATCAAAATTGTGGTTGCCAAACAGACAAATGTTCACATTCTTTTTTTGACATAGCCAGAGATGTCAGAAGCAAAAGATAACTATGGAGATTTATTAAAGATTTCTAGCAAACCAACTGTGCTCTCATTTGCATCAAGTGGCACAGCGACTAATCTGCCAGCTCATCATCTTGCAGCCAAATTTCAGTTTGTCAGTCATAGAATTTAGCCACAGTAGCAACATTTGTATGATAGTTTAGTAAATGTTTATTAAATAAAACAATCCTTTAAATTCAATTCAAAGAAAAATATTTAAAAAACAACTGCACAATAGATTGGTTGCTTCGTAAAAAAATAAATACAACCAGAATATAATGATTGGCAAATGTCAAACTCATATTTTATTCACAATAGAACAAAGAAAGCATGTGCACACAGCATGCAATTAATTTGCACAAATATCTAGAATATGCAGCTTAGCCATGGTGGTGACTCTCAAAGCAGAGCCAGTGAGAACTGATAAGAGAAATGATAATCAAATCGATAAATTGTATTGATAATGCAGTCAGAATCACTGAATTCTTTTCATTTCCCATCCCTGCTGATAAAATGAGGATGCATCACTACCTTTGGAGGCAACTAGAAATCTGCAAAGGCACTATCAATGCTGAAAGGTAAACAGGTTGTCATGGAAGTTCCTGCATATTTCAGCAAAACAAAGCAAAAACGTCATACTATCATGAAATATGCAGGAACTTCCCTGACAACCTGTTTACCTTTCAGCATTGATGATTAGCTTTAGTTGATAGTGATGTGCAATACCACTGATTTCCTTTCTGATCTGATACCAAGTAAAATTCAGGGTGGTATCGACGATACTGATCTGATACTCTGTACAAAAACTTAATGTTTCATTGTATTTCATAATACAATATATAATTGCATTATGTAATTGTAATAATAAAATAATATAGCTTCATTATGATTACAGGACATCAGACTACTTGTTCTTACTGCTTAATGATGCTTAATATCATATAGAAATAAAAAACCTGAAGTTGTGCTATTTGAGCATGTTGCTGCCTGCAGCACTAAAGGACTCTGTGACAAATGTCTGTCTCGCCCTAGCAGCACCTGTCCCTCTCCTCCTCTTCAGTTCGCCTCAACATAAGCTCGTCATATTCTGTGATATGATTTACTCTGAGGTGTTTGACGAGGTCAGTGGTGTTACCACAACACCTCACTTTCTTGCCACATGTATCGCAAACCACGTCTTGGCTGTTTGTGAAGGTAAAATACGTCCACACATGACTCCGTTTACGCTCAGCCATTGTTGTGAGTGCGCACGCCAGGGGCTGCGACACATTTATACAGCCGTGTTACTCATATGAATATGAAAGGCGTAAGAGGAAGTAGTTCCTTCCAATTTAGACAATCCGAATGATGTAGTTCTTTTCCACTGTGTTCCTGTTAATGAAAAACTACAAATTTACCCCAAAGTACTAAAATATCGATATTTTAATATGAGAATCGATTCTAGAACATAAATTACTGGTATTTCAATATCAATCCGCACACCACTATCAGTTGAAGACTCCATGTGCTGAATGTCATGTGCAGGCTGTGCGCAGGCAGGAGTGGTGGTATCGAGGACCCAAAGTGCAGACACTCGGAGACAAAAGATGAACTTAAATACAGCTTTAATGCTGAACTCAAAAAAGTTACAAAAGTGCAAATCCAAAATAAACTTACACAGACAGACAGAACACACAGCAAGATGAGGGTAGATCACAACACAGACACAGAGAAACACAGGGCTTAAATACACAGAGGGAGCAATCAGGGAATGGGAAACAGGAGGGAAACAGCTGGGGCAACTCAGGCCTAACGAGACAAAGGAAGCAAAACCAGACACATTAACATGAGACACGGACTTTCAAAGTAAAACAGGAAACATAACACAGAGACACAGACTTCAACGGGGATACAGCAGACAGGGGAGACAGCAACTATGGATCACAGACAGAAAACCAGAACACTAAAACTCTACCAAACCCACACCGAAAACCTAAACTAAGAATAAACCTATAACCCATAAGGCAAAGCTAGAATATAATGAAATAAACAAAATCAAAGAACCAAAAACACAAAATACTGGGTCGACGACCCAGGCACCCTAATAGTGAATTGGCCTGCCTTTTGTCCAGACTTTTCAATAATTAAAAGAATTTAGTACATTGTCAAATAAAAACACAATGAAGAAGAGTCAGGACTGTTGAGCAGCTAGAATCCTACATCAGGCCAAAATGGGACAACATTCCTCTCCCAAAGGTTGAACAACAGGTTTCCTCAGTTCCCACTTATTGATGGACTGTTGTAAAAAGGCATGGGGATGCTAGAAAAACAGTTGTTTAACTGTTTATTCATCATTATGCTCACGATTTCTGGTTTAGGTTACAACGACAGCATAGTAACTTAACTGATCTTGAGATGAGCCAAAATGATGAACATCTGTGATTCACCAGGATCCATATAATACATAGTATATAACATAATGAGTTCCAGGTCAGCAAACATGCTTCTTCTGTTGGAATGGATCATGTGTAAAAGACTGCAAGGCAAAAATTACTATTTTTGCACGATGTAAAAATTTCTTTTCCTTCTTATTTGTCCCTACCATTTTATGAAAAGCTCATCTGGGGCCAGAGCTAACAATAAGACCATCCAGCAAAAGAACATTCCCTTGGTATGCTTCTAATTTCAAATTATTATTAAAAAACATTTGGCTTTTACTGTCCACAGTCAGAGAAAAATAGGGCAATTCGTTTAACTGTCAGTCTGCCTTTATCATTATTATTTGTCTCCTACCATCCCTGGCTCCATTCATCCTTCCCTAAACCCCAACATTCCTACTACACCCATTCACTCATCCATCAATCAACAGACTTATCAGCCATTACATCTTTTTTTTTAATCACCAGGACTTTTTTTCCCTACCAATTCTTCTCAGTCATGTAAGCCCACATTTGCATGTTTGCTCATCCCTTTTTTCATTCCCCAAACCTTGAATCTGTTAAATTTGTCTCCATATATATTCTCTATCTATTCATCAATTCTTTGTCCGATCTATTCATGTCCTTCTACTCTAAGGACCCTCCAGGCCATCAGGATCCATTGCTATTTTCAAAAAAGAGAGCTGATTTCTTCTTTCCCTCTGCTTTGAGATTGACTGTGCAGTGAGTGAATGCTGCACAATCAAAGTGCATCATCTGGGCCACTTGTATATCAGCAATCGAAAAGCTACACTTTCCATCATCAGCCTGATTCATAGGCAGGAAATGTCTTGTGGTTGCTTGCTCAGTGACTGTTTTTTTTTTTTCTTCAAATGTGCATGTAAATGTGCATCTTTGCACATCTGTGCACATCTGTGTACATAGGAAAGTCTTGTTTTAGTCTCCTTTTACACATACTCTTTCCCTACTGTGACTAGTTATCACACGGCTTCATATGTGTTCTCATACACACACTCAGACACAGACAGACACACTTAAAGGATATTACCCACAGGTGCAGAATCCCTTGCAGAGAGAAGCCATCGTAAATCAGACATGATTGAGATGTAAAACCGATGTTCTCCTTCTTTTACAACCCCTAGTCATTCCAGTGCAATGTGGCCAAGTTTGTATGTTTTTCTAGGAGACTCGGGAGCTGTTAAAAAAGCCCTATGTGGAAAAAATCAGTAAAACTTTTTTTTTTTATGTACTCAAAGATTTGCATGATTGTCAGTGTACTATGGAAGTTTTATGTCAGTTAAATGATTCACAGCTCATAAGAGGCATTGTAGCAGTTATTTGATTTTACACAGAAACCTAATGTAAAAATATGCTGGCTGTGAAATCATCATCTTGCAAAAGCTAGTCATGCTGTATGCTTTTATGTATTATCTCAGGTGTCGAGAATTTAGCTTTTTATATGTTTTTTTTACAAAGTATTTTAATGGAAAATGTAGCTTAATATTGGCAGAATTTCATACTTGTGAAGTCATTCAGTGATCCAGTGTGGGTGGGGGCATTGTGGAAGAAGTCACTTGCATCAGGACAGAAAAGTTTCATCATGGAATAAAGACCTGTACTAAGAACATGTTTGTATTGATTTGCTGTTATTCTCCTTTCTATGTTTAGTTATACCTATGAAATGCGAAAAGGGGCATAAATCAAGGTTAAAATCTTAAAAAAATAATGGTTTGTTTCTACTTATACTTTTTGACATTACTGAAGCAAATGAGGTCCCAAAGATATGTCTAACTCATTTTACAATTGCACAAAATCATTTGTGAATTATTTTGCAACAATTATTTTGAAAAACCAAAACCACCAGTATATACTGAAAGATACTGACACTCTCAAATGTACTTATCTGTGAAGAAAGTCAATATCTCAGAAAAGCAATCTGTGGATGTAAAACTGTTACTATAGGAAAAAATTAAAAAATAAAAATAAAAAAGACAGTGCATAGATACGTTGTTCTATCAAATCACATAGTCATTTTACCTTATTTGGATAATTTTACATACCTTCACTTAAAAAGTGTTTATTGGAAATAAAAAAGTAAAGAAAAGTAGAAAGTAGGGCCAGTAAGCATCTTAACAGAACAAAATGGTAGTAAGGATTATTAATGTCTAGTATAGTGTGCCCAGAGGAAGCACAGGTCACTGGGTGTGAGGGGGAGAGGAAAAAAGATGGAAAAGAAGACTAAGAAAGAAGTGAAAGAGTCATAGTTTAGTGTTGTCAAGGGAGAGACAAGTCTTTGTAGGTTTTTCTGTAGGACAGGAAAACTATTAATCTGTCAGGGCAGATGAAGGGTGTGGGGGAGTGCCCGGAAAGATGGAAGGAGCAGAAAGAATGTAGGGACAAAAAGAAAAAGAGATGGTCCCCACATAGAGAAGAGAGAAGGTAGGACAAGCTGCTGGATTGCAGGGCTGTGGGGAAGGGAAGGGGTGGAGGAAAATTGATAAAATAGGTTCAGAGTGGGAATTATAGTAAGGAGAGAGAAAGAGAAATTAGAAAATATGTGTGATGAAGCAAGACCTCACTGACCAGAGTCAGGCTTGAACACCATCAATCTGCCCCAAAACGTCACCCCGAGGAGCAACAGATCACACAGAAGGACAAAAGATAGGGGAAATAGAAACAGATGGAAAGAAGGGGGAGCTGAGATACAAGAGGGATGTAGAGTGCAATGGAGTGGGTGAAGGTGAGACAACAAGAGGGAAGTTAAGTTTAAAGATTTGTTTTTTTCCATCAAGACTTTGCAAACTGATTGTAGTCACATAAGGTTGACTGAGAGTAGACCAAATAATGTGCCCTTCACACGGATAACAAGATTAAATGATTACCCAATCACAACAAAATGTGTAGTGCATGGGGACAGTTATATTAGGAAATTTCTTAGCAGTGCTACTAGAGAAGCCCTCCTATGTTTATACTTTATTTTGTTGTAAGGCACACTTGTATCAAGATGCAGTGCTTTCCACTGGACATATAGTGTACAAGATGAACTGAGTGCTAAGAAAAAAACTGTGAAAAGTAGAAGTGGAGTTGTTAAGCACACTAATTAGATTAGAGGATGCATGTATCCTCTGCACAAAATCATCAGCGCTGTCACTTGGTGTTCGTTCTCTCTGTGGTAGAGTATCACTTCCTGTTCCTGTTACAACACACAGTGGTGTTTTTGTGTAGCTTATCTGCATAGGAATTTAATTAAAAACTTTTAGATAACTTGTAATTTCTCTGGGTAATCTTCACATGCTTCAGCCAAAGCACAATCTCTGTGTATTGACCCTGTGCACGAGAAAATGCTAACTTCCTGGTTTGAGACCGGATGTGGGGTTGTACATTTCCGGTAGCTTTACTTTGCGGTCAATCGCTACTGCGAAGATATACTCCAAAATTGACGTCCAAAACTCGAAAACGGAACGATCGCGTTAAGTTACAAAGAGGAGAAGGTGGGAACACTCACCACTGTTGTGTCATAAAAATCTAATGATCAATTTTGACGTTTAAAGAGTTTAGATCGATCAGTTGTTTACATCATTAAACACAAGCAGAACTGCATCACTGCAGCAGAAGACACATCGTCCACATTCAGAAGCACATCTCTGTATAGTGACTGGTCTTATGATTTAAACAGGCAAATGTTCAGCATTCAAACTACAGGTGAACAATAGTCAAACCAGATGTTTTCCCGTTATGTCGATATCAGCTAGTCAAGTACACACCTACACAGCATGTTAACAAACCGTGAAAAAAAGCCACACAAAAAATTAATGATTGCTGGTAACGGTTTCTATACATTAGTATTTACGAAGGGTATGTTGTGACTTACCTTCAAAATTACAGCGGTCCCTCGCTATAACGCGGTTCACCTTTCACCTCGCTGTTTCGCAGATTTTTTAGTGCAAGTTTGCATGCTTTTTTACGTCCTGCGTCCTGATCGCTGCAGACGATCTCCTCCGTGACGTCTCTCCTGTACAGTACAGAATCGCTGCATCTATCGCTAGCAGTGTGACTCTGAAGTGCAGTGCTGTATGTCCACGATGTACACGAAACGTTTTGCACCGTCAAAAAATAAAATTGGCTACTTGATTTCACCTATCACTGGTTATTTTTAGAACATAACACCCGCGATAAACGAGGGACAGCTGAGAAATATAACATTTGAATCCATTTTCTCTTTTCCCCTGAGGCGTGGGGGAAAAATATCGACAAGTCGATGAACATCATTTACAGATATATTGGGTAAATGCCCGAGACATCTATAGAAATGTAAATCGCCGCTTTATTTATTTATTTGCTTAACTTGTTTTGGACCGTAAACAGGGCGCGAATAGGACACCGGAAACAAAGCTCCCCACAGGAGTTTCCGCACCGGAAGTAGCATATGCTAACGTGCACATAGTCAATTCACCCGCTAATTTATAGTCTCAGTACTCACTCACTGGTTTCGCTAGCTTATATTAGCTAGCCGACTCGCTAGCAGCATGACCTCTTTATCTGTCCCTGCTGCACATTTTTTCTCTTTGTGTCAGATGTTTAGTTACCTCTCAGCCTCCTTTAGCAGTAATGATACTTGTAGTAAATGTAGCCTATTTGCAGCTCTGGAGGCCAGATCACTGAATTGGAGACTCAGCTTTGCACCCTTGAAAAACCGGAGGTCACGTCAACCGGAGGTCACTAAAATCAATATTGAATAGGTGTGTAATGGTGTGTTGCCAAAACAATGTTGGTGTCACGGTTGTTAAAGAGTGGACGCAGCCGCCCCTGTTCCACTATAAAGCCCAGGAAAGACACAGTCGGAACATGGAACTCACATTTTTCAGCCTTCACAAACAGGCGATTCTCCAATAGGCGCTCCAGTACGAGCCTCACATGCTCCACATGCTCCACATGTTCCGCCGGGCTCCAGGAAAACACAAGGATGTCGTCTAGGTAGACAAAGACACAGTGGTTAATGAGATCACGCAGCACATCATTAATCATAGCCTGGAAAACAGCAGGGGCATTGGTGAGCCCAAAAGGCATCACCAGGTATTTGAAATGCCCAAGGTGAGTATTGAACGCTGTTTTCCATTCATCCCCTTCACACATCCGCACCAGGTGGTAAGCATTGCGGAGGTCCAATTTGGAAAAAATTGTGGCGCCCTGGAGGAGCTCAAAGGCGGATGCCAGCAAGGGTAAGGGGCATTTGTTCTTAATCGTGATCTTATTCAAACCCCGGAAATCAATAAACAGCTGGAGCGTCTTGTCTTTCTCTGCCACAAAGAAAAATCCCGTGCCCAAAGGTGAAGTGGAGGGTCGAATGATGCCGGGTGCCAAGGAGTCATTAATGTTCCATCGACTCCCGCTCGGGCTTGGAGATGTTATAAAGCCGACTGGTGGGATAGGGAGCGCCGGGAATCAAATCAATGCCACAGTCGTACGGGCGATGGGTCGGAAGCGAGGAGGCTTTATCTTTGCTAAAAACCTGGGTGAGGTCATGATACTCAGGCGGAACACCAGACAAATCAGGAGGTGCAACAGGCTCCGCGGAGCCAGCAACCGTGGCACCCAGAGTAGCGGAGGGTAAGCACAAAGCGTGACACTGACTGCTCCACCCCGAAATACGGCCCTTGGCCCAGTCGATCTGCGGATTACATTGTTGCAGCCAGGAATAGCCCAACACCAGGGGAGCATCAGGAGATTAAAAAAAAAAACAAACTGAGCTGCTCTGAGTGATTGCCAGAGAGGGTGAGGGTGATGGTTCGAGTGCGGTGAGTGACCGTAGTCAGTGGGCTGCCGTCAAGAGCCGAAACCTGGAGAGGTTCGGGGAGAGGAACAGCGGGTACGGCTAATTTATGAGCTAGCGATTCATCCAAAAAACTCTGCTCAGCTCAGTCAATTAGCGCGCTACACGGGTGAGTTAGGGAATGAAAAGTCAGCTTGGCCGGACAA
Source organism: Neolamprologus multifasciatus (assembly GCF_963576455.1). Classification (NCBI taxonomy): domain Eukaryota; kingdom Metazoa; phylum Chordata; class Actinopteri; order Cichliformes; family Cichlidae; genus Neolamprologus; species Neolamprologus multifasciatus. The sequence continues at coordinate 30,403,148 of NC_140445.1, read as the reverse complement.
CTGAGATGGGGAACAGAGTTAGCCGTAGCACCCGCCAGTATTCCCACAGCTACTGCCGGGCGGATTCTTTTACTCGCTTCGGACAGGTATCGGCCCAGTGTCCCCTTCTTCCACACACAAAACACTCTGTCTTCTCCTCCAATGGGAAGCACCGAACCGAGCCCGGCCCAGCTGCATCGGCTGTTCCTCTCTCTCCATTGAGAAGGAAGCAATCCGGTAGGCGTATTGGCACCCCCTGCCGTCATCGTCCTTCTCCTGCCTGTCTCCCAAACGCTCTCATATGATTATCCAGTTGAATGCACATATTAATTAAAGCGCTAAGAGACTTAGGTTGCTCTTTTGTAGCTAACTTACGCTTGATTTCTTCGTTTAGGCAGTTCAGGAAGGCTCCCCGGAGTGCGTTTTCTGCCCAGCCCGTCTCCTCGGCCAGGATCCAAAAGTCAATGGAGAAATCCGCGACACTCTTACATCCCTGCTTCAGGGTAAACAAACGATTATCTGCGCCATCTGCATCTGTTCCTTTATCAAACACACATCGGAACTTGGTAGGAGATATTTGATTGAACATTTAAAACGGCTTGTGCCCATTGCAGCGCCCGGCCAGTCATTAATTCCACCATAAGCGTTACCTTCGCACAATCTGAGCCGTAAGCCTGTGTCTGTTATTAATGAACACTGCATCAGAAAGCCTCAACTCTTTGTTATATCTCCATCAAACGTCTCCGGAACCGGTAATGTATGTTCTCGCCTAGGTGGAGGTGGTGGAGGTGAAGGAGGTAGTGGGCAAGCTGCAGCCACACTTACTGACGGAGTGGGTTGTCGATTCTTAGCTGAGGTGCCAGGAGCAGTGAGTAACATACCTTGAATGTTTGCAAGCACCTGTCGTATCGCCGTTTGTTCTGTCATAATGTGTTTCATCATGCTCTCATGGTGGTCCAAAACTTTGCCCTGAACAGAGAGCTCTGGCTGAACTGGGTTTGAGTCCGCTGAGTCCATGGCTGGCTGGAGTATTCTGTCATGTTTGTTAAAGAGTGGACTCAGGCGTGGAGCTCAGAAATGAAGACAGTGCGTTTATTTACAGTGCAGCAAGGTGACAACAGACAACAAATGTGCAACAATGGTGATAGTGCATCCTTCCTTCCGTGTAAGCCCGTGCGTGGTAGTGAATGCCCGTTTCTACTCCAAGTGCTTCCATTGTGTCCGTGAATCCTCCGTCAATCCCTGGGTGAACACACACACGACAACAAGATGAGTACATAGATCAGACAATACTTCAATAACGCTAGCGGCTCGAAAACACTACCAAGCTTAGTGCAATACTCCAGCGCTGTCTGTCACTCAGCCACACCATTAAGTAGCTCTGCCGAAGATGGTAGTTGATTGGCAGCAGCTGGTGGATTGATTGCAGGTGCGGCAGCTTCGGGCGACAGCACTTCCGGGTCGGAGGTAGCCTGTTGCTAGGTTACCTCCTAACACATGACAGCGGAGCCGGAGGGGAAGACAGGGCGATGGGAGAGACACACATACACACGCACACAAATATATACACTGGCAGGTCGACCGGTCAGGGTGCCTTCAGATCCTGACAGTTGGACTCTGTCGTTTTCTCTGGTCTCCTTCCCAATTGGACCATTAGTTACATTTTGAGCCGCATGTTCTCTTTAAATTACTGGCTGTCCGAGTCGTGTCCAAAAAACAATGTGGGCTTTATAGATAATTGGGAAAGTTTCTGGAGGAAACTTGGTCTTGTTAGGTGAGACGGCATCCATCCCACTTTGGATGGAGCAGCTCTCATTTCTAGAAATCTGTCCAAATTCATCAAATCCCCCAAAATGTGACTATCCAGAGTCTGGGTTGGGAGGGTTTGTGGCTCGGTCCTGTGTGTTTAGTGGACTTTTGCGCAAATACGTAACTGCTCTTATAATCGTTGCTTGTTTTTGCTGTGTTCTAAACTTTGGCCAAAGAGAGTATACTTTCACTGATAACTGTTGCTTTCACACTTTAGTAAAATAAAAAATAAACTAGAGAATGGGGTTCAGCTGTGTGTGCACTCTCCTTGACCTTGAGCACTACTGGTAACAAGTTAGTGAGTACTTATGTATATTATCCTTCTAACTGGATTGTTTCGAATGTCTAAATACAATGAGTGTTGTCAGTCATGTAAGTCACATGGACTGGAAAAAATGGATTGCACTGATTACTACATTAAAATGTTATCGGAGCAAGGACTGGCTAAAGAAGGTAGCCATCCATATCTCCTGTGCTTTGGTGCTACAATGATTAATGGCCAGATAAACACACATGCAGATAAGGAAACACATGCTTGTCACACGCACACAGACATTTTAGAATGCAACCATGTTGTTGTTCCAGTCATTTTCATGGCCACATAAAATCAAAACCTAGGCATGCAGACTGATTCTACAAACATTTGTGAAATAATGGATTGCTCTCAGAAGTTCATTGAATTCCAACGTGATAGTATACCACCTGTCAACAAGTCCAGTCATGAAATATAAACATTCTATAAATATTGTACCTGTTAGTGGTCGTATAACAAAGAGGAAGTGATTAGGGACAACAGCAACTCACCCACAAAGTGGTATGCCACGTAAAATCACAGAGTGAAGGATAGTAGATAGGAGTTACCAACTTTCTGCAGAGACAATCTCTACATACCTCAAACATGCCCACATACTTCATGTGACCTTCAAATTATCTCAAGAACAGTACATAGAGAGCTTCATGAAATGGGTTTCCATGACTGAACACCTGTATCCAACCTTACAAGTGCAAGGCAAAGCAGTGGTGTAAAGCACACCACTACTGGACTCTAGACCAGTTCAGACATGCTCTCTGCAGTGACAAGTCATGCTTCTCTATCTGGCAATCAGATAGAGGAGTCTGTGTTTGGTGGTTGCCAGTAGAATGGTACTTGTCTGATTGCAAAGTGTAAAGTGTAAAGTTTGTTTGAAGGGGAATTATGGTATTGCCTGATTTTGAGGAGCTGGACTCAGCCCTTAGTTTCAGTAAAAGGAACTCTTAATGCTTCACCATACCAAGATATTATGTACAATTTCATGCTCCCAAATTTGTGGGAACAGTTTGGCTCACCAGTGCAGAAAGCCCATAACGAAATGGATGGGTGAGTTTGGTGTGAAAGAACTTGACTGGCCTACATAGAGTCCTGACCTTAACCCAAAAGTACATTGTTGGGGTCAGTTAGAGTGGAGACTGTGAGCCAGGCCTTTTCATCCAACAATGTCTGACCTCACAAATAAATTTCTGGAAGAATGGCCAAAAAGTTATAGTATCATATTAAACCCTGTGTATTAAGACTTGGATGTCAAGTTCATGTGCATGTGTGTGTGTGGATTTTGATTTGTGTGTCCACACACAAATCAAAACTAGGATTGAATTAAATGAATAAATGTCTTTACTTATCAAATCCATGGTAAATCTAGAGGATGGTAAATGTTTGCCCCATATTTTAGTTTCTAGATGATGTTTGGTAGAAAGCTCACATGCACACACATCCAGTTGATGTTGGTATATTGTCATGTGTCAGAGTTGATGTAAGGATATTTTCAGTGCCAGACAACTGTGCAGATGTGATCAATACTAAGACATTGAAGTAAGGAAGATTCTACTGCCACAACCCTCTTTCCTCAAACAGATCCATACAAAATAAATATTGCTATAAAAATATAAACAATACTCCTACCCCACTAATACCACTACAAATGGATCTCTTCAATTTGTAGTATTTTCCATTCTTTTGCTAAACATTATACATTGAAACTATTCTCAAAAGGCTGCAGCTGATATTTCTGAGGGGAGAAAATGGTCAAAAAACAGAAAGTGAGTGACTTCTGATATCAGACACTTACAAATACATTCTCTAAAATCCAAATCAGCTTTATTTGACAAATATATCTGAGTGTACAATGAATTTATTTCAGCTTCAAAGCCATTCCTAAACTGCACACTTTCACACAAATATACGAACACTTACTCAGTATGCATGTTTGCAATCTTGCTACAGTTATTGTCTGCACAGTTGCTACTCTGGTTTTCTGTGTTTATTAAACATGAGCTGTACAAACAGCCCAGTGGTAAAACCTGCACAAACTGTTGCCAGTCTTTGAAAAATTCAGAGTGCCTACACAGAGGAACTTGTAGTGAAGATCTATAGTGAGTAGCAAAGTCTGAAATATCTCAAGAGATCTTACCTCAGATCATGCTTTGATGCACATACTGCTGCACATAGTATCGCAAGATATGTGAGTGAAAATTCCTTTTTATTTGTGTTTGTATCGCTTGTGTTCAAATCAATCCATTTTCCTCGACTTGGCAGCAAAATGCCCGTTAAGTCTAAGGCTGCATTTACACTGCAGGTTGTAATGCTCAATTCTGATTTTTTGATCAAATCAGATTTTTTTTGTCTGCTTGTTCACACTACAAATAAAATGTGACAGCAAACGCACTCTAGTGTGAACCCTCAAAGCGGCCCGCATGTGCAAAAGAAGACCTCACACACAACGCGCTCTGTTTAGACCCAGACCAAACAGTATTGTTTGACTGATGGCCCTTAATATAAAGACTTGTTTCGGACTTTACATTTCCCAATTTTGCTTTAAGTTATAAAGTTATTTTGTTATTTACATATGGCCTAATAATTATCCTTATTGCTGTTTTAGAGAGGAGCCGTGCTTCAAAGGATAGTTGCAGATTTCTGTCAGAATCTGCAGATTATACAGTACAAATAAAATGTTCACGTTTCTCCAACGCTGTCTTCCCAACAGTTTCACTGACATCTACACTGGATGGTCAGGAAGCGTTAACGATGTCTTCTCGGGCACTTTTCCGGCGCTGATAATTGCCGTCTGTCTTGTGTCAGTGACGTAAAAGATGGATTTAATGCGACATGACCATTCAAACAGCAGTCGCTTTCTAAAACATCGGATATGTATCGGATTCAGTGCCACATACAAAAGTGACCCAGATCGGATTTGAAAATATCGGATTTGTGCTGTTCACACTGTCATACCATGATCGGATATGGGTCGCATAGGGTCAAAAAAGTCGGATTTGATGCGCTTTCGTGTGCAGTGTGAACATAGCCTAAGAGTCTGCAAGTGTGAGTGTGCACACTTAGCTTGTATTGTATATCCCTCCACAACCTTTCTCTATTTAAATATTCATCTCCTCATAAACTCTTTTAAAACACATTTTAAAAGGATTTCTTCCCTATACATAGCTTTTTAATGCCCAACAACCTAAGCATTTATAGGGCAAATAACAGTCTGAGAAAAGTGGAAAGGGTAATGTGGCTAAATTTTATATTTATAAAAAGAGACAAAAACAACAATGGGTAGTGGTCTACTATTTAGCTTTAGTTAACAATTACATCACCCTACTATAGTCACTGTCCTTTCTCCAACTGTCTCCAAACTCTGGTACAAGATAAAGTACTAATCCTATGAAGAATAGAGAGGACATAACCATAGACCACACAAATGATGGGGGGAAGAGGACATTGAGACTAATACCACATGTTGACAAGATAAAGAAAAATAGGGAGGGACTGATGGAGGAAGTAAGAGATGCAGGGTGAGGAAGGTCAAGTCTGTCCCCCACAGGCTTATGTGACTTACCAGCAGTGCGAGTTCAGCACAGTTCAAGGTTGGACTGACTTTTATTTGAGGAAGAAAAGTGAAACTTTGCTTATTCAGAGACATGGTGCTCTTAGAAAATGCATTTTCAATTTTACTTTTACATTTTATGTCTATATTATAAAGATATAATCTCCTAAATACCAAAGTTAGACTTCTTTATACCACTGATCCCTAATGCAAAAAAGAGAGTATTTTATTTTTAAATATTTACGTATCTCTTTTGTGTTAATGGTTATAAATGTTCCGTAAATGTAATTAATGAACTGGAAACCATTTAGGGCAAACATGTAAAAGGTCAGCATTCATACTGTCTGCCCTCTGCACGGAGAATGTGAAATTAGCGCATTATTTACTTTGATGCTTAAGGGGTAAACTACTACATTATTTATTCAGATGCACTGAGAGAGTTTCACTCACAGCAAATATTTGTATATGTAACTGTGTGTGTATGTAATAGCTTATATTCACCTGTGGAAATGAATGGAGACATTTAATATTAATAAATGCTGTAGGCTATTGCTGTTCCTTGTTCTTTTGTGTGCTTATATTCTGTACCCTGTGTGTGGATACATGGGTGTGCAAAGTAATGAATAATAAAGTAGATGTTTGTAATCATTACTAAAAGAAATGGCTTAATGCATATCAACAATTTTGTGAATGTGGCTGCTAAAATATGATAAAACTGGGACTTTGTGCCTTAGAATAAAAACAGACTAAATACATAGAAATCATGTCACGCGTTAAATCCATGTGGATTGTGTGTGTGTGTTTGTGTGTGAACAGCTGTGAACTGGTCATCACAGTGACAGAAGATTCCAGAATCCAAAACAAGAGAAAATTATTTTGGCATAAATTTGTAATCAGATTAACATTTTAATAATTATCAGGCCGCCTGTGACAACAAAGATAAACAATAGATGTTAATATATTTGGCAGGCACACGAGTAGGAGTAGCCTGATTGCATTCAAGCCAGTGGTCACTGTGAAAGTAAGACAACAGTTTATTTCAGCCCAAGATGAAGACTGCTGCTCAAGGCTCCGCGAGATACATTTCCCGCTTCGACAAAAACAGAATGAAAGTCTGAAATTGGTGTTTCTCTCTTTTTGTCATTCCATCCTCCTCCTCCTTAATTATAATTTATCACCAAGGATTACATGTAAATGCACAGGCAGCAGATTGTCATGGAAATTAAACAACTGCTCTGTGTAACTCTCCACAAGCAACTTACAGAATTTCCACAATTTCTACAACAGGATTAACAGAGCCAGTATTATAGCCAGTAAATTACTATTAAAAAAAAGTTTCATATCTCAGACGCTGTATAGAAACCTCTTAGGATAAAAGACAGGGTTATGGTGGTAACAATCAAGCATTTTTAATAACTGAGATATTTTGGATGTTGGCTTTGAGTAAGAAATTTATGGCAGTTAATAACAGCATCACCATACTACCACACCATACACCATATTAGACTGTATACAATGATTTATACATATTAGATAGTATACAAAATTAGAAAGAAAAACTAAAAATGTTAGCTTTTATCAACAGAGTTTATAACTTTGGTAACAATTATTTGACAAGGTTATTATACTATGGTCAACTAATGTACCTAAAGAAAATTGTTATACACCACAAAGCCCGATGGTTGTAAACTTATGTAGATAGGGCAAGTTGGATATATGTTGCAGACTGTAGTTTATCAGTGAAACTAATTTTATGGAGTCCTGAATCTTCCATATTTATCAACTGTTGCATTAAGAGTACCAAGGAATATGAGCTCTATGTCAAAAATGTTTTCATCTGTGTTTTATAAGTCTTCCTCCCAGGCTTCAGTCAATATAACCTTAGTAGCAAACTAAGGCAGATTGTAGCTTGAAAGCCAGGCTCTGCACCTAAGACTCAGCAAAACACGTTGCTGCGCAACCTTCTACTGACTATTTTCTCTGAGCACACTGTAATAACTTAAAGCAACTCTGATAGGTGTGTACACATGTTGAGCAGCTCCTCTCATCGCTCATCCAGATATTGGCAGCTTGACAGGGAAAGGAGACCATTTGGTGGGAGGAAAAGTCAAATTGAATAACCTGGAATGAATGAAGAAAAAAAGGAAAATGAAAGCATGCTCTTATAATTTCTGGTCTTCAAACTAGCCAATTGATAATCAAAAGTTCATTGTTTTATAGGAAGTACTCTTCATCTCTTAGATGAATAAATTCAGAATATGAACACTTTGGTGGCTGGAGGTAAATTCTATCCTAAATAATAACTACTTTGTTTACCGGTGTAAAGTAATGGCAGGAAGTGTGTCAGAGACCCTGTGGAACACTTTGAAGGTGCTCATTTTTACATTTAGTGGAGATTTATTGTTGGGTATCGAGTCATGAAATAACCTTAGCAACACAGCTGCTGTACCCATCTGCTTCACTTACTCAAAACACATACACACACACACACACACACACACACACGTACACATGTACAGTACATGAATTCATGTTGTTGCTCTAAATGTCATAGACACTTATAACATTTACTCAGAGCAAATTAGTCTTAGATATTAGGTATCGTCCAGGTTTTTTTCGCAAACAGAGAAAAGAAAAAGTGTGACATGGAAATGGAACAGTCTGTATATGTGACAGTTCCAAGGATATAATAAAATGTCAATTTTTATATGAAGACTTCAGCTTGTGCATTTGAGAACGTAAGGAGCGCAAAGAATCGGCAAACCACTTTAAAGATTGATAACGCAAAATGATGCACAAGAATATTCATGCATCTACATTTTTGTCACACATAAAAACTCAAACGTCTAAACTTTCACACTCATAATTAAGCAAAACTAAATGTCAGCCTCAAGGCAACAACAAGGCCACAAGGCACACACGTGAACGTGCAATGTAGAACATCTGCAAGGATACATATTTTACACTTGAATAAAACAAAAACATAGTGAGTTTATACTAACTAACCTTCTCCTTCTTGCTTCTGTCTTAATACTCTTTTACACTCGTTCTCTCTCCTTCTGTCTGGACTTTACCTTATGTTTCTCTCACCAGACATATTGATCCAACATTCAGCCCCTTTTCTTTAACTCTGCCTTTCCCTTTATGTAATCTCAGTACTGCCAGCATCATGATTGCCTTGATTGGAGGGCAGTGAGGAGGGGGTTGCATTTCACTGCTATTTTTTGTGTTGTTTTGTTTTGCTTTATTCATTCATTCTATTGATCCTTAATTTGTGCACATTTTGTTTTCCCTCTAGTTTCTGCATCTCTTCCTTTGTCCTCTCTTTTGCTTCTTGCTTCTCTATTTGTGTATGTATGTCTTTATTTCTCCATTGAGAGACTCACTCCAGAGAGTGCTTTGTCTTCCCCTCTTGCCTTTATTTCATTGCACTGTATTTGGCACAAGTAACAATACTTCATTGCCAAGGAATAATAGTGAATGCCTCTTTCTATTGCTCTCTCTATCTTGGTCTCTCTGAACAACTCAATTTCAAATTTAATTTTCAGTTGTGCTTTAAATGGACTGCTAGCAGCACTGCCAAAGCAATTAGATGATAATAACAAAAATCAAAACATTATTTTTTTAACCTTTAAGAAAGGGCAGTCTTATTGCATCATTAGTCTGACCAGGAAAAGCAGATGGCGAGAACAGAAGATAAATATGGAGATGAGATTTTGAGGTAATTTAAAACTTTCCACTTATTTTTTTTAAGTAATGAATTAATTTTTTATTCACTCACTTATTTATTTTTGTTCATTTGGCACTAACCAGAAATTTTAACTGTGACTTAAAGCAAACTGGAATAAATTAATTAAGCCAGCACATACCAATGCTACACTCGCTACACATATATACAGCAAAAGTATCTAGTGTCGAGTATATTTAATATTTGCTAAATTAGATGATGCTGTGATAGGAAATGATATGAGCTGATGAAATGTTTTTATAAGGTGTTATAGGTGTTATAAGGTACCTAAATGCTAAAAACAAGTTTTTAGCAAAACTTAAAAAGACTTAATTTTAGGTAGTGGTTGCTAAGCAGTTTTGTTCATTGTTTTATCAGACGTTAAAATCTATCATTTAACTGTCGTTAAATGAAAATGATACAATGGATTTCTGTCTTTGTTTTTTTAACTTTCTTTTGAAACGAGTTAAATAAAATCTTAGAGTCTCCTTGAAAAGCATTTTAAATGTCAGGCAAAGTATAGAAAAAAAAAAACAAAATGATTTTTTATCTATAGATATAAGTGCCATCTTATACCTTATAGCCAGTGTTGGGAAGGTTACTTTTAAAATGTATTCCACTACAGATTACAGAATACATGCCCCAAAATGTATTTTGTAATGTATTCCGTTACGTTACTCAATGAGAGTAACGTATTCTGAATACTTTGGATTACTTAATATATTATCATGCTTTTTACAACTACATGAATGTACTATTGCTGTGTGAATTATTACTATTACTGAAGGTTACTCACCATGCCAATAGCAACTAGATGTTTAAATCTTAATATAAAATGAGTAACAGTAGGGTGGACATTAGGCAAGGCACTTTTTGCAGTCATCTCGTATAGAAAACTAACTAACTAACTCCGCGCCTATATAAAACAGGTCCGCGGCTCCGAACCGTAGTAAAGGGACCTCTGGCTAATACGGGCTCGTAGCCGATTGTCTGGGTCAACTTTGCTAGCGAGAGACAGAGAGAGGCGTTGAAAGGCTGCTTCAACGGAACTTATTGTTTCGGGGGAAAACATGAACACGGTGTACAGTCGAGTCTTAATAGCGTACTTACAACTGGGCTCGTCAGGCACTCTTTTTGGCTTCAGTGGTTATTATTATATTTACATGCTTCCAGCTCCCGTTTCATGTCGGTGACAACTCGTACTTTTCCACTCTCTTTTTCTCCCTCCTCGTGCTCACAGACACATAACGGGTATGGCAGTCCATTCTCCCTGCAGCAGTGTAGTCCGTGCTGCAGGGAGAATGGACTGCCTGTGGTGTAGTCCAACACTGCGTATAGCCATCTCCGTAGGGTTTTGGCATTCTTAGTAATTAGTGATAAACATAGAGGAAATTTGAAGAATTGCAATTAAAATTGTACATAAAACTGAAAGTATTTTTTTTTTTTAAAGTCCTTTAAAATAGCTTGTTTGAAATGGGTGTGAATCATAATGGTTGGATGGATGGTTCTACCACTACTTCTGCCTCCTGCTGCCCTTTTAACCTGAAAACTCTGAATACCCTTACTTCACTTATACAGGGTGGAATATCCAGCCATTTTTTTTTTAAATTTTCCAATTCGGGGTCACAGGAGCACTTGAGCCAATCCCACTGGGAGAGGCGTGCGGTACACCCTGGACATGTTGCCAGTTTATCACAGGCCTAACTAAGGCAGACAACCAATTACTCCTCACTTATTGGACTGTTGTAGGAAGAAAGAATGGATACCCAGATTGCAGGACTATACGAACTTCTTGATTAAGTCCCTACTAGTAGGGCCGTTAAACTGTAGCATTTAAAATGGAGTTGATAAAATAACAAATGTCACAGTGAAATATGACAGCCTACTATAGTAAGTCATATGAGATGTGATGGAATATGGCAAATAAGTTCAGAATTTACTTGTTTTTCTCTAACACTTAAAACTCTCCCTCCCTCAGACATACAAGTCCATACTGAAGCATAAATTGATCATACTCCTTGATATATTGTATGCGCACAGAATAAAATGCAATGATCATGTCTGTGTAGGTTCTCAGTCATTAAGGTCAGGGTAGTCTTGAGTATTTGAAAAGATAGCAACTCGAATTCTTTAGTTTTATGAAGATGTTACACCTTTCTTCCAACATGCTTCTTCAGTTCGAAAAACAACTGATAAAGATTTCTGATATTTATCCATTCAAGGTGTGAAATGTAGATGTGGGTCATTACCAGGACAGAGCGTGAAACTTCTCTAATGCATATTTTATGATACAGTAATTGTGTCTGTTTGTGCATATATTTCCCCATGGACAGCATATGGAGAGGGGTTTTCAGCTACAGGTTGTTATTACAACAAACCTGCCACATAAAGGACAACAATGTTGCTCTGTCCATCATTCTTTTTTCCATGGTTGGTGTCTGAGGTTCTTGTGCATCTTTGGCAATTTTCTGACAGTCCAGTTAGAATGACCACTCTTTAAGTGCTTTAAATGTCTCTGTATTCCTTATCTGAAGTATGTATGATGTCTGGGACTATTCAATCCAGGTCTCCCACATATTTTAAAACTGTTCACACTTTAGTTGCAAACCAAAGTCAGTTCGTTGCACATTAGCAGTGATGATACTTGCAACTTAACCTGGATATTGAGTCAGACTGTTCTACTGTGCAATTCGCTGCCTCAGGTTGTCTTTCTCATGTGTCATACTCAGTGACAGTGGCTGCCTTAGCCTTCTGAAGCTTTTGGACCCTTATCAGACAGGCCTGCCAGTTGGTGTTATATTCAACAGTTGTGTCTTCAGATGTAATTTTGCATTTTCTATCCTTCAGCTAGACTTTGAAATGTTTTTTCTGCACTTAAGCTGACCGCTGACATTATTTTAATACAGAGACAGGATCCATAAAGACAGCCAATCCTGAGGCGTGCTGATAAGCAGATGTGAGTAAAGTTGCCCCCCCACCTTCTTCAAATCCAACAAAAGTGGTATCAAACGTAAATGCTACGTTTGTGCTGGTTTGTGCTGCAAACATTTTCTTTGTGCTGCTATCATTTTAAAGATATTAATAAAAATTTCTAGAGGTCATCAGAGGTCAACCAGCCCCCCCCCACATTAATGGAATCAAACAAAATTGGTGTCAATCAACTGTGCTATGTTTGTGCTGGTTTGTGCTGCTAAAATTGTTGTTTGTGCTGCTTCTATTTTAAAGATATTAATGAGAAGGTAAAGGTCAACCAGCCCCCCCCACATTACCCAAATCAAAGAAAACTGATGTTAAGCGTTTGTGCTACGTTTGTGCTGCAAAAATTTTTGTTTGTGCTGCTAACATTTTAAACATTTTAATAAAATAACGTCTTGGTACGTGCTTAATCATCCAGGTAAATCCCAAAAGGTTGATTCTGTTCATCTGGACATTTTCAGTTGGAGAAACATTTTGTCACTCATCCAAGTGACTTCTTCAGTCTCAGCTGACTGCAGGTTTCCCCAACCTTATAAACAGTACATTTGCATAGTGAAGGAAACTAGCACCAGTGAATGAACAAAGTGCTGGGGGGTTAGTTCCATGATTGTTAGTATGCAAATTCTTATGACCATTGATCAATGACAACTAATCAAAGCCTACTGATTAATGGCCATGAGTACCATTCACAGAAAGTGGGGAATGGCTACAATCACAGCATTGTAAGATGGTGAAAGATGTACCCCCTTGGGCCCCCCTTCTCAATTCAGAGATGGTCAGCATCCTGACAGCCTGATGGACAAATCTGTCTCTCAGTCTGTGTGTTCTGGCCCGGAGGCTCTTCAGTGTCCTTCCTGATGGCAGCAAACTGAAGACGCTGCTGAAGGGATGAGTGTAGTCACCTGTAATGGAGACGACCTTCCAGATGAGGCAGGTGCAGCTGCTCTCGCTACCCATTGTCATTTTTTCCTGCAGAACCCAGTGCAGGAGTCATACCACACAGTGATGCAGCTGGTGAGGATACTCTCAACTGTGCCTCTGTAGAAGGTGCTCATAATGGGGGTTGAATCTCTTGTGCGTCTCAGTTTGCAGAGGAAGTAGAGTCCCTGTTGGTCTTCTCCACATTCAGGGACAGGTTGTTGTTGCTGTACCACTCTGCCAGATGGTTAACTTCACCCCTGTAGTAGATCTCGTCGTGGGTCAGCAGAGTAAAGAGAAGGGGGCTCAACACACTTGGGGAGCCCCCATATTCAGTGTTCTTGGGCTGGAGGTGTTGCTGTCGACCCATACTATCTGCTGTCTTCCTGTCAAGAAATCTAGCAGCCAGTTATACAGCAAGGTGCTGATCCCCAGCAGATCCAGTTTGTGAATGAGTTGCTGTGGAATGATGATGCTGAAGGCTGAACTGAAGTCTATGAACAGCACTCTGACATATGAGTCTCTAGTGTTGAGATGTGTGAGGGCTGAGTAAGGGGCAGTTGAAATTCCATCATCACTTGAGCGTTTTGACAAAAGCAATAATTTGATTTGATGCATGACTAACCGTTTAAAGCACTTCATAATGATGGAGGTGAGTTTGACAGGACGGTAGTCCTTAAAGCAGGAGGTAGATGACTTCTTGGGTACAGTAATGATGTTGGAGGCTTTGAGGCATGTGGGAACGGTGGTACTGATTTTGGCAAGGGATCTCCTTGGGGATTGTGTCACCACGGTCTGCAGAGGGGGCTTGTAGTCTGTGATGGTTTGTATTCCTTGCCACTGCCTCCAAGTATCTCTGCTGTCGCTGAAGCTTTGCTGTAGCTGATGCCACGTGACAGGTTTGCCCTTGCTGTTCTTTGGTTCACCTAATTCCCCGCTCTGAAGGCTTGCATTTTTCAACCTTAGGAGCATTTAAAACCTGACCTGTGAGCCATGGTTTCTGATTTGCCCGGACAGTGATAGGCCTGGTGTCACGACCTGCAGGATCGGCAAGGTGCTGATCAGAATCTCTCCACTCCTAGCCCTCCTTCGCTTCTCTTTTTCCCTCTCTCTCCCCCTCTCTCCTTCTCTGCCCTGTTTTGCAGGGGCTGAACTCATGGCGGCTTCACGCCCTCGGTCCACGCCTTCCTGGATTGGGAACACCTGGGCCTCATCAGACCAGCTGGTATATTAGAAGGAGGAGATCAGCTGTTCAACGCTGGATTGTTGTGAAGGCTCTAGTCAGTATACGTCTAGCTCAAGTTTCTTGTGCCTCCGTCTCAGAGACTTAACGAGTGTTTCTTTGTTCCTAGATTCCCTGGACCCGTCCCCGTGTTTCCCCGTGTGGAGTGTGAAAGGAGTGACTGGTCGCTAGCGGAGAAGAGAGAGGTTGAACTGAGCGCGTGTGTGATTTCCCCTTTTCCCTGGAGCCCTGGACCCCTGCCCCTCACGTCTTGTATATAGCACTAACCCCGCACTGTCTGTACATACACTTGGTGAAGATCTGTAAATAAACCGTCTATGTTTAAACGCTACTCATGAGTCCTGCGAGTGGATCCTCTAAGCAACCCGTGACACCTGGTCTCTGTGACATCATCGATGCATTTTGGGATGTAGGCAGTAACAGTTTCTGTATGTAACCACGGTGACTTCTGTCCCCACTTCCGCCAGTCCCTTTATTGTGGCGGGAATGAACCCCATATAACTTCCGGGTCAATCAGCTGCATCTTCCCTGCTTCCCTGGCTGCTGTTGTCCCTGTGGTTGGCGTACTTGTCAGATATTGACAAATTTTACACTGCATACTAGTTGACAGCGTGCAATAACCCGGCCGATTCATTCATCTTTACACTACCTCACAATCGACTCAACGGTGAGTTATTTGTTTGTTTTGTTTGGTCGCAATCAATGTAAATGCGGAGCGGCGGTCGCACATCCTAAAACGCCGGTAAGCTGATGCTAGGCTAGCGACAGTAAGTGCAATTACTGGTTTTATTTATTGAATATTGTTGTTTTGTTTATTCTACTATGGCCGAATGTTGAATTAACGTATCTAGAGTTGAACGAGTGATTTGATTTCTGTAGTTTTGTCCGTTTTGGATGTTTTTTGTTACTTTTCTGATGAAATGCCAAAACGGCCTATGAGATTTTGCATTGAGTTAAATTCCATTTAGATTATTGAATCTGTTGCGCAACATCTGTGATTAAATGAATTTTGTAAATATACTTGAATAACTTTGGATAATGTTTATTAGCTTTATTGCCGATATACTTTGATGGGACCCATGGTAATGTTTTTCTATAACAGTATTTTGAATGAGATTCATTGTAAGAGATGATGGTTTATTGATTGTTGTATGACACATGGCATTAATTACTTGACTTTGTTATTTATGGAGTTATGTATTTATTTTGTCACAGCAGTAGAATGCTGTTTCATTTTCTTCTGTGAATGATAATTTATGTTTTTGACCTTGTTTAGGTCAGGTTTTTTTTCCCCGCGATCAGCCCTGATCAGCGCGGGATGGCGAGCCACCCGACCACCGCTACGTTGCGGTAGGAATCGTAAACCTATGGACTGAATTAAAAATAAAAACTGTTGACACATGACCTATCACAGGTCCATGGAACTGAAATCTCATACTGGACTAAACCTCATCCCACCTCCTTTTGGAACATAATAAGCTGTTTTGTATTGTTAGCTTTATTTTGTTTGTGATATATATACATATATTTTTTTTTGTATATCTGTCTCTATATTTATCATAACATACACAATATATATATATTTTTGAGCTCTATTTTTGGTTTCCTGTGTTTTCTTCACACACTCAGGCTCCATAGTCGAGACTACTTCTGAAAGCTCATTGTCTATGTAGCTGCAGTCAGGCGCCCTGGTCCTTCAACCGCGTTACATGTATATTCCTGAAAGTCTGTGGTGTTGTCGTGTGTAGCAGCCTGTGGTGGAAAAGCAGTCTTGCAGTGCCTCTGAGGACCCTTCTGGCCACACCTGTACCTGCTTACGAACTGGTTTGGTGACTTTGACCAGGGGCCTGTGGGAACCCATGGCACACCTAGGTTTCCACCTGTACTGACCCTTATGCAAAATAAGTGGAATTAAGACACAGTTCCAAAAGCAAACACAACTGATCAGTGCTGAGAGTGGTCCTGTTGCTGAGGTTGGGGTGATCCTGTAATCTCTTATGAACTACCTCCAACGCTTCTATGACTGGGATGCAAGTGAAGACAGATGTAACATCTCTCTCTCACTGTACATGTACTGTTTATAAAATTAGGGAAACATAACCTGCACAAACAAAATAATTTGCAGGAAAAATGTTTGACATCAATTTTGTTCGATTTGAAGAAGGTAGGGGGGCCAATTTCACTCACATGTGTTTATAAGGTTGGGGAAACCTGCAGTCAGCTGAGACCGAAGAAGTCACTTGGATGAGTGACGAAACGTTTCTCCAACTGAAAATGTCCAGATGAACAGAATCAACCTTTTGGGATTTACTTACCTGGATGATTAAGCACTAGGGGTGCAACGATACTCGTATCGATATCGATATTGAACTGTTCGATACAGTGCTTTCGGTTCGGTACGCATTTGTATCGAACAATACAACATTTTTAATTTATTTTATCAACTTTCCTTCTGACGGTGCTGTCTGTGTTGAGCGCTCAGTGGATCTGCGCTCGACAGTGCAGCCTAGGCGGAGTAGTCGAACACAGATTCACTGAGCGCAGGGCAAGCTAGCGAGACAGAAGTTAAGCTCTCCTTGCAACATGGCAAATTGAACCTCCCCCACCCTCATTCAGATCTGGCGTTTGGAACTATTTTGGTTTTCATGTGAAGTATGACCCTGAAGGTAAGTGTGTCATGGACTAAAGTAAAACAGTATGTTGGATGTGCCACGCAATGCTCAATTACATGGGTGGGAATTAGTGTGTTAGCGCAGTTAGCTCGTTAACGTGTTGGCCGTCCAGCCCCACGCACGGGGCAATCCGTGGTAGCTCGTTAATGGGGATTTGCCGTGTTGTGGCGTTAACCTCATTTCAGATTAACGCTGACAGCACTAGTGGGAACACAACGAATATGACTGCACATTTACGCCGACATCATCCTAGTGCAAAGACAAGTGGAAGCAGACAAAAACAACAAGCATGCATGCTACAAACTTTACCCAAGTCGTTTAGACAGCCGTTAGCACACGATTCTCCTTATGGGGACCTGATATGTTTAATATGCTGCTGAGAATATAGCCCAGAAGAAGCGTATAGTATAGCTTTTATTTTGGAAAGAGCCATTTCTCTGTAATAAACTCTCTTTTCCAAAGATGAGTGATTCCTCAATCAGATACAGGGCTCGCAAAAAAACTGGAAAACTGGAAAAAACTGGAAAAATTGCTAGCCCCGGGACGTCGGGCTAGCGATTTTTCCAGTCGGGCTGCCTTGCCCTGCCCGTCGGCCTATCGTAGGAAGGAAAAATATATGTCAATGCTTTTGCATTCTTTTGGAAATGTAGCTGGGTAATTATGTCATTGGCATCGGTGAGCCACTGTCAATATGTGACATATTGAAATCGCGTTTGAATTTGCGCTTGTTTTTTGCTTTCACTTTGCAATCGCGCGAACTGTGTATAGAGAGCGACAGCACTGATTGGTGAGTGATGATAATTTGCACACCAATTCCTCTGACATCATCTTATCAATCATTAGCTTACTATGCAAACATGACAAGTGAAATCTCCCGCAGCAAGCTTAAACATGTGAGAGGTTGATCGCGCGAGAATCGCTGAGCGTTTTGTGAGTGCATGTGTAAAAGCAGCAGGATATATATTTTAGTTCTGCTGAGCCAAATAAGACAGGTCAGGGTGAAGAAGTGACAGCCAAAGAAAAGCTTACCACAAAACGGAAAAGTTATGACAAATCAGACTATAAGGCAAAAAGAAAGTGCAGCTTTATGGTTTCATGGACAAAAGAATTTCTGTGGCTGCAATATGACAAGCTAAATAACCAGGGCTGCACATAAGTGGTCCGCAGGTGCGCATTCGCTGTCAAAATAAAAAACGCGCACAAGATAAGAAGTTGCAGCGCGTGTTTGCGTACATAAGATTTTCTGGAGGAGGACAGACATTTGTTTAGAACTCTTAAAGATGTCGAAGAAGCTCCTTTAAGCAATTACTTTGGTGTTCCCCCACCTCCAAAGAAACGTCAGAAGGAGTCCGAACCGCAAAAGAAGCACGTATTCTCGGAAAAGTGGTTGCAGGAGGTGAGCTGGCTTCAAACAAATGACGAACGCACAGAGATGTGGTACAGAGATGTGGTGCAGAATGTGCCGTGAAAATTTAATAAATGACAAATTAATAAAAAGGCATGAACATTTTTTTGTATCGAAAAAATATTGAACTGTGACACCAAAGTATCGAACCGAACCGAACCGTGAATTTTGTGTATCGTTGCACCCCTATTAAGGACGCATCAAGACGTTATTTTATTAAAATGTTTAAAATGTTAGCAGCACAAACAAAAATTTTTGCAGCACAAACCAGCACAAACGTAGCACAAACGTTTAACATCAATTTTCAATTGTGGGGAAACTCTATCCTGAGTTTCCCCACAACTCTACCAGCAGAAACTCTATCCTGTTTCTGCTGGTGTGCCCCAGGGTTCAGTATTGGGGCATCTTTTATTCATTATTTATATGCTTCCTCTTGGTTATATATTCCGAAAATATAATATAAACTTTCACTGTTATGCCGATGACACCCAGCTCTACCTTTCTTCTAAACCCAATTCATCCCTCCCACCTACCTCCCTCTCAGACTGTCTTATTGAGATAAGATCCTGGTTCTCCTCCAATTTCCTCAAACTCAACAGTAATAAAACTGAAGTTTTACTTGTTGGCACACCATCTATCCTAACCAAATCCCACAGCTTTTCCATTAACATTGAAAATTCTCCCACCCTTCCCTCCCCTCAGGTTAAGAGTTTGGGTGTCATACTTGATAATACTCTTTCATTCCAGTCTCACATTAATTACATAACCCGGTCTGCTTATTTCCATTTACGTAATATTAACCGTCCCTTCCTTACTCCCCATGCTGCTGCCATCCTTGTCCATAGTCTTATTACATCCCGTATTGATTACTGTAATTCCCTCCTATTTGGTCTCCCTAAAAGGTCCCTTCATAAACTCCAACTTCTTCAAAGTTCTGCAGCTTGGATCATAACCCGTACTCCATTAAGTGCTCATATTACCCCAGTTCTTCAGCAGCTTCACTGGTTGCCCATAGAAGAACTCTGATGACCTCTAGAAATTTTTGTTAATATCTTTAAAATGATAGCAGCACAAACGAAAATTTTTGCAGCACAAACCAGCACAAACGTAGCATAAACGTTTGATACCACTTTTGTTGGATTTGGGTAATGTGGGGGGGCTGGTTGACCTCTGATAACCTCTAGAAATTTTTATTAATATTTTTAAAATGATAGCAGCACAAACGAAAATTTTTGCAGCACAAACCAGCACAAATGTTTGACATCAATTTTGTTGGATTTGAAGAAGGTGGGGGGGCCAACTTCACTCACATTGATAGCAGGCCCAAGTCAGCTGCTACGTGACTGTCCCTTAAAGTTACTATACCGCAGTCACTTTGTGCAAATATGGACCTCTGGTTTTAGAATGTGTTATTTGTTTTTATCATGAAAAAATATTCGCAAAGATTACTCTTAGAACAAAATGCAGGAAATCATAGAATTCTTCTGGATAGAATTATGAAAATGAATAGTAAGAGTCCTAGTTTCCCTAGTAAACCTTATTTATATTACAGTGTGGTTGCAGATACTTTACATTTCTTTTTCCTTGCAATGAATTACAATTATAGAAAAAGTAATAAGGAGAATGTGTCATGGTCCTGAGTCTTTTGTGTTTCTTTATGCTTTTTGTTTATTCTGAGTATGTATTCTGTATGTATGATTTGCCATTTGTTAGGTTTCTGTTCTGTGCCTGCCCTGGTCCCACTTCTGTGTTCTGTCTGTCTATGGTGTCACACTGTCTGTTTGTGAACCTGTCTGTTTAGTTCAGTGCCTTGTCTGGTTCTCTGTGTCTGAGTTTCCTGTTTTATTCTGAAGGTCCCCGTCTCATGTGAGTGTGTTCAGATTACGTTTCCCCTGTCCCGTCGGTTCTGATTTCTCCCAGGTGTGTTGCCCACCTGTCTCTCATCCCCTGATTACTGCTGTGTGTATTTAAGCCCTGTGTGTTCTCCTGCCTGTTGCCGGTTCGTCTGTGGTCCACGGTGTCCTGTTCCTCGTCTCGCTGCCTCTCACCCCGTTTGGTATCTCAGGTTTGTTATTTAGTTTTCCCAGTTTAGGTTTCTTTAGTTTTGCCACTACGCCACTTTATAAATAAACATCACTAGCATTATCATCTACTGCCTGCATTTTGGGTCCTTTCTCCCTCCAACACCACACGGCTCGCCTCGGCAGCCGTGACAGAATGAGCCTTTCTAATTAGAGCCTCTGTCAATTATAGATATGCACAAGCCTGTATGCTTATGATAAAATTATATTTGAGGAAAAATTATAAAAATCTTAGTTTTTCTTAAGTCAGAGAAGGGAAATAAAAGGCATAGCAGATAAACCAACCAAGTAAGGGCTGACTGAAGTCTTCTCTTAAACAGGCCAATTATCAAGCATCTTACAAAGATTTTACATCACCTGATGATAAAGATGGGAAAGGTCATCTATCACATTCAAGATCCACCCTGTTTATGTGTTCTTGAACAAAACATCACTTCTTTATGACTACTATAGGTGCTTTTCCTATCACTGCTATAAACTCCAAATTCTATCTGAAGTTCTCTGCAGTGTTGCTGCCATTCTCAGTGTCCTTGGTAAGTGCTTTGATTCAGTCCATTGTAAAACATACACAACAGGACATATGTCTCCTGCTCCTGTTTTTGTGACCCAAAGTATCTGTCTGCCCTTCACTTCTGCGTTTCATCTCCTGATCAGCTCTTGTGACCTGCTGCCTGCCTCCGCAGTTGGATCCTATAACCTAATTAGTATCTGTGGACACTGCTTTTTCTAAACTGATACTGTGTATATGTGGCTCCCATTGCCAGTTTGGCTTCATATGCCTTTGTCATTGTCTGCATAATATCTCTTTGGCTTTCATTAACTGGCAGTGTGCCTGTGCACTGCAAGCATATTCATGTTCAACCTTAGGGTCTGCATTTGCATCAGACACAGCTTGTATTATTTTTAGGTCATTGTTCATTTGCTCTTGAAAGTGAACTGGAAACACTTGTCTTGTTGGGCTTTCTTCTTTCCTTTTCACATGTGGTGGCCCAACAAGCATCAGGTTGATGTCCAAAACCAACAGTCTAACCCTATATGTGTTTAGTACTACAATTCGTAAGATGGCCAGGCCACAGAGGCTCTTGTTTGGCAGTATTTATTTTTAAAAATCAGTTTGAACATGTTTGTGGTTTGCATGAAGTGCATGCTGTAAAACAAAATCATTTCCACATACAAAACGCAGTAAAACATTTGTGTCGTGATACTATGAACAATAGGCCTGGGAATATTAAACAATGACACACTGTACTTGTTCTCAAAAGAAGAAAGGTTCATTGTTTTACATTGCATTTTGTACAAGTAATGTCCCTTTTGGCTTCAATATAGCATATCATCTTCTAATAGTTTTCCAACACTTGTCCACCCAAAACCATAATGGATGATATTTATAATCCTGAGAAACCAGACAAATTTTCTTTACAGAAACTGCACCCTTACTACTTGCTTCCTCTTAATTTGTAGCTTCCCTGGAACTGTGTCCTTTCTATTCCTCCCCATTTCTCACCCTCTCACTTTACCCCAAGTGTTTCATTCTTTCCACCCTGCTGTTTTTGTTTGTTGTTCATATTTCCGCCAGTTTCAGCCTGACACCTCAAGGCTCTCTTGCTGTTATATCTTGTAAGTGTTTAAACAAAGTCTGATAAAACAATGAGCAGGCTTTCTTCTTTTTCATTTGAAATAAGTCCCACAGATGGCTTACAGGCTTTCTTCAAAGCAAGAGAATTTATTATTGTGAAAGCCTTATGTGGCACTTAAAATGATGAAGAGATGAATTGAGAACTTGGGACTTTTATTGTGTAAAAATGTATTTGTGCAAAACTACACAAGCCCTTTCATTTAGATGTATCACCTTTTTAATCATCCACCCAACCACTGTTCTATCTTTCTTTTCCATTTTTCCTAATGATCACTGGCCACATCTGTCTTTAATGCGATCCATCCTTGAGTTTATAAGAGTATAATATGGACTGAATTAGCAAAACACAACTGGTTTTCAGCTGTTAGCATTTTTTTAATGCATGTATGCTTTTTTCTCTCTGTTTGTTTATACGCTTGTTAGTGTAGTGTGTTGTCTGTTGCTGCTGATTTCATCTGCTCTGATCTTGTGTTTTATTGCAGCATACGAAGTACAAAATGTTCATGTTGCTGCTTCTGCATCCCAATGTGCACATGTTTTGGCCTGTCTGTGCTTCCAACCATGTTTTTGAAATGGCTTTTAAAAAGTGGGTGTAGTAAAAATCCTGAGCTTGATGATGGGAATTCTGGGTTTGTCATCAAAGAACCTCCTTGTCAGTTAATATGATAACTGACTGTGTGAACCTAACCTCCTCCTTGTCAGGTGTATATTACATAAACATACTTCACTAATTATGCAGGTACTGTGCTAGTTAGTCTGATTCATTTTGGTTAATTCCATAAACCACAAGCAGTGTTGGGGAGTAACGGAATACATGTACCGCCGTTACGTATTTAAAATACAAAATATGAGTAACTGTATTCCGTTACAGTTACCGTTTAAAAAGGTGGTATTTAGAATACAGTTACTTTGTTGAAATAAATGGATTACACGGTGGTACTTCCCTGTTTCATATGTTCGGCTATACCCTCTCTATTTTTGGTTTCCACGCCCCAAACAAAACATGCATTAAGAGGCTCTAATGTCTGTGTCTCAATCTCGCAGCCCATGTCACCCCTACTTGCGGCCCGCATAATGACGTGAAGAAATATTTTAAAAAATTATTCACAAAAATTATTTAATACGAAGGCAATAGGCAGAGTGTTACAGGCATAGCCCTAAAGAATGTAGCCTCATGGGCAGTGTAGTCCGTGCTGCAGGGAGAATGGACTGCCATACCTGTTATGTGTTTGTGAGCGAGGGAGGGAGAAAAAGGAAAAGTACGAGTTGTCACCGACCAGAAGCGGGAGATGGAAGCATGTAAATATAATAATAATTATATAATAATTTATATACGTGTGAAACAGTTTTCTGTACCTAATGTCCACCCTACTGTTACTCATTTTATATTAAGATTTAAAAATCTAGTCAGTATTGGTATGGCGAGTATCCTTTAGTTAAAGTAATAATTCACACAGCAATAGTACATTCATGTAGTTGTAAAAAGCATGATAATATAATAGGTAATCCAAAGTATTCAGAATACGTTACTCTCATTGAGTAACGTAACGGAATACATTACAAAATACATTTTGGGGCATGTAATCTGTAGTGCAATACATTTTAAAAGTAACCTTCCCAACACTGACCACAAACCAAATCCAATATAGGTGAATTCAGTTATTCTGATAACTTTGGTAGGGAAGCTAGAATGGCCCTAAAATGATAATTATTGTTGTTATCCATGAATTTTACAAAGAAAAAGGAGGAAAACATAGTAAAGCACATTACTATTTTTTGGTTAAGATGGAAGGGATGGAAGTCCCACAGGATCTTAGCTCGGTCATTCTTGACAACCCTAGGGGGCATATCCCATTTCCAGGCCATACTCGGCACAGATGTTCCTATATGCTGGCATCTTGCACCCTTATTATTATTAGTAGTAGTGGTAGTAGTAGTAATATTAGTTGTAGTAGTATCATAACTGCTGTAACAAAAGAATTTCCAAAATATGTAACAAAGAAAATATTTTAAATCTTGTAAAGTATCTGTCCAGTCCACTGCACTGTGACAATATGGAGATCCCACTGAGCTATTGGTATGTATCTGTTTGTTGCACTACTGAACTGTTGCTAATATGCAGCTATGACTTTTTTAGTTAAGGGTGCGCTCAGTCCACCAAAATGTGTATCTTGCCCTTAAAATATCAGGATTTTCATTGGATGTGACCGGGAGAGACAGCATCATAATGAGCATATTAGAAAAACAGGTCAGGCTGAGTGGTTTGTAGACAAGAGTGGTAAGGCTGAGATGTTTTGGTTGGGTAATGGATATATTGGAAAAAGCTGACAAGCAGGAAGAAAAGAGAAAGACCACAGAGAATGTTCATGGATGCAATGAGAGAGGACATACAGAAGGTTGGTTTGACAGAAGAGGATGCAAAGAGGAAAGAATGAGATAGAGACAGGAGATTTGTTGTGGTGACCCCTAACGAGAACAGCTGAATGAATAAGGAGAAGATCTGAGTACTGTACTGTACTGCATTGTATAATTCTATGTTCTAACAGGATTTTATGATAAAACCTTGTCACATTTCGAAATACATTACACATTATTGAGTGAGATTTAGTTTTTATTCTTTCAGCTACCAAAACCTAACCCCACTAATTGCATGTCTTTAGACTGCAGGAAGGACCCACACAGACACAAGGGGAACATGCAAACTCCACACAGGGAGGCCCCAGCCAAATGGTAGAATTAAACTCAGGACCTATTTGAGGCCATGGTGCTGACCCAACAATGTTTCATACATTTTCTAAATCCCCAAAATTATTACAAGACATTCCAGTGGCAATGCAACACACATTAACTTGAGCAACTTCTGTGGGATTGTTTGAGCAGTATTTAGCCCTAAACATGGAAAACAGACAAGAATAAGATGTCACAATTATCAGTTGCATATTACTTGGTTCCCCCATTTTTCCTTCCATCACTTGTCACTCATTTATTCTTGTTTGTTTTTTCCTTCACTGAACTCCATTCTAACCTACATCTACTGGTATGTTACTTTCGTCACTCTTGTCTCCTCAGTCCAACTCCCCATTTGTTCTTTCCAAACTCTTCTTATCGCTGATGTTTTTAAATGGTTTTTTTTACATCTCTCTTTTATCCTCTGCTAATTTTGTATCAATATTGTATTAACTTCCACACATTCTCATTTTTCTCTGCTCCTGTGTACCTCCTCATTTTCTCATCTCATCATTATTTCTCACTTGTTATCCTTCACTCCCTCTGGCCTTCTTCCTCACCCCTGAATTGTCACCCTTTCCTTCTCTGCCGTTTCCATGAGTTGCATTACTTTTATTCCCTACTTTTCCTCTCCATACCTGTCACTGATACTGTATCCTTGTCTGCCACTTTGATGCATTTTACCTTCTTGGCATGCAGCTCTTTCCCTAATTCCTTCTTCTTCTGTCGTTTCCACAGGGCAGGGAAATCAATCTTGTCACAACCACCAACAGGACACTGTCGTCCAATTTGTTTCTTTTATAAATGTATATACTTGAATTTCTGTTTGATTTATTTAAGAATTTGCACTATTTTCTTTCAGTTTCATGCAGTTTGCAAAATTTTAAGACTTATGACTTCTGATTATGTAATTGACAAGTTCTTAGATGCTGAGATTTTCCACTAAATTCAGAATCTATATAGTGTAGACACAATGTGAATTTCAGTATTTAGTCATACTGGTTCCTAGCTTAATATTTTAGTTAGGGATGCAGAGTAATGTGCTTGACTTTTACCACTTGTTTTGTCAAACAAGATTGTGATTCTGTGTATGAAATAAAGTTCATTGCTAAATTATAACCACATTTCACTGAAGATTCTTTGCTGGACACCTGGATGTGTTCTCCTCAAAGATCCTGTACAGCATTATTACTGCTGATGCCATTACGTCAGCTAATTGCTAGCCTACAGTGACAGTTCCAATAAATAAAACAATATTATGGCAGCAAAAAATAAATGAAAGATTAGGATGGATTGGAGTAATTCAGTACAATTTACAGAATAGTGTTACAAAGCACATTTTCAAACAAAAGGCTGCCTCTTTCACATGAAATAATGTGGTATTAAAAAAATCAAAAGGCAAGACATTTTAACGCATGAGGGGGAGGGTTTAAGTGAAAATTACTACACAAAATGTGGACAGAAAATGAGAGTGATCTGGTTGAAAGGAGAAAGTGAAAAAGATATAAAGATAAATGGTTATAAAAGAGGTGAGAAAGTCACAAAAGAGATGAACTCATGCATATATAGACAAGTGGAGATTTTATTCGCCTCCAGTTTATTACTGCCTGCATTCTCCTTAACATAAATCAGGTTGGTTTATATTGCCAACAATGCACTTACTGCTTTTTTCATAAACAATGCTTTTATGGCTTCTCACCAGATCGGCTTACTTAGCTGGAGAACCTGACTGAGTGAGATCCATACTTGTAATGTTCAGCAAGGGTACAGTTTCAACAAGAGTAGAATATTGAGATTATAGAAGAATGGAGGTGGAAGAGAGGGATGAAGAAACAAGACCAGGAAGGAGCAAGAGGCAAAATATCTGAAATACATCACCTTAAAAATAAACAGATTCAGTAAAGGACTAGATGTTACAATCCTGGACAATGCATTGCTTTTAATGGATGGCTGTTATGAAGAAAGCAACCCATAAACTTTACCAGCAGCACACATCATTGTGTGCCTCAACTTTCGTTCTTTTACCCAAGCTAATCGGCCATTTTCCCTGGTTAGGTTTAGGGATTAGAGATCCGATCTAAATTGTTAAAATTTGGGACACATTGTCAGTAGTGAACCTTGGATTCATCGGGTGTTTCGGCCATTATCACTAGACACCCTCATCCAAGGAGGCCCTGCCAGGGTTGATCAGGCCCCGGAGTGTGTCAGTGGTTTATGTTAAAATTGTTTTTCTCTTCTTCTTTCTCCTGTTTAATTTTCTAGTTTATTCTAGCTATTCACTGCAACTGAGAAATACTTACCTCTTTAGCATTTATGGAGCCTCATTTCTTCAAAGGGACAGAAAAGGTGACAGAGATGAGTAAGACAAGTAAGATAAGATAGAGAGCAGAGAGGAGAGCCGGAAGGGGGGCGCCCAATCTGGCTTCCCACACCTCCCTGCCGGATCGGGCTGTACGCTCTACCTCCCCACTGCCTCCCAGAAAAGGGAAGAAGAGCACAGGGGAGAAGAGCGGAACATTTTTCATTACTCTTTTTAGTTTTACTACCATGAGGTTAACTGCACAGTACCCAGGAGGCCCTGAGACTTCTAATGTTATGTTTTACCCTTTCGACGCCCCCTGTTGAGGCAGGCCCACCACGAGTCGATCAATCCTTGGCATGTGTATCGTGGTTAGCTGACTGCCTTAGCTGCCCGATTTATGCCAGCCCTTTTTAGCCATAGCCAGTGACTACTCCTCTCAGCAGTGTTAGCTAATTCTCTTATAGCCTCTAAGCAGTTTTGCTGTTGTACTGGCAGCAAAGCCCCTACACCCCACTTCCACCGGGCGCACCTTGATCTTCCAGCCTCTGTCCTCTGCCTCAGCTGCATACCGCAGCTTCTTACCCTCAAATGCCTCCTCAATTGCTTCCTCCCATGGTACTGTCAGCTCAATGGCAAATTTTTGGGACCAAAGGACAAGGTCTGGTCGCAGAATAGTTGTTACGATCTCTGTGGGAAAAATTAGCCTCTGATCAAAGTCAGCTTGCGTTTGCCAATCCCTGGCAACCTTCAGCGGGTTCAAGTCCAGAGTTGAGGGTCTTGTCCTTGGCTTGTCTCCCTTCCCGGACAAATGCTGATGAAAATTGACGGTCCTCTTGCTTCGTGAAGGGTTGAGCATTGATGGTTTTCCTTTTGCGCTCAACTTACTCAGCCAGTCACCTGAGGACCTGGTTGTGTCTCCATGTGTATCTACCCTGAGTAAGGCTAGTCCTACAACCAACCAAGATATGCTTGAGTGTGGCTGGGACTTTACACAGGGGGCAGGCTGGGTCCTTTCCAAACCATATCTGCAGATTTATTGGAGAAGGTAGCACATCGTATGTCGCTCAGATGATGAAACTTAAGTCTATTAGACTCCATTCCCCAGATTTCACTCCATGAGAGTTTCCTCTTTTCAACACTCTCCCAATTCATCCAGCGACCCTGCTTGGCCAGCGCTACGGCTCTAGCATGTCTGGCTGTTTCCTCCTGTCGTCGCACCTCCTCCACTACCATTTTTCGACATTCGGTTACAGAGGCCTGGAAGGGGAATCAATGTGCAGAAAAATACAAACCATTAAAGTCCCCAGCCTGTTTGTGTATTAATAAAGATTAAGATTCTTTTACTGTGCCACATGTGTTGTTTGCTGTTTTATTCTTTCATTCTATGTAGAATGTCACTAAAACATGTAAACTTATCAGCTAAATCTAAAAAGTAGCTTGGTTGCCAGAAACACAAGACACATCCTTGTATGCATCTTGTATTGGGATTTTCCTCCTCCTCCCTCCAATGCTCCATGGTAAGTTCACATTATTTACATGCTGCTCTGTTCGTTAAAATACTTATTGCAAAGCAACATTTTGTGAGGCTTGGCTCTAAACATGCAGGGTGGGAACTCAGTGATGGTTTACAGGACAGAGTCAAAATTCTAAATAAACAAGCACTGTGGAAACTATCATCAACCACAAAATTAGCCATGCATTTGTTTAGGTGCTAAATATTAAATTTAACATAATTTGCAATTGAGCTGATGTTGCAAACCATAGGAAATTGTGTTGTGTGATTAATTTAAATATTCTCCTCCAGTTTAAGAAAATACCAACTAGGCAATGTCATGGCATGCATATTTGTTGAAAACATGACAAAGGGATGTTTGACAAGAATAACTAGTGCCGTTCATAACTACTTCACAGCTTGTCGGAAGACAAGCAAGAGGAGAAAAACTGCTGGAGATGAGAAAAAGTCTTAACAAGAAACAGGTTTCCCATAAAATCTTGTTTTCACCTTGACCTGACAGCACCCAGCCATAGTCCTGACTCCTACAGTGAAACTGGTTCTCTATTCTGCATGCACACACTCAACTTGAAGGCTGCATAGTTGCAATGCAGAGGAATGGTGGGAAACATGTGACTTTTAACCCCTTGGTCAGGGTCACGGCCAGGCCATTGGAGACCTCAGAAAGAATGAACATCATGAAAATGATCAGACCTGACAGCCTACTTTTTACCCTGACAGGAAATCAAGTGGATAACTGCTCCAAGCTTCCAATGATTGTTAGACACACATTATTACCTGCCTTTAAAGACACAGTAGGAGCTGAAGTAGATTAAAGAGCTTCACAGGAACTGTTAGGGGATCAGATTCCACATTAAAACCTGCCTGGTTTTGTTTAGATGTTTAAAAATCTTGCATAAAATGCATTATACTACCATATCTTCTTTCTTTATCCACCTCTTTATTCCAGATGCAGATTGGTTGCTAGTTTTTAAAATATTTCCTCAGCACACAGCTTCCTGTTGCAATATATATTTAAATGTGCTTACATTTGCTTCACAAGCTACAGTAAGAAAGTCTGAAACCTCTAAGTCCATTAAGTTCTACTGTAGCAATGCCATTGAAAATGGATGTATATCTGGCTTTAGGCTAAATCGACTTTGCCAATATACTGCTATCTGCTGTAGCAGACTGTGTAGAAAGTCTGCAGTACATATTAGTGATTTACTAGGCTATTTACAATGCTCCCACAGCCACCCTCCCTCAGACTGTAACTCAACACTACATTACAGGTTCAGCCGCCTGCTTATCTGAAGTCATAATGAAAGTTTGGGTTCCCTTTATTTAGATGACCTATCTTTGCTCTCCAGGAAAAACAACTTTGGTTTACGCTCAAGGATGTTTTTTTAATGATGAAGTTAGATATGCAGATGTTATGATGAATTAGGCAGCCCGCTGCCCACTTGGTCAACATACAAACATTCACATATGCAGAAGTCTTTAATCATTAGCACAGCACAATTTTTTTCATCATCAAAATCAGAGTTACTAATAAATGTGCTCTTCACTGTATTATACAACCATTAAACAGTTCAAAAGGACAGACAGTGACAAGGAGAAATACTATGTTGGGTTTGAAAACTAAGCAGTACCCTTTTCTGTAATTAATTTTAATAGTGTCAATACATTTATTTATTTATTTATTTTGTTTGTGAGGATTCTGACTGACTTAATTCAACATCTAGACTAGCCACCTCAGCTACATGCATACTTTTGTGCCAAACCCATGACCTAAACCAAAATTTGTTCTGTGAAATCAGTGACACCAGAAATGTCTCCATTTACCAGAAAAGCAAAACTCAAAATGCTCTTCACATACACACAAAGACACATACACAGAATGCACGTGTTTCCTACAGTCTGTTTATCACCTTGCAGACACAATTCATGCTTTACTAGCTTCAGGGGACTTGATTTTAGAGGAAAAACACTTTATGATACCCATATCCACCCACATACACAAAAGCATGAACACCTGCAAAACACTGCTCAGGCATACTGCACACCACAAAAAAACAAACAAACAAACAAACAAACAAACAAACAAAAAGAAATAAACACTATGCATTCATGTGTACAGAGACACACTTATGCATATAGGAACACCAGTTCTATCAGTAACAGTCAAAATATCCTGAGGAAAAAACATCTCAAACAAACTTCCAGGTGGATGGACATGCACTACGTTGTGCAAAATGGCTTTTTTGATATGGTTTGACATTGTGGAACAATATGTGATTTACTTACAATTTAACTTTCACTAAGTTTGAAGTTAAAATTCAAACAATTCAAACAATGCCAAGATGGATCAAAGCAGCCGTGGTGTGTCTCCTGTAAGAAACTTTTCAAATAAGACTATTTCACCAGGGTTTGCAAGAATGATTAAAGTTTGTACTTTGTACTAATTTCTACTAGAAAGGCTCTTTATCTATAATTTTCATGTTTCAAGACAATGATCAAGACAAATGATCTTTTGGTGTTACTTAGCTGCCAGCGGAGAAACAAGGGAAGTTGTTACACCTGCGGCAGATGATGGAATGGTCAATTCAGTGTAAAACATTTGCCAGGTACACACATAAACACAGGTGCATACATTTATAACAGCTTGTGACCAAAAGTACCCACACATGCAATGGTCAGTGTATAAACACACACAGGTGCACGCACACACAGGCAAGTCATACCCAGCATTCATAGTGCTAAATACTCACACATGTACACACTTTCCATTGCAGATATTCATGCCAAATAGACAGCTCATTCCCTTGTGATGCCGAGAGTCCAAGGGAGTAAGTCTGAGATCTGTATCAGGGCATTTAAATCAGAAACAGGTGCAGGCATGCTGTCTTTTGTGCTTTCTTTGTGCAAAAAAAAAGCTCACACACAGGCACTCACACACACACACACACACACACACACACACACACACACACACACACATGCATATTTGCACATGTTTTTTTCACTATAACATTATCCAGAAAATCTGTTAACTCTATTTAAGGATAATTGAATTATCTCCGAACTCTGACCTCAGTGTAGATGTCCTTGTTTGTTACACAGGAAATTGTTTCAGTACCATTAAATAGTTTCAAGTCATACCAAGATTAACTTAGTTCACAGTGTTTTAAATTAGTCCCATTATTTCTTAATATATATTATTTATGACAATGGCTGGAGCAACCAGATGGCTGACAGGCCAGCTGATGTTTATTGTGTCTCTCCCTCATATTCCAAGGTTGGCTTGAGTAGCACAGTAATATAGCAACCTGTCAGGGCAAGCAAGGCAAGCAGTGCTTGTCTAGTGAAATCTGGGCAGTTAAAACCTGCAATCTCCTTTCATCTCAAAGTGTTCTGTCATAAATGTTTTCAAAAAGCCACTACAAATATAACTTCATAGATACTAGCATAGGTGGTATAAAAGATTGATATAGCTACCGTGACATGACTCGTTGATTTCTGAAATCCTCTTTTCAGGCTTCAAAATTAGCTTTTCTGCTGTCACTATCTTGGTGGGAAAATACGGTTATGATGACGAAGGTGGGTTTGACTATGTAACTGCATACTCATTGGCTATTGTCCGGTGATTGATAAGTCATTAGTAAATTAAATTTCATACCACAGATAATCCTCCATTTTGAAACTCTGAAAATAGTGTGGCCAAGATTTTCAAAATAGACTTAATTTTTTATTTAAAAGTGAGCGACTGAGCCCGTAAAGTTGCAGGGAAGTCTTTACAGAGGTCAAGACATAAAGTCGTCTTTCCACAGACTTCCACAGGACTTGAACTTCTTTGGCACCCACAGCTATCACCATCTGCTGGCCTTTAAATAGAATGCAGGTTTAAGACACTTTCTCAGTGACTTAACCCGGAATAGCTAAATCCAAACATGTTTGTTTGGGTTTTTTCATTTCTGTGAGTGCTGCCGATTAAACAGAATATAAACTACTTAAAATGAACTCAACCTTAAACATCTACATCAGTAATATTGACCAGTTATGGGGAACTTTGTTTGTTTGCGTTAACTAGTAAAATCCTTTAGCTTTTTATCAAACCTTTTTATCAAATTTACATTTTATAAACTGTCTTTGGCATCTTGGGACAATTACTGCTTTGTGTAGTCCATCATTCAGTGCAGTGACATTGCCATGATCCTTCCCTTGTACTCACTGGCAAACATTGACAGTTTTGTTAGAAGGGGGGTACCTGACAGTTTGTCTCTACGAGAAGGATCATGATCCAGTTATGGACTCAAGAAGCCAAAGAGCTACTGCTAAATCACCTAGCATTCTCTCTTTACTTAAAAATTCTTCAACCATTTCTTTCTTTGACACTAATTGGATTTTGTGATGAAATAAGAAGATGAGAAGTCCTTCATCTCCCCATTTGGCTTTTTCTTAGATCAAAATTTCTTTCCACTCAGCCATACACATTTCAGCACTTCTCTTTGAATCCCACTTCTCATGCACACTGACTCTCATTTTTAAATTGCTTCTTTATACCTCTTTTACAGTTTCTCTTTTTATTTGCTCAAAAAAACAAATTCTGTCACACTTTTATTGCATTTTCTGTTGCTTTTCATATTGCTGCTCAAATCTCTCTGTGCTCACCAGCTACCATCCATCTCTTCACCACTTGAAAATCTTTCCGCTTCATACTCCAAACCTCATACCAGTTCAAATCTAAATGCTAATGACAGTTAAAGTCCTTGACCCTTCCCTTCAGCGATCTTCCTTACTGTTGAATTTTGTATGATGGAAGAAAAAGGAAGTAAGAGAGGAGAAGCAAGTTTATTGTGGAGGGGTTAAAGGCTACCAACTCATTATTAAGATCTGACAGACATAGAAATGGAGAAGGCGGCAGACTGACAGATTTTTAAAAAAGTCTTTTATTAGATTAAAAATGTGTATATAGTATACATAAATGTGAATTTGAATGCTTAGATAAGAGTTTAGGGTTGTGGGGTTCAATATACGCCCACTCTTTTGCTTGTGGACCCTATATAATATTTAAAGTTCTCGGCGCAGTGGGTTATTGGGCAGTAGGTTAGATAACCCATAGTCAAATTATTTCTGAAGACATTAAAATTATATTAAGGTCTAAAGATAGAAAAATAAAACAAAAAAGGAAGAAAAAAAGTCAGGAAGGTTACTGACTGCAGACATTTAGAGTTATTGAAGTGTGTTCGTGTCTGTGTGTTCAGTTCCAAGTGTTGTTGTGTATGCATGGTGTGTGAATATTTATGTATTCAGCTTTGTGTCATGTATTGAGCAGAATATTCTTTAAGCAAATGACCTTCAAAGGCAGTTAAATGACAGGTAGAATCACAGCCCTTTGCTTTAATAATGAACCAACTGACATTTGAAGATCAGATCAGGAGCTGCATTACTATTAGGACTGAAATGTAAGCAACTTTATTAATGTCTTGTCTAATGAAGAAATTTGAAGCTCTTAATGAACTACTCTAAAGTAAGTTCTGTTGTAAATTTCTTCTTGGGCTTTGAATCATTGTTATATTGCATGACCTAATTTCAGCCAAGCTTGGACTACTAGAATACTTTGGTATAAAGAGGAGTTGATGGTTGAATTGGTGACTCCAAGGCCTTCACCACTGTTTTTGAGAATTGGTATGAGATTTTTGTGTTGATATGCTGTGTTTGTTTGTTTGTTGTTCCAAAATTAGTGCTGTGCATTGTGGCAAAACATCTTCACTTTAGACTAGAAATCATGCAGTTTCCTCAGATGCAACTTTGGAAAACAAAGCTGTGCTCCTTTTATAGAGGTGGTTGCACTTGATGATCAGTGAGCAGTGCAATTGATTATCAACATTTACATTTGGCTGTTACTTATCCTCTTAATCCCTATGGAAATAGTAATGATGTGCTATATGACTGTTGTTAAACAAATAATGACACAGTGTAATATGTCATGTCCAAATTTTAGGACCTGCTATGGACAAAATCATTTTTAATATGTTCTGATACATAAAATCTCAGAGTATATAAGGAATGTACTTTATTTGCACAACCGCAATATAGGCACCATCAGCCTTACCTATAAAAGAAGCAGCTTATGGATAGTATGTATTTTTCATTGTTCATTAATGCTTTAATGAACTAGATCATGAATGGTCCCTCTCTTTTTCTTTCTTTCTTTTTTATATTTGAGAGCATTTGTCACTTTTAGAGAGAATTGAGACTCAAATAACTAAATAATAACAATTTCTGTTAAATCTTTGTTCTATAGAAAGATGTCTCAACAGAAATAAAGGTAGAGTTATGCAACCGCACAAGTAGCAAAAAATACACCAGTCAAAAACACCCCAACAGTGCTAAAATTCAATATAATTCACAGGTACTAGTAATTCCAGACTGAATCCTCTATAGCACATAAAATTTCTTCTACAGATCAGAGACTTGGCAGAGACTTAAGCAGTATTCCTCCATCCTAGAGGAAAGAGCTTTTTTAGCAGCATAGCTACCAAATATATAGTACTGTGTATAAATTATGAATGTTCGTTATTTGATATTAGTCATTAGAAGTATCATTTGGTAGGCTTCAGTAAATGCACTGTTTGGCACATACAGTATCTGCCCATGTTGAAATGTACAATTAAAAGCTGTCAAAAGGCTCATTATAGTGTAGCTCACTTTGTAAAGGCAAATAGCAATAAATAGCTGAAACTTAAATTTCAGAGCCCCAATTCATCAGTGTTTTATATACCAGCTTCCTGTTATTGTTTTTGTTGTTATTGTTTTTAATGAACTGTGAAAATTAAATTAATGTATGTTATTACATTCATTTCTGAATCAGGCTTTTTCTTTTTCATTTTGTTCTACTTGAATCATTTGCTGACAAATCAAGCATTCATTGACTGTTTGGATTATTTTTCATTGTAATTTTATGGTTGTCTGCCACAAAGTAATACATTATGCTGTGTAGCCTAGACATTTGAATTCTTACCTATTTTTAACACTTTATTCTGTTATCTTCATACACGCTGATGTATGATTTTAAATAATCTGGGATAATAATTCTAGCACAACATTTATAATCATAAACAACTACACTAAGCTGATCTCTTTTTCAGTGTTCAAAAATAAATCTTACAGATTAAAAATGCAATCAAGAGCACTCCAAGTTCTTGTCAGCAATAATTAAGAACAATTACTGTTTACAGAGCATGAAATAGTTCCATAATAACATTTGCATTTTAAAAAGATGACTTCTCCATCTTGCATTAACCGCATGCCTATGCTGTCTAAGAATAATAAATTGTTTCAAGGAAATCAACAATATCAATTTGCAGAACAATAAGTCTTTCCAATGATACCCTGCAGCCCACTGTGTAATCATACAGTGTGATTCCAACTACATCATTATTTTACATTATATGCATTTTTTTTCTTATGTTCATCATGTTTAATCAATGTCATTAATTGATATCGTAATTAATTAAACTAATTTCTTCTTGGCACATACACCACGTTGTTGGCTGCAGCTTCATCTCTATGTTATGTAATCAAGAAAAAAAATATGCAGATTATTATGGTAATGAGAGAGCCAGATCCTTGTGATAGAACAACAGCCAAACAATTAGGTTAGCTTCTTCAATTCTTTGCTGTCAACAAACTATTTGCCAATGAATGGGCAGCACTAAAATTCAATAAACAATGGATATGGGTGTAAATATATTTATATTTCAAAGTATGTGGGAATTTTATAGATAGATCGTGTGTGCATGCTGAGCTTTCAGACATGCTTTACTGAGACGTGAATTTTGGCAGTGACTAGGGATGGGTATTGATAAGATTTTCACGATTCCGATTCCATTTTCGAGTCTGTTTAACGATTCGATTCTTTATCGATTCTCTTATCGATTATTTTTTTTAAAAAAAAGGAGAACACTAAGGTCAATTAGCTTAGATCTTTGTTTTATATCTTCTCTTTGAACAAGATAGAAATTTAGGAGTAACATGGCCTTACAAACCCAAAAGTGAGATCTTAACAGATCCAACCTACGGCTCTTCAATGGGGTGTCACAGGGTCCCCAGGAAAAAAAATTGTGAATGTAAAATAATAAAATAAATATTCTTCTGTAGCAATTACACAAGAATATCCAATAATGTCCCTGCCTACAATTAAACACATTCACTTACCGAAAATCGGGGCATCTGCTGTGGCAAATGGGTGCAAGCCTTTGACCACAAACTTAGTCACTGCTCGGTGACATTCGTCTATCCTGGCCTGAAAGGAGACGCTACGGTAGACTGCAGCGAGAACTGCCAGCATCTGAGCCAGACTCTGTCTGTCTCATCATGGTCACCTAAATGCACAGTAATGGCAGGTTTTGTAATAAGGCAGATCGCGCTAACATAATATGCACT
This sequence comes from Neolamprologus multifasciatus, assembly GCF_963576455.1. Taxonomy (NCBI): domain Eukaryota; kingdom Metazoa; phylum Chordata; class Actinopteri; order Cichliformes; family Cichlidae; genus Neolamprologus; species Neolamprologus multifasciatus. The sequence continues at coordinate 30,365,876 of NC_140445.1, read as the reverse complement.
GTTAGTTGATTATTTACCTGCCGTATTAACGGGAGAGGACGTGCAAACGTTACCGCTGCTGCTGGGTTGAGATTCACGAGTCCGGAGCAGAATTAAAAACACGACATTTATTTAAGGTTATCGCGCGTTTTGTGAGCAAATGCTTTTGCATATTCGTAGTGTTTCCTCCCTTAAATGAAATATCTACTTTGCAAGTATTGCAAGTTGCCCTGTTGTCATCCGTTCTCGTAAAGTATAACCAAACTTTTTAGCGTTTGAGTCGCCATGTTTCCTGCCAGGTAAATGACGCTCCGCAACGTGGTGACGTCATTCGGGGCGACTGGAATCGATAAGGGAATCGTTTGCAAAAATGGCAAACGATTCCAAGGAATTGAAACAGTGGGAACCGGTTCTCAACAAGAACCGGTTTTCGATACCCATCCCTAGCAGTGACAGTGCATGTAAAGAATACATTTCTGGAGATGAAGTACAAAAGTGAGGAATATCCAGTGGTAAGAAAAGGCAAACTGCAATTAGTATTTAGACCATACTCCCTGATAGTTTTAAGTGCAATTAAATGCAGTGATGTAATGACAAATTTGAACAAAGTGTCTCAAAACTGAATAATGTGATGATTGATTTTGTATATTTTATGCCCTGTCAAATGCTTCCCGTAATAAATGTCAATCATGTACTCAGTTTAACAATAAAAGACTAACGACACCTATATTGCAACTCTTGCTTGCGCTGCCTTCCAGTGTTACATTACGTTTGTTCTCCAGCCTTTAAGGTACAGAATCATGGGCTATAATATGTGGGCCTGATCACAAGTACAGTCCACACCTGTTCACAACCATAATGAAACATTTAGTCAAGTGCCACATAACTTTTAACAATTAGCAGTGATTGTTGCAATGTATGATTTACTGTGGATTTTAACGCTTAGGTCTAAGCATTAAAATCAGAAGTAATGCTATGCTATTTTGTGTATTTAGGGATCTATTGCAGTTCAACCATCTGGATTTTCATTCTCATTTTTGTATGAAAGCGAAAAGTTAAGTCAGCAAAAATTTTGTTACTTTGTGTTTCCCACATTCAACCACTTTTAATAAACATCTTATGTTATTTGTGGATTTGCAAATCAACACTGCTTATGGTGTGAATGCAAAAAAATAACAGATACTTGTTTGCACCATGATGCATGAGGGAAACTAAACCTCTAACTTACATGTGTTCCCCATACACTCAAACATTTGTATATCATAAATTCTCTATTGCTTGAGCTTAATTGGACCATTAATTTACACTGAAATCTAAAGTGGCTGCAGACGGTTTTTACTATTTCTCTAGTAGACACTAAACATTTTCATAGAGGAAAAGAAAAAAAGACCAGTTTTTGTTTGTTTGTTTTTTTTGGAATCATTTTCAGCTTGAGAAACTCCCTCAATACCGTCAGACCGTGTTAGTTGTTTGTGTATCCATCTGTATTGCCTGAGCATATGTGATGCTCTGTCGGGGGAGGGGGGGGGGGTGATCCCTACTGCCAGATTAAAGGCCAGATTGGTTGAAGTAAACCAGAAATAATCCGGTATTGCACCACCGTGACATCATTGGGGTTTCAGGAGAATGAGGGAACAGTGGAAAAAATAAAACAACACTGTAAAGCAGAGGGAATTAAAAAATGGACATCCACACTAAAGTAATTTTCATCTTGCTATTGTTCTATTTTATACCCATTTCTCCTTAAAAAGAAATATATAAAACATTTAAAATTATCAACAAACTGTGAAGAAAATATGGTTTTGCCATCATTTCTGGGACCTCTATATGTTTTGCTGAAGAGATCTACTGCAGCACACTACAACTACTACTTTCTACTGAAGTTAATAGACTTAATAATATACTTACCATCTGGCAGTGTCTCATAGCGTCTTTTGATGGCTTTCTCAGGATGTAAATGACAAAGAAAAAGGTACTTATCACTTTTTACTTCAAGCAACACTTTACTGTGTGCTTTGAAACAGCTTCTAGCTGGCATGCACACACATCCACTCCAGCAGATACCTCTTACCCAACTACACTTTAATATACTGGTTAGGGTTTGAACCACCAACCTTTTAAGTAGCAAGCAACTCATCCCACCACTTGAGCCACAGGTGCCTACTGTGTCTGTGGTTCAGTATAGATTGTTTCCCACTGCCTTCCAGTCAGAGTGACTATACTAATGGCCATTTCATATGGACAATGGAGCACCTGGTGTTTTTTCATTTACATTGGGAAGAGATATACAGCATATAAATCAAAAACTAGCTTGCGTGAGCATCTGCTTGAAATATTTAATCAGTCTCAGCTTACTACTGGGATAAGTCCTCCCGTACTATGTGTAATGCTGGAAGTTTTAATATTGCAGCTGTAACTCACATCCCCTAACACTGCTGCTTATAAATGACTAAAATTCCACATATTTCTCAATTTCCATGATATGAATGAACAACTTTGATAAGACTGGAAGTTACACATTTAATTCTTTAATCTATGAATGTTTAAAGTTGACTATGCAATTTTTTTACTTGTTTTAGAGTGATTTTTACCGTCACCAGAACGTGTGGTACGTGCATGTTTTATTGGTATGTGACTCATTAAACTAGGTTTGTGGCTGCATCCAGCTGTAATATATTCCATTTGCAATCCCAGAAGAGTGGCATGATGAATGAGCATTAAACAGAGTGAGATGTATTCCAAAAAACATTTAGGCTGCCACCAGACAGTGGCCAGACACGGGAAAAAAACAAAACAAAACAAATAGCAAATTATGAATGACAATATGTTTAAAAGCAAACACATTTACGTTTTCCAATAAATACTTATGTTCACTGTTTTGGAAATAATATAGAATTAATGGGCTTGCTCCACCACCCCGCCTTGACATTTTGAAGCTAACTTTTTTTGCAACTCTATCTTGCATCTTTACAACATTGTGTTGTTGTAGTAGTTGTTCCTACAGTAGGTGTCTCAAATTTTGCATACATAAGTATGCAAAATTTGAATGCATGCACAACATAAGTATGTGCATGCATGCACGCAACCACTCACATACACACAACATTTCTCCCACTGAAAACGCTACGTCCAGATGAACAGAATCAATCTTTTGGTACTCACGCACACACACACAGAGGAAGATAGAAGCAATCTCAGCCACATTATAGATGCTAGCAATAAGACATGAAAAAAAAAACTAAAGACAGTGGGACTCCTAATATTAAAGGACAGAAGAAGGAGAAGAGAAAGAATAAGATGTTCCAGGGGGTCAAACTAAACAATGTTTAGAGTCTTTCATTTTTCCTCATCAAATACTAATTTGCATTTTCATATTTCCTTTTTTTTTTCTCTTTTTTTATTTTCCTCTGGGCAACAGAAACACATGAAACACACAAATTCATATCATTATCAAGTGGTCATATGAATCCACTTATTGCTGTCTCCCTTGCTTGTTTGTAATCCCCATTGTCTCATTTTCTCGTATTCTATTCACTTGCAACAGTGGGAAATATACTTTCTCCAAAATACAAAATCTCTGTAATTGACATGTTCATCTCTTTTCTCTGGTTCCTTTCTTTTAAGTCCTTCAGGCAGCCAATGCAATAACTATTTTAAATTGGGTTACAAATATTCCCTGTTGGATGATATTAATATCCACACACACAGTGTATGTGGGTGTAACATGCATCCTGAAATGCATAAAGAAAGTAATATATCACTTACTTCTTTTCATACATCCATAAAGGCAAATGGGCTCACTGGATAGCTTGATACAATATATAGTGTCTACAAAGATGTTAAAATGTTAAAAAATAAATAAAAATTTATTGGAGAAAAAAGAAATGTTTACAGCCTGTTTTTTTACCCCTCTACTCTATTGAGGGGTAAAAAGTGTATGATTTTTCTTTTGATTTCTTTCTCTCTTTTTTTTAGCTTCCCCATGTAAACTTTATAAAGGGCACGGCTGCTTTAACTGACAGATGGAAACTCACAGAGGTGACAAATGCCAGCAGCCATTTGCTAAGCTTCAGCTCAGCGTATTCATGTGACAGTATAAAATCTTTTAGAGCATTAATGCAATTATCTGATTTCTGTATGGTTAGCTGTACTAACAAGAGGAGTTCTCCAGTTTAGATGAGTGAAACTGTAAGCTACTTAGCACTAATTAGGAGCTCTCTTTGTATGTGTGATGTGTTAATGCATTCTAAGGATGCACATGGTTAAGCTAGTTTTCATTTTCATTAACTGAAATCTTAGAGTTCCACCCTGTAATCAAAATATTGTCACCTCTGCCTCCAAAAGCACAACATAGCAGGATGGCAAATGTTGCACCCTCAGAGAGACATGACTCCATTCTCCTTTTGGCAACACAAACACCAACACTGAATGTTCAAAAAGGCAGTTAACAAACAAGTAAATAACATAATGATGGCTATATCTGTGTTTTCATGCTGGCCTTAAACGATCTGAACAAAAATCTGTGAGATCTTAGACTTGAAATTGAAATTCATCCTCTCAGGATCATAAATGTCTATACAGATGTAATAGCAAGCCACCATCTGTACCCAAATAATGGACAGGAAAATAAAAACCTTCAGCTTGAGTGTAAACATGTCTGTCACCCTTTTTCATGCTTCGTGTTTGACACTGTCATCCATCGAACCAAAGCAATCTTGGTAAAGATAGGACACAGTAGCAATGGAGTGAGTGAAATATGATAATGGGCTGATGCTAGACAACCAGGCAGACTATTACACGTGATCTCTCTCTCTCTCACACACACACACACACACACACACACACACACACACACACACACACACACACACACACACACACACACACACAAGCAGACTTGCAAGGGAGTGCTGTGAATGGAACCTAGTTGGAAAAAGAAAAAAAAGGGTTTGGGGAATAAACTGACCCACTAAATGACAGAATAAACAAAAAAGGTCTTGATTCACTCCACATTCCTTTAGCATTGGATAACTATTTATTTTTTTCCTTGGATACTGGCTGCTTTTTGAGACATTTTTAGTCCAGTCCCTGTAACAAAACATTAACTGTGAATTTTTATGCAATAGTTATTATTTTGTTAGGCCACTTAAAACTTACCCATGAATCATTCAAGCATAAAAAGGCACATGACTTGTGAGCCCAACTTATCAATAAACTAATTTTAAATGGTGTCTTTAGGCACTTTCTTACTAGCAGCTTGTCACATAGACACATGGTTTGGCCCCATTTCTTTAACTGAGTCATTGAAAAAAGAACGCAGAGTTTCACAGCATTAACAATTAATTTTTACACATTGCAGTTAGCTATTAGAAGAAAACTTGCCGGACAGTTGGGGTCAGAAGTTTACATACACTCATTATGGGTTCAGTGATTTTTTTGATCTGTTCTTTTTCCACAGTGGATTGACTTAATGGCTTGAATGTTCTTTAATTAATACAGGATCAAAAGTATGGCTATACACTCAAATAAATACATATAACCCTACTAATATTTGATTAACTGTTACATAACAAGTTTCGGCTTGACCACACACTTTTGGAAGTCATAAACAAGGTTCTGGCAAAAATCTGACTGGATGGAGTACATGCAGAAACTGCTCCATTCAAAAATCATATCTGTTTGTTTTGCAGAACAAGAGGGTATATTTTATTATTTCACACGTCCAACAATATCTCATTTTTAATGTTGGACTTTTTAAAGCTTTACCTTTTATTTCACATTACCATTATTATTACACAGAAGTCAAATTATAGAACAATTTAAAAGCCTAAGACTCCTCAAAGAAACGTAATTCATGATAACACACTACAGATATTGAGTAGATTACAATAAGGAACTACATCTTATGCAACTTCCAATTCAAAATAGTTTTAAAAATTCTTTTTTTCCCTTTCATCTGGTATTTCAATTTCGATAAGGTCTCATAAGGATACTAAAATACCATTTTATTCATTGATGTGAGATGACTAGAATGGTAAGTCTTTTTGGTTACTTTGATAGCAATGTTTTAAAAAGAGCTGCTGTGATGTAGTCTGTGAGCAAGAGACAGAATTTTTTTTTTTTCTGTTTTACAATCTGCAGCCGTACAGGGAGACAGACATTTGTCAGAGATATTTACCTGTCAGACTGTAGACACCCAAACAATCTCTGGTTTTGTAAATGGAGTGAACAGAACCACTCATCAAGATTCCTTGGGCACTTTTGACAGAAGGTTAAGGGAGACAAGGTACGGGAAGTGTAAGGCATTGTTTTCAAAAGCATAAGCTGTACGCGTGCAGACTTTGCCCCCCCCCCCCCATTTTTTTACAGGATGGTCAGCCCGTACATGGATTCATCCCTCTCAATAAAATTCTACTGATTTATTGGCAATGTGTACTTAATTGTGGGAAACACTGTGTAATTTCAGGGGCGTTGTTACGATTAGCTAGATTCTCAGTAATGTTGGCTAGAGTCTTATGAAAAAAAATATATCTAGTCACATAATGATTTGATTATGTCAAAAAAAAAGAAAGCTATACAGTATGAACCCTTCTTCCTTTCAGTTGTTGTGTGTTTTCTTCTGAAGCTGTGCCACAGCAAATGACTAGCTGTTGGTAACTTTTGATAGATGTTTTCCTCTAATGCATGGGCCAAACCAGATTTCAAAACAACCAAGTAAGGCAAAATGATAACACAAAATTTAAAAAGGAAATGTGTGTCCCCAGTTGATGGTTTGTTATGATTGCTGAGTGAAAAATTCAGTCAGTGATGTTAGCTACCCCTCTGACTTCCCATAGCTTTTTGATGCATCTTCTTTTGTTTCACAGCGATGCATAATATTATATTTAATGTCCCTGTAAAGGTTACATGTATCCAAAGTTTAAATACCTAGCTCTGTCTTCTAGCACTATCAAAATTGTAAATATCCCAAACAGGTTATTCACAAGATTAATAAATAAATAATGCTAGATCTTCAGAATGTGGGAAATGTCTAATTTTAATAAACATTTGTATAAAATAAGCTAAAACTAAAATGGTCTTTCTTGCAAGATGTCATGAGATGGTTAACTGTGTCAACATTCTGATGAAACACAAGCGACAAAAATGCTGACCATTAAAAAAAAAAAAAAAGCTTCGACAAGCAACATTTTTTTTCAAGACCACCCGAGGATGGACTTACTTACACCGGCCATGACAGCCAGCAACATGTTGGTGTTCTGAACCTGTAGGAATTATTATGTGAGCACTCACCTTCAACTGGATCTTAGCTACACATTAAGTCTCAGGACCACTTTTGTCTGACTTCTCTGTAATCAAGACCACATTCTGCTGTGATAACAGACGCACACATATGGATGACACATTCACGAGGTGAAAAAAAACACTACTATCTGGTATCTATTTAAATCTCTGTATTTGAATCTCTAACACATCTCAGATCTAATCTTGACCATTTGGGCAGGAGTAATTTGGAAGATCATTGAAAGGCGATTCTCCCAGTTCCAAGTGTGTTGAGCATAACTATGATCTGGCAGGTTGAAGAATTGCAAGTCTACGAGAAGACTACATCTGGGATGAGCTGAAAGATAGAAAATAAGTTAGTGCCTGTGGGATTACAGGAGGTGGCACAGAGTAAATTGGGGGGAAGTGAAAGAAAGAAAGTTAGGAGTGATGTATAGTGCTTGAGAGGCAGAGGAGTGGATTCACACAGGATGGGAGTGGTGACATGGTGATTGTAGATGTTACTTCCACACTGGCACCAACTGTGATGTGGAGACAAATGTAGGGAAGTGCAAGGGAGATTGAAAGTCTAGGAGGTTATCTGTCAAAGCATCTTCTCTCAGCTTCCTGCAGTCCTGTAGCCTTACCACCATTTAAGGCACCCAGGGGGAGATGGCAACATAGTGAGGTGTAGGAGTGTAGAAGGTGAATGGCATAGCAGAGACAAATGTGAGACTATAGCTGTCTGCAAAGATAGAGAGTTAGGTAAGCACATAAAAGTATGAGATAAGGAACTTGTTCATTAATTAGTAAAAGCTGATCCCACAGAAACACATGGAATGAGTGCAACCTACTAAGAAGCAACTAAAGGTTTGTGGCACATATTTTGTCAAATTGTGTGTAACAACAATGGAAGAAATGCCAATGGAAAGGCATTTAGCAACTTGGTGTGGTAGACAAATAAGAATAAGAGTGAGCAGAGCCTTGAGCTATTTAGATAATCATTTTGGTTTGAAGCAGTTTGGAGAAGTACACAGAAGTTCAGTCATGTTTAAGCAAAAAAGGGCTTATGCAATAACTGCTTTCAAAAGTCTTAATATTTTCAGTGATGGTAAAAGAACTGGCTGAGAAGGAACTTGTAGAAGAAAAAGTTACTTTCTATGTTGTTTTCATATTTCATTTCCACATATTGTGTATTACATAATGTTTTACATTTCACATACTTTTGTGAGGTTGACTTCTGTGAATTGGTTCAAATACGTTGTGGCTGCTAGCCTATTATCCCCATCAAGGTTGCATCTTTGTCAAATATTGCACTCTGTGCTATGTTTGGATCGCTAACTGAAAATTCATGTTCTCATCCTTGGGACTCATTGCATATTTGTGGAATGTACAAGCAACTTGTTCAACCCAAATTTTATTTCGGAAGATATTGTTGGAGGGATCTGCAAGCAAAAGATATGCGAATCTGTAAAGTTTAAATTAGCCAAATGCCATTTTCTTATTATCCATGATACATTCATACACTGCTTTATGAAACAAAGTCACAGAGGTTTGTATAAAGTGTGAAAATCAGATTTGCTATCACTGCACTGATCATGAAAGGCTCAGTTGTGTGTTTAGCTGTCCTTAGGCAGCAGTTTGGTTGACTCGCCAGTCTTTTAATAGCTATTCATCTTCCTTTCATTAGAGTTCAATAGAATAAAAGAAGCTGGTTAACTGTGTTATTCACAGTTAGAACAAATGGCTACCAGTAGGTTTGGATCATTTCTAAAGGAGTAGTGGACCATAAATGTTTTGTAATGAGATTGCATACAGTGTAATATGAATAAAAAGGATAAAGGGAGAGAATATATCAGATTTAACTGGTTTGAACTGTGTATTGTGATTGTCTGAAAAACTATTACACCATTTAGAAAATACAAGCTAAACTTTCTCACATCCCTTCAATCAGCTGTCTTGTATGGTGCCTAACCCCTGGGATTAGCTGTGATCCCAGCAGTCATTTTCATAGCATTAACTTGGATCACTGGTTCTATTTGGCCTAAGCTGTGAACTGACTGACCTGGGAACACACATACACAGACATGGCAACATTTTACCCAAACAAATGTATATTTTACTTATCTGATTGCAAACCTGTTGTGCTAAAGCTGCCATGTTTACCAGAATAGAAGAGAAAGTCAATGCAATTGCAAAATTAATATAAATAAAGGTGCAAAACTGCAACATGTATATCCTACAAATAAATCTATCAGGTTTTTTTTGGTTTATTTGTTTGTTTTTTTAGATTAAACTGTTAAATAAATGCATAATTCTGAAAAAAGAAATAAGCAGAATGTAAATGAGCGATTTAAAGCTTTACAGTATTTTGGAAGATTAAGTTACAGGATTTATATTGAAACAAGGAAGATGAACTTGTTTGCGCAGGCATCAACAAATTTATGCTTTTTCATTGACCTTTTTAATACCAGTTTGAGCCAGATGTTTTGTTTGTGTGTTTGCCTTTTTTCAGATTAGCCATTAGCAATATGTTTGTGTCTAACCCTGCATAATGATTTATTTTAATGCAGTATTAAAAGTAGAAGAATAGAACTGAAAATCATTTCCATGTAAAAAAAAAAAAAGATATTGATTTCCAATCCATCACTAAATTGAACACATTTCTGAAGTGAATTAAACTTTAAAATGATATTCCAAAAAGATTTAGTAAGTAGAAAGTCATCCCAAGCTTCAATTTTAACAGTCATACCTGTGTAATCTTGCTTCCTACCTAATCACAGGAGTCAAGCATCTCGCAACTTGAACTTTCTCTTGAAATTTAGTGAGATGGGTCACTGAGGTCTGCAGAGCTATTAAAAAAAACAGAATGAATTAAATTGATTTTAGCACCCCTTGTGTCTGTACCAGTGATTTCCACTCATTCCTCTCACACATTTTTTTTCTTACTGGCATGCATGCACACGTGCACAAAAAAACGTTTCAAACCACATGTCTCCACAGTCTCGTTCTCTCTGTCACACATTTCTTAATGCCCACTTTCCCATACTGTAACTAATGTGAAACACTGCGGTGAAAAAGTGAAAGACTTGGCCAAACCAACTGTATTAAACCACAAGCTGCGCTGATTAGGACCAGATGACAGGCATGGCTCCTAAATATCTCTTCATAAAACCCATGAAATAAAAATGTAAACCCCATGTACTAAATCAGTTGTGACTACCAGTCATCTGTGTTTATGTGGGAGGAAGTTAAAGATCAGCACTGATCTTGTGTTGAACTGAAATATAATCCTCGGTCGTAAATTACATTCACAGACTGGATGTGACTGGAGTAACTTGTGTGAAAGGTGGTTTGGCCTTCATAAAAGAGAGAGTTCAAATCAGCCATTGATCTCCCATTGATGAGAGATCTAATCTCTGTTGATAAATCACCTCAGTGTTATCTTGTTTGGGAGCATAAAACAGTCTACTCCCATGAAGATCGGCAGGGTGGCTCCAGTAGTTGCTCAGCTCTATAAATTCAGCCTTGACGTCTGGATTGATGAACTAGGATTGCTGTCTATACATTTTTACCTTCAGCTTTTTATTACATATTATGTCCACTGACTATTGTTGAAGGATGTCAATGCCAGAGTTAGAGGCAATATTCAGTTTACTTTAAATATTTCTTAAAACATATACTAATAATAATATTAATGATAATAGTAGTCATCATTTTGACCGAGCAATGTATATGTCACCCACCATTTCTGTTGACGACTTTTTGAAACAAGCTAGGAATTCCTTAGGAATTTGCTTGTCTCTGGATGAAGGACATGAGCCTGAGATAAGGAAGAACTCCTTCACTTGCATACGATTTGCCAAGCCACTACACATGCCTTTCATTACTGCTTCTCTTTCCATTTGCAAAGGAATTTTTAGTATCTGTGCTCATGCTCAATGTTCATTCATTTCTGCTGCTTGTGCAGGACAAAGGTAGCTGACCATTTTCAGTGCTCTCTAAGTCAAGATGCTGGATTTTTTGGGTTTTTTCTCTCTTCACTGATTTTGATTATTAATCTCTCTGATATCTTTTGAAATTAATGAACTCGTTCAATAGATCCAGAAGCCTTCTCCATTCTTTTCAGTATTGCTGTAGGTGAAGAAATTAGGAACAGTGTGGCTTGTACACTGGTGTAATGACTGAGGTGCCATTGTAGAGGAATACAAAACATTTTGTAAAACATTTGACATTGTTTTTATGTTCATGCTGCCGTTTTCAACAGTCTTGAGAAGTTATCGCATTCATTCAGAATAGTAAATTCATAGTTTAAGATAAATGGAGTCTTAATGATATTTAGGTTTAGGTTCACCAGTCTGTCTCAGGACTAAAACGCACAGAGAGACAGGCAACCATTCACACTAACATTCACACCTACAGCCAATTTAGAATCACCAGTAAACCCAACCTCATGTCTGTGAGGAACAAATGGTCAGCTGACAGATTTGGACCCAGGACTTTATTGCTATTATTGCTATTTATTGCAATATTGTTCCTCCCTTTCTTAATAATAACCGAAGGTATTTCACCCACTTAAAAATGTTAGAAATTATTTTGCATTACAAAATCTAAAGAGCTTAATAACTCCAATTAATTAAAAAAATGTACAGGCAATGATAGTACTGCATGACAAAGCTTTTAAATTATTCAACAGCCAGATTTCTATCTATTATGGTTATTAGTTTTATTCTTGCACAAACAAACCACACAGTATAAAACTCACAGTGTTTCTCTGTTCTTTAATTATGCATTGTAATTTGCTCACTTGTTAATAAAGCTATGGAATGAACTGAGTCAGACGTGTGCCATAGATTACCACATTAATCACACGAGTCATAATCAGCTAAAATGAATGATAATGGCACTCTGCAATGTCTTTCTCCTTACAAATTACCTCAGACACGAGCTACATCCATCAGCCAAAGGGCTTACAAAGTTGAATTGTGCATCAATTATATGAATCTTAAAGCTGACATCCATCTGATGCTTTTTTTTGTTTTTGACTGGAGTATTATCAGTTGCTTGACACAGCCTTGAGCACTTACAGGTGGAAATAACCCTTCTGTGAACCTTGTCTAAAGATTTTTGTTTACCTACCAATGGGATCTTGGCAGCAGGACGGAGTCCCTGCTGCTTAGATCACTACAGAGCTAATCTTCACTTGCATGCAGGCACGCAAACATTTCCGTACTACATACAGAGCGAGGGTTAGAAGTATTGAATTACATTACCTGCTTTTAAAGCTGAAAAATTATTTGAATGCTGAGGATGCTTTTCTTTGCTCAGTATGAGACAGGTTGGTGCTTGGGAATAAACACTATTAATATCTAAACAACAAGATTCTGGTGAAATACTTAAGGCACTGGGAGATCTGGATGTGTAAGGAAAACAAGCACAGTGTAACATCTGTAAGGTCAAATATTAACCAGATACTACTGAACAAATCATAGGGGAAAGAAACTAAACACGGGAATGTATAATCAAAGCTTGAGCTTTTCTGAGAATTGTGTTGCCGAAATCCAGGAAACAGGTTTTTTCCATCATATAATTTTATTTCATATAATGGTTGTTTGTATATGTCATCAAAATGACATTGACTTTGTGCAACATGATATTTAATGGAGTCCTAAAAGTGTGTGTGTGTGTGGGGGGGGGGGGGGGGGGGGGGGGAGTTAATCTTGTGGAGAGAATGAATATACTACATATGTATATATATATATAGCAAATTAAAAGCTGTGCTCTAAGGTCTTCATCAAAGGTACAGTAGTCTCTAATATGGTGATCTGAATGATAGGAAATGCTGCTCTGTTAGACACATTGAAGGTCAAAGCTACATTGAGTACACACAAGCTTAAATATTTGGAGGTGAAACAAGTGTTGTCTTTGTTTTTTTCTTACAACTTTACATATCCACTGGCAGAAGTACTCAACAAATCCTACAGATAAGACAACAACTACATAAATATTTAGTTACTGCTTAAAAGGGCAAGGGTTGCCTACATAACATCAGAACATATGGCGCTCATATGAGTTTAGTGTAAAGGCAAAGATGCCGTGTTGTTTCGATTTAAAGTACAGAAGAAGAATGTTTTCTGTGTGATTCCAGGAAGAGATGTCCTGATTCTTATCACCCACACTTCACAATGAAAATGGTTAATTTCAGGGACTTTGTCTGAAGTTATTTTATGCACAAGCATATGTGTTTCTGCTTGCATGCAATATATGTGTGGGTGCTCACTGATGGATTTAGCTCGGGTCTTAGTTATGACGGCTCAACAGTGTGTAATAGATAGTTGGAGGTATGACCTTGGGACGCACACAATCCATCACTTGACATGGGAAATGTCTACCAATTGCTCTTCACATGCACTTTTAGAATGACTGTTTAAAAAGAAAGAACTGTTATGCAAGTGGACACACACTATAGAGATGAGCAGAGGAGCTGTACCAAAACTTGCAAAACAATAAAACATTGTGGATTTGTAAAAAATCATTCAAAATCAGTCTGCCACGGTTATTGCAGGGATAAGCAAATGCAGAGCTACATCAGTGAAGCACACTAACAACTAAAAAGACTCTATGAAAGCTTGAAATAAAGGTTATCTGAGCTCATTCTTTGGAGTTAACAAAAATAAATATAATAATACAATAATTATTATCATTATGAAAAAGTTTGAAACAGGAGGTTAGTGTTAAAACTGAGGTGGTGAGAGTTATTTTTAAACGTTCATTGTTTCACTCAAAATAAACAACATTGTGTGTGTCGCATGATTCGAAAAAAGCTTCAGAAGTATTTGTGAACTCAGCCAATTGTTTGTAAAGTACATGTCTGTTTAGAGCAGTGTTTCACTCTGTCTTTGTTGGTTGAAGCACTGACATCAAACCTACATGCACACAAGCTTTGCTTTTTCTGTCACATCCTGTCTCGTTCTCCTTCACACAGACACACTAATACAAGACAGCTATCTCTCTTCCTCTGTACATCCCCATGTTTGAGCTGCTTGCCTCTCGCCAGCACACAAGATTTATTGGATTTTGTAGCTCAACATTTTGACCACATGAGGAAGATTTCAATGTTTCATGTGTAGGAGATTTCATGTGTAGGAGAGACAGCGTACGATAGCATAAAGTCATGCGATGCTTGCATACAAATACAGTCATAAAACAAGGAATTGTCATTCTGAAATACGCAGAGGTAATAAATAATTATTTTGATTCATGTCATCGTGCAATACATTTTCAAGATTTCTGACATAACAAATCCCTGCTCACATTTTTCCAAAGTTTTTTTCTTTTGTGTGTGTCTGTGTGTGTGGTGGTGGTGGTGGTGGTGTGTGTGTGGGGGGTCCTTTTACCTATGAGAAAGAGAAAGAAAGTCCTACATTTTCACAGGCAATAAAAAAATGAAGCTCTACATAATAGGTACAACAATGATCATAATGGATAGAAAAAATCTTGAGTCATGCACTTAACAGATATTATGAAAGCAGATTATTGGACAGAATGTGGGATTTATCATCTACATGTATATGTAGTATCTCCTCATCATCAGACAAATTAGCCAACTGTCGTGAGCTGAGATTTCTAGCAAAGCATTTCACAGCAGAATGGCCATGCATGAGTATGATTAAGGGTTTGCAGAGGTAATAAAAATGATTAAAACACCAATTGGAAGTGAGGGTTTAAAATGGCCACAGGAGGTGACAATTTGCATTTTGAAATGCCAAGAAATCCCAGGTGAGATTATTGAATTGAGCACACTGGAAAAAAAGATTACTCCCACTTTAAGGATTCACATTGGCTTTTGAATTAGGCAACAATTTCAAGACTGAAGATTTAAAAAAAAAAATAAGTGTGTTTCTGGAAATGTAAAAATAAATCAGTCTATTTCAAGTAAGATTTTCTTACCAAGAATCGCTGTTTTTTTTTCTCTCCCTAAAATACACAAATGTTTTGCTGGACTGTGAGGTGATGTGTTGGTTGACAGTTTTGGGGGTTTGTTTTAGGTTCATTAACAGTTTACTTGCAGTAAAGATTGTAAGGATGCATTTTCTTTTTTCATCATAATCCCAGCTAATAATTATATATATGTATAATATTACATGTTAATAATAGATAAGGACATGAAATTAATTTAATGAATTGCATTAAATAATTACTAATAAGGTTAAAATAGGTTAAAACTAAATCTAGCATAGTAGTAAAATAAGTTTTTTTTTAAACATAAGTATTGTGTGTGTGTGTAGGTGTGTGTGTGTGTGTGTGGGGGGGGGGAGGTAGGTTGTTGCAGTAACATCATCGAGGTATTTTAACAGCTAACACTTGCATGAGCTTACACTCTCTTTTGGCACTGACAGTGATAATTACAGTGCTCCAGTTATCTTCTCAACATACAAATAATCCTGCAAAGGCATGAGGCGACATCAAGCACAGGCACACATGAGGAACAGGCCTGCACACATGATTGATTCCAACTTCCACAATGCACGCACATAAAAGCACTTAGGAAAATTGCATGCACATGTCATACTACCACAATCTGTCAGATTGGTAGTACTTTTCCTTGGCTTTATGGTTTGTGAATTCCAACCCAGTGGGTTCATTCACATAAAAGACATTGTGCTGACAGTCTCATCCGAATGACAGTGTGAGGCAGCTGGCAGGCGGTCGCTGCCTTGCTGAAGATAAAGAGAGAAGATGGAAACAAATTGAGGCAAGAGCAGAAGAGGGAGTAGAGTGGATAGGATAACGGAGAGAAATAGGTGACAGTACAAGTAAAAAGGATAAAGTGAGTGCTGAGTCTCAGCTTACCTGCAGAGAGTTTTGGAAAAAAGGAAGTTGGATTTGGTTTGGAGGTAATGACAGAGTGACATTAGCTATCAACAAGTTAAATACCTTTATTCGTTGATTTTATAATCCTTCACTCACTAAAATGTAGAGAAAAGCTGACCTTTTTTAAAAATTTTGTTTTCACTATATCTTAGTACTTTAAAAACAAAACCAAACACCAAACTTGTTTTTTAACCTGACAGCTTGGCTTTCATGGAAGCCAAATGTGCAACGCTCTTTTTCAGGGCGAGGATATTAAATATCAAGGCCTCTGTGCAATCATGGATTTATTGGCAGGGCAGAAATGAGCTGAGAAAAGCAAGACAGCCAAGCACACACATACACTGTGAATAGAGACCAATCTTCACATCTCTCTGCTTCTTAATGAAGTAGTAAGTCCCTCTGCTCTTCGTCATAGGCCAGCCAATTAGGACATAGGCAGCTGGGTATTGACCAATCAAGTAGCCGACTTCAGGCATTTAGAGTAAGGCCTTGACATTAATATACTCAATCAGTTAGCAAAGGGAAATTGTGCAGTGTGTGCGTACAAAGTGTGAAGCTGCTGTAGGGTACAACTATGTTAACAACTATCGATTCACAACTGCAAAATTGACTGTGGCTGGAAGAGCAGAGAAGGACAGAAAAGCAAAGGTGAAAAAAATCAGGAGGGGGGTGAGAGAGGCAAGGAAAAAAGAGAGAGAAAGAGAGAGAGAGAGAAATGGGAAATAAAACCAAGGTTGTAAAGTAAGGACAATTTAAAGATTGTGATGAAAAGAATGAAAATAACATTGGTGGAATCTGAGGCAAGAAAATAATCAACAGAAATTCCTCAATCCAATCACAGTGAACAGGCTGGGAAGCCACTTTGCTTTTAAAATATTTAATGGTCTCTTTATAAATGAGAATATTTGGCTGCAGTGGATGAGCAGTGCCCTCTTTTCTCCCCCGAGACTGATTATAATTTCCTTTTCAGGGCCTGTTATCTGCACACAGATGGATTGCTGTGCTTGTGCTGCACAACATAACAGGCTCTCATGTAAAAAGAAAAAAAAGAAGTTTTCCCTCGATTCACACTAATCCAGTTTCTTGCCCAACTCCTCCTTGGTTACCCTTAACATCAAATGACAAAAGTTTTAATAACAGCTTGATAGGTCCTAAGACAGAGCATCTGCTGCATATATTGTTGCATGCTCTCGTCTGCATGCTCTCGTCCCCCCCCTCCTTTTTGCATTAAGGCCATTAGATATAAGACTTGAAGGGGAAAAAATCTGGAAGTCTTCAGAGTACAGCAGAAAGTGAGCACCTGTACTGATTTTGAAATCAAAACGATAGACTAAGTGTTCAAAAAAAGAGTTATAGTTGGATGTGCTTGTTTTGAGATGTGAAATAAGTGTGGAAAGTATGGACTGTGTATCAAATTAAAGCACATATGAGAACTGACAAGATTCATTCATCTTTTTTTCAAATATTTTTAAAATTAGGATTGATATAAAGTAGATAGCCCACTAAGCATTAGCTCCAAAGTGCTGACCCGACGCATCGGAATCAGTGAGCTGTCGGATTTCAATCCTGACGGCATGTCCATGTATGTGCCGTTGGGGTTGAAAGCCGCATCTCACTAATTCTGATGCGTCGGGTCAGCGCTTTGTGTTTACGTCTTTTTGCGAATCAGTTTACCTGCTCTCATTTTATGTTTTAGCTGTTTGGTGGTTGTCGAAACAGTTTAGTGAGGTTTTAACCTGAGATTCTGGCATTTCTGGCAAAATTGATTTATATATTTAAAAAATACATTCAGGATTTTAATGAATCAATATCGCTTTATTCAAGCCAAAATCGTTTTTAATCGGAAAATCGACAATCAAAACCCACCCCTAGTCCCCAGGTCTTCTTTCTCTCTGTCTCTCCTACTGTCTGTCTCTTGCAGTAGTGGGAATGGTTTCAAGAAGCCCCACGAAGGTTCACCTGCTATCCATCTTCAGTCAGCACAGGAGTTCTGCTGCATCTTTCACCGACTCCTTGCCAGAGTTTTTATCCTACTTATATGGCTTTCTGCTTGTTGCTTTGGTTACCTGGGTTGCTTTGAATATGGTGGCCTTATATGTACACATTGGTCTCCTTATTCCTCCCAGGGAACCTGTCGGAAAAGCCTGCCTCATATTGTGATCTGACCGACCCATTCTCACATCTGTCTGCTGAATACCTACCTACTCCCAGAGAATTCAGGGTTGGAAACCTTAGTCCTGTGGGAAAGAGAATTGTAGATTCCTGCTTTGCCCTTACCTGAAGAATACTTGCCTGTGCTCCCAGCTGAAAGCATAGAGCACAGGCAAGTACTTCCTAGTAAAATGTCTTTGGATACTTACCGGAAGAAACTCTTACCTGAGTTGAGCCTTTTTTGAATTACTTAGCTGCAAATATTTGATGTCGACCTCTAGTATTCTGTTCATAAAACGTTGTAAACCTTTTGATTTTGTCCTGCATTTGCTTCCTGCAGGATAACCGAGAAACAAAAGATATGTTATTATAGATCTATTTTATTCATTTATTTATTTCATGAATTGAAAGTTTTAATCCTATAGAACTACGTCACATTTAGTATGTCCCACCCACCACCACCTTCTTTTACATTTTATATGTACCACTTGTGTGATGTTTGTGTCCAACCATCTATCCAGACAGTGATGGATTACAGAGAGAAATTAATTCAACTGTGGTCTGAGTGTAAATAAGTGCGCAAGCATATGATAGTGGTTTAGAAAAAAAATTGAGCAGATCATTAGTGAAACACTTGTTTGATCACAGTTTCCAGACTTAATGACAGGACTGAGCTTGACTCACTAATGGTTCTGTGGTATGTGTGTATGTGGGTGATCCCATGTACTGCAATTCTTTAGGTGCAGAGTTTTAGAAGCTGAGGCATGTGGTGGGAGGAGACATTTTTTGCAAGTGAGGACATGTGGCTGGTCATCCTAAACCCTCTTTTCAGGGTTGAGATACAGTTTGGGATCAGGTTCAGACTTAGCTCTTGTAAATGAGCTGACTGAAAGGTTGTCAGCTTCTTTGACATCCAGGGCACTTTTAAGATTTGGGACAAAAGATTTAGGAAGTTCATTAAGACACTGACAACAAACAACAACTATATTTTGATGCAAAAACAAATATGGACAGTAAACGTTTTGTGCAAACGGTTATAAACAACTACCCATCTGTCCAGCCAGCAGTGTATTGCAGCAACATTCATGAGGGCAGAGAACAAGCCAGTAAATTAAAACTCAGGACTTTTTTAACTGAGGTAGTTATGAAGAGAAGGTGCCAGTTATTGACTAACTCTGGGCAGCAGATAAGAGGGCCTTTACAGATCTGGCACACATACGAAACCACAAGCATACACACGCACATGCACACACACACTCTCATATGAAATCACTTTATCACACTGGCAAACCACATTGACATGCCCACACACATATACACACGTTTAACACCCGCATCACACACACACATCCCACTCCTGTAATTATACAGCCGTTTTATCCCTTTTCTTTGCCCTCTTATATTGAGCAACTCTGCCAGCTCTGCCTTCACAGAACTCTTTTATTAGCATACTGCCATAATCACAGCTCAGCGCTTTATAGTGTGTATTAATGGCATTGCTGCATCGTTGTACTGGCATATGGTTAGTGTCTTGCTGACGCCACAGTCTTATGAATGTCACCAGGAGAGAATCCCGTTTTCTGCAGGAGAGGAGGGACAAAACAGATAAAAAAAAGCTAACTGAGGTGAGATTTATGGGGAATATGAGCGATGGAGGGGTGAGTTTTGATGAGAGGTTAATACATGAAAAAAAGGGAAGGAGAAGTGGTAAGATTAGGAATGACAGGGGAGCAGAGGTATTAATACATAAGGAAAAGATAAAGAGAGAAGTGGAGAGGAATGTCATCTTGGATAACAATATAAGACTGGATAAGAGAAGGGGCAGTGGAAAATGGAAAGTATGCAAGAAATGAAGGTGGGAAAACAGTTAAATGAAACCCCAAATAGTGGAAAAATGGTGATTCCCTTTGTCAAAGGGTAACACCCTTCCATTGCCTTAATGCAGTATAAGGAAGTGAGGAGGATAACTGAACAAAAATACATGAGTGAAAGCGCATACATGTCTCTGTTATCCATAAAGATTTTTTATCCATATACACCTTATAAAATGACTTATAAAATTAGCTTCAAGTTAAACCAAATGAAGAAGCAACTTAATTTCCATTATTTCTTTACTGGCAGTAAGGTTAGTTCCTCTGCAAAAAAAAAAAAACATAGGATGTATGCAAGTCTGAGAGAAGTCAAGCCTTCTGGTCAGTTTTTTTAACATCAGGAAAAAGGACATCTTTGATGTTTGTAATCACATTTGCAAATGATACATTTTGGAAAAAAAAAAGTATTATGATTGTACCAGAACATATTTGTGAGATACAGAAAATCAAATAACTGGTAAATAAATCATTTACCAGTTTTACACACTTTTTCATTTCTTAAAAAACAAAAAAAACAGCAAACCAGCAATGCTCAAGTTTTCATTGACAAGGAGTCACTATAACCCTAGCTCTGGACTTCTTTTGTTTTTTAATGGAAGAAACAATGGAAACATTTTTTAAATATAATATACTTGTGAAAAACTACAAAACATGCACTAACTGTCAAATCATTTGCAAAAATACATTCTGAAGGTTATTATTTTACAGCTAACATAATACTAATGCAGTTATGTCTCCTTCTCTTCTCTTCTCTTCTCTTCTCTTCTCTTATTGAAGTCCTTTGTGTTATAAAGCTGAACTATTCAGCAAATAAAGAGCTGCTGGCAGAAGAACACACATGTACCTTAGCGTTCCTCTGTATATCTAAACAGCTGTAGAAACACAGAGGTTGCAGATACTTGGAGTGACAACATAATGGATACACCCAATTCTAGGTAGAATCAGGTTTTTAAGTGATGTACTTAAATGTGCTTAAATCAGAAAAAAAAGTGAGCAACTTCAACAAGAGCCAGATTCTGATGGCTCTACCACTGGGTCTGAACATTTCTAAAGTAGTAGGCATCTTGTGGGATTTCTTATGCAGTTATTAGTGCCTACCAACAAAAAAGTGGCACCAAGGTTGATTGTTGCATCCGAGAACTTAAGGGTTACCAATGTAGTCAAACTTGTGTGAGTTTGTCAGTGGCATATTTACAAATCAAACTAAGAAAATAAATCAGCTCTACGCTGCACATATTTGACAGAATTCATGGATTCTCTGGTTTTCTGTTAAATCCATGTCCTGTCACGTTCTTTCATATTCCCATTAAGAAACATAATAAACATTTATCACTAAATACTAATTCCAAATCCTTTTTTTTCCTGCCATGTCATGTAACATAGAAACTTAACTGCACAAGCTAATACAACTCCCTAGCAGGACCTGCTGTGGTAATCAAGACATGTCACGCTGTCAACTCACACTGATTAAAATTTTCCACGAGAAGAATAGAGTGGGGGCTTAATACTAAATGTGTGCCCTAGGTAATTTAAATGCAATTTACATGTAGACTATTTAATTTCAATATAATTTATGTTGGGTCTGAGGCTCCTGTGGGAGGGTTACGCCTGCAGGGATACAGCCCACACATTGCTTACTTTTTGTGTGTAGCTCCCTTCCACTATCTCAACGCCACTAGCCCTTAGTAGAGTGTGTGTGTGTGTGTGTGTGTGTGTGTGTGTGTGTGTGTGTGTGCGCGTGCGTGCGTGTGTGTGCTTTTTATGTCCACAGCTTTCTCTTCTCTTCCCAAAGCACAGTTAAAATGGGTTTCTCTGCAGAAGGCTATTCATGTTCAGTCTCAGAGCTTAACTAATTTCAAAGTTCAACACATTTAAAAAAATGCATAATAAACTGTTATCTTTCATCTCAGCAAATAAAATGACCATTAATGGTGGCTGCTACTCTGGTTGAGATGGGTTGGACGTGTGCAGAGGAGGACTGGAGGATATATCGGACAAAGGATGTTAAAGATGGGACTGCAAGGTAAGATGATATGAGGACGACCATGGAGAAGATTCACGGATGCAGTGAAGGACAACATGCAGAGGGCTAGTGTGATAAGTGTGGTAAGGACAGGGTGAAATTGAGGCAGATGATCCGCTGGGTGACCCTTAAAGAAGCAGCCAAAAGGAGGAGAAAAAGAAGGCATAAAAAAGATGACAAATGGAGATAAAACTGGAAAACAATCAGAGAGTAGCACCCTGCTGCACTGTCAGTCTGTAAACTGCCCTGTTATAAGCCATTTTGCCAAGAGTCAGAAAACAAAGGAATCAAGAAAATCAACCAATAAATTTTTTTCTTCTCTGTAAGTAAGGTAGCTTGGCCATAGAGCTTTGTTATTTTTTAACTGCCAGTCAGCAAAACAGCCGACTATGGCCCTATACAATAAGTTAGTCAATCAGTCAGTTGTTCAGTTCATTAAGTCAGATCGGAGCTGTCAGATTGAAGCTGTCTGGTTAAATAACTCTCTTTACACCTCATTTCCCCTCTCTAATTCAGAGCCAACAAGGACACAGACCAAGTTGGGTCAGAAAAGAAGGTGATACATTTTTTGTTTTTCAAGTTGCCTAACAATAATATTACTTATGTTATTTACTGATTACATATAACTAAATTGCCTTTAATTGCATGATTTAAACGATTTGCTACTTAGATGCGTAGCATTTTTTTAAAGAAAAATAAGAAATTTGATGATCTTCACCTGAGCTCATCAGAAAGTATCTCAGCGTGAGGGTGGCTGCCAAGAAGCCTTTCTTACACTTAAAATATAAAGCACATTTTACAGCAATACAACTGAAAAAAAGAAAGCCTGATTAACTAGTAAGAAGTTATGCCCCAGTAAAACATATTCTTGATTATAAGCCACAAACTTTCTGCTATATACAGTTAGCAGTTTCGTTTCTTGACAGCCGGTAGTTTGATAACTCACAAGGAACTATTTTCTTTGACCTTTACAAAATTTTGCACTCAGCAGCAACTCAGCAAACTCTCTTCACTTCCTCACTCATCGTCCTCGACTTTCACCCTTTTAAAAAATTTGTTTGTGTTGTTTTCTTGCTTATGCTGCTTTTATTCTTCATTCTCTCCTTATGGTTTGTTGTTTAATGCATTCTATTCAAGTATTGGTACATTAGAAGAAAACTTTCTTGTCAGAACTATGTGAGTGCATTTATTCTTCTGTGCCTACTCTTCTGTGCAGACATTCTTTAGTGTCTAAATGAAACAAAATAGCTATGCAGAAATGAAACAAATCTTAATCACTGCTCCCTTTTGTGGGAGTACAGATACACACCACATTCATGTAAGACATAGGCACAGTAATTTCTCCACTTTGGCATGCAGCACACATCCACAACCATAGGGAATTTTACCCCTCTTCTCAGTATAACTGATTATACCTCTATCAGTCTACTGAATCTCAATCTCTCTCATTTGTGTCAAATTGCATCTCCAAATACCGACTTAATGATCCTTTAAAAAACATTGTATACTACACAGACTTCCCATGATGCCACTGACAGAATTTTTTATTTTAGTTAATTTTGTAATCATAGATTACTTGCTGTGATTCTGTTTGTACTTCTCAGTGGTCCTTCACAGAGAATATCCAGTCACCTTCTTACATGACTGGGATTTATATCTTTTTGTGTGCCAAGTTCCAGGGGTCATACGTGTATTTTTGCTCTAAATTTTTTTTATATATTTATTTTTCTCACAGTCTCAGTTAGTCTCAGTTCCAAACGTCCATTGTCCTCCAAGTGCTCTTCACGTTTTTGACTCACCAAAAGATGTCTATCCTACTTTACAATGAAATATTGGCATAGTGTTGAAAATACTGCACTGGCTAGCTTAGCATCTTGGAAACTCAGAAAAGAAACAAGCGGTCAGCAGTCTGAAATGTTTCAGTTCAAAACCCTGTTAGTTCAATATTTTAATTGCAATAGGTGGATGTTTTGTACTGACAGAAATGAAGATGTGGGAGAAATTATCATCATTATCACCATCACTGAAACAACTTTTTCTCACTTTTTTTTTGGCTTGTCATAACAGTGCACTTGCTCTCCTTCTGTAGATAAAACAAAACAACATAGGCGTAAAAAAAAAAAAAAAGATGCAGTTACTACTACATAGCAGTAATTGTGATTAATGTACCATTACTTATAAAGCTGCCCACCTTCACCTTGTTTGTTTTGGAAACATCATAAATACACAAATGTAATTACATTTTTGCTCTGATTCTTAAAGTACTGCTTTTAGCTGTCCAGTTATCAGATTACAAATTGAGCATGAAAGTTGCAGAGGTTTCTGAGTATCTTTTGGAAATTGTTTAATAGTTTTGGGGAAACATTGACCAAGAAAGCATTGTAGACCATATTCAGGGGTTAAATTCAAACTTACAGATATGGTTTGTCTAAAGACATTTTTTTTTACCTACTTTTATAAATGTATTTATCAATATGATTTTTTCTTGTGCAAATTAAATTTACCGTTTATATAAGTTATAATTAATTAAACTTCAGTAACAGGTTTTTTTTTTTTTTTTTTGTTTGTTTGTTTGTTTTTGTTTTGTTTTTTGTTTTGTTTTTTGTTTTTTTTTTTTTGTTTTTTTTTTTTGGGGGGGGGGGGGGGTCCACATAACACATTCCCTTGAGAAAAATAAAGAAATAATTAATGAATACATTTTTGCATTTTTATGAATCAATAAGATTATTGTCTTGGAAATTCTAAGAAATAAAAGCATGAGTTCTTGAGCAAAAATAATGAATAATTTGTACACTGAGTGATGGTCCTTGCCCAAATATCATTTTATACCATATTCTGTCTCACCTTTTCTAGAGTTTCTAAAGGCCTGCAGATAATACTTTAAAAGTTGGTCAGAGATTTCTGATTCCTTGTCCTTAATTGCACCACTTAACACCACCACTCACAGAAGAAAAGCGCTTGACCTGTTGGCTGTTGACCTGTGCTAGCCATGATTCCATAACGGCTCAAGGGTAGTACTGAATAAAAAGTACTTTCTACTACATCTTTCCTTCTCCTTCACTATCTAACGCTTTTCTTTTATCGTTCCCTTGTGGTCATGGTAAAGTAGCCAAAGAGAGATCAAGACGATAAAAACAAAGGGCACGCACACTCACACACGCACACAACTTTCACTTTTTTAAATTTATTTACCCTTTATTTACACAGTTTGTCCCATTGAGACTCAATGTCTCAGAGAGACCTGAGAGGCCTGTTTCAGGCAAACATATTAAAATATGGCAATTAAAAAAGGTTGTACTTTCTATTACAGTTCAGGTAATAAAGCGGTAATAGTAGGGTAACAAGGCCAAAACAAGAACATAATAATGTGGTCATTTCTAAGCTATTACTACTCAATTACCAAAGTAATAACCACTTATTATCCAAGTAGCAACAGTGGTTACAGTTAAGTAATATTATTCTGAAATGTATGTAATTTGATAATAAGTGTCCCAAAACTGTAATTATGTAATACTATAATAATGTGAAAATATAGCTTGGCTATAGTAGGGTAACAAGGCAGAAAAATACAATAATAATATGGTAATTTCTAACTTATTACCATTCAATTAGCTGTGGTAGTTTAAGTGTGATAAGCACGAAACAGAGCTGCAAAGAGCTGGCTGCCAGTAGGTGGCAGACGGCTGCCTACTGGGAGTCTGCATGTTCTATTTTATCCGTGCATAAAGGCAAATAAGAAATAGGACACCAACTACTAATTTTAGCCACCATTTGTCTTCTTCGTGGCTTGCCTCGTAGACCCATTCTTGAATAAACCAAGGTGGACTATGTCTCTTGTACTTATTAACTTATATCACACACAATCAACTTACACCATTGACATAGTAGCTAACAGTAGGTTAGTAGCTAACAGTAGGTTAGTAGCTAACGTTGACTTAGCTACTAATACTTACAGTAGTTATAAAGATTATGGTTGCATAAAAGTAAGTTTGTTGTGAAATTTGCTGACCATTATTATTGTAAATATGGAAATAAATATGAGAAGTGGGCTACTGGAACAAGAAGGAATCGGTGGGCAAGTACTATCCATAAATGACTTCCAAACAGAGAAAGTTTGGAAGTCACAAATATTTGCATTACATTGCATTGATTGACAGTTATCCACAAGACGTTGCGGGGATATGATGCAAACGAATAGCTCCAGCTAACACTGAAATTGTGCATGAACTATGTGAAAAAGCAGGTGAAGTTACTTATGAAGACCTGTAGTCTGCACATGGAGCATTATTGTGAAAATACAGCACTTGATTTTATACTATCTGACCTGTAAAAATGCTGAAAGAACAATAGTCATACAGTTCTAGCACCTTAAAAAAAGAATTTAAGTCTACATTTCAAATATATTGCATATTACATCAAACAAAGTTGATCCATAATGACAACAAAAGTACTGTTCTGATATATCTGACCAATTTGTATTGAAATGTTTTTGTTTTGTTTTTTTCATGTTTTTTCATGTTTTGTTTTTGGTTGGGTTTTTTTTGCCTGTCCCGTTTGGTTCTTTTGCCATTAGAATTATTGTCTAAAGGTGAAGAAAGATGCCCAACGGATTTACTATACCAAATGGACCATCCCAGCCTTGCCGTAATGATCTATTTGATTCACCTTTTATTGTTTATTTTATTTTTTTATTTTCACTTGTTAGATATGGGACAGACTTGAATGAGGAAAAGAAAAGGGAGAAAGAAAGAGGGAAAGAAAAACAGCAGAGAAGAGGGAAAAAACAAAAACCAACAAAATAAGCAGACAAAAAAAATACATATATCAATCACCTGGATCACCTGTTGAGAAAGAAAAAAGAAAAAAACAAAAACAAAATACTAAATATTAAACATTATTGTGCAGCATGCAAGATCGACAGCGCACAGTGTGCTTTGAGGTAGGAGCCAAAAAGGGTGTAGTTGGTTTGTGTGAGCACCCGTGTGTACACCTGTGAGCATGAACGCGCTTGTTTTTAAAAGGTACCTTCATGTAATGATCTGCTAGAGGGTGTGGGGAGCCACAGCCTCGTCCACCAGGGCATGAAGCAGGTATGGAGGAGATCAAAACTCCAGACATCCAGAGGCCCTCAGAACACAAGAGACAAAGGAAGACCAACAGAGGGGCAGCCGTGCCACTATCCCAGAAAGAGCTGAGGAGAGTCCCAGATGAGGGGTCACTCAGCAGCCGCGGAGCAGAAGCCAGGGGGGTTGCAGTGACGTGCCCGTAAGCTCCGCCGGCAGCCAGCTGTGCCAGAGTGACCGAGCCCCAGGCCGAGAGGCTGAGGGCACCCCACCCCCGAAGTGGCCTGAGCGAGCCCCAGGCTCCAGGCCCCGACAAGCAGCCACCAAGGAGTGAGCCGGTGTGTACCTGGACGCCCATCCCCGGACACAAAGAACCACCAACGCACCGATGTCTTGTTTTTTTTTCATGTTATTATGTTGGGTAGTATTACATTTTCTTGGAAATGAAAGAGGAAATAGAAAAAGAACAAACAGCTGTTACGAGAAT
Organism: Neolamprologus multifasciatus; assembly: GCF_963576455.1. NCBI lineage: Eukaryota > Metazoa > Chordata > Actinopteri > Cichliformes > Cichlidae > Neolamprologus > Neolamprologus multifasciatus. The sequence continues at coordinate 30,338,168 of NC_140445.1, read as the reverse complement.
TTTAATTACTCCTTAATGTTGAACATTAGTGAAAGACGGCATTATTAGGCTATGTGTCAGAGTCAGAAAAATATGAGCACTTGCATACGTGTATAACACATTGTGTTGAGTTATAGCCCTTATTATGACGCCCCAAATGCCACATTGTCACCATCGAGAGTTTCCTTTTCCCACCCCGTTGATTTATAATGGAGATACACTGTGAAATACCTAAGGACAAATTGTCAGTCTTCTGCCAGCAGCATGAACAGTTTGCAGTAGAAGGCCATAAACTGGATTTATGCTAGGAATGTTGCTGAAAGTGAGGAAGATGAAATGACACAGTGAGCAATGTCTATAAAGCTGCACGTATGTTACCTTATTGAGCATTTTGTAGCATTTTCTGACTTGTCCTGTATTGAAGAATGAATTTATGATCTGTGGGTTTTGTTTTGGGATTCCGGGGGTTGGTTAAACTTTTATGTTCAGGTTATTGATATTATCTGTTGTCTGTTCTTGAATTTTCATTTATTCATAGCATTTGCATTTCTTATAATTTGCATTTCTTCCTGTTGTATTACTGTCTCATCCTTCTGTGTAAATTCCTCTAGGTTTAGCTAATTCATGTGTAACACTGATGTGTTTCAAATACTCTAAGATCAAAAGGTACTTCACCCAAATTTGATGCAAAAGAGCTCAATGATTTGGACCAGTAGGTTCGGCTACATACAGGAGAGGCAAACTGAATGAGACTCAGGCAACTTTGAGTTTTGAAGAATGCCGGCTTTGGAGTTTCCTCATCCAGAAAACAAAAGAAAAGAAAATTTGACAAACATACAAAACATTACGAATAAAAGTGTCTCTTTTTGGTACCAGTAATTTGCTCACTGACAACGCTGTGGCACAATCACAGTAATCACTTTAAAAAAGAAACCTTACCTGGGTGCACCCTTCTAAATGTACAAATTCACTTTCAAAATGAACCACAATCTCAATTACTAAGATCCAAATGGCAACATTTGTTTGCAACTTCATAGACTTTGTTAACAAATTGCAACAACCATTAAGCTGGAAAAGTGGATCCAACCGCCCACACCCACTTCCCTTCCTGTTTGTGGGATGTATAGAGTCCGTAAAAAGTCCTTAAAATAAACCGTCCGTAAGTCCAGGGGGATGTGTGTGAAGAAGGGGAACAACAAGTTCAAAGTGGCGTGGTGTGTTTCTGTTTTGTTGCAGCTGGCCTACCACACTCTGCTGTGCAGCACAGAACAAAGTCAGTCGGTCCTTCAAAGGGGTTGCAATGCATCAAAAGGAAGATACAAAGGGAAACAAAAAACCTGACCTGTCAACGACAGTGTCATAAGACATATTAAGTTCTCATATAATCACAGTTCAAAGTCCTATCACCTAAAATGTATTATTTGCAACGTTCCCCATGTTACAAATTGAAAATAAACAGTAAAACACATGATCTGTGCATTTGCTTCAAATGCTGTTTTTCAGTAAATTGAATAAAGTTTTCCACAAAATATTTTTAAATAATTATCCAATAAACACTGGAACATTTTGCTTGCAAAGAACTTATGAAAAGCGCAGATAAACAATGAACTATTAAAATACTTTGCTCACTGATCTCAGAAAAGAAAGGCGGAGCAGCGCAGGAATAATGAAATGGCGTCGTCTCTAACTCCCGACCAATGTTCCCTCTAAGCTGCGCACGTACGCAATTGCGCACTGCTGGCACAGTCTCTGCGCACAGAAAATCTGCGTTGCGCACAAAAAAAAATCTAACCTGAATTGAAATTAAAATGAATACTTTAACAATTCTGTTTTGCAGTGTTAGTAAGCAGTGTTGGGTAAGTTACTTTAAATTAGTAACTTAGTTACATTACTAGTTACTTCTATCAAAAGTAACTCAGTTACTTCAAGTTACTCGTTACTTTCAAAGTAACTAGTTACTAGGGAAAGTAACTTTGGCTTTACTCAGAATTCTCTTGTTAATGTGTTGCTTCCATAACTTTGCCAGTCTTCTAGCTTGCTTACTTGCAACAAGTGCACTGTGCCACCTACCAATAGAAAAAATAATAATAATGTGCATATTTCCACGAGTGACATCCCACGCCTGGACCGTCGTTGACCGCGGCCATGATTCTAGCCTACGTCACAGCATCATGTGCACTTTTTACATCCAACACAAAAACTGCAATCATGATGCTTTTGATTGTACTCGGAAATTCTGACTTCTGAGTAGGAAGATGTAGGTAACACCAGACTGCAGATGAGCTGCATACAGGGCTGGACTGGGACAAAAAATTGTCCCGGGCATTTTGACCAGAGACTGGCCTGCCATTATAGGAAAAATCATAAAGCCTTTGAATGAAAACAAACACTGTTGTGACAGTGATGTACACCGTTTTGATGGTATATATGCATCAATCTATCAATCGTTTGTTGTAAGATTCAGATAATTATTTGTTAAAAGCTAGACATTTTAAATGAGAATAAGAAAGAAAAGTATTTCCTTGTGCCCCCCTTTTCCCTGTTAATGTCCTACCTGGCCCCCTGGCAACACTTTGCTAGACCTGCCCCTGCACAGTTACCAGCTGTCAGCTACGTAGAAAAAGGATCCTGGTGTTATTTCTCAGAAACAGTTCATAACTTCCCTTCAACTCATTCATGTCACCTAAAAGGTAAACCTGTTTCTCCATCACCTGTTCAGCTCTGATGATTCAGAAGGACGTCTCCTGGTTTCATCTTCATGTTTCCCTCTCACCAGATAACCAAACCGACATCATGACCAGCAGCTTTACAGCTGTGGCTCCAGCAAACATCAGCTGATACTAGAAATTAATATTAAATAAAAATAAAACAACAGCTGATCAAGCTTAAACGTGCTGCTGTTGTTTAGCGTGACATCAGCTGGTTTCTTTCTGGCGCAAAGTGGGCGATAAACAAACAAGAGAGAACAGCCGATCAGCTGATCATTGATCAGTTTTCATGATTGAAGTAGAAACAGGAGAGGGAGGGGAGAGGATGAGAGAAGAAGAGGCAGCTGTGCAGCAAAGACACAGAATAAATCCAGATTTGTGTCTTTTTCATTGTAGCTGAAGTCCGGGACAAACTGTGTGTCTTTTCACCTCAATACGAAACGCGCAATATTTTCTCTGAATACGAGACGATTCTGTTTTTTACGGGACGGTTGGAAACTCTAATAATTAACCTTATGAACAAAATAAAGTTCAACATCTTCATAGCACCCACCCAGCTGTATAGAAACTCCGTCATGCTAGCTAGTACGCAGTACGGAAAAAGTCAGAATAACGAAAATAAACTCCACCTAAACTTGGTTTATATCTGACTCAGATAGACTGCAGGTCATAACTTCTTACCTGAAGTTCAGTTCACCTGATACTCGGACCAGCGGCTGCCTCGGGTCTCTGCTCCTCCTCCTGCCTCCCCTTTCTCTCATCCACCTGCTGCCTCCACCACTTGCTAATGTTACTGAATATGTGGAAGCTCCGCGATAGCCACCACACGAAGTAACGAGTAACGACCCTATCTAAATCCCAGTAACGACTAACGCGTTCCTGATTTTGGCATAATAACTAGTTACCGTGCTCGTTACCACAATAATAACGTAGTTACTGTAACGCGTTACTTAATAACACGTTAGTCCCAACACTGTTAGTAAGTGACTGGCTGCTCCCGTATGGGATTAGAACGATGCCACCTTATCCCATAGTCCAGCCAATGATGCAATTCACATTCGTATAGCTAATCAACGTCGCTGACAGGCTATGACAGCGTCCTTATTTGCCGACACCGGTATTTTAGCTAGCAAAGCAGCGTGGCTGATGTGGAATGAAGCCACGTTAATGACAACGTGGACAACCATTGGAGATGTGAGCAGGACTGACAAAAAAAGTGTGGACTTTATACCAGTTTTTAAATTGTGTTGATAGGCCATGTAAAACCAGAGTTACGATAAAAATATCTGCAATGTTTGGTTTCCTTGCTGAATACTATCATTGTTTATATTTACTGCGGGAAGAAACGGTAAAAACTGTGTTTTATAAGAAAAAAGGCTTGAAAGCGCTCTCCGCCTGTGAGCAAAAATAAACTCCACCCCCCTCTGCCTTTCCTATTCGTCCAAAAAAGTACCAAATCGACCAATCAAAAAATGATATGGCAACGTGGCATCTAGTTGTTAAGAAACGGGGGGAAGTTTTAGGAGTGACGGCGGTGCTTTGAGATGTGAGAGATTTGAGACGTTTAGTGCAAATCTTGTGTAGTTAGTGTGTAGTGTAGTCAATAGTTTTGTTGTGTGTGTCAGAACAATGAGGCGACTGCTGAATGTTACAGGTGTTACAGGAGTGATACATCTCCTGTTGTCAGGCCTGCAGGTATCAGGCTGTTGTTCTCCTTTATCTCATAGTGGACAGAAATTATTTTTTGGAGTGGCACAAATAATTTGTGTGGCATCAAATTTGATGCAGAACAGCTGATTGTTCTGTAAATAGTTTGAAATGTTTATTTAAAAACGCCTTGGCTGCATTTAAAAAAAAATAGTTGCAAAAAACTTTGTTGTTTGCCAAACTGAGTTACTTTTTTGAAGAAGTAACTATATAATTAATTGCCCAGCATTGGTCATTATATACTATATTTTGCAGACAGGACTCTCTCCCAGAACACAGACTCATACTCATAATACAAGTCAGACCTTTACAAAAAAAAAAAAAAAGAAGAAAAAAGTAAGTTATGTTTTTGAAATTGGAGTTCAAGTTATTTTTACTTCCAATAGTGTTAACATACTACACAGGTCAATGACTAGATTTTTTTTTTTTAATTTTCATTGTAAGTGGGCTAAAGCAGTTAATTAAAAGTAATCTAACATAAATGTAAATGCTGTAATTTGATTATTTTAATAAACCATGTAACTTGGATGGATTAGATGCCGACGTGACCACAGTGCTCACAGTGGTCCAAGGGATCGCTCAGGGAGTTTGTGTGTTCGCTCAGACACGTGAAAAATTAGAGGGAACATTGCTCCCGACCTTCGTCGACCTCGTTTCAGGATATTGCCATGTCTTTTTCCTCACTAGCGTGTTCATGGAGGGTTCGCGAGAGAGGAGGAAAAGCCTATTCTCTCTCAGACGGAGATGGCAGGCGGGGCCCTGCACCACGTTTCAGCAGCTCATTGGCTTAGAGCAACTCACGTCTACACCAGAGCAGTTAACTCTTTAAATGCTGCACCTGTGGCTTATTCACTCTAAACAGAGTGTAACTGCTAAGATTAATGGTCTTTTTTTTCATTTTGGTATATTTTATCCAAGCCATCCTTGAATATGGGTTACACCCTCCCCACTTTGATGGTATCCACGCCCCTGTGCATCTAAATGGCTAAACTGCATAGAGCTTGAAATGGCTTTGTTTAGGCTATTGAATACTGCATTAACAACATACAGTAAGGGGTTACCTAATTTGGAATACTGCAACCTTTCTGGTCTCTGATGTGACCTTTGAGATCGACGAAGAACCTCATGATCTTCCTGAGAGCTATTCTGTGAACCAGGTGAACTGGGCTGCTCGGTTATGACTCTTTCTTGGTCATTGAGATGCTCTAGCATTGTTTCATTTACACTGGGCAGGATTTGCTCACTAGGTTGCTGGGTTCTCTCCACAGGATCCTCAACTTGAATGTTGACCCCCAGCAAGCTAGGCTCAGGTAAGTTTGCACGTTCGGATAAGTTCTTAATTTCAGTTTTCTTAATTTCCTCTGTTTGTTTGTCACCACTGGTGGGATTGTCACGTTTGGTGGGATTGTCACGTTTGGTTTCATCATAAGCTGAAAACTGTCTTTGCACACTTTCAGTACGGGGCACAACAAAATCTGGTGACACTTTAGGTGGCTTGGCAGAGTTGGAAATGGACATTGGTATCCAGGTAGGTATTGGTAAGTACTCGGAGTCAAGGTCATCATCCTCCTGAACAGTTTGCCTTGTGTTCCGCCGAGCACAGGGCTTTTGGGAACTGTTTTCAGTTGACTCCATGATAGGTATGAAACTACAAGTCTTCTAGTTTTCGTTATTTCGTTAGTTTTCATTAACGATAATAACCTTGCCTCCAACCTATGTTTCAGATCACTGACATACTGTGAGTGTGGCTTCTTCTGGGCGTTAACAGGCAACCCGAATACTAAATCAAAGGGGAGCCTTGGTTGCCTTCCGAACATCAGTACATAGGGCGAATAGCCTGTCACGTCATTCTTGGTACAATTATATGCATGTACTAGAGGTTTTACATACTCATTCCAATGCAACTTCTCATTGTCAAGGTACCAAGCATTTGGAGGAGTGTCCTATTGAACCTCTCAACTGGATTGGCTCTGGGATGATACTGTCATGGTCTGCAGTGGGTGGCTGGAATTTCCATAAGGCTCCTGAACCTACCTGGGATCTGCCCCTGGGCAGGGCCAACTCCTGCACACCTGGAGCCTATTGCAGGCAATCAAGCCAGAGGGATTTAAGCCACACATTGATGTTCATTCACTGCCAGTTCGTCATCAACACATGTTGGTAACAGGCCTTATGCTTCAAGTTCTTGCTGTGATTTATCTTGTTAACCAGACTCTCTTGTGCTGCAGTTGCTGTTTTCACCTTGGCTCACGCTCCACCTCCAGACTCAGGATACCAAGCAATCATTTTGAAAATCCCTCTGTGCCTCACCTGCCTGCCCTCCTGCCATCACACTCCATCTGAAGCCCCGGATCTCAGGTCAGCCTTTCTACGCCACTCAGCCCTCCCTGGATTCTCTTACCCCCCTCTCAACACTCCATGTCCCCTACTGCAAGTAAGAATTGCTACCCTTACAACTTGCCACTTCAGAGCTGCCTCCACTACCTCCCTAACTCCACTGTCTTCTCTCTTCAGTGTGACTGTTCCCTGCTCAGCTCCACTCTGCATCCCGTTCCCTCGCCCTAGCCACGTTTCCCAGGCCACGCCACGTCAAACTCCACGTCTTATTGTTTTTTGTCTTTGCTACGTTTTTTGCACTACGCCTAATAAATTGTCACATCATCTGCTGTCTCAGCTCTGGGTTTCTGCACCTGAGTCCTGCTCAGTACAGGCCACTCGGCCCCGTGACAGTACGAACTGGCCAGAAGATGGACTCAGCAGACCCAGTACGTGTAGCAGTCTCCAAGCAGGGAGCCATTTTAGGGGCTCATGAGCAAGCGTTGCAGGCCCTCGACACCCGATGCCAAGCCATAGGCGAGACTCAGGCTAAGATCTTAGCTTCCCTGCAGGAAATTCAGTCGGCTCTTTCCTCTACTCCATACCCATCCTCTGCGTCTCCTGCACCTGTGGCAGAACCTCCCCAGTCTTCCCGAGCTCCAACCCCTTCAGGCTCAGTTTTCCGCGATGCTGCATTCCCAGAACCCGAGCCGTATTTCGGGGAGCAGGGTCGCTGTACTGCCTTTCTACTAAAATGTTCTCTCGCATTCACGCATTCTCCCCGTTCTTTTGCTAGCGATTCAGCTCGGGTAGCATATCTGGTGGCTAAACTTCAGGGCAAGGCATTGTTATGGGCTGAGGCTTACCTGTCGGCTCATCCGCTCCCAACGTGCTTGTATGATGATTTTCTGTGTGAGTTTAAAAAGACCTTTACCCATCCAGAATTGGAGGGGAGTTCTGATGAAAGGTTGCTTGGGTTACAGCAGGGGAGCCGGAGCGTCGCAGAGTTCATTATTGACTTCCGTACCGCAGCCGCTGAGGCCAATTGGCCCGATCATGCCCTTCGGGGAGTGTTCCGTCGCGCCTTAAACGATGAGCTCAAAGACCAGCTCGCTTCCCGCGATGAGCCCAAGTCTTTTGAAGACCTGGTCTCCCTTTCCCTTAGGATAGATAATCGTCTGAGGGAAAGGGAGGCCGAAAGGAATCATAAACATCGTAAATCCGCGCCTCATACGTTTTCACTTCCTCCGCCATCACGTCCTGTGTCCACATCCGTTTCCATAGAAACGGACGCCGTTCTGGAGCCTATGCAAATCGGCCGCTCTCGTCTCACACCAGAGGAGCGAGAGCGACGGCTCCGGTCGGGTGCATGTTTTTACTGCGGCTCAGTGGAGCATAGGTTAGCACAGTGTTCGGTTCGGCCAAAAGGCTCCGCCCGCCGGTAATTTTGGGGATACAGGTTGGCGGATCCTCTTTCAGTTCCAAACCACGGTTGATTCTACCAGTCACCCTGTGTCTAAATCAGGTTTCTCACCCTCTCCACGCTCTCGTTGATTCTGGAGCAGAGCAAAATTTAATAGATGTAGCTCTCGCTAGACGCCTTCAGTTGCCACTCAAGACTCTCGATCCTCCCATCCCTGTTACCGCATTAAACAATCAGATATTTTCTCAGATAACCCATCAGGCTGGCCCCGTAACCCTCGTCACCTCTGGAAACCACCGTGAAGCCATTACTTTGTTCACTTTCTCTTCTCCTGATTCACCACTCATCCTAGGCTACCCCTGGCTACAAAGACACAACCCTCACATAGACTGGTCTGGGAGTAAAATCGCCAGTTGGAGCCTTTTTTGTCTAGCCCACTGCCTCACATCTGCCCTACCGCCAGGTACCCCTGACACTAACACCTCAGACACAGATCCGGTTGACCTCACACTCGTCCCACCTGAGTACCATGACTTGCAGGCAGTTTTCAGTAAAGACAAGGCATCATCTTTGCCACCTCACAGACCTTATGACTGCGCTATCGACCTTCTACCTGGTGCTCCGCTTCCCTCTAGCCGGCTATTCAACATCTCCAGACCAGAAAGAGAGTCCATGGAAAAGTACATCCACGAGTCACTAGCTGCAGGTATCATCCGCCCATCCTCCTCTCCAGTAGGCGCCGGCTTCTTTTTTGTGGAAAAAAAGGATAAATCACTCCGTCCATGCATTGACTACAGAGGGTTAAATGAAATCACTATTAAAAACAAATATCCTTTACCCCTTATAAGCTCAGCCTTTGAACCCCTCCATGAAGCCACCATATTCACCAAACTGGATCTCCGCAATGCCTACCACCTTGTCCGCATTAGGGAGGGGGACGAATGGAAAACAGCTTTCAATACAACCCTAGGTCATTTTGAGTATTTGGTCATGCCGTTTGGGTTAACCAATGCCCCCGCTGTCTTTCAGAACCTGGTCAACGACGTGCTCCGTGATTTCCTGAACCAGTTTGTCTTTGTTTATCTTGATGACATACTCATTTTCTCCAAGACCCCCCAGGAACACCATGTCCACGTCCGAGCAGTCCTCCAACGCCTCCTGGAAAACCGACTTTACATCAAAGCCGAGAAATGTGAGTTTCATGCACAATCTGTCACTTTTCTTGGCTATATACTCGCAGGAGGGCAGGTGAAGACTGATCCAGCCAAGATCCGCACGATTCTGGAGTGGCCCACGCCCACGTCACGCAAGCACCTACAATGTTTCCTCGGCTTTGCCAATTTCTACCGGAGGTTTATTCGCAACTACAGCCAGGTAGCCACTCCTCTCACTACACTCACATCCACCAAAAGACAGTTCATCTGGACACCTGAAGCTGAGGCAGCATTCAGTAGACTCAAACGACTATTTACCTCAGCTCCAGTATTATGTCACCCAGACCACTCCAAGCCATTCGTTCTGGAGGTAGACGCGTCCGACGTTGGTGTCGGAGCGGTCCTCTCACAGCATTCAGGTCCCAAGGCCAAGTTACACCCATGCGCCTTTTTTTCGCGTTGACTCTCATCAGCTGAACGCAACTATGATGTAGGAGACAGAGAGTTGCTGGCTATTAAGTTAGCCCTGGAAGAGTGGCGTCACCTATTGGAAGGAGCTGAACACCCATTCACCGTCTTCACAGATCATAAAAACCTTACATACCTCAAAACGGCTAAGCGTCTCAACGCCCGCCAGGCCCATTGGTCTCTGTTCTTTGGTCGCTTCAAGTTTGCCATCTCTTTCCGTCCAGGTTCCAAGAACACCAAGGCCGATGCCCTGTCTCGTCTTTACGACCCAGACGCTGCACCCACCAAACCAGCTCCTGTGCTTCCTACCTCCTGCCGTGTAGCGTTTTTATCCTGGGACATAGAGGAATCCATCCAGCGAGCATTACAGGATGAACCAGACCCTGGGACAGGTCCTCCGGGCCGCCGCTTCATTCCCGCAGCAACCCGTTCGGCTGTAATGAAGTGGGCTCATACCTCCCGGTTTTCCTGCCATCCTGGAATCGGCCGCACCATCGCTCTACTACGTCGTCACTTCTGGTGGGCAACTCTGGAACGTGATGTGCAGGAATACGTCTCTGCCTGTGACGTGTGCGCCAGGAACAAGACCCGAAATCAGCGACCCTCCGGTCTTCTACAACCTCTAGCCGTACCTTCTTGTCCTTGGTCCCACATTTCCCTGGACTTTGTCACTGGACTGCCTAGGTCAGCAGGTAAAACAGTAATACTCTCTGTTATCGACAGGTTTTCTAAAGCAGCTCACTTCATTGCCCTGGAAAAACTACCCACTGCCACGGAAACTGCAAGACTGATGGTTGACCACGTCTTCAAACTCCACGGAATTCCTGCCGAGGTCACTTCTGACAGGGGACCTCAATTTACATCCCAGGTTTGGAAATCTTTCTGCTCTGCCCTAGGTGCACAAGCCAACCTCAGTTCTGGTTACAACCCTCAAACCAATGGACAGACTGAGAGGCTCAACCAAGAACTTGAGTCCATGCTCCGCTGCATGGTTTCCCATAACCCGGCTACTTGGTCAGCACATCTCCCATGGGTGGAGTATGCGCACAATTCGCATGTTTCTGCATCCACTGGTCTCTCTCCCTTTGAAGCGTCCCTAGGCTATCAGCCTCCCCTATTCCCTGAGGAAGAGGCTGATTTGGCGGTGCCTTCCGTCCAGCACCATCTCCAGCGCTGCCGCCGCGTCTGGACTCGGACTCGGGAGGCACTGAAGAAAGCTGCTGCCCGCCACTGCCGCTATGCGGATCGTCTACGATCACCGGCTCCTCAGTACACTCCAGGGCAGAAGGTGTGGCTGTCAGCTAAAGATGTTCCCCTCAAGGTTTCCTCCCGCAAGCTGGCTCCTCGGTTTATTGGGCCGTATGTCGTCCACTCGGTCATCTCGCCCTCTGCTGTGAAACTCGAGCTTCCTCCCAGTCTACGGATTCACCCTGTTTTTCATGTTTCCCAAGTCAGACCTGTGCTGTCCAGTGTGCTGTGCCCACCTTCCGACCCCCCTCCTCCCGCCCGGCTCGTCGATGGTCATCCGGCCTATGCGGTTCGGAGGATCGTTGACGTCCGCCGACGTGGTAGGGGTCGCCAGTTTTTGGTCGACTGGGAGGGGTATGGGCCTGAGGAACGTGCCTGGGTTCCTCGCTCGTTTATCCTTGACCCTGCTCTCGTCTCTAGATTTTGCAGGTCGCGTCGCAGGCTGGGGACCGATCGGCCGCCAGGAGGCGTCCCTTGAGGGGGGGGTACTGTCATGGTCTGCAGTGGGTGGCTGGAATTTCCATAAGGCTCCTGAACCTACCTGGGATCTGCCCCTGGGCAGGGCCAACTCCTGCACACCTGGAGCCTATTGCAGGCAATCAAGCCAGAGGGATTTAAGCCACACATTGATGTTCATTCACTGCCAGTTCGTCATCAACACATGTTGGTAACAGGCCTTATGCTTCAAGTTCTTGCTGTGATTTATCTTGTTAACCAGACTCTCTTGTGCTGCAGTTGCTGTTTTCACCTTAGCTCACGCTCCACCTCCAGACTCAGGATACCAAGCAATCATTTTGAAAATCCCTCTGTGCCTCACCTGCCTGCCCTCCTGCCATCACACTCCATCTGAAGCGGATCTCAGGTCAGCCTTTCTACGCCACTCAGCCCTCCCTGGATTCTCTTACCCCCCTCTCAACACTCCATGTCCCCTACTGCAAGTAAGAATTGCTACCCTTACAACTTGCCACTTCAGAGCTGCCTCCACTACCTCCCTAACTCCACTGTCTTCTCTCTTCAGTGTGACTGTTCCCTGCTCAGCTCCACTCTGCATCCCGTTCCCTCGCCCTAGCCACGTTTCCCAGGCCACGCCACATCAAACTCCACGTCTTATTGTTTTTTGTCTTTGCTACGTTTTTTTGCACTACGCCTAATAAATTGTCACAACATCTGCTGTCTCAGCTCTGGGTTTCTGCACCTGAGTCCTGCTCAGTACAGGCCACTCGGCCCCGTGACAGATACGGTGTTGTGCGTATCTTTTTCATGCCAATGATTTCGCAGAGTTCACTTATTGTCTTCGATTCGAAATCGGGCCTTGATCACTTAAGAGTCTCTCTGGGACACCTTAATGAACAATGAAGTTCTCCCAGAGGGCCTTTGCAACAGTGCGCACTCGTTGGTTGGGTGTAGAGACAGCCACTGCGATCTTAGTGAAGTGATCAGTCATAACTAATACATCTTTAGTGTTAGACTGATCTGGCTCAATAGATAGATAATCTATACAGACTAATTCGAGGGGCCTACTTGTCTTTATTTTCATGAGGGGAGCTGCCCTCTCAGGTTTACACTTTCGGCGAACACAACGTTCACACGTACTGATCATTTTCTCAACTGACACCTGCATCTTTGTCCAGTAAAACCTAGTCCTGACCAAATTAATAGTACGGTCGATTCCTAGGTGCCCCGTGTTATTATGGAGGTGTTGGAAGACCACTAGTCTTAACTCCTCGGGTAACACGAGTTGAAAGGAGATGTCTGGACCGGTTTGCCTTTTTCGGTAAAGAACTCCATTCTGAAGTTCAAGACGACTGAGCTCATGCAGTAACAAGGGAAGCTCAGGTAGTTCTGCTCTAAGACTGGGAGGTGGAGTCCGGCCAGTTTCTAACAGAGTGGCTACAGCGTTAAGAGCAGGATGTAACCTCTGTTTCTGTCTGAGTTCATCCTCTGTTATAGGCGGGGGAAGAGGAGAACCACCTAACAGCTCTTCTGCAAAGCTATCAGGGACAGCCGTAGCATGTAGGGCTAAAGACTCAACTAAGGCTAAGCCTGGGCAAGTAAATGACTCTGGATCCAGGCCTATAGAATTAACTGAGTGCCTTTCACAGATGGCCTGTACGACCTCTCTAGAGACTATTTCTCTGTCATTGATGCTAAGGTGAGTGAGAGCGAATTGCCTGATCCTTTCACTTTCTTTCTGTGATACAGGATCATCACCTGGGCAACCATGAGAGCGACGAGACAGCGCATCCGCATCTACGTTTTGTTTACCAGCCCTGTACAAGAGTTGGAATGAAAAAGTAGACAAGGCTGAGAGCCAACGGTAACTCGTTGCGTCCAGTTTTGCAGATGTTAGAATGTACGTTAACGGATTACTGTCTGTCACTACTGTGAACTCTGTACCATAAAGGTAGTCTGAGAACTTTTCAGTGACAGCCCATTTAAGGGCCAAGAATTCTAGCTTGTGGGCCGGATATCTCATTTTACTTTTTGAAAGTCCTCTGCTAGCAAATGCTATGGCCCTCAACTGTCCATCCTGAAGTTGGTACAGAGCTGCACCAAGGCCAATGGTACTAGCATCCGTGTGGAGGATGTACGGGAGTTTGAGGTCTGCAAAACCCAACACTGGGGCTGAGGTTAGCTTACCAATGATCTGTTCGAATGCTTCTTGACATTTGAGTCCATCTCTCACCAAATGGCTCTTTTGGGTTATCGTATACGGAGCTTTGTTGCTTTGTGGGCCTTTTCTTCCCCTTCTTCAATGGTGGGTAACCAGCGGTTAGCTCATTTAATGGCCTTACAATATTAGAGTAGCCCTGGATGAATCGCCGGTAATACCCAGCAAAGCCCAAAAATGACCTTAACTCCTTAAGGTTGGTGGGGACAGGCCAACTTGTGAGGGCTTTGATTTTCTCTGCATCAGTTTTGGCCCCACGTTCTGACATTACATGGCTGAGATATTTAACAGAGGTTTGAAAAAATTTACACTTCTCGGGTGCCAGTTTCAACCCAAACTTTTTCAACCGCACAAGAACTCTCTTCAGGCGTTGCTAGTGTTCTTCAAGAGATGATGAGAAAATGATGAGATCATCAATAAAGGCATGGACCTCCTTAAGATTCATCGGACCAATACACCGCTCCATGAGCCTTTGAAAGGTGGAGGGTGCATTGGTGATCCCTTGGGGCATCCTATTGAATTCCCAGAACCCCAAGGGGCACACAAAGGCTGTTTTCTGCTTGTCTGACTCTGACATCTCAATCTGATAGTATCCCGACTTGAAATCCAAGACCAAGAACCATTTTGACCCTGCCAGAGCGGAAAACACTTCCTCCAGATTTGGGAGTGCATATGCGTCTTTTATGGTTTGGAGTTTTAGCCTCCTGTAGTCAATGCACAAGCGAACAGAACCATCTTTTTTCCTGACAACTATGATCGGGGAGGCAAATGGTGATTCAGATTCCCGTATCACTCCCGTGTCGAGTAGTTCCTGGAGGTGTCCCCTCACAGCCTCCACATCATGTGGGTGTATTGGTCGGGGTCTGGATTTAAATGGGGTTTCATCACTGAGCTTGATGTGGTGCTGTACTTTTTTAGTGGGTCCAAAATCTAATTCATGCTGCGAAAACACTTCAGGCATTGAATCTAGCATTTGTGACACAATCTTTCCATTCATCAGGTAAGTCATTTCCAAAGTCAAAACTGTTTTTTTTTTTTTAGATTGAGAAGGATCTTCTGACTGGTCTGAAGAGCTTGACACCTTCTCTGTTTGTTCTTTGTGTATAACTCTGGTTACGGCATTAATGTTGGCTAGCACACGGCCTGAAGGGACAACAATGTCGTGATCGGTTTAATTTTTTATTACAACCGGCAGTTTACAGGGCTGCTTGGCTGGCAGGTTAGCAAGACCAGTTAACACAAGCAAACCACTGGGCAAGGGAAAGGCTGATGACTGTTCGACAACTGCACATTTCTCATTAATGGAGTTGGGGATGTACACGGAGGCTTCCAAAACTGCCGTCTGCCCTGCTGCCACCAAAGTTTGATGTTTACCCGTTAACTTTGCACACCCAAGACTGCCTGCTTTCTGACGTATTCCAAGGATTTTAAGGAATGCTTGGTAGCCATAGGGGACTGGCTGAAAGTTTGCACTGGACTCATGGAAGTCAGTATAAAGGGCATCTAAAGTGTTTGTAGCTATCAAAACCTGTTCTCGCGCCTTGGCTCGCAGAGGAGGGATAACTAATGCCAGGGTGTTAACATTAATATCTGAACCCACAAAGTCCTTGGGAAAAGTGATTGAGAGCTCTACATAACCTAGATAAGGGACGGATTGGCCATTTGCACACTCTACATCCAGGAGATCGCCCAACGGGTTTATAGGCAAGTCTGAGAGGTGTTGCTCATAAAAACTCCGAGGTACTGTTGTCACTTGTGACCTTGTATCTAAAAGACAGTTTGTTTCTTTCCCAGCCATAATGACAGTAGCAGAAGTTCTGGTTCCAACCAAACCCCTTGGGAGGCTTACAGACTGTGTTTTTGACTGAGCTTCCTTTAAAAAGGCCCTTTGTGGTTTGGGACGAGAGTTATCTCCTGAAGCCCCCACTTGTCCCACACTGGAGGCTGGGATTAGTTTAAATGCGGCTCATCACTGGCCCTAGTTGAAGCTTCCCAACTGGATTGTCTTTCTTTCAGCTGTTTTTTCTTTGTGGTAACTAAGGACGGATTTGGTTCGTTTTCACATGATGAGGCAATGTGACCGTCCTCACCACAGTCTGATTCACTGCTACTTATTGTTTGTACATTTGACATGGCCCAGTGCTTTGGATTGTTAGGGCCAGGTTTGTTCTGACCAAGATGTTGTCTCATACGGCTGACTTTTGAGGCTTGCTTGTCTTCTTCCGTGCGTAAAAGCAAGACTAACTCAGAAAATGAAGGTGGACTCTCTTTCCTTTGTCCTAACTGGAGGTCACTGATGAGACTGTCCTCCCAACAGCCACGTAGGAATTGCTTTAACAATTGCTTGTCAAAATTTGACACACTGACACCCCCGCGCCGCATAGCTTTTGTCAGACAAACATGTAACCTTTGCAAACAGGCTGATGGTCTTTCTCCTTCATTCTGAAGCGTGTTCATAAATCATGCATAAAGCTCATCACGATCTTCGACAGCTCCAAACGCAGAGTCAAGTACTTTCAGGTACTCAGAGGGTTTAGCATCTGGGCCTAAATGCTTTGTGATGTCTGTAGCAGGCGACAGAAGGCTGTCAAGTATTCTTTGTATGCAGTTCAAGTCAGAAACGGCTGGATCATTTATGAGGACTAATCTGCTTCATTGTTAAGGCGGGGGATGTGCCCAGAGAAGGCTCTAAACCATAGGTGTCAAACTCTGGCCCGCGGGCCAAATTTGGCCCACAGCCTAATTACATTTGGCCCGCGAAGCCATACTAAATTACTATTAGAGCTGGGCTACTGGTATTATACAGCTAATATATATATTGTTTAGTATTAAGCTTTGCTTGTTCCATATTCAGTTTTTCAGCAAAACGTGTTTGAGTCCATAAGAAAAGATTCATTCTTATATCTGGAGGAATAAATATATTTCAATAAATATTAACGTTAGCCCGCGACTTTGTTCCAGTTTTGAATTTTGGCCCACTGTGTATTTGAGTTTGACACCCCTGCTCTAAACCTACTTGGCATGGGCGAGTGTGAAGAGATTTCACTACTGCGCACTACATGTTCAACTACTACCCACTGGACACTTGGTGGATTAAGCTCAAGTGTGGGATAGAACTGTGTCGGCAAGTTAAGATCGATCAGGTTTTGGTTTAAGGTTGGGGTCGGATCCTTAGACTGTGAAGAATCAACAGCAGGTTGATCGGGGGAATGGTCACCCTGTACATACGAACTTGTCTCACCTCTGTTAGCAGGGGGAGAAACTGTAGGCTGACAGGATAGAGGAGGCACGTTTAAATTAGCTAGCCCCTCCTTGAGCATATCCTCTAGTGAGTGTCCACTAAGATTAGCCATTTCAGACAGTTGTTTCATGTATGCTCTGGTGACATTCCTTGCATTTGCTGCATACACCTCAGCTAAACTCCTAATTTCAAATGTGATTTCAGGCTGAGCAGAACTTTGGATAGTATGTGGCAAAAGGGGGTTTAAAGTGTCTCTTGCACCGACATGATTGAATTCAGCTATCATCAGCCTGTGAAACTCGGAATGCGGATCATCTATGCGGATGTGACGGTTAACTGAACCGTGTTTCTCCAGGTAAATAGCTACTTCTTCATCAAGGTCACTGTTGGTAAGCCCTTTTATGATTACTGAGTTAGGGATTTTAATTGCCTCTTTAAGTACTATGTCCATTTTACCAGACTTCGGTTTTGATTGCTTCTTGTTGTTGTAATATTTAATAAGATGAGTCTCATGCAGTTTCACAATAACTCCTGGCTGCTGGCTCGCCAACTGTAACACTGATGTGTTTCAAATACTCTAAGATCAAAAGGTACTTCACCCAAATTTGATGCAAAAGAGCTCAATGATTTGGACCAGTAGGTTCGGCTACATACAGGAGAGGCAAGCTGAATGAGACTCAGGCAACTGTGAGCTTTGAAGAATACTGGCTTTGTATTTTCCTCACCCAGAAAACAAAAGAAAAGAAAATATGACAAACATACAAAACATTACGAATAAAAGTGTCTCTTTTTGGTACCAGTATTTTCCTCAGTGACAACGCTGTGGCACAATCACAGTAATCACTTTAAAAAAAGAAACCTTACCTGGGTGCACCCTTATAAATGTACAAATTCACTTTCAAAATGAACCACAATCTCAATTACTAAGATCCAAATGGCAACATTTGTTTGCAACTTCATAGACTTTGTTAACAAATTGCAACAACCATTAAGCTGGAAAAGTGGATCCAACCGCCCACACCCACTTCCCTTCCTGTTCGTGGGATGTATAGAGTCCGTAAAAAGTCCTTAAAATAAACCGCCCTTAAGTCTAGGGGGATGTGTGTGAAGAAGGGGAACAACAAGTTCAAAGTGGCGTGGTGTGTTTCTGTTTTGTTGCAGCTGGCTTACCACACTCTGCTGTGCAGCACAGAACAAAGTCAGTTGGTCCTTCAACGGGGTTGGCTCGCCATCGATTAAAGGATCCGTTGCAATGCATCTGTAACCCAGATCATTGTTTGAGTATGGGATTTCTGATTATTTGTAGTCACTGAACGCACCACTGTGAGCATAGCCACTCTCTAGTCCAGCTACAGAGTTTTTTCCTTGTTCGTCCGATGAGGCGCATGCTGCTCTCGTGCCCTCTGCGAGCTGGAAATTCGGAAAAAGGAGTCTTGTAGCGGTCACGAACGTGAAGCTGAGCTGAATCCGACAGCCATTCGCCATTACATGAACCCCTCTGGTAAGTTAGCTTGCAGCGCATGTTCGCATGAAATGTTTTGTTCCTTATTATGTTGCAGCGAGGTATCAAATCTACCACTGTCTTGTTTGTTAAGAAAGAGGCTAAATATTATATAACGTGTGTTATTAGCTGACTTTTAGCAAGCTAGCCGTTAAGTGAGCCTGGCTAATGTCCTAAAATGGCAGCCGACACGAGGTCAGTTACAGAGTTATTATGTTATGCCAAAGAGAACAGCATTAATAAGCATTGTTAACAGCATTTATGTTCTGTTATATTTTTATTTTGACAAACCTGTATTATTATGATGGTAAGACTGTTAAATAAGCCGCTAGTGACATGGACACTGAGTCAGTGGTACTGAGACTTATGAACATTTTAGTTAATTCTTCTGCACACTTGTGTGTAGGCTGGTTTGTTTGCCCTTTTGGTGCCCTGGATCCTACTGGATGAACTGCCTTGTGGAAGTCTTCATCTGATGACTCTGCTGAACCGTCCTGGCTTTTCCCTGAGCTCAGGTGATTTTCTTTTGGCCAAAGGACCTTGAAGGATACATATTTGAGTTTATTTATTTATTTTATTCTTCTTTTGACACTGAGTGGAAAGACACTACAAAAAAAGGGTTTATTATTTAAAATTGTGTCTAATAAGTGTGTTTATGTTAAGTGCGTGTGGTGTCCATTGTGTGCTGGAAGCCTTACTGTTCCTGTGGTGGAGCAGCTACTACCAATCTCCTTTACGAAACTAGCCTCTGATGGGATACAGATATTTGGGACACATTTGATTTCTTGTAACCTATTTCTAGAGAAACTGTGATTCTGGGCTTAGACATTGGGGAGAAATTGATGACACCGACACCTAGTGAACTCCCCAAGGTCAACAGTCCTGATTTCCACGCATTAAAGGTTTGGCGTAAGTACAGATTGCGTTACACATCAAAAGGAAGGTACAAAGGGAAACAAAAAACCTGACCTGTCAATGACAGTGTCATAGGACATATTAAGTTCTCATATAATCACAGTTCAAAGTCCTATCACCTAAAATGTATTATTTGCTACGTTCCCCATGTTACAAATTTAAAATAAACAGTAAAACACACGATTTGTGCATTTGCTTCAAATGCTTTTTTTCAGTAGATTTCATGAGTTCTTTGCAAGCAAAATGTTCCAGTGTTTATTGGATAATTGTTTACAAATATTTTGTGGAAAACTTTATTCAAAGCGCAGATAAACAATGAACTATTAAAGTACTTTGCTCACCGATCTCAGAAAAGAAAGGCGGAGCAGCGCGAGATGGTGCAGGAATGATGAAATTTCGTCGTCTCTAACTCCCGACCTTCGTCGACCAAACAATGTAAAAGGAACCAGCTAGTTACTTGTCTTAGCAGTACACATAAAATAAAATGATCTTTCATAAGCAGCGAGTGCTAACTCTCCTGTTTATATTACTTTTTTTTCCATACCTCGTTTCAGTAAATTGCCGTGTCTTTTTCCTCGCTAGCGTGTTCATGGAGGGTTCGCGAGAGAGGAGGAAAAGCCTGTGCTCTCTCAGAGGGAGATGGCAGGCGGGGCCCTGCACCACGTTTCAGCAGCTCACTGGCTTAGAGCAACTCACGTCTACACCAGAGCAGTTAACTCTTTAACTGCTGCACCTGTGGCTTATTCACTCTAAACAGAGTGTAACTGCTAAGATTAATGGTCTTTTTTTCATTTTGGTATATTTTATCCAAGCCATCCTTAAATATGGGTTACACATGTATCTTCATTTCCCCCTTTTTTCCCTCACTTCCTGTTTAAGACCACTTGAAAAATGGCAAAAAAAATCAGATTTTGCATAGTTTGATGTGGGCATTTTGTACTGTGACATTGTCCATTTGAAAAACCCAGTCGTTACACAGACGAGGGCCCTCAGTCATGAGGGATGCTCTCTGCATCTGAACATAGCCAGCAGCCGTAAAACACCCCTGCACCTCCTGAAGCTCAGTTACTCCAATGAAGGAAAAAGCACCCCAGACCACTATGGCGCCCCCTTATAATAATATATAGCGCTTTTCAGGGCCCTCAAAGCACTGTACAATTCCACTATTCATTCACTCTATAATTCACACACTGGTGGAGGCAAGCTGCAGTTGTAGCCACAGCTGCCCTGGGGCAGACTGACAGAAGCGAGGCTGCCATATCGCGCCTTCGGCCCCTCTGGCCATCACCAGTAGGCGGTAGGTGAAGTGTCTTGCCCAAGGACACAACGACCAAGACTGTCCGAGCTCAAACCGGCAACCTTCCGGTTACAAGACGAACTGCCAACTCTTTGAGCCACACTGATGTATGTAGAAAACATCTCAGGTGGGATCTGCTTGTAATGCCACTAACATTGGAAACCATCAAGACCATCAGGGTTACTTTTTTTTCTCATCAGAGAATAAAACTTTCTTCCACCTTTCAGTGTCCCATGTTTGGTGCTCTCTTGCAAAGTCCAAACGGTCGGTTCAGTGGCTTTCAAGGAGACTAGACCTGTGAATCCCTTCAGTCTCAGATGCTGCCTGATAGTTATGGGGTTGCAATTTCACTGGTAACAGCCTTAATTTGGGTTGAGGGTCGTCCAGTATCTTGATGGACAGCCAATTTGATTTTTGGGGGTCTTCCACCTGACTTTTTTGTTCCATAAGCCTCAGGATCATTTAAGAAATTCCAAATGACTGTCTTACTGCGTCCCATCTCAGCAGTGATGGTGCACAGTTCTGGACAGATTTGGCCTTTTAAAGGCATGTGGTCCTAAACTTTTGATCAGCTGTAAAACAGCCAGTTTCAGTTAAAGTGTTGTTTTCAATAAATTGCAAGCTCAAAAAATATTTTGTCTCTCTCCCATTTCTTCTTGCTGAATGTTGAAGCTCTACTTGGAACCTTGTTAAGAAACAACCAGGCAAAATGCAATTTTTTTTCAAGTGATCTTAAACTTTTGATTGGGACTGTATTTGTCTCTAATGTCTTACGGTATGTTTAGGAACTGACTCCTGCAATAGTCAATATAGTTACTGCTTCTGACATGGCAAGACAAGGACATTTGCTGATTTTAAGTGAAATAAGTGGGTGGTTTCTGAGTTAAACCTTCTCTACTTCGATTCAAGTTACTGAAATGATTACCAGTGAGAGTAACAAATACTGTTAGTTGACATATGACAGGAAGGTAAATATATTAGAGGCTTGCCTAGGAGTTTAGAATATCCATAACCAACCTTCAGCGAATCCTGTATGGATGCCCCTTAAAAATGGTCTTGTCAAGTTGCTGAATAGATGGCGACAAAAAGATGCTCATTTATGTGCAAATTTGAAGCATAAAAGTGTATCCCCTCTAAGCATATTTTAAGGGTTTATTCCTGACCTTGGATAGATCCATCACAGCTAAAGAAAAACGGACCAATCATTCTTTCAACATACTTTCGAGAAATTATAGGAAATTTCTCGAAAGTAATCATTGATGCCACAGTAACAAGGTGTATTGCATTTATTTTTCAACTGGTGAAAAGTTGAAAAGACAACTTTTCATCATTCACATTTTAACCAAATTGAGGTGGTGTATTTTTGTGAACATCTTTTCAAAGCCTTAAAAAGCACGTTTTGAATCTTTTACCCACATCTGTGGTCACAAATGGTAAAGATCTCTTTTAACCCTTTAAGACCTACCATAGAACCAAGTCCGCCAGAGCTTATATTATATTTTTACATGCTGTAGTGCCATTTTTGGGAGCATTTCAAGTTGCTATACATCAATACAACCATTATAGCCCAAATTTTAATAATATGTATGCATTAAGTGCATACAAATTACATAAATTGCAAGAAAGTGCAATAAACTACAAAAAAATTGAAAATTGTTTTTGTTTTTTTAACATATATTTCTAGTTAGAGAAATTTAAGAGGCTTATCCCTCAAAACTGTAAATACAAAAAGTTGCACAAAATAGTTTCCCACCACAGGAAATTTATTTTGAGTGTCTTCATATTTTTATTTTTGAAATACACCAACAGAAAGTCATAAAGTCAAACACAACTTTTAAAAACACCAGTATAGGCTCATGAGGCCCTGATGGTAAAAAACTACATTTCCGCGAAAATGACGTCACTTCTGGTTTCGGGCAGGTAATGGCGGACATGCGATAGTTCACGCTGACATCTATTCTAACGTAGGAAGTGTTATGAACAGCTGATCGGATCAGCAAAGCGTGTTTCTGGAATATTATGTTTTTGTTGCTGCAAGTGCTTTTTATGCAGTTTTTGCAAAGCTATATGTGGAAGGAAACCGTGACCTAGGAAAAGCTGATGGCATAAGATGTAAGTACAACTCCTCCAGTTTCATATGCAAAAAAAATTATTGCGCTAGCTTATGTGGTTGCAGTTCTACAAGGATTTAAAAGTAGTTGCGCAAAACGGAGCGTGCCCGCTCTGACCAGTTTTAAAGGGTTAATAAGGTCTCTGGGTTGAGTAAGCTTAAATGTCAATTGTCTTTGTGTAGAAACTGACTTGTGAAAATGGAGTGACGTTGATCGAGCAAAAGCTGAAGGTGTTAAAAAAATTACACTGGGAAACTGTGACAAAAATCAGACCGTGCACCAGGTTTCCAGTGTTCTGAGCCTTCATCTGCAGCAAACTCTGCAGCTCCAGCACTTACTCTGAATTTTAAAATAACATGTCCTTAATGACCTCAATCCCACACCATAGCCTGCCTTTCTTCTTCACTTTACATTTGAACTCTGTTAGGCTAATATTTATGCCTGTTTAACATGAAAGCCTCTGCCGCTCTCCAAAAGTGACATCAATTTTCTTTTTGTGCAAACTGAAATTTGGGCCAAGCTAGTAACTCAAGAAACCCATGTCTTGGATTCATGATTCACTCAGTCTATTCATTCATTTTGCATCTCCTCTCATAGACACATTCATCCAAGACTGTTTCCAAAGCTGTTTCATTGTGACAGTAATACCAATATACCCCTTTGGCACTGTGTATAAACATTTTCATGTCAAATATGCCACTTTCCAGTTGTAATAAATAAGAGTGGCAGTAGGCAACAAAATTGACGTGGAACACATTTCTACTTTCAGTACAAATGTAGCACAAATCTATACACACACAAACAAACACTCATATAAGGCAACAGGAGTACGGTGCTACACAGCACCAACTAGGGAATCATTATGTAATATACCATATATCAAAGTCACCCCTTGAGCGACTTCAGGGATAATTGATACAACAAAGGATCACACTGCCTGAGCCATAGGAGTCACCCAGAGTAGCTCCTAAATCACTGCAAGTCAGCATGACACATTATGGCTACTTTTGCTTTGCTGTGTGCCATTTGATATAATTTAAAGGAGTGGCAGATTTACAAAGTTTCTCTAAAAACGGTTTATTCACAGCTGCGGCTATATTTCTATTAGGCGCATATGTGTGTATCTGGCACAACAAAGCCATAAAATAATCATCTCACAGTATGATGACAGTTAAGAAGACATTACATAGTGCCTATTCAAGGAATTTTAAATACCCATACATAATAATATGTACTGCTCACACCGCAGAAAGTAGGATATAAATGTACTTGTGAAAACATGAGCAGTTATTTACCATAGAAAGTCACAAATTTTTCCAATATAACATGACATTCAGTACATGCTGAGCTGTGATAATCGGTGATAATTTCACTTCAACTTCAATTTTATTTGACAGGAGACAATAGCCTGGACAGGAACAACACAATGATATTGTGGGCTATGGTGTGGGATTGATACTATTTATTTTAAATCAGAAGACTGTGTTTCTATAAAAATTATTAACTTAAAGCATTAACATTATTTAACAGATGAATAAGGTTTTTTATGCTTTCGTGTTTATATATTGTCATGGTCCTGGGTCGGTGACCCTGCGTTTTGAGTCTATTGTTATTATTTTCCAGTTTATTCTGATTCTGTATTTGTCCTTTGGGTTCGGTTTTCGTGTTTTATTTTCCCCTCTGGTGTGTCATTCCCTCATTACTTTGTGTGTATTTATAGTGTGTGTCTGCCTGTGCAACCTGGGGAAATTTCTGTGTCTCTCTCTGCTCAGCATTCTCCGTGACATTTTTGCTCTTCGTCCCGTGTTTGTATGGTTTCAAGTTTGTTCTTTAGTTGTTCCAAGTTTAGGTTTTGTTTTGGTTTTGCCCTCGCTTTTGTTGTGTACACCATCTGTAATAAAGCTCACTCGCATCACAGCCAGTGCCAGCATTTTGGGTTCTTATTCTCACTACACCACACGACTGCTGCCGCAGCCGTGACATATATGCTATTTGGAAAAAAACAAAAAAATTAAATAAATAAATAATCCATCATAATTAGGATTCACAAAGGAACTTCAAAAAATACATAAATACATTCATCCGTATCTTAAGCAAAATTTAAGAAAGACAGGAAAGCAAACAAAAAAAATAGAAGAAAAAATGTTACGGCAACAAAGAGTTTTAAAGACGTCAACTAAATCAGTGCCCACTTATTTAGTACATCAGAAAGAATTTTATTGAAGAAATATTCTATCTGACCTCTAAAATACAAAAAGAAAAAAATGGTTCTGGCATGTAGCTCTCATGATCCCTTCTAACAGGGTCCTTTTGCCTTTTTCAATTCAGTATCTAAATCCTATGTACATTTTTTTCTCTCTTGACAAAATGTAGAAATTAAATTGTAGAAAAGAAAACAGATTCTGTCATTAATAATGATTTGGTCGTTATCAAAGACAGCTACTTGTTTACATTGAAAGAACAGTTAACAGTTTTGGGGAAAAAGTAGGTGTCTCTTAAATTTTATAACCTTTATTTGCTTGTGCTGAGGACTAAAAAGGTGGTACACATTTTTGTTGTGACATGGGGCAGATATAATTATTTAATGTTTGACCCACTTCTTTTGCTTATTGTCATTATAAAAATATTAGGCAATTCAGATTTAAATCAAAAACATCCATGTTTGGTTAGTTGGTGAATCCATACAGACAGTAGATGCAGTATAGTTATCTGTCTCTGTGTTACCCAATAACAAACTGGCGGCCTGTCCAGGGTGCACCCCTTCTTCTCACCCTATGACAGCTGTGATAGGCTCAAGCCCCACTGCTACCCTGAGTTGAATAAGGGAAAGAAAGTGGATGGATGAATGGTTTGGTCTACTTAAAAGAAAAAGTTCATAATGTCAAGGAGCAATCTCAAGTGAAGCATTGCATGAATTTAATTTAGAGAGCTGAGATACAGACATCTTTTGCAGGCAGAAATCCTGTTGATTTTCCTGCAAGTTCAGAGGTAAGGATAGCAGTAACTGAACACAGCAAATTAAATATTTAAGGAATTCAAGAGAGGTTATAGAGCAAGGATGAGCAAGCGAAAAAGAAATTGCTTCCTGACATCTTTACCTCATGTGTTATGAAACTCTACCCAAGATCCTGGTTTAAAACAGATACATGATGCTTAATTATTATTGATAACACATATTAAGGTCCCTATGAAGGACACTGAAGGTAAAGTTCAGAACAACACACGGCACCTTATTCCAAAATGTTGACAGAAGCAGACAGATAACTGGAACACTGTCGAAATTCAAAACACCAAGTTGACCATACGTGTTCAGAGGCCACTGAAGCCACCAAACCGATGCAGGCACACCAACCTGATTGTCAGAAATTACAAGAGAGAAGAAGTGCAGCTTTGCAAAACACGACTACCTGGTGAGTAAGGAAATAAACTTATTTATTTATTTATTCGCTCTGTCAAACTCTGACTTTGATGTGTCAGTCTGTCCTTGAGTGTTTACACTTTGAGCTACACAATTATGAGTTAAGGTTTGTGCTTGTGATTAATGGAAGATTACTATCACAGTTTAAAGAAAACAACTTTAGAGGCTGTTAGAAAAAACAGATAAATCTCAGGTCATATCCTTTGTCCTTCCATCTATTCACTTCCTTTTTTTATCACTTTTTCTGGCTATACAGCAAGAACCTACTCCTTTCTGCAGTGAAAATAAAAAAGGAAATGTATTTACTTATTCAGATAACTTATATTATTTTTTAAGGCAAGATTAGTAGATCATTGCACTGGCTAAGCAGATGACAGGTCTTTTGGACTGCAATCAAAATAGTCATTAACCTTTTATGCAAGTCATACTGCCTCAGCACCTTCATTTAGAACGCAATTAAGTTTCTGACACCTGAATGGAGGACATTATAATGGCTAAGATGAGTTGACATTTTAAAGATATCACTACTTTGGGAAATGAAAGATATTCTCATGTTAAAAAAAAGATACAGGAAGTAAAAGCAAGAAAACTGATAAATAAAATATTCTTAAGTATAATTACACCATGCCTCATGACTGAGTGATATGCCACTCTTTTTGTCTGAGTGAAGCAACCATTTTCAGCCTGCTTTCACCTGGATATCTTATAATTATCAGTTGAAGTGGCTGGTTGTAAACACACTGATGACTACACTATTTTGAGTGTCCTCTCTATATTCCTGTCTGTTCCAGCCCCACCATCTTCCCCTCCCGCTCTCTTTTAGACACTGCCTGCATTTTCTCAATAAATAATCTGCCTCTACTAGCCATGAATGAATAATGGCTTTATTTAAGGGGCTATGGGAAAGCAACATCTTTTTTGCTCCACCTGTTAAAGGTTGAAACAGAAATATTTCTGTGGGAACTGTCAAGATGTAGCAAAAATCAAAATTAAGTTTAACATTCATTTGTCATTTTAAAGTGCTTTGAATCCAAGAACAGCAGTAGTTTCCAAGTCACAGTAGTTTTTGCTTTTTTAGTTATTAGTCACAAGGATTTACTTGGTTTTCTTCATTTTATGTATCTATTCCATACAAAGAAGTCTTAGGGCCACATTAAGAAAAAAAATATTATTGATGATTTTGAGAATAAAGCTGAAATTTCAAGATTAAAGTTGTGATTCTATTTTGAGAAAAAAGTCTAAATACAATTTTTTTAAAAAAGTCAAAATGTGGAGATTACAGTTGTTGTTTCAAGACAAACTGCAACAGTTGAGTTACCTCTGAGTTAGTGAAATTGTACTTCAGAATCGGTTTTAGTGACAAGGAGAGATAGGATTTCTCTTTCAGCACATAAACACAATTGTGGTGACAAGTATAAGGAGTAAAGTGAAGATGGTGAAGGAAGCTACATCTAGTCAGATTGAAAAACACACAAACTTGGAACAGGGGATTTGTGCAAAATGAAATGGCTGGTAATGGACAGATACAAGGTTATCAATGGTTACACCCTCATGCAATAAAGAGGATGAATGTTGTATCAGAAAACAACTGATCAGTTTGTTTCGCTCACCTAACTCATCTAAACAAGGCATTTTGTAGAATTTTGTAGAGACTATATATAAAGCAAATGTGACAATTTGTCTTGAATGAAATTCCACTGTGGGCACTGAGTCAGAACAGTGTGTGTGAAATACAACAACATCAACAAAAAAAAAAAAAAACAACAAATGCTCAGCTTCACTTTAGTATTTTTTGTTTTGGTTTAATGGATATAGCTGAATTACTGCTTCATAAATACCCTCAAATAAATACTACTTTATATATTCTCTAGCACAATATTTTGCTTTGTGTTTTTGTGGGGTTTTTTGTTTGTTTTTTCATTTCCCTTTTGTAGTTCCCCCATTAGGACGGGCTTTTGTTTTTTTTATGTAACCTCATAATAGTATTGATGACCTGCTAAAACCCTTTGTGATACTGTTGCCATATCAATAGACTCAGTATTGTGTGGGGTTAATGAGTACACATTCACTTTGACCCTTAAAGTGTTTAGTTTAAATACACAGATACAATACACACACTCATCACTCACATGAACACCCAAATGTGGCAGCACTTTCATTGATGATAAGTGTGTGCCTAGGGTATTTTATAGCAGCACATCTATTAATCAGTATAAATACAAAAACCCAGATGAAAATAAAAGAAATATGCACAGCTTGAGTTTGACCAAAGGGCATCATGCTGAGTTATTCCCTGGAGTTTATTACTGTAGGAGCCATATTAATCAATACATAAACACAGTCGCCTGCTAGTGAAGGGGAATGAATCAAGACCATTAGGTGTTTATGTGTGCACATGGATTTGATGCATTGCTTTTATATTGAGGCTGCAATGTAATTTCTTTTAACAATAATGAGTTACATTTGATAGTTTTACACATTTGTTACTGCAAGCTTAGCAGTTTTTTGTTACTGTGCATAGCTCTCGTCTACGACTCAACCTCATCTAATTTAGATAAACAGTGGGGTGTAACACATAAATGTTAATGTTTTTCATTTCATAATTATGATGAAAACAAGTTAATGACCGTGTAGACAAAAATAGAGTGTATAAAAGGATTTGGTCTTTATTATTCAGATCCAGGAAAATTCTGTCAGAATGCGAGCATAGAAGCTACAACATTAGTGTAACATTAGAAAAAATATTCCAGTTTCACAGAAATTGACTTATCAATTAGTGTTTGTTGTACTTTATGTCAGGGGCTTTACTAAAAAACAAAGCAGCGAAGATTTCCCCCCAAATTAACAGTATGCTACTTGTAAACAGGATTCGATTTTTTTCCTTTTTTGACCAGCTTTAAAGACTGTTTAATTTTATCAGTCTTGGCACTCTAGGAAACCTGAATTAAACACTAAACTGAGTGGGGGTAGAAATTAGTGTTACTGAGGCATTTATCTCCCGCTTGCTATTTTTAAATACACTGTGTGCATAGTGTATATATTTGCATTTATAACAGATGCAAATATACACACTTGGTATCAAGTAAAACTTTTTTTTTTTCGTTTGTCCGAACAAATGGATAAAAGAATCTTTTATTTGTCTACTTTAGAACAATACA
Organism: Neolamprologus multifasciatus; assembly: GCF_963576455.1. NCBI lineage: Eukaryota > Metazoa > Chordata > Actinopteri > Cichliformes > Cichlidae > Neolamprologus > Neolamprologus multifasciatus. Next base: position 30,308,853 of record NC_140445.1, on the reverse strand, counting down.
ACTCTGACTGCTTAGAGGCATGTCATCCCCTCTTAACTTTGCAGTGTTACAAATTGTGAGTTATTCCCTCAAGCAAAGTCTGCAGGATTCTGGAGCTCTAGAAAGTTTTCAGAGAGTGAAGTCCATGGGAGCCCCAAGCTGTTTCAAGTTTTGCACAGGTATTCTTTTGGTTCATATCTCCAAGAATCCTGACCTGTGAAGTGGACATGTCAGTGATAAACTGACACTTAACCTGTTAACAAGTGTAGTTCTTACTGCTAGAAAATCAAAGGCGCATGCTTCCAAACAGCATTTTTAAAGTAGCTATTTTGACATGGAGAAAGTAATCAAACACAGGTGTTTCTGATTGTATTGAAGAAGATTGTTTGCACCTGTCTTGAAGTACTATGTATTATTTTTTTTTAAAAATAGCCACTATGAAAAAAATAATAATTGCTGCTTATAGCATGGAGTGTAATAACAAATTTGACTTTGACATGTGAAACTGGTGAAGTCTCCATTTTACAGTTTTTCTCCATTGGTTTGGCTCATTTCTTGAAACAGAAATTACATTCTCAAAATAACATGAACAAACCTCCAAACCTCTTGGCAAATGTTCACAACAGAATGGCATTTCTCATTCATTTTATCAAATGGCAAATGCCTTAGTACATGTCTCAATTGTCTCAGTGCATCTTTGCAAATGATTAAGTACAAGTAGCCTACAGTTATACAGTTAGCCCACATTTAGCACATTTTCCAAATGAATAGATCTTGTAGATCTAAACTGATTAGTTGATTCTCAGTCTAATGATCATTCTCTCCAAAACATGTCAGCATGATTTCATTGTATAAGTACTCGCATGCACAACTGTCTGTTCAATTGTCAAAATTGGTCAAGAACATAATACCATGAATACCATATATGAATTTCTTTGAATATTTGAAAAATTGATGACAGTCATTGACAGTCAGGTGAAACTAGACTAACGAAGGGGGAGTGTCACACACAGGTGTGTTCCATGATTGTGCGCTGCCAAACACAGATATATAGAGCTTGACCAGAGCTAGTCCGATCTCTGAACATGGATAGACAAGGCCAAGCAAACGGACAAGAGGAAGTTCTTCCTCGAGGAGGAGGAGGAGGAGGAGGAGGAGGAGGCGGCCAAGGTGCGCGAAGACACTGTGCTGTCCCGAATGAAATTCAGGCCACAATTATAGACCATGTCATAAACCATGGCCTCACAATGGCAGATGCAGGTTGTCGAGTGCAGCCTAATGTGCCTCGCTCTACAGTCTCCTCCATCATCCAAACCTTTCGCAGGGAAAACAGGTATGTACTCTATGTAATCTATGATGGAATTATATGTTGTATAGGACAGGGCACTGTGCGTGAGGCAAAAAATGTATAACTTACTGTAGAGATTTTGTGTGCATCTGCCTACAGTAGTAGGTCTATGCTAGCAGGTGGAGAGGACTAGTGGAATGTTTTGATACTAAATATGACAAGAAATATATTGAACAAATTACTGTAAACTATGGAATTACATAATTTATACAGTTTAGAGTAGTATTCCAGTCACTGTGCAATGTTGCATTAGGATTGTGGTGAAGTTACTGTGAGTAAAACAATAATAAAATTACACTGGTAACTTACTGTATTCTGTTCTTTGTGTAGGATTGAACGACAACCTCGCGTGGGTGACAGAGGAAAACTGCTCAATGAACAACAGGAAAGAGATTTGTAACATGGTGATGGCAAATAATGCCATCACATTGAGACAGATCTGTGATGCCATCCTTCAGGACAATCATATATTCCAGAATATAAACACAATAAGCATCTCCACAATAGACCGGGTTTTGAAGAAGCATCAGATGACAATGAAACAAATCTACAGGGTACCATTTGAGAGGAACTCTGACAGAGTGAAGAGGCTATCAGTATGTAAATGTAAGTCAATTGCGTTCATACAATTTACTACTGTAATGTACATTTTCTTTTTACACATGTATGAAACTTTCTTTCCGTGTGAATAAAAAATGGTTATAATTTCCTTGGTAGTGTGAGTGCAATCTGTGATGTCAAACCTTGGAGGCTACTCTTTTCTGTTTTTTTTGGGTTTTTTTTGTCTTTTTCTGTTGTTGGTCCTCTGCCATAGTGACAAAACATCTAAACATTTTGTATGGCAGTACTCACACAAAGCCAAAGGGACGATGCTGACTATTCAGATTAGAAAGAAATGTAGTTTTGACACATGTGTGAACAGTTTTGGAAGAGATATGAGCTTTTGCGGGTGAGCTATATATCCAACAGTGAAAGAACTCACAACATCCTTTTTTTTTTTCTTTTTCTTTTTTTTTTTAACAGTCTTACATGATTTTCAGGTCTTATTTAGAGCTTTTATGCTTCACACATGTAACTTGTTTTTTCACCTTTTTCTTTTTTTTTGGGCTTTTATCTCATTCATCAGTGTACTTTCTTACCTGTCTAATGGCATTTTTACAGAGATAGATATAAACGTTGGGAACCCAAAAGTCAACATGGTTAGCATGATAAAAGTGAGAGGGTTTGGTTATGAGGGGGAGGGAAATTAGACGGGGGGGGTGGAGAACAAGGGATGGGAAAATTAACCTGAGACAAGGCAGTGAATCACCAGAGGAGAGAGATGCAGGGTGTGTTAGACAAGTGAGGAAACGAAGAGAATGATGAATTTAAAATTACGAAGAAGAGAAAACTAAGGGCAAAGAGAGGGGAAAGATTTGAAAAGTGCAGACATAGGAGACAAAGTAATGTGATGGAAGAATTAAATCCATCTCACTCTTCATTTGCCCCCTTTAACCTGGGAACAGAGTGTTTCACCTGTGTGTATACGTGGGAGCGAGTGTGTGTCAAAGTGTTTGAAAGAAACTAAGCTTCTAACAGAATGTAGTCTCAGTCTTAATCCTTTTGTGTCTCCACACCTTATAATCAACCCGCACCCCCCTTTTCACTTTCCCCTTTATTCCTGCTGCACTGGCCAGTGAACAACCCTGCTGCTAAGTGTTTCAGTATCAATAAAAATGAGTGAGAAAGAGGGAGAGGAAAATTAAGGGAGAGAAAGAAATATAACTCGTAAATCCCCCTGGCCTAGGGGAGTACAGCACAGCTTTAGGTACTCCAGGGGCTGCACAGTCATGCACATACTACATAAGAAGCTCTCTAGGCCTGTTTAAAGTGCGTGTCAGGTATACTTCATCAATACAAATAACTGTTGTAAGGCGTCTCAAAATACAAATGAGAATTGCTTTGGAATGAACGAGATTAACGAGAGAAATGACACAAGGAGCACAAAAGGGAGAAAGGGAATAAGAACTAAATTGCAGCCGTTGGCAGGTGTTGTAGTCAGGGCGGCACCAAGTGGTCAGCCATTGATAATGGCTGTAAGATAACAACGTTTTTAAAACTACCCTTTGATGATTTATTGCAACTTAAAAACAACTAGCAGCATGCTGTGGGTTTTAAAAAAACTGGGCAAAATGGTTTTAGGCAAGGTATGGATCATGTGAAGCTCTTGATGGGTGCAAAACAAGAAAAACAGAAAAACGACATTCAGTAGTTACCTTCCACTGTGTTACTGGATGAGACACATGGATTGTGGGCTAGTTTAATTTAATGGTGTCTTTCTTCAGGGCAGAGAGTGAGGAAACACAGGCTTGTCCTTCGGGGTGTGATATTTATTAATTAGAACTGCTCCACTAGTGTCACCCGTCCTACTGAGAATTGTTCTTAGACTTAGAATAAAGGTGTTTTGTGAATCTTGAGATTTTATTTATTAAAGAATAGGCCAATTTATGTTTATACTGGGAACTTTATTGTCATTAAAGAAATATCTAATCAGCCAATCACTTGGCAGCAACTCAAGCCACTGAGACAAACCACGCGTGAGAATGGGGAAGAAGGTGGTTTAATTCACTTTGAACGTGGCTTGGTTGTTGGTGTCAGACAGACTAGTCTGAGTATTTCAGAAGCTGCTGATCTACTGGGATTTCTTTCCTGCACAACCATCTCTATGGTTCACAGAGAATGGCCCAAAAAAGAGAAAATATCCAGTAAGAGGCAGTTCTCTTGGTGAAATACATTATAATGCCACATGAAGTTTGGAGGTCTGCTTTTACCCCCATGTAGTGGGCAAAATAAGTATTGAACATGTTACCACTTTTTTAAAGTAAATATATTTCTATAGGTGCCTGTAACAAACCCACAGCAGACCCGCATGCACGTTCATTCTTTGCAGCATTCTTTATTTAAACACAAACACACAGAGCTGCAGCTCTCTCCTGCTGCCAGCTCAATATTACCAACCCCCAGACCACAGGACCCAGTGCAATATTTAAGTCGGCGGGGGTAATTGCGGATGCCGTGCAGGTGCGTCCGCCTTCCCTGCACCGCACCGCAAGCCACACCCCGCCACAGTGCCATTGACATGGAATTTTCACCAGATGCATATAAGAACCCATCCAATCCGCACAAGCAAAGAAATCAAACCATAGATGCCCATAAATTATGTGGGTGAGCTTAAGTCATAATTTTATACAAATAGAGTTGATTACATTTACTTCTGTTGTTTGTATGCAAGTATTTTCTAACAACTACAACTTAATTTTGGACCTCAAGGAGCATTTAGGAGTCTATGATGGTGAAACCCTCGGTTGAGACTAAATTTTTAATGTGGTGTTCGTGCATATACTGGAGGAATCTATGTGCTGTGGCTGCATATGTGTGCGGGTAGATTAAATGTTTAATGTGCAGCCAATACTCTTCATTTATTAATCAGCAAATAAGATAACTTTGCCTTCCATTTCACTGGTACTTATATTTCTTTGCCATTACACCACAGACATACTTATACATACCGACACACAGTACAGCAAACCACCCACGAACACACACAATTATTCAGTACTGTGCAGAAGTCTTGAACTAACACTCATTTATTTATATTTCACTTTCAAGGAGCGTCTTCATTTTTTTAAGTGGTCTTAACTAATAGTTCCAGGCTTTCTGAAGATTTGATTTGGACATCAGCTTCTTTTTTATCCATTTCCCAATCCGTATACCTGGCCATTTTCAAGTGAATTATTTTGTCTGTTTGTAAAGCACTTAACACTGACCTTTGAATCATTTAAATATAAAAATGCGACCTAACTCAGGTCTATACATAACAGACAACATAGCAAAGAAACAATTTCCTATTGTATCTTTGGGCATTTTGTTACTAGCAGGCAATTAATTCAGGTTAATTCAATTTTATTTATACAGCACCAAATCACAACAACAGTCGCCTCAAGGTGCTTTATATTGTAAGGTAGACCTTACAATAATACATATAGAGAAATACCCACATAAAGAGAAAATCATATGACCCCCTATGAGCAAGCACTTTGGCGACAGTGGGAAGGAAAAACTCCCTTTCAACAGGAAGAAACCGGCAGAACCAGGCTCAGGGAGGGGCAGCCATCTGCTGCGACCGGTTGGGGTGAGAGAAAGAAGACAGCCTCGCCTCGGTCAGTGCGCCCCAGGGCGGCTGTGGCTACCATGTAGCTTGCCATCACCAGTGTGTGAATGTGTGTGTGAATGGGTGGATGACTGGTTGTGTAAAGTGCTTTGGGGTCCTTAGGGACTAGTAAAGCGCTATACAAATACAGGCCATTTACCAGGCCATTTAACCTACCAAGACAAGGCCGTCCACCTAAACTCACAGGCCGAACAAGGAGAGCGATGATCAGAAATGCAGCCAAGAGGCCCATGGTGACTCTGGACGAGCTGCAGAGATCTACAGCTCAGGTAGGGGAATCTGTCCATAGGGCAACTATTAGTCGTGCACTGCACAAAGTTGGCCTTTATGGAAGAGTGGCAAGAAGAAAGCCATTGTTAACAGAAAACCATAAGAAGTCCCGTTTGCAGTTTTCCACAAGCCATGTGGGGGACACAGCAAACATGTGGAAGACGGTGCTCTGGTCAGATGAGACCAAAATGGAACTTTTTGGCCAAAATGCAAAACGCTATGTGTGGCGGAAAACTAACACTGCACATCACTCTGAACCCACCATCGAACCTCTTGGAGTCTGCAAAAGACTTGTGACTGGGGCGGAGGTTCACCTTCCAGCAGGACAATGACCCTAAACATAAGCCAGGGCAACAATGGAATGGTTTAAAACAAAACATATCCATGTGTTAGAATGGCCCAGTCAAAGTTCAGATCTAAATCCAATCGAGAATCTGTGGCAAGATCTGAAAACTGCTGTTCACAAACGCTGTCCATCTAATCTGACTGAGCTGGAGCTGTTTTGCAAAGAATAATGGGCAAGGATTTCAGTCTCTAGATGTGCAAAGCTGGTAGAGACATACCCTAAAAGACTGGCAGCTGTAATTGCAGCAAAAGGTGGTTCTACAAAGTATTGACTCAGGGGGCTGAATAATTACGCACACCCCAATTTTCAGTTATTTATTTGTAAAAAAATGTTTGGAATCAGGTATGATTTTCGTTCCACTTCTCACGTGTACACCACTTTGTATTGGTCTTTCACGTGGAATTCCAATAAAATTGATTCATGTTTGTGGCTGTAATGTGACAAAATGTGGAAAAGTTCAAGCGGGTCGAATACTTTTGCAAGCCTCTGTATGGATAATACCAAACACTGAAATACATTTCTTGCATGCAGCAATGAATTTTATTCGCTCAAAATCATTTTCTCCTCAAAATGCAACAGCACTTGCAAAAAACCTTTTTACAGGCACCTCGAATAGATGCACAAAAGTAACGCCATATATTCCACATTCTTTAGAAGGATTGTGTGTTAAGGTTTGTTTTTTTTAAATAGAACTCAATTCAATTCAATTCAATTCAATTTTATTTATATAGCGCCAAATCACAACAAATGTCGCCTCAAGGCGCTTCATAGATACAGAGAAAAGCCCAACAATCATATGACCCCCTATGAGCAAGCACTTTGGCGACAGTGGGAAGGAAAAACTCCCTTTTAACAGGAAGAAACCTCCGGCAGAACCAGGCTCAGGGAGGGGCGGCCATCTGCTGCGACCGGTTGGGGTGAGAGAAGGAAGACAGGATAAAAGACATGCTGTGGAAGAGAGACAGAGATTAATAACAGGTATGATTCAATACAGAGAGGTCTATTAACACATAGTGAGTGAGAAAGGTGACTGGAAAGGAAAAACTCAATGCATCATGGGTATCCCCCGGCAGCCTACATCTATTGCAGCATAACTAAGGGAGGATTCAGGGTCACCTGGTCCAGCCCTAACTATATGCTTTAGCAAAAAGGAAAGTTTTAAGCCTAATCTTAAAAGTAGAGATAGTGTCTGTCTCCCGAATCCAAACTGGAAGCTGGTTCCACAGAAGAGGGGCCTGAAAACTGAAGGCTCTCCCTCCCATTCTACTTTTAGATACTCTAGGAACAACAAGTAGGCCTGCAGAGCGGGAGCGAAGTGCTCTAATAGGGTAATATGGTACTACAAGGTCATTAAGATAAGATGGGGCCTGATTATTTAAGACCTTGTATGTGAGGAGCAGGATTTTGAATTCAATTCTGGATTTAACAGGAAGCCAATGAAGGGAAGCCAAAACAGGAGAAATATGCTCTCTCTTTCTAGTCCCTGTCAGTACTCTTGCTGCAGCATTTTGGATTAACTGAAGGCTTTTCAGTGAGTTTTTTGGACATCCTGATAATAATGAATTGCAGTAGTCCAGCCTGGAAGTAATAAATGCATGAACTAGTTTTTCAGCGTCACTCTGAGACAGGATATTTCTAATTTTAGAGATGTTGCGCAAATGGAAGAACGCAGTCTTACATATTTGTTTAATATGTGCGTTGAAGGACATATCCTGGTCAAAAATGACTCCAAGGTTCCTCACAGTATTACTGGAGGCCAAGGTAATGCCATCCAGAGTAAGAATCTGGTTAGATACCATATTTCTAAGATTTTCAGCGCCGAGTACAATGACCTCAGTTTTATCTGAGTTAAGAAGCAGAAAGTTAGTGGCCATCCAGGTCTTTATGTCTTTAAGACATTCCTGCAGTTTAACTAATTGGTGTGTGTTATGTGGCTTCATGGACAGATAGAGCTGGGTGTCATCTGCATAGCAGTGAAAATGTATGCTATGTCTTCTAATGATGCTGCCTAGGGGAAGCATGTATAATGTAAACAGAATTGGTCCTAGCACTGAACCCTGTGGAACTCCATAATTAACCTCAGTGTGTGAAGAGGACTCTCCATTTACATGCACAAATTGGAGTCTATTAGATAGATATGATACAAACCACTGCAGTGCAATACCTGTAATACCTACAGCATGTTCTAATCGCTCTAATAGGATATTATGGTCAACAGTATCGAATGCTGCACTAAGGTCAAGAAGGACAAGCACAGAGATGAGTCCACTGTCAGAGGCCATAAGAAGATCATTTGTAACCTTCACTAAAGCTGTTTCTGTGCTGTGATGAGCTCTGAAACCTGACTGAAACTCTTCAAATAAACCATTCCTCTGCAGATGATCTGTTAGCTGTTTGACAACTACTCTTTCAAGGATTTTTGATATGAAAGGAAGGTTGGAGATTGGCCTATAATTAGCTAAGACTGCTGGGTCTAGAGATGGCTTTTTGAGTAAAGGTTTAACTGCAGCCACCTTGAAGGCCTGTGGTATATAGCCGATTATTAGAGATAGGTTGATCATATATAAGATCGAAGAATTAATCAATGGCAGGACTTCTTTGAGCAGTTTTGTAGGAATGGGGTCTAAAAGACACGTTGATGGTTTGGAGGAAGTAATTATTGAAGTTAACTCAGAAAGATCGATTGGAGAAAAACTTAACATCAATGGTACTAAGAGTAGCTGTAGATAATATTACATCTGTGGGATGATTATTGGTAATTTTTTCTCTAATGATAAAAATTTTATTTGTGAAGAAGTTCATGAAGTCATCACTAGTTAACGTTAAAGGGATGGTTGGCTCAAAAGAGCTCTGACTTTTTGTCAGCCTGGCTACAGTGCTGAAGAGAAACCTGGGGTTGTTCTTATTTTCTTCAATCAGTGATGAGTAGTAAGCTGTTCTGGCTTTGCGGAGGGCTTTCTTATAAAGCAACAAACTATTTCTCCAGGCTAAATGATGATCCTCTAAATTTGTGACACGCCATTTCCTCTCCAGATTATGAGTCATCTGCTTTAGGGTACGTGTTTGAGAATTATACCACGAGGTCAGGTACTTCTGATTAGAGACCTTAGTTTTCACTGGAGCTACAGTATCCAGAGTCGTACGTAGTGAGGAGGTGAAATTATTAACAAGATAATCGACCTCTGTTGGGGTAGCGTTCAGATAGCTGCTCTGCTCTGTGTTGGTACAGGGCATTGACGATGATAACAGTGGCTGGATTATATTCTTAAACTTAGTTACAGCGCTTTCAGAAAGACATCTACTTTGATAAAGTCCACTCTCCACTGCTGCGTAATCAATTATTGTAAATGTAAATGTTATCAAGAAATGATCAGACAGGAGAGGGTTTTCAGGAAACACTGTTAAATGTTCAGTTTCTATGCCATATGTTAAAACAAGATCTAGAGTGTGATTAAAGTGGTGGGTGGGTTCTTTTACATTTTGAGAGAAACCAATTGAGTCTAACAACAGATTAAATGCCATGTTGAGGCTGTCATTTTTAGCATCTACATGGATGTTAAAATCACCCACAATAATTATTTTATCTGAGCTCAGAACTAAATTAGATATAAAGTCTGAGAAATCAGACAGAAACTCTGTGTAAGGCCCAGGTGGACGATAGATGATAACAAGTAAGACTGGTTTCTGAGTTTCACAGCTGGGGTGGACAATGTTAAGCATCAGGCTTTCAAATGAATTAAAAGTCTGTCTTGGTCTTTCATTAATTAATAGACTGGTGTGAAAAATTGCTGCCACACCGCCCCCTCGCCCTGTGCTTCGAGATTTCTGGTAGTTAGAATGACTCGGGGGTGTTGATTCATTTAAACTAACATAATCATCCTGCTGCAACCAGGTTTCTGTAAGGCAAAACTTACAACTGTGCCACAAGTTGTAAGTTTATCAAGTACCCTTGAGATATTCTAAAAAAAAAAAAAAAAAAAAAAAACACTTATGGAATCCCTTACAATTTGGCATCAGCAGACAACTTCAACGATCTTGAGGAGTCCATGCCTTCTCATATCAGACCTTCTGTAGCAATGATCGGGACCCTCACAACATTACAATTATTAGACAGTTTAATGCTCCTATGTGAGCATATTTCTGTCTATTACTTGTTGTATGTCAATACCATGTAAATGAGTGATGACTGATGGAACTATTTTTGCTGACCAAGAGATAGTAGGGTCCGCCTGGCAGCAAGAGAGAGGGTTATTTTTCAAATACAGTGATAAGTGACAATTATCATGTTACTCCTCATTATATTTAAAGCTGACCTCAATGCTAGCTTTCCTCAGTTCTAGTTGTAAAAAAAAAAAAAAAAAACAACTATGTATGCACATTAAACCCTGTGCATCAATCTGAGTCGATGAATGGCTACACCCCTGGCTTTTAAGGCTTAAATACAAATCCCGCTGAACCCTCCAGGGCAGGTTGGGGTTATTTTGAATTTGGGGCATTACTGTGACTATTGCTTATTGAGGGGTGAAATTGAAAATGGTACAAAGGTGCTTAGTGGCTTTGACAACAGGCTGGCATTATCTTCATAACCAACATTTATTATGTAGAAAAAAGTCTTTGTAGTCTTCCACTAAATCCACTTCACAAAAACTGCAATGATAAATATATCCCACTCACACATTTACCTAGAAATTCAGATATAACATTGTTCTATCTAGAAGATGAGAGATGGATATTAAATATTCACATTTATTATATCTGGATTTGTATCATCTCCTTCCTGGAGATTCAACTTTTATGTTTCATAACACCATGAAAAGCCCATGAATGTAGAAATGAAATGATATACAGGGAGTGCAGAATTATTAGGCAAATGAGTATTTTGTCCACATCATCCTCTTCATGCATGTTGTCTTACTCCAAGCTGTATAGGCTCGAAAGCCTACTACCAATTAAGCATATTAAGTGATGTGCATCTCTGTAATGAGAAGGGGTGTGGTCTAATGACATCAACACCCTATATCAGGTGTGCATAATTATTAGGCAACTTCCTTTCCTTTGGCAAAATGGGTCAAAAGAAGGACTTGACAGGCTCAGAAAAGTCAAAAATAGTGAGATATCTTGCAGAGGGATGCAGCAGTCTCAAAATTGCAAACCTTCTGAAGCGTGATCATCGAACAATCAAGCGTTTCATTCAAAATAGTCAACAGGGTCGCAAGAAGCGTGTGGAAAAACCAAGGCGCAAAATAACTGCCCATGAACTGAGAAAAGTCAAGCGTGCAGCTGCCAAGATGCCACTTGCCACTAGTTTGGCCATATTTCAGAGCTGCAACATCACTGGAGTGCCCAAAAGCACAAGGTGTGCAATACTCAGAGACATGGCCAAGGTAAGAAAGGCTGAAAGACGACAACCACTGAACAAGACACACAAGCTGAAACGTCAACCTGGGCCAAGAAATATTTTAAGACTGATTTTTCTAAGGTTTTATGGACTGATGAAATGAGAGTGAGTCTTGATGGGCCAGATGGATGGGCCCGTGGCTGGATTGGTAAAGGGCAGAGAGCTCCAGTCCGACTCAGACGCCAGCAAGGTGGAGGTGGAGTACTGGTTTGGGCTGGTATCATCAAAGATGAGCATGTGGGGCCTTTTCGGGTTGAGGATGGAGTCAAGCTCAACTCCCAGTCCAGTTTCTGGAAGACACCTTCTTCAAGCAGTGGTACAGGAAGAAGTCTGCATCCTTCAAGAAAAACATGATTTTCATGCAGGACAATGCTCCATCACACGCGACCAAGTACTCCACAGCGTGGCTGGCAAGAAAGGGTATAAAAGAAGAAAAACTAATGATATGGCCTCCTTGTTCACCTGATCTGAACCCCATTGAGAACCTGTGGTCCATCATCAAATGTGAGATTTACAAGGAGGGAAAACGGTACACCTCTCTGAACAGTGTCTGGGAGGCTGTGGTTGCTGCTGCACGCAATGTTGATGGTGAACAGATCACAACACTGACAGAATCCATGGATGGCAGGCTTTTGAGGGTCCTTGCAAAGAAAGGTGGCTATATTGGTCGCTGATTTGTTTTTGTTTTGTTTTTGAATGTCAGAAATGTATATTTGTGAATGTGGAGATGTTATATTGGTTTCACTGGTAAAAATAAATAATTGAAATGGGTATATATTTGTTTTTTGTTAAGTTGCCTAATATTTATGCACAGTAATAGTCACCTGCACACACAGATATCCCCCTAAAATAGCTAAAACTAAAAACAAACTAAAAACTACTTCCAAAAACATTCAGCTTTGATATTAATGAGTTTTTTGGGTTCATTGAGAACATGGTTGTTGTTCAATAATAAAATTATTCCTCAAAAATACAACTTGCCTAATAATTCTGCACTCCCTGTATGCATCATGCCTAACAACTGAAACCTTATCAAATTTTACCAGCGTTCTCTTAAACTGTTTAAGATGTTTCATTTTTGTTTTTGTTTTTTTTGTTTTCTTATTCTTTTTTCTGTCTCTAAAGCTCACACACTTATGGGAAATATTTTACTGTGCGCCAAAGGTGTTTAAAAAAGAAAAACATGACCATCAGACAGAGAAACTTGAATTGAACATGAGAGGGGGAAAAACAACCAGTACAAACAACCAGTGGGTAGATAAATGATCATTGATGTTGGTTCTGTTTGAGAAGTGTTAAACATTTGAGTATTTATTCTTTTTACTTTTACTCCCTACTTTTTAAACAAGTAGTTTCTATTGCTTGTATTTTCAAAATGGGCTCATTATACTGTTTATACTCGGGGGATAAAGTTAGAGATGGGCAGGTCAATCCAAATATTGATAGTATTGATAATAATTTTAGTATTGGTATTGGATGAATACTAGTGTAACATGACTGAAGCTTTGTTTCTATCCTCTAAGTTTAGTATGTAGCCCACTGAATTGTGTCAAATAAAAAACAAAAAACAAAAAAACATGCACTTAAAAAATGAACCTTGTTGTGTTGACAGTCATGTCTATTTTACGTATACCCTATATAACATTTAAAATACAGAAGTTGACCCAATGTCCTTAAAGACAGGAACATTTACATTCTAGGTCTCCAAAAAAATCCATTTCAAAGAACATGAAAAGTTGAAAGGTGTGTTTTGTCAGTTTAACTATTGATTGTGGGAAATAAAAATCACATTGATTTAGTGGTCATTAAAATGTGTTTAGAATTTGCAAACTGGCTGATTCAACTCATAAGTTATGATACATTGCTCTCCCGTATAAAAGTTACAGTTTTTAAGTTAAAGTATTGGTAGCAATACTGGTATCAGCAATACTGGCCATGTATTTACTTGTTATCGAATTGATACCAGAATTTGCAGTATGGCACAGCACTACTGTTTTTTCTATTCACTATAAGGCGCACTTAAAATACTTTAATTTTCTCAGAAATTGACAGTGCGCCTTATAATCCGGTGCGCCTTATGTATGAATTCTGGTTGTGCTTAATGACCTCAAACCGATTTTATGTGGTACACGGCGCTCAAAAATCTGTCAAAAAAGGTTGTAGTACGACTTTGGTAAACTATGAAGCCGCACCGCTTAATGGATTGCCGGAGCATTACCGTAGTCAGGAGCCTCGTGGAGTAATGAAACATGCCATACATCTATAGTAACATTAAACAGGGTATGGAGTGACACATCAGTGTACAGTGCAGTGGTTAATGTGCAAGTATACCATCAACACTGACACAAGTACAAGAAAATAGCCTTTGAATAGCTGTCCACTGTAGTGACCACTATGCATGAGAGGGTTAAATAGATTATTAATTACAAATTGTTCATGATGTTTTATTAGAGGTAGTTATTCATATCAACTGGATTGAGTTAAGAAAAGTAACAAAGTTTGGGATCAAATGCAACAATTATCATATTTTAAAACTTTTTTCTTGCTCTGGTGACACCTCCTTGTTTTCCCTACAAAACTAATAGCTTCTAACACAAAATACGTCCTAGTGAAATGCATAGTTGCAAATTTGGGAGGCATGAAAAAAGTGTAACAGTTTGTGTCCATGAGAACAAAAAGTAATTTTTTTATATGACTACTTCAAAAATAGCCATGAGAGTGAAACTTCAACATATTTAGTAAGTACTCATGCCGGTGACGTTGGCCTTTCCTGACATGGTTAACATATTTAGTCAGTGTCTTCTCTTAGAACTGAGAACCTCAATTGACTTCATGATTTAGCTTATTAACAGTTTTGCAAACTGTACCACATTAGATATTAGACATTCAAGTAGCATTACCTTTTTTCCCCCAATTTCCTAACTTACTTGATAAGATTGATCAAGTTGGCCACAAAATGAAAATGTCTCTTTCAGACAATCTTTCTTTATCTTCCAGAGACCCATAAAAATGACATTACCTTAAACTAGAGAGCCATTAGACTTTATTACTCTATTATGAGTTCTAATCCCACTGCTCTCATCACTGAGAAAGAGTCTAACCACAAGCACTATCTGACTTAGCACAGAGAAATCAGATGGCTAAAGGAACGGCTCCCAGTGCTGTAATTGAAATGAAGCACACAAACACGTGCACTCACACAGAATGCAGAAAGTAGACGACTACAAAATGGCCTTATAATAATGGTAACATAAACAAATGTTTATATGCAAAAATTGGGTGTTTACTATCACACGGAGGCCCTGTAACTGTTTATCACACAAGAAGCAGTGCATGCAACCCATTTATGGTAACTGTGCTTTAATGTATCGCTGCAAAGTCACATTAAAGTCTAATGAAAGTCTGAAATATATAAGATTGTTAAGCTGTGTACTTCATTAATCTATTAACATTTCTCATCGGTCCTCTGTTGCCTTCCTCTTCCTTTAGGTACTCTGAGATTATGTTCATTCACTTAATACAACTAGAAATGTTTTCTATGAAATGTTTCTCTGTTAATGTATTACATTTGCCACAGTGGTTCCACAGCTGAACTGAAATGGGATATAATCTGATGTAGAAGAAGGTTATTATAGTAAGTTAAACTAAACTAAAACTAGATGTAAAAAAAATATTAGTTAAATAAAATAAAAACAAACACTTGACTTTTGAAATAAATTAACAAACAATTTTGTGAACTTGGAAAACTAATTAAATTATATAAAAAATATAGAAGAAATATTTTTAGTTTTAGTATTTTTTAGTTTGGTAAAAAGGTTATTAAAACATGCCTGATGAGGCACTGATGGACATATTCATTGAAACTCTGGTCAAAAAGTTATCTTTTTTATTGAAAACCTTTACTGATTTTCCTAAATCATGCCTCTGGCATAAGTCCTCTCTACATAATAATAATTTAAAAAGACTATCAACTAACAACGAAACAGCTGCACTGAAATAATATTCTTTGTAATCGTCATCTGTTTCTCTCTGAATGTCCCTGACTTTAGTAGGAGGTCATCAAGTCATATAACACCTGAAATGCCCCATTTGTGAACCCACACCTGATTAACAAAATGAGAATTTGATAATTACCACTGTGATACTATATCTGACTGTGAGTTAACTGTCTTCATAAAACCTAAAAACCGAGAGAAAGCCTGGCTATATTGAACTTTCTAGATAGTATATTACTCTGGATACCAGACTCTGGTGTCACAAGAATAGCAGAAGCAGCCAATCAGTTAGCAGAAAAATATGTGATACCAAACTGTTAAGATCCTTAGAGTTATAGTGTGCAATATTTCATTAGTAAATGTCAGTAGATGGCAGATTACAGTTAGATGAATTTTGTTTTTTACTCATTTCTATTCAAGTGCATAATCCTAGCTGTGGTCCTAGCTCCTAGCTCAATTCAAAAACAGGGCCAAACGTATCTGCAGATTTTTGCTATCTGAATATGCTGTCAGTCTGCTGTTTACATCAGCGTGCAATATGCTGATGTGAACCATCCATAGCTGTTTGTTTTAGATGCTTTAAAACTTTGTGAAAACTCGTACAAGTCAGTGAGTCAGTTAAGCTCATTTTTGTTTGATGACAGTGGTGAGTTATTGAGGATATCCTGAATTTTTCTGTCAGGATGCATTGCCAGTGTTAGCTGCTATTAGCTGTTATTAGTGAACTTAAGTGTTAGTCATCTACTGATCTACTTTTTACAATATCTATAAAAAAAATCCACAACCTTTAATCCATGTTTTCATATGTTGGTGCCTTGACTTCAGTTGAGGAAATAAGGCTTGCGTTGAGAAGGAGGAAGATGATGTTTTATCCAGATGCTGGTCACGCTATCTCTTAGCTTTACATGTTCCTTTCTTTGGTGAAGAAAGAAACTTAAAATTTGATGAACAAGACTGTCTATGAGTTCTCTTCGCATCCATATATGACTGGCCTCTAGCCCCATAGATGAAATGTGATTACGCAGAACAGTAATGTCCATCTTGGGCAGTGTTTTCAAGAGGGTGGCTTCCACAAACTGGCACCCGCTCCTATGTATTCTAAGTTTATAAGAATGCATCAATTTACTGGAAGGTGTTACACACTAGCTAACTTATATTTATATACAAATACAAGAATATTTAATTCTTGTATTATTTTTTTTAAATCTATTCACCATACTGTTTTCTATTAATTTACACACTGTTGTTTTGTTGTTGTTGTTGTTGTTGTTGTTGTTTTTTATTTGTTTCTGTTGCTTTCTTCTGGCTTCTGCAGGTAAGTGCTCCTCTCTTACATCTGCTATGGCCCAGATAAGCACCTCATTATCTGCACATCTTCCTAGCAACACTCTTATTGTAATGTCTTACTATTATTGATTTAAGTACACAATATGTCAAGGAAAACATCTCTGTCTCATGTCTGAAATGTTTGTTTTTACACATTTCTATGCTCAGCAGTGGAGAATTTGCATGTTCTGCTCCATTGCTGATGTGTTTGAAATGACCTAACATCAGGCGGCAGTGCATTTAAATTCACTTAACCACATCTGTGATTGTTTACATCATCTGTTTTTGCAAATTCCCCACTAAACTGAAAACATCCAGCATAGTAAATAAGCCTGAAGGTCACATTTAGAGTGGTTGCACATTCAGTAAGTCAGTATTTATTTGATAGTCTGCCTACTTTTATGGCCATTAAAATACAATAATGTGCAAATGCAGTAGTTTAAATATGTCATTATGCGTACAGTTTTCCATATAAGCTTTCTGATACTCAGTGTACATCAGGCAGCCTGTTTTGCAACTTTAACATGTTTTCACCAAAGCATAAACAAAAAAGGCAAAGTCTGGTTTATGGAAGAGGGAAACACTGTGAAACATTACAACTTTTTTCTGTTTTTCTGTTTTTTATCTGTTTGTTTGTTTGTTTTGTCAGTCAAATATGTAGAATGAATTTCGTTTTAGAGATAGGATTCCTAACTACTCTTTGGCGTCCTTTTAAAACATAATATCTTTCATGCTAGTTTAGTCTTAATAAATGTTTGTTAGTTACATAAAGCCCTTGGACTTTTTTTGGTCTGTTTACTAGCAACCAAATACAATTTCATAAAAGATATACAGAATTATTGAACATTCTGATAATTGTATCTACACTTACAAACAACCGATGCACAGAAGTGCTGTATTTTCATTAAAAAAAATTAAATGTCAGCTTATTGTGGGCACTTCTAAAGTTTCACATCTATGTGTGTCTGCAACTGCCTTGTTAACCTTAAAAAGGGGAGAAAACACAAACAAATTTCTATCGTATCCTTACCACCAGCTCTTTCTCTATCTATCTCTATTTAGCCAAACAAATACAAATAAAAGCTGCCTCATCTCATGTTTTGGAATGTTCTGACCATTTCCAGCATATAAACTGTTCTTTCATCTCACAGAAACAGTATTGAGCCTAATCTACAAACAAGGACACACATATGTATGCACACACAAATTCAAAAGTGACTCACCTCCAGATGTGCAGACGCATTGCTGTGAAGAAACAATTTTGCTTCCTTCAGCCTCCAGCTTGCTGTTCCAGGCTTTTGGTTTCCCCAAATGTTGTTTTATTTGTGATGAGAGCGACTCCACTGGTGCATAGAATTTTGTGCTGTGTTGAATTAAACCACGTAGTTAAGGCAGTCGACTATTCTGAATGCATAAGGCAGAATTCTTCCTTTATATTTCTTTCTTTTTTAATTTAATCCCAAGGTTTTGTGTGTATATCAGTACAGATGTACTATACATACTATTATACTATTATACATTTATCTATCACTATATTTGCATCGTTGGTCTGTTACTGATTAGTGAAACAGCTTTTTTCATTTTCTGATTTGAGCAGCTTGTGCTGTTGGGGTCTTAAAGATGCATTCTGGTTTAGGTTGGAATTCCCAGCTCTACTATGAAGTGTGCTGTATGCCAAGGCCATCTAGGTTGGTAGAGTAGACTTTTTCTTGATTACTCAAAATCTCTGTTCTACTGTGGGAGTGTAATAAGCTTACAAAGACTGTGATCAGTCAGTCTCTGGCTTTTATTTTATTTTATTTTCATCCTTTTTTACTTTGCTCAGCTGGTCTTTGTTTTTCTTTTCCTAGATTAGTTTATTTAAACCACGGGTCCTCTCAGAGTTTAACTAATAAGCATCAAGCTTTTAAAGGTACATATCCTCCTGTACAGTAGGTAGTGTTTTGTCCCCTAAAACAGCCTTGAAAGAAGATCTACAAGCAGGGGTTCTCTCAGTGCACTCAAAAGTTCACACTGCCCTTAAGTGACCTATAGTTCTTGGCAGCTATTTTCTAAGTAACACAAACAACAGCAGATTCTGGCTAACTGTTATTAATGAGTTATGTAGCAAAGATGATCTCAACCTATTTGGTCAATTCAATAAATTACACAAGTTTTGTGTAGATAATATATTGTAGACTTAAATCTCTACAGGGAGGCTGGGAACACAGAGAAAATTCTCTTGGGCTCTGCCAGAACGACCCTTTTGACTTCCCACCATAAAGCTGTGGACCCAGCAGTGACCAGGAAAGAAGTAGACCTTTCAAATCCCACATGGGCATATTCAAGAACTCAAATTAAGATCAACAACAGAACAATCTTTAAAGATCCATAATCCCAGAGACTAAAAAGAAGATAAATAAGACAAAGAAAGACAATAATCCTAAAATGTGACAGAGCCATATTTTACTTAAGGAGACTTAAGGAGCCATTACTTCAGAACAGATATAACTGTCCATTTCTGGTTTCTAGTTTCTCTTGAAGTTGTTTTGCTTTAATTTTCTGGACTATAATTACTACACAAACTTTTATGACTTAAAGCAGGGATATGCTTTTCGTAGCACAGTGAATCACCAAATCACCTATGTTGTTGAGAAAAAAATTATTATGTACTGAAATTGACAACAAATGATAGATTCTGTCAGGTTCTGCCCTGAGAAGAAGGCAGTCTTTCTTGGCTTCTAATAATGCTATAGAGCCAAGCCACTGATGCAGAAGGGCACCCTGTGTGTGTTTCAAGATACCAGTGGCAGAACAGCCCTATTTGACACCCTGTGTTAGAATGCATTGAGCTGGAAGAGATCCAGCTGATGACTGCACTGTAAAGGTGACACGACATACTTCTGGTTTCTATGATGAATAATTGATGTCACCATTCTGAGCACTAAACTTTATTTCAGTGTGTTAATTAGTTCCCTAGACCATTTCACATTCTCCTTATTCTCATCATCAAATCAGGCAAACAGTAATTATCAAAAAAAAAAGGTCAGTTACCTCATTGTTTTACATTATTGTAGCCTCAAGTCCTATTGAGGCCCCTGTTGGCAGATCACGGTGGCTTTTATGCACCATGTACTTGAACCTGCAGTACAATTTAGTGAACAAGTTAGAAACACACCAATCCCAGCTGTTTACTATATGAGTAGTGCCAACAAAAAGGAGGTCTTATGCTAGCTGATTAAACATTAGCGCAGAATTTTCTGCATTATTTTGTTTATTTCCTCACTTCTGTTCCAATCAGTGAATAAATGAAATCTGTGTTTGAAACAATAAAAATATTCCTAAATATATAAAAAGGATTCTTATATCCTCCTGAGAACTAGCTTGTCCATTTATGTCCTCTGTAATGAATTTGTTTTTGGGCTATACCTTTTGACTTATTTTAGCTAACCTAAGTCCTTATGTACTAAATAGAGGGCATCCTGGGATTTTCATTGATATCTTATGTGCTTGGGTCATTTAGCTTCAAGGAGGAAGGAAAAAAAGTTTAATGTTTTAGCACTAATCACTTTCCGTCCGGAATCAAATCACTACTCATCTTTCAACTCTAATACAGTGTTATTCATTTATTATCTTCTTTTCCTACAAATGCTCTTGCTTACATAAAGAATGATAAATGAAGTTTTATTTCCTTCATTTGTTTCGTGTTTCAATTATGGTTCTCCTTATTGACCCGCCTCTCTCCTCTGAATTGTGGAAGGTTGGGGGGGAGGGAGGGAGGGGGGGGGGCAGTTTGATGGAATCTGAATGAACAAAACCTAAATATTTGAGCTTTGAATTAAAACTTACAAAAACAACAGATTTTATTCCAGACAGAAAGTGATTAATGTGTGTGAAAGTGATTTTATTAACCCAGATCAATAACATATAATGGCCATAATATAGGGATCATTTGGGATGCGCTCAATCAAATTTAGTGCTTGAAATACAGAATTCATACACTTAGCTCAGGGACACAGAAATGAGAACACAAAGGGGAAGAAATGAGAGAAAAAAATGTTGTATTAGGTACTAAATATCAGACACATGTTTACAAGTCTGTCTTTTATTGTTATTTATTTAACAATAAATATATATTTATTTGTACAGTAATACAAGATTTTTTATAACTCATAGTGTCCAAGGAAATGCTGGGACCAGTTTGATGGAATCTGAATGAACAAAACCTAAAGAATAAAAAAATGTGAAGGAAAAATATTTTACAAAGGAAGAAAAAATTAAGACTTACCCAACTTGGAGGAGTCGTCTTTTCCCTTGGGTATTCTTTCTTACGAACCATAGCTATTTCTTGACAGCACTCTTGACATCCAAAAATATGACTCACTCCCTGGTACAAACTGTGTGTACCTCCAACAGCAGCACAGCAGGGCAGATACTTACCAACACAGGGGTTTGATGTGAGTTATCAGCTTGAAGGGTAGTCTTTCTGAAACCCTGCAGCTGAAGATTTCTTTTAGTGTTATAACAAGGTATAATGTTAGAGCTACAGTCACTGGTCACTTCATTAGGTACTCGTGTTCACGTTAACGTAAATATCTAATCAACTAGTCACATGGCGGTAACTCAATACATTTAGATGTAGACATGGTCAAGGTGACCTGCTGAAATACAAACAGCACCAGAAGGGAAAGTGATTTAAGTGTAGAGATGGCATAGTTGTTCTTGCCAAATGGGCTGGTATTTCAGAAACTGCTGATCTAATGGAATTTTGCTCCACAACCACTTCTAGGAGTTTACATAGAAAAAAAAAACAGCCAGTGAGCAGCAGTTCTTTGGAAGAAAATATCTTTTTGATATCAAAGGTCAGAAGAGAATGGTCACACTACTTCAAGCTGATAGGTAGGCAGTAGTATCTTAAATAACCCCTTGTTACCTCGTTACAACCACTAGAGCATTAATATGCATGCACTCACCAAAACTAGCCCGCAGATTGGAAAAACACTGGATGATGTGAAGAGTCTTCATTTTTGTTGAAACATCCAGATGGGTAAGCTCAGAATTTGGCATAAACAACGTTAAAGCATGGATCCACCCTGTCTTATCTTGTTCAGGTATGTTGCGGTGGCATACTTGTGTTACAGATACCAACTGAGCACCATGTAAATGCCACAGCCTACATGAACATTACTGCTGACCATGTGTCTCCCTTTATGACCACAGTGGACATCTCCTGATGGTCACTTGCAGCAAATTACATGCTATGCCACAATAGCCGAAAAATCTCAAACTGGAAAAATAATAAAAACTGTGCAAGTGTGTGCATAACAAGCAAAATACTAATTTGTATGACTCATTCTGTCATTATTATAACTGAAGCAATTAAAAAAAGAGAATGATATTGTAACGTTCTCAAGAACCAGATATTTTGATCTCAGTTTGTCCGTTTATTCGGGCCGTTAACTCCGGGGAGAGTGCACTCGTACAACACCTTACTTCAGCCCCGTACAGTCACCCAACAACCAAGACCCCCCTCCCCTTCCTGCACACATTGAAATGAAGCAAGTATTTCCAAAACTATAGTGTATTACTTATTTGAACATCATTAGAAATTTAAGCTACTCTGGTTAGTTTACACAACATCTGTCTGAACAACACATTAGTCCCATTGAACATGGCTATTTTCATGCCAGACTATAACATACGTGAGTTTCACTGTGTGTATTGCAAATGTACTTCTTGCACTGGGTGCATGTATACTGTGTTTTTCTGTCCAACTCGGGTCACCGGCGATCCACTTGTCCCACACTGTCCTGATGGCAGCTAGCTTGTCTCTCTGCCATCGAGCTGGTCTATCATCACGGTCATCAAATCGGATGGTCCTGGAGATTATTTTGAAAGTTTTCGGAGACATCGTTGACCGAAAAAGTTCTCTGCCAGTTTCTTCATCCCAGGGGGATTCTTTGGCCTCCCCTTTGGACCTGAAAACACCAGCAGGAATAAGAACCCCAAAGTAAGCATCCAAATCGGTTTCGTCCAAAACATTCCACGTCTTTCCAAGAACCCTGCTTTCTTCTAAATTGGTGCATTCCAGGATGATTTTCTTCATAGGGTGTGGCATGTCATGAAAAGGTCAAAAGAAGACTTGATGTTTTGTACATGAGTGACTGCCAAATGTGTAGGTCCTGGTATCATCCGAATCACATTGGCAGCCATGGGGGGGTTCATTTCTTGAGCAGGAAGACCATTCAATTTTACCATCTTTTGCTATCCATACGGTGTTATTTGCAAGCTGCTGATAGTCTGGCCCTATAGCTGGCTGCTCACTGGCTGATCCTGTGGCTTGCTGCTCACCTGCTGGTCTTGTGGCTGGCTGCTGGTGGGCTGGTCCTGAGGTTCACTTGCGTTTTGAAGCTTGCTGATGGGCTGATCCTATGGCTGGCTGTTCACAGGCTGATCCTGAGGCTCTTTTACACTTCAGAGCTGGCTGATGCTCATCGTCCTCTTCAAACTCAGTGTCACATTCTGAATTTGCAGATATGTGATCCTCGCATTCTGAAACTTTTTCCTCTGCATCACCATCAAAACCCTCTGTCTCTTCCAATATCAACTGTAAGGCAGTCTAAACAGAGAATTGCTTTGCCATATTGATCAGTTGTGGTATGGAACCACATTGACAGAGATATTTATAGTGTCAGAGCCCCAAAATTCATTCCTGCAAGACAAACTGTGAAATGTGTATGAATGTGGGTGCAGACAGTGTTGGGTGCTCCAATTTTGCAGCAGTGTTGCAACCTTGTGTGGGAACAGCACTTGTGGGTTGCACGTGGATCACATGCTTTCACATGCTTTACTTTTTCCTTCTCCTCTTTCTCTCTCTCACACACACAGGCCCAGAGAGGAGGAAGAGAAAATGAGGGTACACAGGACCTCTGATTTCCACACTTTCACTAGCCATGGGTCCAGTGGACCCAAAGACCTTTATGTGATACAAATGTGAAGGGGGTGACACAGGGGGAGCTCAATATGAATGTTTTCTGATTCATGTTCTTCACAGAAAATGAGCCAAGGTCAATGAATCTCAGTTTGAAAAAATAATCATTTCTATAATTATTCTTAAGCTAAAAACTGAACACAGTTAAATCAAAGACGCAAAGTTAAAAAAAACAAAAACAAAAAACGATGAGACAAAGTCAGTTGGTAATGTGAGAAGAGCATGTGACATTTAATCAGAAAAATGCAAAAAAAAAAAAAAAAAAAAAAAAAAAAAAAAAAACGAGGATTAATTTGTTAATTGTGCTACAAAATAGTTATTTTAGCTGTTTTAGAGCACTGGGGAAACTTCAAAGATGTTCAAAAAGTTTCAAAAAGTAGCAGTTAGGAAAGGGAAGAAAAGTGGAATCAGGACTCGCAGCTTCTCTTTTAACCCGTGTGCTTTTCTACCATAGCGTTCTCTCCATTTTTCAGTTTAATTTCTAGGGAGGCCAGTAGTTGAAGTGTATAAGCATCGACATGCATTTATTAGTATGACTTAAATCTGTGTTTTGAATAGGTCCATATGCATGTTAACCAGTTTTTTTTATATAGTTGAGGTTAATAAGCTTTTCAATTGTGGCAAATTTTCAATACTTTTCCCAGCCATGATTTTAGTGGTGATTAGTTTTTGCAATTACATCATTATTAAGCGCATGAATGGAAGGTAAGCTAGGTTACTATCTGACACATTTTTCTTCTGTCTACTCTTTGATGCTACATCTTAATTGCACTGTGTGATAGATAGGGCATTCAAATAAAAAGAGTTCATAAGGGTAAAGTCTCTTTTGTTCCTGATTCACTCAAAACCTAATTTTGCTTAGAGCTATTGGCAATTCTGTTACAGCTACAGTACTACAGTAAATATGGGCAGGGATACTATGTTCACCATTTTAGTTTCTTGAAGACAGTTCTTTAAAAGCCCAAAATGTCATCTGATACTAAAAGGTACAACACTGAAATCAGTCCAAAGCCAGACAAATTGTTTCAGGAACACAATAAAAATGTCATGACTACCCAACTAACACTTTGGATGTTTCAGTTTGGATCCAAACAGCTGTTGTACTGACATACATACCAACACTGTTCTTCCTGAATCTAGTCTTAAATATCATGACTGTGAAAAGTATAAACCTAATATCCAAGATCTGTGTATTTTGTTTACTGAAGGAAAAACACCCTTAAAATGCCATCATGCAACAATTTACAATTTGCCTTGGTTCCTTTATTATTGTAGTAATCTTATTACATTTTTTCCAGATTCACTTATTTTTGATCTGCCTTCCCTATAGCTATGGTCTGTTTTGTGTTTAAACAGCTAGCACTACGTGACTGTGGTTGGGAAAAGATTGATCTCATAGCTGAAAGAAACACTGACTGTTAAAAGGAAATCTGAAGCAAACTCCTGACATTGATTCCAAATTGCATGCTTTGCACACATAATCACCCTCCCAACGTTCTGCCTAGTACCTTTTTTAGTTGTGGAAAAGTTTTTCTATTTTTGCTGTTAAAAAAGGGTAGCCAGTGGATAGGTAATGGCTGTCTTTTTCTGCAACATCTATACTTACAATGTAGTGGTGAGAACTGAGAATGTTGCACAGCACTGCATTTTTTAAATGTTATTTTGGTAAATGACATGGAAAATAAATAAGTGAATAAAAAGGACATTTGAACTTCCTGAGAATCCCATTCAGGCAGGAGTTTATCTTGGCTTCTTGTCAGTTTCACAAGGGCTTGACCTCCCTACTCTTCTTTCTCATTAAAGTGATTTATGTTATTTTCCCTGATGTATATGCCACTGTCTGACTGAACTCACTGGTCCTGAGGTCCTGTTGTCCCTGAGTGATGTGTCTGTATACATGGAAAATTAGTTGTTTCTATGACTGCACCTGTCTGATTCACAACTCTTTGCAGTTTACTTGATTCAGATTTTTTATTTTTTATTTTTTTTAATTTGGTCTCAGCGATTCTATTTCCATTAATTGTATTCTTCCGTAGACTTCATATCTATTACAGCTAGGGGTGGGTTTTTATAATCGATTTATCGATTAAAATCGATATGGCTTGGATAACGTGAAATCGATTCATTAAAATCCTGAATCGATTTTTTGATATAAATTTATTTTGCCCGAAATGACAGAATCTCAGGTGAAATCTCACAAAATTTCAACAACCACCAAACAGCTAAGACAGTAAATGAGAGCAGGAACACGGATTCTGCACAAAGACGTAAACACACAGCGGGACCCGCGGATCAGAATCAGTGAGATGTCGCCTTTCTCACCCAACGGCACGGACACGGTCGGGGCTGAAAGCCGACAGCTCGCTGATTCTGATCTGTCGGCGGCTCTGCGCTTTGTGTTTACACCCTTTTTGCACCGATTCTAAAGCTGTTAGTTTTATCTCTCTTCAAACAATAAAAATAAAACTGACTGAAGGAGCAGCAAAAGAAGATCCAAACTACGCTTCACATAAACATTGTCATGAATTCCCTCTGACTTTTCCTGTTTTGCTTCCACCACATTTCATGCACAGCTCTCTCTCTCTCTCTCTCTCTCTCTCTCTTTCTCTCTGTACTGTTTTCTTCATTATTCGCTTGCTTGTTATGCACAAGTCTACAGCTGGTTACAGCGCTGTTGGCCGCTGTTTTTTTCCCGGTTACATACTTCTGAAAAGAAAACCTAATTTCTGCCGTTCAATACTGAACAAATTTAAACTTTTTAAAATTATGCAAAATGCAAAACGCTTAGCCATGTCTCTAATAAAGCCGCTGGAACGTCAGAGGTATATGTTAGCTGATATGTATGTTCATTAATGGTTTTCTTTCGTTTTTGATGTACTGCAGAATATTTTTATAAAATCCCAGGCCAGGAGAACCTTCATGTTTTTCTGTGTTTTATCTTCAGCTACTTTGACACAAAGGCATCTGCTGTGATGCTCACACCTTTGATCTTGTGTGTGTCAGCTTCCTTTTTATAGATACAAAAATATGTAAATGTACTGATCTGAATTATAATATTTCTGACTGTCAAAATTTCCCAGATTCAAATCGAATTGAATCGAATCGAATTTAATCGAATCGTGGATCAAATCGATTCGGGACCTTGTGAATCGGAATTGAATCGATTCTAGAAATCAGTGACGATACCCAGCCCTAATTACAGCCTTTTCTAATGCAACTGATGAGCAATACTGCCTCCAAAAAGTGAAAATGTATTGTGAATGCCCAGAAAGCATTGATTCTAGGGTTTTTTTCTTTGTGACTTATAGAAAATCTTCAGCCAATTAACGCCACAAGGTTTTTCTATGAAGCATTAATACGTGTTGCTTAATATGTGATGCTGCTAGGACTGCTGTGAGGACAGGAAAGATACCATCGTGAACACATTGAGTTGGTTACTGCCATTTACTACAAGCATTAAAACCTGGTGCAGGTTTCTACTAAACTACAACTACAGTATAGTAAGAATTCATTAATTTTTTTATTAAATGTATTCATTTAGGTTTCTCCATTACAAGAAAACTGTTGGCTATTGTTCTGAATAAAAGTCTTGGCCTAAAGAAAATGTCCCTATTCTGGCATTGTGCACCAAAGTGGAAACACAAAACATTTTCTGTGTGTTGTAATTCCTGCATCTATCTCCTCACCCTTAATACTTTCCACACACAGTTGTTGTCTTTGTCTGTTGCCACCTGTCTCTAAGCCTTTTAGTTAGTGAAGTGTGTCATTGGACAACAGTGATGCTCATTAACATAATTCTATTGCATCATCCCACATGAAGTTGAGGAAAATTGGCTGTGTCGTGTGTGTTGTTGCATACGGCATCACCAGCAGTAACCATCAAAGACAGAGTCAGGCAGAACACAGAGTCCATTAAGCATGTTGGTGTTGTCTTGATTTCTCTTTATGATAGCAACAGTAATAATCACCTCTCTGACACACACAATATTTTCTTTTTCTGATGTTTTTTTTTTTTGCCTTATAACATATAAAATACAAGAGCAAAGAACCATTTCCACCATTGTATTTTTAACATGCATTCTATGTAAGCTCAAAAAAAGCTCATGCCCACTGTGCAAAGTGACGTTGGAGTGATGTCTTTTGTATGAAAAATTTGACCGTCCAGTTTTCGTCCAGTGAAGGGGCTGTTTGTAACACCAGGCAGCATCTTTTTTTTTTTTTGACGTCTACTGAGCATCTAGTGCTGACGTCCATAGGACCTTTGTGTAGAGAGTATTTATAGTCTACATGTGGTCTCTGAGAATGCATTTTCAACATCAAACAAAGACTTAAACAATTTTTTTCATACTGCTTCTAGAGGCTCTCTAGTCCCATGTTTCAAGAGGGCAGAGGAGATGTTTTCTATAGGCCTCATTTTTCTGCTGCTTTGTTTACATCTTTTTATTTGTCTCCAGTTATCATCTGCAGCTGAGACAGTCAAATGAAGATCTGCGTGTCTATCTGATGTCCAGCGTTTAGTGGGTAGTTGATGGATTTAGTTTTCCTATAAACTTGTTTATCATTACTAATATGTAAAATGAAAATCTGATCCCAAATTTTCAAATTTGTAAATTAAAATAAAATACACATGTGAACCATACATTTTACACGATCTCAGAAGATTAACAAGCGCCAAAAAAGTATTTCGAAAAGGTCTCAGCTTTCAGCGGTAGGGGACGATGCAAAGATCACTGCAAGACCACACTGAAAAAGATGGTGAAAAAGAACTTCAGGGTGACAGCAAAGAACCTGCCCAAATCCCTATAACTTGCAAAATCTAGTGTTCATATGTTCACGCTTACAATGCCGAATAGGTCTCTATATATACAAACCTATTATGATGTAGTACAAGTGCACAATGGCTTTGTAGTAAAATGCTTGTATTTCTTGGCTATTTGGATCTGTAAACTGAATTGGATGGCATTTAGTCATTGCATTTGGTGGCACTGAATTGAGTCTTTGGATTGAGCAGTAAATAAAGCCAAATTATAATATAAAAAGTAACTTTTCTAAACTTTGGACAAAATCATCTCATTATTTTCAGTCTTCTCTATTCATCAGATGGTGATTGCAATCATGCAGTTTCTATTTATTTTTTTTGTATGAAAATTATTCATTGCTCTCTATTGTTTGTTCTTTATTAAGATGAGGACTTGCCAATTTGGCTGCCAAGTGGTACAACTTTCTTTTAGAAAAACATCTGAGAGAACCCTCAAGTCAAACAGTAGATCTCTTCAAATATTAAAGCTTTATTTTTGTTTTGCTTGTCAGAAGCCAGAAATGCATTGACAGTTGTCAGATTAATAAGTGCTGGAGGAGCACACTCATAGATTAATCCATAGGCTTAGACTTCTCCTTTAATAATTAGAAATGTGAATTTGCATGACACACAGTAATTATTAATTAATCATATATTTTACTACACTTTTACTAATAATGTTAATACATTATATTATTATGTGTTAGTGTTAAGCTTCCAGCATTTAATCTGTGCCTACACTATCAATGAGTGCAGCACAGACAACATATCCTATGCTCACAGTGTGATTTAAATTTACTGCTCACTGAAGCTCAAAGGTCCTCTTTAACATTTCTCTTTCACCTTAACAACAGGAGTTGTTAAGGTGAAATGAGCAATCTGTTCTGACGTCTAAGTGTAGAGCAGCAAAATGGATGGCCACTACAGACTTAAGCAGTGAAGTGACTTATCATAGTCAAGACTTAATGCGTATTTTTGTCACAGTAAAGTTAAGGCTTATCCTTGGTTGCTGCACTGCTTTTGGATGTGTTTTGTTATTTTTTTTGTTGTTGTTTGTTTGTTTGTTTGTTTTAATCAGTGAGTTTAGTGCAGATGAACTAAATAATTGCTTAGAATTTCCAGAGTGCATTTTTAAATGCAAGGCATTGCTTAATTCATTACCCCCAGTGGTCAGTTATTTCCATTAAATTAAATTCGAATGTTTATGGTAACATATTATTTTCACTGAAAGAAAAGTTAACGACCTTTTTTTTTGGGGGGGGGGGGGGGGGTAAGTCTTTTAGCACTTAGTGACCCTATACATTTTTAACCCTGCCATCAAATAACTTGAGAAGTTTTAACTTCTACTTTTGAAATTAGATTTTATTTAATCTCATAGACACACAGGCTGAAGCGTAATTGTCCGCAAGACTACACAAGTGGCTGACAGAAACAATTACACAAGGAGGCTGAAGGTACAAGGGATAACAAGGAAAAAGAAAAGAAAGGGAACAAGAAGACAGGAGGAAATATGCCAAAAGAATAGACCAGATGTCCCAGACACAAACTGGATGGAGTCAATGTGGGAAATTCATCATAATACAGTAGTGTTGTGGATAACATGCAGACAGACTGTGGCTTATTGGCAGTTGTGGCCCACTCACAAATATGAGTCCCACAGATATCAGTGGGATAAAAGTTTCTCAGCATATAATTTTCTGCATGAAAAATGCCATTTATTGTAATGTTGTTTGGCAATAACAGAAGTGTGGCTGGGTATAATTTTCTCCCACATCACAGATTTCTATTGGGATAATGGTCTCTTACTGGCAGGCCACTGCAGTTTACCAGACTGGAAAACCAACCAGTTCAAATCTGTGAAGTTGCATCAAGCCCCAAATATACTTGTAAAATCATTAAGGTCATTTTGTTGCATGCAGTTATTATCCCTTTAAAGCCCAGCGTATCATATCCTATACATGTGTTTTTGTGAGTTTTTGAGACTTCTACATCATCAGTGTGACTTTTTTTACCCTCAAAAAATTATATAAATGGCATGACACATTTTTAATGACTTAATTGCAAAAATAAGGCTTATGTAGCAAATGTGATACAAATTAAAACTCATATATATGCAGATTAAAATTTGATATGTTCTTATATCTTATATATTTTATTGATATCCATATCAAAAAAGTATTCATAAAAAGTCATGCAGTGTTGGAGTAATTTTAGTAGGCCAGCCACTTCTGGGAAGGTCCACCACTATATTCAAGTTTTCTCCATTTGTGGATATTTTTTCACTGGAGTGAATTATGACAGCTGTTTCTTTAGATAATGGAATGATGTGCAGGGGCAGCACACTGCCTTGGTATATTTCATACTTGAGGCTGACTTATGCGATTGCCTTCAAGTTGGCCTCCAGTGTTGTCTTCTACAGTCCCACTGAGCTCCTGATGAAAGTTATTAGCGCTCTATTAGCCTTACACAGTGGCAAGCATTCCCATATCCATCTCTGCAGTATTGAGCCACAGACTTGTAGTTAATCTAGGCAGTTTCAGAGTCCTAGTGTACTGCTCTATCAGCCAGGAGATAGTGCTAGTTAGTGTTATTTCCAGTTTCTAAGCTGCACTTATATATATCATATGCCTACTCAACTTGGTTGCTATGCCTTAGAGGAGTTTCCATGTTGTGGAAAGGAAAGTAATATACCAGTGCATAGTTAGTCGTAAAATTGTGGGTATCCTTAATGATCAGGATTATTCTACCCTGAGTTAGAATATTCAGTAGGTACCTGCCGTTAGCAGCCCCCTTATTTGTACTGGCAGGAACTGACTGAGTGCGGTTAGCTTTGTCAGCCTGTTAGCATAAATCATGCCAGGCCCTGGTGCTGTCTAGCTCTTCATTCCGGAGACTCGTTGTTGGATGTCTTCTTTTGTGATGTTTATGTAGCAGCAGTCTGCTTTTATGCCCACCAGCCTCTTTCTCCCAGATGTTCTTCAAGTATTGTTCAATTTCAGCTCTGAGTAGATCTGCCCATTATTATAATATTAACATTATTAACTAACCCTAAGTGCCCCTAGGATTATTGTATCAATGAGGGTGTAAGTAAGCATCCATTAGTTTTGGATCTTCCTACAATTGGTTATTCAAAGAGCTGTCATTTTTGGTCAACAGTATTTTTTTTAATTAATTAATTTTTTTGGCTTTGGTATCAAACCACCAGTCCTTCAATTAATCAACAACCCACTACTCCACCTGAGGTAAAACTGCCCCCAAAGAGTTAATTTGTGAGAAGCAGGTGACATCTTACAAAATACATTTTACTGAAAGCACTGTCTGTGAAAGGCATGTAGAATTTATGGACTGAGACAAAGACTGTACTTTCAAGGAATTTCACAAATACTGCTGGAAAACATCTAAACAATATGGTTTGCCACATTGGTGGGATCAAGGTCAGTGTGCTCTGAACAATGTAAGTCATTGTGTAAAATTAAATGCAAGAAACAAAAGCAAAGCCAAAAAATATATATTGTGATGTGTTAAATTACTTGAGAAATCCCTATGCTGTTCACATAATTTCCTGTTTAACAGCTTGTTTGTCTTTTTACAAACCAGCCAAACTATCAAGCATGCAGATATTGCATTGTTTACAGTCCTAATGGTGCAGTTGTCTAGATTTTCTCTGACTGCAGAATACAAAATGTGACAAGGATTTGAGTGACTATACTACACAGATCTCAAGGAAGATATATTTTCCAGATGAGTACCAGTCTTGATAAAACATTCTAGTGGTAAAAGCATTTTGTCCTCAAATAATTAAGGAGATCGTCAGAATTTAAAAATGGATCAAAATGTTTTAAAATGATGAGCGAATATAATTTCATAACAGACAACTGAAAAGAGAAGCAGTAAACAGGCGAGTCAGTGGGGCAGAAAACAGAACGTTACAGGTATTTTTATTCTCACTTGGGAGCTTAACTGACATAAGCTGTATAATCCTAAAACAATGCTCAACTCCCCGAAGTAGTTAAATAAAGTAGTTAAACCTGGCAGTGAAGTTGCAGACTCCATATTACCAGTTATGTGATGATGATCATAGCAATTCAGATAATGCATATTATATATTTATTATCCTCCCTCCTGAGATAAGGCTGCCCCTGTAGATTTCAGCTGTGAGAGATGAGGCGTCATTTTACAACAGAAACTTTAATAAAGACAATATGAGTGCTTGTTTTTTTTCCCTTTGACATCATTTACTCTTTAAGGTATTGTTACCACAGCTTATAAACATTTCTTTACAGGAAACCCATTCTCACAAAAGCTGAATGTTTGGCGATATTGTAAGTGAATTTTAAAAATGAAAGAAAAAAAAGAATGTCATTAAAAAGTTTTATAACTGAGGTTTGCTCTAATTAAGTCGAACGGAGTGCTACGCTGTTTGAAGTTGAAGGTTTAAATTATCTGTTGACTTCATTTTTATGTGCAGTGTAGTGCTGGAAGAGAAAGAAAGCAAATATAAAATGAAGTAAAAAGAGCTGAAAGCATCAAATAGATAAATAAAAGCAAAGATTCAAAATTATGCTGTAAAAGATTAAGATAAGCAAACAGATTCATAAAAAAGGAAGAGGCCGTTATCATAGAGGGAAATTAAGACAGAAAAAGGCAGATGTGTTGAAGGGAACAATTTGAAAGCTATTTATTAATATTTTACAGTTAAACATATTATTCTGATGTTGTAATTATATTAATGCTTTTACTTCTTTTTGTGCTCACTTGACTTATCAACTCCCAGTGGGAAATTTCCCAACAGTGGCTTTTCACTCTCATAAAGGTGATTCCTTTGTTACTAGCATACATTTTCATGGCAAGTTCTTTGAGAAAACTATGCCATTTACACTGTTAAAAAAAAGCACTGCTGCATTTGACGTTAAATCAGTTCAGTTAAATTTTAATGCATCACAACAGTTGTCTCAAGGGGTTTTAGATAATATGGTAAACACCCTACAATGATACAGAGAAAACCACAACAATAAAACAACTACTTTCAAGTAAGCTCTTTGCAACAGTGGGAAGAAAAAACTCCCTTTTAACAGGAAGAAACAGACTCAGAGAGGGGCAGCCATATATCCCAACCAGTTGGTGGTGAGGGAATGAAGACTTTACTAAGAACAAGAGTCCCGGCAACCTGACTTTTCTTGTTGATCTTATTACTATATTGTGGTGACGTTAGCAATAAAAGTCTACAACCCCAACAGTCACAAGTTTTAAAATCTTTAGCTTTATACTTGAAACAACATGTCAACACATAAAAAACCAGGATCTACTGACCAATCCAACAGAATCAATCTATACCCACTTCAAAGTAAAATAAACAACAAATAGGGAAGAACTGCTACAACACAAGTTCAATAAATGACAGACCTTTTAGGCAATTTTGGCGATGAACACCCTTCCACACAGGGTGCAATTCAGTTGTGTTTATATAGTATCCAATCACAACATAAGAAATCTAAGGACACTTAATGTCTAGTGTTTATAATTGTAATTGTAGACCCAGCAAATGTGTCGATTTTGCCTTGCAGCAGTTTGATGGGTACCTGTGTGTGTGTGTGTGTGTGTGTGTGTGTGTGTGTGTGTGTGTGTGTGTGTGTGTGTGTGTGTGTGTGTGTGTGTGTGTGTGTGTGTGTGTGTGTGGCAGTGTTTTTCTGGATGTTAGCATTTCTATTTGACATCAATAGTATTCATCCTTTTTGAGACTATGTGTGTATGCTGCTTTCATCTAAAGTACTCACCAAAGCCCAACAGGTGTATTTTGAATCCTAGTCATATCCAGAGCACCAAGACACTGCTTATTAACAAACCGCCCTTTTGGTGAAATATCCTCTTGCTCAGCAGGAAAAACTTGTCAAAGTGCATTTAAAATATTTTATTTCCATTTTTACAAGCTTGGATTCACAAAACACTGAACCCTGAGAGATTGAGATGAGAAGTGAGATTTTAAAAGGGAGATGATGTTTAATTGAATAAATCCCTTTAAAATGTTCTTAGTTTTCTGTATTTCATACCTCAAAAGCTGTCTATGTTTCATCTTATGTAACTGAGAATTTACATAAATTACATGTAGTAGATTATCAATTAACAGGGACTACAAAGTTTAAAGCATGTTATATAAAAATGAGCAATCTTGAGTCTACTGTCAGCTGTTCACTGGAATTGCCATTTATCTCTCTGGTTGGAATGGAAAATATTATTCATTATTTGATTCACTATGAACCTAAAAGTAAATTTAGCATAACATCCTCGCAACATTTTTGAGCCAAATTGCTTTTACTGCAACAGGCAGCAGAATGATTTTATTCATCCACCAAAGCATAGACACGTGTCTCAATTAAATTTCTAATTCTGATATTGTCAAAGGCAATATATATTTAGTTTGTTTTGTGAATTAATTGCAACTGAGCTAGAAAGTCTAGTCTGTGAAATTTGAGACATTACAAGGTAAACATTTTAAGAGTCTCAAGTTGGACTCAAAAGTGGAAAACATATATTTAATTAACTCATATACATATCAAATTCTGTTCTCAGGAGGTTATAGGCTAACAATGTATTGTGTTATCTTTATATATGGAATTATCTGCTTCTGGTAAAAATCCACTTGACCAGATTAAACGACCATGACACAATCATGCAAGAAAAAGCACTTTCAACTCTCCTGCTGTGCAGACTGCAGAGGTATGTTTTTCGTCATATCGTATAGATGTTTTTTATATAGTTGTAGATGTTGCCAGATTAGAACCATGGTGTCCAATGAGCATACAGTTGACAGCTGAGTGTCAACTGTGTGAAGTGGTGAGAACTAGCACTAAGGCCAGCCAGAAAAGGATGGAATGCCCATTCTGGGTTAATAAAAGTAGCTCCCCCAAGTGGATGGTTTAAGTATCTTCGTGTTTGTCCGCAAGTGGAGAGGAAAATTAATAATCATAGTAACTTTGTTCATGTAGCACAGTTACAAAGTATACTTCATAGTTTAGATACACATTAAAGACAAGTGTACATATTCAAAGGTGAAAACAGTCAAAGTTTTTCATCCATTCCTATATACAAACTCTTATACAAACTTTAAAAAAAAATCTGTATAGCATCAATTCACAGCAGTTGTTTCAAGGCACTTTGTATTGTTAAGTAAAGAGCATATTAGAAAGAATATTGGAAAGAAACCCTAACAATCACATGAACCTGTATCCTCACGCAGTTCGCAACTGTGAGGAAAAACCTCCAGTGGGCAAAACCAAGCTCGGGGAGGGTGAGCCATTAAATTAAATTAATTCCAAATTTCACTGGAAGCCACTGAAGAGAAGCAAGAATATGGGTGATATGTGCAGCCAAGCTGCTGTGTTATGGCCCAGTCTTGGTAGTGATGTAGACATTGCACCAGCCTCTTGTGGTGAAAAGAGAGCTGAGCGTCAAAGTGAATCTGTCAGTTTACCAGCTGATCAATGTTTCTACCCTCCCTGACGAAGAGCTCTGTCAGGAGCTCTGTGTACTCACTCAAAGAATAAAATCATGGACGCAAGCGGCAGAAACTTCTTCCGAATTGTGTCTGGACTCAGTGTTAGAGATGTGTGAGGATTTGGGGGTGAGAGTAGAAATGTTACTTCTTCACACTGAAAGGAATTAGTTGATGTGATTTGGACATCTGACCTCTCTGCCTTCTGGGCACCTTAAAGGCAAGGTATTTTGGGCATCTATTGGAGGTCCCAGTGCAGAAGACACCTGGAGACATTCCATCATTGGTCCAGTTGGTTGTGTGCTAATTTCATGTATATTGGTATAACCCCCTACTGGTTTTATCATGTAAACACAGGAAATATCATTGAGTGACAGCAGTGACAGCAAAAAAAAAAGAAAAAGAAAGAAAAGCTGTAAGATAATGTTAGTTATTTTACAGCTTTTATTTAATGTTTTACAATGTTAAATAAAAGTTGCAGGTTGTATTAAAGAAAATTGGCAATTTTAGATTTTTACGAAATATGCAAACTAATTGCAACTTTGCAAAAATAAGAATGTAATGACAGGAAATAATGTTTTCTTATTATTTACAATAACAATGTAAATAATAATGTATTGCATAGAAACGAGTCTTGTTATTTTTGTCTCTTTAATACGGAAGCGAATTTGGGCCGTCTTTTTTTTTGTCTTCTTCTCCAGAATTCTGAGATTAAAGTCAAAATTCTGAGAAAAAATTAATTCTGAGAAAAAACTCAGAATTCTGACTTTTTTCTCAGAATTCTGGAAAAGAGGGGGGGGGAAGACACGCCCACTTTTTTTTCGGTGGCCCTAATCCTCTTCCATACATGTCAAATAGTGCTGAAGACCAGCCAGTACATTAAGGTCAAATTTCTCATGAGTGCTTTTTGAGACTCCACCAGTTGTTTAGTGAAGTAACTGGTTTTAAAGCTGCTAAGTGGTCCACTGAGTTAAAGACTAATGCTTTGTTTTTGTCAATCTTACTTAATATTCTGACCTTGGACTCTTGTCTTCTTCTCTAATTCCTCATGGGTGTGTGTCACTCACTATAACCTCTGCTGAGTTAGCAAATTGAGTTTTTCAAGTTGGAATTTTCACTGAGTGATAAAGGAATCTTACCTGGGTGACTTGCCCGTCCACTGTCCTGAGACCCTAGCATTACTCGCTCCCTTTCTTGTCAGAAATGATCCCCATCCTGCTTGAATTAAAACTGAATTTCTCAGTTTCCAATGTAATCATTAAACTTGTGACAGTTATATGTGTCTGTTTTTGAGTCCACCTGCTTTGCTTAAATAAGTCCTGTACAGTGATGCAGTTTTGTTTAAGGTTTTACTGTCCAGCACATAAAAACATAGCTGATGAGCACAGTCAGAATGAATGAAAACACAACAGTCCGTGTGCATACAAAGAGGGGAGTGAAACATTAAGGTTATGGATATTCTGGAATTAAACGCTGCATATGTCTTCACTGAGCACTTCATGACTCTTAAGAGGGTATCATCAAGATGGGAATGTTTTACTTCACATTGTGAAAGAATAAAACACATTCAAATGAAATCTATAACTCATGCTTCTCTTAACTGCTAAAAAAAATTACAAGACAACACAGTCTTTGCCTGCATTTTATTCTGTATTATTTTTCAAAAGAATAAAAGACTGGAAGACAGAAAGCCTTAGTATAATAGGGCAAAAAACACAACAAATTGAGGGATTTCAAGTGAAAGCATCAGACAAATAGAACCATATACAGACAGCAGGTACAGATCCAAGAAAGTGTAGGAAGATTAACAGAGACTAAAGTGAACACAGAGAATGGAAACCAGACAGGTCAGAGAAAGGTGTGCTCTGTGTGTACGTGCATGTGTGTGTGCGCGTGTGTGTGTGTGTGTGCGTGTGTGTGTGTGTGTGTGTGTGTATGAGTGTGAGAGAGAGAGAGATGTTAGCATTAATTCTTAAAAACTAGAAACCTGAAAGTGTGATATGCTGCAGGGAATTGAGCTGTAGCAAGTTCGTGTATATACCCCCCCCCCCCCCCCCCCCAATATAATTTATTGTTTTTTGTTGTTTGTTTGTTTTGTTTTGTTTTGTTTGTTTTTTGGCCTTTAGACATTGTTTTATATATTTGGGGGACAGCCATGACCTTGCTAAAATATTTAAACTTAAGAAAGTTTAAGAGGGGAATTCTGAATTTTATTCAGTTTAAATAAAAGATAATGACATTGTTGCTTAGACCTAATAAGGACCTGAGGATACACACACACACACAAACACATATATTATATATATTATGTATATGCCTATGTCAAGAATGGGGTATAAGAAAAGAAGAAAGTAGCAGTACAGCAAAATGTAGTGGTCTTGGGACATCTTGTTTAGTGAACTTTCAGCAGCCAGGAGTCAATTACCAACAAGCCGTGAGTAGCTTAACTATTCACCAGCTGGTACCTGTACACTTCACTTAGGCTAAGTCCATAAAGAAAAGGGTATTTTTAAAGGATTTTTATCCATGCTTGTTTTGAAAAAGCACAAAAAAACACTGTCAGGTGGCAATATAATCTTTATCTAAAGCCTACAAAAATTCAACTGGCAGTCTGACATCATAAAAGGAATCAAAGGCATACAACTTTGAGGGTTACTTTTCAATATTATTATTATTAAAACTAAACACAACATAACAAAAGTCAAGATTATAAACTTACATTATATTTTTTCCACTTTTGTTATAAACTGTTTATTTATGTACTAGGTATATACTCAAGCTCAATAGAGAACGGTATTTATCATTTATTTATGTGAACACTTTGTGTTATGTTTAAAACAATTTCACTTGTTTTAAACATAACTTATTTTTAAAAAGCATATAATTACATCTCTAATGTGTTTTGAAGAGCTCCTTTGCTGGCTGCCTTTGACCTGAAGCTACGTACACACTGGAAATGATTCCCTTGTCACATATCACTTTAAAGCTGGTAGTTGGTTGCTTGCAGATGTTATACACTCCAGTTGTCTAGGTAACCCTCTAATATATTTACTACCAGGACATATGGTATTCACTCGTATTGGTAGTCACTTGCAGCGCTGGAAGATGGGCCCTATTGCCAGCAGTTATTTTGCCTGTAATCACTATAAATTACAGAATAAACTAGATATGATCTTTGGTCACCATGTTGCTTCCAGTGTGTATCATACATCAGTTTCTGTGAAGACGTGTGTGTGCCAACAAAGACCTTTTGCACATATAACAACAATAAACCATGGTTCACTCCTAAACTCCAACATCTTCGTAAGGCCAAGGAGGATGCCTACAGAAGTGGTGACAGGGCCCTGTACAAGCAGGTCAGGAACACACTGACCAAGGAGATCAAAGCAGCTAAAAGGATCTACTCCCAGAAGCTGGAAGAACGGCTCTCAGCCAACAACCCAGCGTCAGTGTGGAGGGGCCTGCAGGAAATCACCAGCTACAGATACCCCCCACCCACTATTGAAGCAAACAAAGACCTGGCCAACGAGTTAAACACTTTCTACTGCAGGTTTGAGACGGACAGACTCCCATGCCCCACCCTCCCCTCCCCAGAGACATTGCTTCAGACATTGACCCTCAACACACCTTCCACCTCTCCCCCCTTCACCCTCCCTCTCCCCAATCCAGTCTCAACAACCACCCCCACAATCCCCAATCCAGACCCAACGACCACCACCACCCTCCCCAATCAAGACCCAACGACCACCACCACACCTCTCACCCCCCTTTCCTCCTCCCTGAAACTCAGAATACACACTAAGGATGTGAGCCGACTATTCCAGAAACAGAAGCACAGGAAAGCCCCCGGACCAGACGGTGTGTCACCCTCCAGCTTCCTGACAGATAGAAAGCAACAAGTGAGGCTGGGGGAGATCACCTCTGAAACTCGGTCCCTCAGTATTGGTGCCCCTCAAGGATGTGTCCTCTCACCACTACTGTTCTCCCTCTACACTAACGACTGCACCTCCAAGAACTCGGCTGTTAAACTCCTAAAGTTTGCAGATGACACCACCATCATTGGCCTCATTGAGGATGGTGATGAGTCTGCATACCGGCAGGAAGTTGAGCGGCTGGTACTCTGGTGCAGTCAGCACAATCTGGAGCTGAACACTCTTAAAACTGTAGAGATGACAGTGGACTTCAGGAGACTCAACCTCAACTCAACTCTGTCCCCCCTCACCATATCAGACAGCCCTGGAGCCAGGCCCGGGAAGGGTGCCCGAGGGCGAGCGTCTGGTGGCCGGGCCTTAGTCCATGGGGCCCGGCCGGGCACAGCCCGAAGAGGAGACATGGGCCCATCCTCCCGCAGGCCCACCACCCGCAGGAGGCGCCATAGGGGTCGGGTGCATTGTGTGCCGGGTGGCGGCCAGGAGCGGAGGCCCTGGCGGACTGACCCCCGGCTGCCAAGACTGGCAATAGGGACATGGAATGTCACCTCTCTGGTGGGGAAGGAGCCTGAGTTAGTGCGTGAGGTTGAGAGGTACCGGCTAGATATAGTCGGGCTCACCTCTACGCATGGCTTGGGCTCTGGAACCAGTCTCCTGGAGAGGGGCTGGACTCTGTCTCAGTCTGGAGTTGCCCCTGGTGAGAGGCGGCGGGCTGGGGTGGGTATTCTAATATCCCCTCGGCTTGCTGCCGGTACGTTGGGGTTTTTCCCGGTGGATGAGAGGGTTTGTTCCCTGCGCCTTAGGGTCGGGGAACGGGTCCTGACTGTCATATGCGCTTATGCGCCGAGTGGCAGTTCGGAGTACCCAGCCTTCTTAGAGTCCCTGGGGGGGGGGGGGGGGGGTTGCTGGAAGGTGCTCCTCTGTTGTCCTGTCAATGCTCACGTGGGTAACGACAGCGAGACCTTGAGGGGCGTGATTGGGAGGAACGGCCTCCCTGATCTGAACCTGAGCGGTGCTTTGTTATTGGACTTCTGTGCTAATCACAGTTTGGCCATAACGAACACCTTGTTCGAACATAAGAGTGTCCATAAGTGCACGTGGCACCAGGACGCTCTAGGCCGTAGGTCGATGATCGATTTTGTAATCGTATCACCAGACCTGCGACCATATGTTCTGGACACTCGGGTAAAGAGAGGGGCTGAGCTGTCAACTGATCACCACCTGGTGGTGAGTTGGATCAGGTGACGGGGGAGGACGCTGGACAGACCTGGTGCACCTAAACGCGTAGTGAGGGTGTGCTGGGAACGACTAGCAGAGGCCCCAGTCCGCGAGATCTTCAATGCACACCTCCGGCAGAGCTTCAACAGCATTCCGAGGGAGGCGGGGGACATTGAGTCCGAATGGACCATGTTCAGCGTCGCCATTGCCGAAGCTGCTGCATTGAGCTGCGGCCGCAAGGTGGTTGGTGCCTGCCGTGGTGGTAATCCCTGAACCAAATGGTGGACACCAGAGGTGAAGGGAGCCACCAGGCTGAAGAAGGAGTCCTATCGGGTTTGGTTAGCCTGTGGGACTCCGGAGGCAGCCGACAGGTATCGACAGGCCAAGCGGAATGCGGCTCGGGCAGTGGCTGAAGCAAAAACTCGGGTGTG
Organism: Neolamprologus multifasciatus; assembly: GCF_963576455.1. Lineage (NCBI taxonomy): Eukaryota > Metazoa > Chordata > Actinopteri > Cichliformes > Cichlidae > Neolamprologus > Neolamprologus multifasciatus. The sequence continues at coordinate 30,267,146 of NC_140445.1, read as the reverse complement.
GGAGGAGTTCGGAGAGGCCATGGAAAAAGACTTTCGGACTGCCTTGAAGAGATTCTGGCAAACCGTCAGGCGTCTCAGGAGGGGAAAGCGGTGCTCTACCTGCACTGTGTATAGTGCTGGTGGAGCGCTGCTGACGTCGACTGAGAAAATTGTCAGGCGGTGGAAGGAATACTTCGAGGACCTCCTTAATCCCACTGACGCGACTTCCGAGGAGGAAGCAGAGTCTGGGGATGAGGGGAATGACCCGCCAATTTCTGGAGGCGAGGTCACTGAGGCAGTTAAACAACTCCTTGGTGGCAGAGCCCCTGGTGTTGATGAGGTCCGCCCCGAGTTCCTGAAGGCTCTGGACGTTGTAGGGCTGTCCTGGTTGACACGCCTCTGCAATGTTGCGTGGAGATCAGGGGCAGTACCCCTGGACTGGCAGACCGGGGTGGTGGTCCCCATCTTTAAGAAGGGGGACCGGAGGGTGTGTTCCAACTACAGGGGGATCACACTCCTCAGCCTCCCCGGGAAGGTCTATGCCAGGGTGCTGGAAAGGAGAGTTCGTCCGCTAGTCGAACCTCGGATACAGGAGGAACAATGCGGTTTTCATCCTGGTCGCGGAACACTGGACCAGCTCTTCATCCTCTCGAAGATACTTGAGGGTGCATGGGAGTTTGCCCAACCAGTCTACATGTGTTTTGTGGACTTGGAGAAGGCATTCGACCGTGTCCCTCGGGGTGTCCTGTGGGAGGTGTTACGGGAGTATGGGGTGTCTGGCCCATTGCTACGGGCCATTCGATCCCTATACAACCGTTGCAAGAGCTTGGTTCGTATTGCCGGCAATAAGTCGGACTCGTTCCCGGTGGGTGATGGGCTCCGCCCATCACCCACCGGTTCTGTTCATAATTTTTATGGACAGGATTTCTAGGCGCAGCCAAGTGGCGGAGGGCTTTCGCTTTGGTGGCCTCAGAATCTCATCTCTGATTTTTGCGGATGATGTGGTTCTGTTGGCTTCATCGGGTGAGGGCCTCCAGCTCGCACTGGAGCGGTTCGCAGCCGAGTGTGAAGCAGCGGGAATGAGGATCAGCACCTCCAAATCTGAGGCCATGGTTCTCAGCCGGAAAAGGGTGGAGTGCCCACTCCGGGTCGGGGATGAGTTCCTGCCCCAAGTGGAGGAGTTCAAGTATCTCAGGGTCTTGTTCACGAGTGATGGGAGAAGGCAGCCGGAGATCGACAGACGGATTGGGGCTGCAGCTGCAGTAATGCAGACGCTGCACCAGTCCGTCGTGGTGAAGAGGGAGCTGAGTGTAAAAGCGAAGCTCTCAATTTACCGGTCGATCTACGTCCCTACCCTCACCTATGGCCACGAGCTGTGGGTAGTGACCGAAAGAACGAGATCGCGGATACAAGCGGCGGAAATGAGCTTCCTCCGAAGGGTGGCTGGCCTCTCCCTTAGAGATAGGGTGAGAAGTTCGACCATCCGGGAGGGGCTCAGAGTAGAGCCGCTGCTGCTCCACATCGAAAGGAGCCAGCTGAGGTGGTTTGGGCATCTGACAAGGATGCCCCCTGGGCGCCTCCTGGGTGAGGTGTTCCAGGCATGTCCCACCGGGAGGAGGCCCCGGGGCAGACCCAGGACACGCTGGAGAGATTATATCTCTCGGCTGGCCTGGGAACGCCTTGGTGTTCCCCCGGATAAGCTGGAGGAGGTGGCTGGGGACAGGGAGGTCTGGGCCTCTTTGCTTAGGCTGCTGCCCCCGCGACCCGGCCTCGGATAAAGCGGATGAAGATGGATGGATGGATGGATGAAGTTTAGATTAGTTATTTATAGTTGGTTTACACAGCTTTGTGTATGTATGTGTAATGTGTATATAGATACGTGTGTGTGTGTGTGTGTGTGTGTGTGTGATTTACATTGCTGTGCTTGAGAGCCACCATCTACCGGAACCAAATTCCTTGTATGGGTTTGCACATATACTTGGCCAATAAACACGATTCTGCTTCTGATTCTGATGTAGCATTAGGCGAGGACAGAAAATTGACAAGACATTTAGTGGATTTTGAATTAAGGTTAGGTGCCTATTTCAGATAGTACTGACTTCCAGACATAACAACAAAACATCTAAAAAAAATGTTATTATAAAATAAATATTATAAATATTATTAGACTCCAGCTGTCTGCATATGCATATAATAAAAATTATATAATAAATAAATGACCCATGTGCTATGCAGTATTTGCAAACCCATGACAAAAGAAAATGTGGATATTATTGCTCTGAATTTTAAACAACATTTGTTTGTTTTTGTTAACCACATATTTGGCAAACCTTAAACATAAGACCTCTATATGCCCATATCATAAAAGGTAGCCAGAGACAGATTACAAAAGCGAAAGGACCATGGTGTTCTGAGCTTTGTTTTTGGCTCACCACCACATTCATTGCATTTACTGCTTTAAAACTGCATCTTTTCAAGCATTCACACACGCACACGCACACACACACACACACACACACACACACACAACGCTAATCTATTCCTGATAAATTGCAATACTGAGGTCAAGTCCTCATCAGCTTGTTAAATCTCATTCTGAAACACGTTTAGCATTTAAACACCTTATGATAATTAGGCTAACTGATATAAACAGCCAATTCTGAATGACCTGTATTTCCACCACTTTGAACTTATGTAGCCGATAATGCAGAGTGCATGTCATATTCTGTGCTCTTCTAAAATGACAGCTATACAAAACAAGTGTGCTTCCAGCAAAGAACGAAAGAAAGAAATCAGTGATATGTTATTAAAGATTTAAAAGGGAAACAGTACATAATAAAACAGAATTACCTGTGTGGGTGAAAAAAAAGACCTTTGCTGTATGCTTAAGCTTTACCGTACATACATATCCATATACATTTGTGTACTAATATCAATAACCTATGTCAAAATGGAGTTGGCAGGACAATGCTATAGCAACTTTTTATTTGACTTCAGTCTCTGTTGATTAGCCATTTATCTTGAGTCAGCTAAAGATTTTAAATCTTTAAACCTTTTCTTCTTCTTCATCTGTCAAATAAACTGTTATCCTACATGTTATCCTTTACTACATCTATCAGCCATCTCTGTGATTTTCTTCTGATCCAATCTATCCACTATTCTGCCTCTTCACTTGTCCAAATGCCATCTCAACTGTGCTTCTCCAAACTGCTCAACCTGAGCTGTCCTTCTGATATACTCACTACTGTTCTTATCCGTTCTGGTCACTCCCAATAAAACTTTTATCATCTTCCATTCTGCCACCTCTGCCTCCTGTGTTTTGTCAGATCCACCTTCTGCAAACCATGCATCATAGAAAGTCTCACTAGCATCTTATAAACGTTCCCGCTCACTCTTGCTGCCATCCTTTTGTCACAAATCATCCCTGACAATCATTTCCACCTACTCCACCCTGCTTGCACTCTCCTCTTCACCTCTCTTGTGCACTATTGCTTTGGATGGTTGACCCCAGGTGTTTACACTCATTTACCTTTGCTTCTTCTGCTCCTTGCATCTTCACCTTTCCACCTGACTCACTGTGATTCACATAAATGTAATCTGTCTTGGTTCTAATCACTTTCATTCAGCTTGTTGCCAGTGTATATCTCAAGTCCTCCAGGCTCTCTCACACCAGCTTCCTACTCTCACTACAGCTCACACTGTCATCTGGGATAATCATAATTTCATATATAGTGCCTTCCTGCCATCCTTGGTAAAAATCAAACGTATGGAGTTAAAGTGGTAACTAGTCTCGGGAGTTAATGATACATATAGTTATGTCTACAATCAAAAACACCATCAGTGATGCATGCACGTGCATATACCTAAATATTTCTATTAATAACCAATGCAGGACCCAGGTTTGTGTTGCAATTAGACTTTGTCTTGGTTTCATTACAGTGACTTTTGTTTCATGCAGCAATTTACACCTGTAAATAGTGTCTAAAGAATAAAACAATGTCAAAAAAAAGGAAGGCTGCCTGGTACTGTAAAAGAAACAAGTCCTCTTAAAACTCTATTAGCAACTATTTCAATTTTCACTGTCTATATATGTGACAGAAAAGTAAATACCATATTTTGTATGCGTAAAACCTGGAAATGTTCATGTATTACTCATTTATTACTCATGGCTGTGGCTCTGAGAATGTATGTAAGCAAAAATAAAAGTGTTTCAATCTAATAAAATGGACATGTATAATGATTCTCAGATTCACCATTTAACTTGTATTATACTGTGTTGAAACAAAGCACAACAGTGACTGATGAGCAGTGTTGGGAAGGTTACTTTTAAAATGTATTCCATTACAGAATACATGCCCCGAAATGTATTCTGTAACGTATTCCGTTACGTTACTCAATGAGAGTAACGTATTCTGAATACTTTGGATTACTTAATATATTATCATGCTGTTTACAACTACATGAATGTACTATTGCTGTAATTTATTACTGTTACTGAAGGTCCGCGGCTCCAAACCATAGTAAAGGGACCTCTGGCTAATAGGGTGGGTTCTGTGTCGGGCTCATAGCTGAAAAATAGCTTTACTTTGTTGTCTGGGTCAACTTTGCTTGCTAGAGACAGAGAGAGGCGTTGAACGGCTGCTCCAACGGAACTTATTGTTTTTGGAGGAAAACACGAACACGGTGTACAGTCGAGTCTTAATAGCGTACTTACAACTGGGCTCGTCAGGCGCTCTTCTTGGCTGCAGTGGTTATTATTATATTTACATGCTTCCAGCTCCCATTTTTGCTCGATGACAGCTCGTACTTTTCCTTTTTCTCCCTCCCTCGCTCACAGACACATAACGGGTATGGCAGTCCATTCTCCCTGCAGCACGGACTACACTGCCTATGATGCTACATTCTTTAGAGCTATACCTGTAGCATTCTGCCTATTAGCTTAGCACAACAACAACAAAAAGGCCTCTCTCACCCAGGAAACACGCAGAGAGAGCGTCACCCTGTAACCATGGCAACCGTAACGCTGCCGCCTGGAACAGCAGGCCTGTTTGGGTTTTGTAGCTGTCAAACAAAACCCAAACAGGCCTGACCCGCCACAATATGAAACAGGGAAGTACCGCCATGTAATCCATTTATTTCAACAAAGTAACTGTATTCTAAATACCACATTTTTAAACGGTAACTGTAACAGAATACAGTTACTCATATTTTGTACTTTAAGTACATAACGGTGGTACATGTATTCCGTTACTCCCCAACACTGCTGATGAGAATGTCACAAATTTTACAAATATTTAGCTACAAACCATGCATACCATATTTTTGACCTGATAGTGGCAGTACTTAATAATGAAGAGGATTTGGTAAGGGGAACAAAAATGACTGTGCTGAATGTAACTGTAATTCATCCAATATATATTGATATATATATTTCACAAAAATGTCAGTGTCCTGGAAGTAGTAGAGGAAAGGTGAAAAGGTCATCAAAGTCATTAGGACGTGTAAACATTGATTCCTCTAAGAAATCTGTACCAAACCTCTACCAAATGAGTATTTCATTGATGTATGATTACAACTGCTGAACAGCTATGTTCAACTAGGTTTGTGTACTTGTGTTACATTATATGTAATGTTAGGACAGGAAGCAAATTTATGTTGTGGTTACATTGTGTTTATTTATGGAAGAAAAAGCATCTACATAATGTAAAAGTGAAGAATTCAAAAATATTATTTTATCTAATAATGGTACTAGCTACCTGTTTTTGCAGAAATTCCTCTAATCTTTGTGTGAACATGCCTTTCTCCACTCAATTACTATACTTTTACCTACTTTGGCATGTGCAAGGACCTAACCGTCACCTCAAAATGCTTTACTGCAAAACTTATTTTAACACAATCTGGCCCCAAAACAAATTTTTACCACAACACTTTGTAGTTAACTTTTGGGGGTTATGGTGTGTCAAGATTATATGAGAGTTTGCACAATGTCATTGCAGGAAACTTGTGTCTCCATACTTAAATATACACTTCAGTAGGCACTAATAGATACAGTGATTGTCCCTCAGTCTGCACCCATGACCTTCATACTGACTTGATAGGTGGAACTTCCATTTGATTCTATCTATAAATATGTCAGCTGGATTATCCCCATCACTGTCACTGCTATGATATGCGGGTGCATATGTAAGAATTGTTCACTGAATATGAGTTACTGAGTGTATCTATGTATATGTGTGTTCATTTTGTAGTAGGCTTGTATGAGTTTTGTGCGCATATAGTATTTTGTAAAAAAATATGAGTATTTAATCTCTTTTCATGTCATCTAGCCACAGCAATAGTTGTGGTCAAGTTCTGTGAAAATTTAAACATGTTGCTCTGCCATTTTAATGTGTAATTTATCAAGAAACACTGCTTAGAAGTTCAAATGCTAGTCACCTCACTCTACACTGATTTTCTTATGAGCTACCTCAGTTCATAAAAATGTGTGTTAGAGCAGGGATATTGGGTCACAGCTGTTGGTAAAAGGAAGAACATGTTTTTTTGTTTGTGTGTGTTTACATGGATAGTTGGGAATGTTCATCTCCCTCACTCTTAATAGTATGGTGTTTTAACGATTCTGGCAGATGTTGTTTTTGTTCGAGAATGAACTCATTTAATTGTGAGATGGTGATCTGGTGAGATTACCTACCTTTCCCTTCAAGGGCAGTTTTAATGGTGCTGTAAATCAGCCATGATCTCACTTTGTAGGAATGAAATTGCCATCTTTCTGCTGGAGAAAGAGTTGACAGGTGAAGCAATTAATTAATTAGCTGTTAAGAGGTGATGTGTGACTAAATATACAAAATTATGTATGTTTTTGGACTATGCTTCTGACTAAAGTTAACCAAAACAGTTACTCTCTGATTTCAATTAGCTAAAGCCTAACCTTAACATAAGGGGAGAAATGATAGACTGATGAAGTGATAGAGACAGATCAAGAGAAAAAGATGATGACAAAGAGGATTTGGACAAAATCTATTTTATTGCTGTCACACTGTCCTGGCTCAGTGAGCTGAGAGGGACAGAGGATGGGACACAGAAAGAAAAACACAATAAGATTGATTGACACTGTGTAATAGGTTCTTAGTTTGACCACCCATAGGGGTAGACATGAGCTGGAATTTTAAACCAAAGACAAAATTAGTTCCAAAGAACTTTTACAAGAATGAAATAAGAAGAAAGAGGAAACCTATATTATCCATATGACCAATTTAGTATAGTATTCCTGCATGGCCAGGGTTGAAATTCCTCCAAAGAAGGCAGTGGGTGATGCTCTCACAGTTCTGTGGAAAAGTGTTGAACCACACTTCTTTTGTGTATTTATGCTTCCAAAGAGACAAACTTTCTTGTTTTGTTTGTTTGTTCATTTGTTTTGTTTTCACAAGAAAGTTTATCTTGAGCAATAAATCTTCAGGCTATAGCGATATTTCTCCAAAGTCTTTCAAAGTTTTGGGTGCTTTTTCACTCGGTTGTGTCCTTATGTCTGTCCATTTTCAGATTAATTAATTATTATTATTACAAATATTTTGTTAAGCCACTTAACACCAATCTACAAATTATTCAACCATAAAAAAAGGTACCAAATTCACCAGATGAACCAGGGTTGTGTCGACACATTGCAGATAACGCGTCTTTAGAAACTTTCTTTTTTGAAGGTGCTCTTAGCAGTGTGCTGGGAAAACTTGAATTGTCTGTCAACGTGTACTCTAGGGATGCACTGATACCACTTTTTTGGAAACGAGTATGAGTACGAGTACTTGCATTTCAGTACTCGCCAATACTTAATAAAAACATGATTTAAATTTGCAGGTAACAGCTTTAGTCCTATAATTTAACAAAAAACAAACAAACAAGGGACTAGTTCGGAATTAAGAACATTTATTTAAAATGAAAAGCATGTTGTATGCAACATATTACAGAATAAATAATTATAAAAATAACGAAATTTAATTTTAAATTTGTTCGTCTGTTTCTCTGTTTAGAAGTCTCACTAGCACAGTCACAGCTGGGATGACATCAGAGGCTAGTGCGTCGTAGCTGCTCACTTTTTTAGTTAGTTCCTCAAAGGGGGCGAGGATGGCAACAGTCGTCTCCATAAGAGCCCATTGGTGAGCGGTGAGATAGTCAGGGAGCTCGTGCTCGGACACCCCCAGCACTCGCTTTTGCTCAATGAGGGACTGGAGCACGTAATACGTGCTGTTCCAGTGCGTCTGTACGTCCTGCTGCAGTCTCTTTATTGGCTGGTTGAGCTGTCCCTGAATGTCCTCGAGGCGGGAGTAGGCTAAGGCGGAATGTTTAAAATGCCCAATTACTTTCCGTGCCACTGCTATAGCATCAGCTATGCTCCTCTGTGCTAATAAGCATAGGTAAATAAGCGTGGGTAAACTCTTTGTACTCGTTGTTGTGTTGGGATTTTAGGTGCTTGATTAAATTGCTTGTGTTAAATGTGCTACCTTTAGAGCCTCCTCTGGACAATTTCGCTGAGCACAATTTGCAGTCCGCCTTTGTTTTCGCATCTTCGTTCACTTTGAAATAGTTCCACACGGCTGACTTGTCTCGCCTGCCCTTCTCTCAGCTCTGAGCTGCAGCCGGGGCGGGCACTCGGGGCCTGTGATTAACCCCTTACATGCCGCTCAAACATAGACAGGTCTCAGACCGTAGTATCGGTTCTCGGTATCCGGGGACTTTTAAAGAGTACGAGTACTTTAGAAAATGTAGTATCGAGGCCGATACCCGATACCGGTATCGGTGCATCCCTAGTCTACTCAGAGCTAATCGTCCTGTTGTGTGTGAGATGCCCTGAAGGTGCCTTAGATGTTATTCTTGGCTTCTCTCTCGCTCTGACGAAGGTGATGGCGTTCTTTGTGTGTTTTGACCTTCATCAGCTGGTGATGGCACCCATCCTCTCAGCCACAGGTCTAGGTAGAACATCATAGACAGCCTGGACGTCGACTCATTTTGGTGTAAGTCTTCCTGCCAGAATTCAGTCTACATAATTTTTTTCCCTCCACCGCAATATCCTGCAAAAAGTTGTCATAACTCAGTGTGGTGTGCAGTGTGTCCTTAAAAAAACTGAGGAACCAAGGCAAAAAATAATAATAATTGTCAGTCCTAAAACAAACTACCTGCATCAGATGAACATTTTCTGAAAGTCATGTCCGTAAGAAAAAGGAAAAATCTGACACAAGACCTGAGAGATGTCCTTCAGTTGTCCGTCTTTGTCCACTTCGTCAGAAATGGTTTCGGTGGAAGTGTGGTTGAAAAGAAGGCATTCGTATGTAATAAAAAACTGAGAAAGAAGTCTAAGGTATGCCAAGTTACTCAAAAACTGCACTTAAAATCAGTGCTGATGGGTCTTATAGAGTGATAAATGCAAATTTTAAACTTTTGGTTCAGATGCACAAAGGAAAGGCACAATAGTAAGACAGAGAGAGCCTACCACCATCTGTAAAACACGCTGGAGGCGCTGTCATGGTTTGGGGCTTCATTCCAGCCAGTGGAACTTGTTATAGTTGATGAAATTGCAGAATTTACAAGATTTTGTTACCACCATGCGATATTATCTGGGAAGCATCTGATTGGCAGCAGCATAATGTTTCCACATGACAATGATCCCAAACATACTGCTAATACAGTAAAAGCAAAAGGCTCACAACAGAATACCAGTCACTCACGCATTGGTCACCCCAGGGCCCAGCTGTTTGGGATCATGCTGACAGAGAACAGAACAAGTAGCATCCAACATGAAAATAAAAGCTGTGGGATGTCCTTCAAGAAGCCATGAGAATTATTTTGAAGTTTGTCTAAGAATTGATTCTGTGCTGAAGAATAGGTGGAAATACTGACTTTCAAGCTTGTGAATTGTACAGTCTTTTTGTCTTATATATTGTATTAACATGTATATGTGCAAAGTTGACTCAAATGCTGCACCTGTTTCCCATTTTCCTAACAAATTATGAAGAAATGATGGGTGACACAGTATTATATTCAAGAGCTCTTTGTCAGTGACATTTGAAAAAGGTACGGTGCTAAGATTTTTGTTTTGGCCCTGAAAAGCACTGTTATGTGAAGATTTATTTAAATTGTAACATTCGAGCATCATTTATATGAAGACATTTCATCTACATTCTGGTTTGCAGAGCAGAAATCAAGGACTTCTTTGAGCCGGTGGTCCTTTGGGATCATTTTCCTCCTTTATGGTCAAAAGTCATTTTATGGCTTGAACTATCTCTACTATGGTTAAGGAAAACCCATGGAAAGCATAGTGAAAGTTTATTCCAACAACATTTTCCACAAATACAGATACTTTGGCACACACTAATATACTGTAGCTGCTAGGGGATTGCATTACATTACATTAGGCTGACAAGTTGTTTTTCTGTTGTCTGGCTTACTTCCATACATTGGCCTGTCACTGTCTTTTTATCAATTGTCTCTACCCTTTTAAACTTTCTATTTGTCCTTTGCCAGTCTCAGACCATTTCTATTCAAGTGAAAGAACAATAAACATCAAGACTGACCTCTCTGGAAAATTAAGAACTTGTGCTTCTAAAGAAACAGACTGTTCCCCCCACTAAGGTCTTGAAATAATTGAATGTTTTTCTCCAGCAACCTGTTCTAAGTTGATAAAGCACTTTCCAAGGGTCTTTCGGTGCAGGTAAAAAAATGTGTAACTCTCAGAATAATGGAGTTATCTTATCCCTTATCAAGGGGGATTAAGGGACTTGAGCCTTTTGAGATATTCAGTGGGAAATTATAATGGATGTACTGTAGTGCACTTACACCCCATAGTTTCTATCCTCAACATAATACACACTGAACATCTAATTTGACAACACACACATACAAACACACAGCTCTGGCTGGGATAATAGGTTGTGATAACTCCCCATCTGTGTTTGAGCTTTATTTTAGCTCATTTAGAAGCAACCTCATACTTAGAGCTTGGCTCATTAGTAGTAGTGTGGAAAGAGATTTGGCTAGATAGCAGAATGAATTTATCTAAAAGGAACGGCACGTTGGGAGTCACCTGGGAAATCATGGATTAGATAAAGCTACCTGCTTTTTTCCTTCTGGGGGAAAGTAACACATTGCCGGCAGGATTAACTGGTTGGATGAAGAACGGGTACACAGAAAGAGATAAATAATAAGTCAGATACAATGTAGGAACAAAGACAGAAAATCATTATAAAAGCTACCATAGTGACAAAGAGAGAGAAAATCAATCAAATAATGGAATCAATGACGTTTATTAGTTTTTCATTAGTGATTGGATGGGGATGGAGTTTCTGGGCTTGAATATGATATGAACTGAATACCTTTTCATACATCGCTAACTAACAGCAAACATTAAGATGGAATACATTTGATTTTTACTCAGCACGAAATTAACTTCTTGAAGATGCATAAATCTCTGAAATGCAGCTGAAGTGGTTCAAGTTTCAAATCCATGCATCTTCACTGATATATTTTGGCAGCTTGGAGACCAGTAAAACTGGTGGGTTTTGGTAAGACAAAGTACAAGAACATAATACATCAACACATCAGTTGCAGCTTGAGACAGGCCTTCTTTCAGTTCCTATCAATTGTAATATAGGTTAGTTGATTAGAGGGGCAAGTGGTGGGGGCATATGCTAGGTTTTCATTTGCTTTCCTAATGCTACTGACAAATCTTTTTTGTTTGTTTTTTGTTTGTCTGTTTGTTTGTGTTTTAAATCCAATACATGCACAGTTTGAGCATGTGTTGCATTTTTTTGGTTTGAAGAGTAGTTGTCTATACATACCATCTGCCACCTGACAATTCTCTGGCCGTAGCATGTATTTCAATACTACTTGGATAGCAGCCGTTAGGCTGTGCATTTTTAGTCAAACCCCAAATTTACTGCAAATTCTGTAGTAGAAATGTTAGGTAGTACTAGATATAGTAATGGAGAAGACTTTATAGTACACTCACGTCTAGTGTTTGATGTTAGAGAAGCAAATTTCCCAGGTTGAATACAGATCAGGCTCCCAGGTTGTTTGTCATGTCCCTGAGTTGGGAGAGACCCAGACTTGGCGAATGTTCGATTCCCTTCTCAGTAAGGCATTGACGTCTGCAGATGGGGCAGGATGCAGCTGGAGTTTCAAAACCAGGTGGGGCAATGATAAAAAGATCAGACTCCAGATGGCAGATATCACCCAGAGGTTCTTCAGTGAGGCAGCATGGTGGGAGGAGGCAGGGGATAACAGTGATGAAAAGACAGCTCTATCAGGATGAGATGCAAAGATTGCAGATTAAGCAGAGACTTGAAAATGGCTAAATGTACCAGGAAAAGCAATGGTAAAGGGTTTGCCCTGCTTTGACCTTACCTAAATGCCTGTAAGAATGTTTGGGTTATTGTCACAAACACAGTCAAGCAGTGAGCATAGAATAATATGGAGATGCAGCCACAGTCACAGGCGGTAGGAGCTGCCTGACACTTTGATGGTAGACAAAGTTAGCTTTGATGTTTTTTTTTTCATTATTGATCATTCATCAGTTTTAATTTGATTTTAGGAGTTGGCCACATAATTAGACAGAGTTTAAAGTTTCGGTGGGTTTTGTTTGTTTGTTTTTATGGTTTTCTTATGTTTGCTGAGTATCAGATGATAATCAGGGATAGGGAAGACACATTGGCATTAATATGTCCTGAACAGTATGGAAGTACAACACAGGAACAGTGCGAGAACAGGATTGGACTATTGCCACTGACTGTACATATGGGCATATATAAGCATAAATATATATGGCTATATACATACATACATTGGGATTAATACGCCTATCCTCGTGACTAAGTAGTAGTGCAAGAGAGGATGTTGCTCTAAGACCAGTTATTTATTGCTCTTTGTTTTTGCCAATAATTCTATAGTTTTATATTTTTTCTTTATCCATTCAATTACTATTTGATTAATAAACATAGCATTTTTGTACTGTCTTTTTTTAACCATGACAGCTCATCACCCTTATATGGGACCACAGCACTCAAAAACACTCATATCTTTGTGTCTTCATACCTGTTTAAAAACAGACTATTGCCAAATTACTTTTCACTCTTTTTTTTTTAATCACACCCAACTGCACCAGGACTTTTAATGTGTGGTTCAAGATTATGACAAATATTGCATCATTACACTGGGTTTGTATGTAGAGCTGATTCAGTTCAATTAATGAAATCTATTTTCATTGCAACCTACTAAAATATCAGTTTTTTCATTGTGTTATCATTAGCAAGTTCCTAAGATATAAACGGTTATCTCAGCTTTTTTCCGTGAAAAAGGGGCAATGTTGTTTTAAGAGTGAAATAACAAGTTGAAGAAAACCATTTGTGATAACCGGGTGTCATTTTTACCCTCTCAGTCAAATGAATAACTGATGACTATGGTTTCATTTCTGACAAAGATATGAAAAAACATAATTCTTTTTTTTTCTCTCCCAATGTATTCACCTCATACAGTTTTCATTCTCTCAAGGTAATTGCCTGAGGCTAAAGAAAACAGTCTCGTGGAAACAAACACTTTATTTCTGCAGACAGAATTTAAGTACCTTGTGTGCAAGGAGGAAAAAAGTGAATGTTCATTTATGATATTCCTTGCTCCTGCCTTGACATTAGACATTAATTGCCCATTAGGTTTCACAGTACTTTGTCACATATACCAAATCTTCTTATTGTGTTAAATGGCTTTTCTGTCAAATGGTTTCATTCCATAAGTGAGAGCACTCAATGACCGAATGTGACTCATTCAATCCCTGGCTGAAGCCAGAGCTCTGCACCTCTGCATACCTGCAAATACATGTATGTATGTGTCACACAGTGGAAATTTGTGTTTTTATGTTTTATCAGTCTGTGTATTGGTACATGGTGTTGATTTTATTTGTATGATTTTATTGTGATATTTATATTGCATGTTTGTTTATTGATATTTGTATTGCATGATTTTATCCCCATATTTATAGTGTGTGTTTAGTGTTGATTGCACAATACTTTTTTTTATTCCACTGTGGATTAAGCGGACAATTGTAGGCACCTGTGAGGTGGGGGCGTTTCCCGAGGTGGCCTATTAGCCGCAAAACAGACTTAAGGGAGATGGTGAGCACAAAGACGGGAGGAGAGACGCACGAAAAGTGAAGAGCTGGAAACAAAACGTGTGCAAGCCAGCATTTGTAAAGAAGGACCTCCGGCCTGACTGTGGGGCGCCACGAGACATTCGGCGATCGGCCAGCATAACCCGGCGGTCCAGTCCCGACGGACAGAATAGCGACCGTGGGAGGCGATGCGTGAAATCCACAGCAGGGCAGGGGGACGCCTCTACCTGCATCTGGCGGGAGGAGGGAAACGTGTGCAGGGGTGGAGAGTGGCTGGACGGCACGGCCGCGCACCGTCAGGCGGAGATAGGGGCCTCCTCCCTGGTCTTCTGCTGGCAAGATTCCCCATCCCGGGAGAGGAGTTCCTATCCTGTCTCTTACAGCTAAGGAACATTTGCCCGCATGTGTGTGGCTGGACGGTGGGACTATAGGACTCGGGGGGAAGGTTTTAGCATATGAAAAACATTCATTTAGCTTTGGTTTTTTTAGTGTATAGTTATTTCTGCCGGCAGGGTTTTTAGCGGGTTGCAAACACTGTTTTTATTGTATAGCGGGGATTTTAGCTTGTATTTGGGGTTCTGACTGTGTTTTATCCTGAAAATAAATGGTGTGTTGGAAGCCAGCTAAGTTTCTGTGCTCTGAGCGCTGACCCACTCACTCCCCTTTTCGCTTGTATGTATACAGACGTGGTGGTGAAGATTTAGGTCCACCAGTCTTAGCGGCTATATATGCATGCATGTGTCCACAGTCGCTCGCGCACACACTCAGAAAACAGATGCACACTGCAACAGGGATTCATTATAGGGCCTGTGATTAATTAAAACCTGACATATTGTGACTGTTAATCACTCTGAGAGGATAAGGAACAGAACAAAAAAGAAAAAAGGGATGAGGGGATAAAGTCAGCAGCAGCAGAGAGATGATGAAACCGGTGAAATTAATATATTGTGTAGCTTGAGCCAAACAATCTGATGAGATAATGTGTTTTATGATAAATGTGCTACTTGCACATGGTAAATTTGCAATAACCTGAAGACACTTTGTTTGCTTTCCTCTTGCTTTTTAACATGAATTGCTATGGAAGATCTGTTTCTATGCTTTAGACAGTACAACGACATGTAAATCCTTATCATCACAATCTTTACTGTGTGATACATGACAAGATATTGCTTTTGTACAGTCAGAACATGCTCTCACTCCTTCATGCCATTCTATGTATTTGCTTTTTCCTGTTCACTCTCTTCTCTAACTTTAAAAACCAACATTTCTTATGGTCATATAAAGCAGCACTGGTTTATACCATGTTAAGAAGATATCAAATGGTATATGATGTAAAAGGGCCACTCTATCATTGTTGGGTACACTAACCTTTTGCCTCTTTTTGAAAGAGTTCTGCAACACCTGAACAGCATTCTGCTCATTAGTGAAATTGCACATCTAGCCTCTGCACCAAGTGCTCATTGACATTTGACCACTGAGCTCTATGTTGTGTGGTTGCTAGGAGTTTTCCTGTTCGGTAAAATTTTAAATATGTCCTTTGAAACTTACTTGTGGCAAACATGTGAAGCCTCAGTCCTTTTATGAACCTGCATGTAAGATAGTGGAAGTTCAGCAGGGGTTCTTTGCCCTCGGGTTTTATTTTAACCCTCCATAACCTGATAGATTATGAATAAACTGCTGCTGATTACTGAGAATCCTGAAAGGAAGGGGAAAACTGATGAAGATCCTGAACATCTAAATATAACTTTAATAAATGCTAATTATAAGCTTGTATTAAATTAAAGATCACAGGTAATGACACCACTGTAGCTCACCTGCTTGAGCAGGTGAGCCATATGCCAAAAGGCTACAGGCAGGTTTAAATCCAGCCCTGACTATTTCCTGTAGTATGAAGATGGCTATAATTCCCAAACAGTTAATGCAACGCCTTTTTGTTCAAACTATGAAGTAAAAGCTGAATTTCATCAGGGTATGCATGCACCTCACTGTATATTAAAAGCAACAGTTCAGGTGAAGGGAGTGTCAGCAGCCATATAGAACAGAATTAGCAGAGTAATTATGGCCTAGATGGATGTATTGAAATTGGAGCATTCACCATAGTTTGCAGTGAGTTACATGTGTCATTTAACTAGAATTTCTTTTGTATATAGGGCCTGTCATTCAAAGCATCCAAACCTTTTATCAAGATTATTTTTTTTTTCTTTTTTTTGTCTTTTCTTTAAGCTAGGTGTGTGCAATGTGGGGGAGAAATGACAACACTAAAAGAAAAGGGAGGTAGATGAAAGACAAATGCAGAGAGACAGTGATAGAACAGGGCTGGGGGAGAGGAGAGTAGGAAGAGAGAGACATTGCAGATCAGCTGGAGCCTTGAATGTATAATAGGCTTATGATGGATGGATGGCCTACAACCACATCAACTGCGGGTTACTTATGCATGCCATTAACTGCAAAGAGAGTCAAACTGCAGCGCAAAGCATAAACACTTATGGTGAATGATAGATGGACAGTCTGGCAGGTAAATAGGCAGGCAGGGAGACAGACACATAAATATGCTGGAAGAAGGGAGAACAAGTCAAATAATGAGGCAGGTAGGAAAATTAAGTCAGACTACTGCAGAGCTGGACAGATAAACAATTTACAAGCAGAAAAAAAATAGGGCTGACTCACAAGAAAGGTAGTTTGTAGCCACCTCACTGCATAAGCACTTATAATTGAGGTACTTGGGGTTATTTAAGTTTTGGGAGATAACTAATCTCTTCAAAAACAGACAGATTAAAGCAATTTCTTTTGTTTATCACTTCCGTACATGCACCTTGGGCCTGGCGACAGGCCCATTTTAGAAGCACTATGTAAGTAATAATAACCCAGCTATCGTTTGTGCTACAGACAAAATTCACATGATTTTAGAAAGAACAGAATACAAGCTTTACGGGGATATTCTGTTTATCATGGTAGCAGAAAACATTAATAAGATACTGACAGACAGAAAAACACACTGAAAAAAATATGTTGTTGGATTTACTTAATTCAATGGTGGACATTTGTTGCACACAGATGTTTTGCTTTGGCAGCAACTTAAACAATTGAGTTAAATTAACACAATTTATTCATGTTCAATAAACCTGTGCAATTTGTGTTGATAAAATGTGACTTAAACATGTTTTGATGAAGTAATTTGAGCTCTTAGAATATTTTAATCCTTCACAATTTTTTCACTTTATCCCAACACTATTCAATAACTTTTACCCAATACTACTTGGTCACTTAAATACTACATGTTATCTTCAAATTACATTTTGCTATTATATTCTAGTATCAAATACACAATTTTCAAATGGAGGCCTTATAACAGATTGTATTGTTCTTTTCCAAGATGGTTGCTGGCATCCACCAGTAACCTTTAAAAACAAAATGTCTAATTTCACTGCATTGACAGTAGGTAAAGAATTAACCTGACATTACTCCTCCACTGAATCTATATAAATCAACAGTTAAATAATGTCAGTTCTTCCGTGTTCTCTGGAATCAATCACAGCAAAGAAATTAGACTCTTTTAAAAATGTTACAGGACAATACAAAACATTCTATTTAAGGCCTCTGACGTCAAGATTCTGTTAAACAACAATTATAACTAAACAATTTGAGGTAATGTTAGTTTCCATTAACATTAAATTAGGTTACTGAATTGGCAAACACCTTCCTATTAACATTACCCATTTTACCCCAATAACTAAAGAAATTAGCACTTGCAGGTCAAAAACTTTATTCAAGAGACTGAAAAATAACATTGATACAGTGACTGACAAAAATTATAGCACTGATCATACTGTGACATCCTGGTTCAAAACAGCACACTTAGAAATATTCAACGTTCTTTACTTCAACTGAAAATACCATTTCACACGACCCATATGGATTTTTAGACTGTATAACTGTTCACGCTACACCTCTTCACTAGTAAAAGAAAGAAAAAATACAAAGAGAAATTTAAAAATGCTGCCAAACAGACAAACAGAGAACTTGTACAGAGCAAAAGGAAAAACAAACAACAACAAAAAAAACGGCTCATCCTCATGGCAGTTGCAGAGTATATAAAAATGAACACTGCGATCTGTTCCTGGAATTGAGCTTCAAAAATGCAGCAGAACAAGTGTGAGATTTAAATGTCCTTTCACCTAGAGCTGATCACCTTGCATGCATAACAGTGAGCTTTCCTTTCAGGAGCAGTTTTGTCTTAGTTGTGAGCTTTTCTTGAGAGCTGAGTTGCATCCAACTCCATTACCACCCTTTGAATCACCTCAAAAGTGTAGCAGAGCTGTGATGGGTAACTCATATTGAAGGAATAAAAAAGGTCCAAACAGCATGGCTACTGCAAAGGTCACGTTATCCAGATCTTGAAGAACTACTATACCCTTGATGATGATGCCAACATCAGAAAAGTCATTGCCTGGCGTATCCTCTGGAGACAGATGTTCATTGTGGTTTTATCAATCTGTGCAGTGGCCTCAGTCAAGTCCTGGTTAAACACAAAACATTTTTTTAAGATTCCTTTTTAAACTCATCTCTTTCGAATCTACCAGTTCTAATGTCAGAGTAATTTAAACCAATGAAAGCAACATAGTAAATAGCTATAGCCAAAGAGTGGCCTGCAATGCTGCCATTCATGGTCTAACAGAGTTTCTAAGACAGAGTGAAAAACATAATAATTTCAAATGCTTTACATTAGTTTTTGTTAGAAAGACACCGGCCCATCAGAAATCCAGGTTATGTCACTCAGAAGATGTTAGAATTTAGACTTTCAGCCCCACAATTTGGTTAGCAAGTTGGTCTTTTTTTTTTTTTCAAACAAAAGCTAATGTAAATATTGGTGGGATTTTCCTTTGTTCACTAGAATGACAAATTTTAAGTTTTTTCACACTGATGTGACCCCTAATACAGGGGTGGGGGTGGGGCCTCAAGGGCCGGCGGCCGAGTTCACTACCAGGCCTCATGTGAACTTCAAATTATTAAAGAGAACTACTGGTCCTAACCAGTCCAATGAGGATCAAATGGATAACTAAATGCATTTTTAAATGTTGCAAAGCCACAATCTACTCATAAAACACTTACCATGAACTCCTGCACCAAGATGTTGCAATTGTCTTTCACACAGATGCGGAGCACTTTGATGAGGGACTCCCTTTGAGCATTAATGTCATCCTAAAGTATTATAACAAAGAAAACAGAGATTTGTGAACTTTTCAGTAGCACAGAAGAAAATGATCCCAGACAAAAACTCTTGACTTTATAAACCAGTCAACATGCAACACCAGCATCTACAAAGCAATATCAAAAATTCCTGTTTGACATCAACTTTATGGATATATAGTTTCCAGAACATATATTTTTAAAAAAAGATAAATTTTTCTCAGTGGGCAAGTAAATGCATGATGAAAATTATGGCATCCTTTCAGTGGAATCAGTACTCACAGGTAATAGTTGACTGTTTCAATGGATGCAGCATAAAATTCTTTTACTGACCTAATGCAATACATATACACTTTGTAGTTAAAGAATTTTAAAGTTCTTACTGTCATCATGGCAGCTACATCCTTTAGCTTTGTGCCCTGTTCCCCCGATCACTTTGCAAACACTTTCAGCAGACTGTCAGAGAGAAACTCAGCTCCGTCAGAAACCTTGACTGTAAAGGCATGTTTGGGATGCACTGGAATGCTGCATTTTATCTGAAATGACATAAAATTATTTTTGAAATAACAGCAGGCACTGTGCTTGGTTAATCAATAATGTTTTGTTGAATAAAAACTGTGTTTCCAGATCTTATGGGATTAAAAAAATCCAAAGATGTTTGTTTCTGATTTGCAACCCAACAACCCACAAGTTACAACCTCATTTTAGTTCAAGTGTGCATTAATGTGAGTCCAGTAATCACCTTTCTGACAATACATACAGGTATAAGTTAAACCTATGGCAGATTTTGGATTTCTCAATTGTATTAATAGGGTGGTCTATTGGTGTATGCATGCACCTAATAATTATACAAAACCTATTATAATTAAGTTACAGAAACCTTAAGCGAAAATAGAATATACTTTCTTACCATAACACCTTGAACCCACAATCCATCAGCTGACTCCTGGTGAAATGCAGAATAGAGGTCGTCTCTCAATGTGCAGCAAAAAAAAAACAGAAACAAAAGGACAGCAGGTGAGGGCAGGAGGGGTAGGGATGTAAGCTAGCATAATGCTGCTAATGATATTAGCTAAAGCTGTTCAATGTCCAAAATCTCACTAACACCACGGTGCAGTAAATACACAATGTAACTGAAGAGTCAGTAGGCAAATCTATTCACACAGAAAACCAAATTATGTTAGTGCCTCATAATTAGGTTTAATGTGATATTACGGCTCTTGTGCCAAAAACAAATTCAAATGAAAAAGCGCCAATTCTTTGACAACAGATAAAACAGCAAATAAGCTAACGGGTCTTTTTTAGCATGTTACATGGCGACACTCTAGACATTTAACTACATTTGGCTGAAATATGGTAAATATTAATTAAAAAAATCAAGACATACCAAAAACGTAGAGTTGGCT
Source organism: Neolamprologus multifasciatus (assembly GCF_963576455.1). Taxonomy (NCBI): domain Eukaryota; kingdom Metazoa; phylum Chordata; class Actinopteri; order Cichliformes; family Cichlidae; genus Neolamprologus; species Neolamprologus multifasciatus. Next base: position 30,246,431 of record NC_140445.1, on the reverse strand, counting down.
GCTCGACTTGACTGAGATGGATGCCTTTTTTGAACCACGATCCAAAGCCCACGAGATGAAATCACGCGTGGTTTCACGAGATTTAATGTTGCTATCTTATTGACTTACTTCACCTGAACATGATATGAACAATTTAATACACCCTTTCTGCATATCATGTAGTTTTTACACTATATGGTTACATTTATCTTTTAAACATGAGGCAATTGTGTTAAATACATGCAAGATGCTTACATAAATCCAAGAGATGGCCAGTGCCTTTTTTTCAGTGCAGGCTCTGTCTGATTGTTCTGTAATTTTATAGCCAAAATTACAAAATATGTCCAAGTGTTCTGTAAATTACTGAATCTGAGTTAATGTGTTAACAAATTATTTGAGTAAAATGATGTAGGTTTGGTTACAGAGGAGGAAAAAATAGTATTTATCCTTCTTACTGATTTCTTAATTTTTAACATTTATCACACTTCCATGTTTTGGATTGTCAAACAAATTTTAATGTTAACAAAGAGAACCCAAGTAAGTCTAAGTCTCTGGGACTGCAGTGATCCAGAGAGAGACATTATCCACAAATGGGGAAAACTTGGAACAGTAGTGAACCTTCCCTGGAGTGGCTAGCCTAGCAAAATGACTCAAATAGCACACTGATGACTCACTGGAGGTCAGAAAAGAACCCAGAACAAGAACTACAGAACTGGAGGCCTCACTTGCCTCGGTGACTTTAGCTACAGGTCGGTGTTAAGGTCAGTGATTCAACAAAATCAAAAAAAATGGCACCCACTAGAGATCCATTACAACAACCACTGAACACAAAGGCTCTTCTCACATTTGAATAAGTTCCAAGACTGGAAATGTTTTAATTTTAATTGTTGAAAATCCTGAAGTCCATCCACCAGACTGTGTGCACAAAAAAAAAAAAAAGGAGGAAAACATGTTCCTTTTTTCTGGGGGGGGGCATTTCACTTTGGTGCTCTAGGATGTCATCAAAATGCTAAAGCTACAAGACTAAATCATCAAACTCGAGGGATTTGCTCCCTGTATAATTCGCCCCTGTCTTCCTCTGCCTCATGTATAGAGTCTTTTGTTTCTGTGTTTTAGTATTTAGATGGATGGATGGATGTATATTTCACATGCACCTGTATCTTGTTTCCCTTCTGGTTCTTTTTCTTCAATCAGCCTTCGTGTATTTATAGTCCAGGTTTCCCTTTGTCAAAGTATCTGATTACATTTGCTTATGTAAGTCTCATTTCTTGCTGTGTTTTTGATCTTACTCGCTGGCTCCTGTGCTTTCTGTTGTTTACTTGCTTTCTGGAAACTGTGTATTTTTGCACTTTTGTATCAGCCACAATACAGGTGTGCTTTTATTTTGTTTCCTGTACTGTATTTACTCTCAAAGCCCACAGACATGCAAACAATACATGGATGGACAATTACACGGATGAATAAATGAATGCATAGACACAGCTCTACTTGGCCTCTGACATGCCATACACTGTGAATAGAAAACAGCGGTGATCAAAAAGCTAGCAGGTGTTTCAGAATATCAAGTGCCACTATGTGTGTGGTGTGTAAGACAGACAGGTCTGCATTAAGCCACGTGCAAAAGAATCTTTTTTATTCTTCATCCTTTGCTTGGAGACACTAATCAAAACCTTTTTAATCATCATGATTTCAAGAGATAAATTCCAGTCATTAACTCATGGGCAAGGCATGCTAATATTCAGGCTGAAAATCAATAGTTGTTGAATTAAAATTTTAAATACATTTTAACCGTGGCTAGAAATTTTTTTTTCTTAATTTTTCCCAACTAATCAAATGATATTAAAAGTCTGGGGACTCCTTACTAAACCAAATGTTAAAACAAGTGTAAAAACAGAATATATGACACATACTTTGTCATTAGATTCAAAGCATTTCTGATTCCCTTTATATGGCTTTCTCACGTAACACAAAGACACTTGTAGATTTATAGTAGGTAAACTTTGAAGCACATGTTTATCTGTTGAAAGCTTGTGGAAGTTTCTTCCCCTTTGTCTTTGTTCTTAATGTAATTGGAGTATTCAGGTTTGCATTTGGGCTCCCTGCCAAAATAATTGCTGGTGTGAATTCCTAGATAATGATATTAGATATTTAAGCTGTTAATTTTTTTTTCCTTTTTTTTTTAAAGTCCTTTTTCATATTTCTTTGGGATAATTGCAGTCACAGTGAGAAACAACTCCAGCATTTGAGCCGAATTTCTGTTGAGTCCCACAAGATTATAATAAAGAGAAAGATGACAGGCTCACAGAGCTAGAGGAGAATAAAGAGTTTCAACTGTTTACTAATGGCTTTAGATATTGATGAGTGGCAGATTTTATCAGCTTACTGTACGTAAACATCTGATTGTTGGTCAATTCACATCACTTTGACATGTTTCAAATACCTACCTAGATGGTTTTTGCAAACCTGATTGTTTTGAGGGTTTTGCAGTGGATCACACATTGCGTTAAGGTGCAGCCCTCCACACAGAGCATATGCAGTGTATATAGTACACTCTTTTAACCATGCTAACTAATCTCTTTATTGCCACTTTATTTGTATTTCTTTCATTCGCTTTCAAACAACAGTAATTTAAGCAGGCAGACACACATAATATTGGAAAAAGGGCATTTTCATCTGTGCCAGATTCTGCAGTAAAACAGAATGCAAGGTGGACTTTTTACAAAAGCAGTGTGACAAGAGTTACATCTGAAGCCTGTCTCAGAGCTTTTTTCTTAGGGAGTGTATCGTGAACCAGGTCTTTACTTTTGCAGCACTGACCCAGAGATGTAGCAGCCATTTATCACCACCACAGTGCATTGACACAAACTGCAAATGAGGGTTTTTGCTAATGCTGAATGAAGGAAACTTTTAATAAGGAAAAGTGATGGAAGCATTAGATGAGTGATTGTGCTGAGGGAGCAAACAATCACCCAGTCAACCATTAAGCAAAAAAGAAAAAAAAAGGTTTGGGGGGGAAGGCAGCGTTATGCAGCTCTTCTTTTATATAATGACCTTGCTTTTATATCCTTCTGTGTCTGGGGCTGTTTTTGACTATATTCAATAGATTAAACAAAGGTAATATGGAAGCAGCAATACACCTTAATGTCTGCTCCAAAGCCTACATTCATTACGACTATGCCTGAAACGGCACTATTACTGTGCTATGGCAGTATTGCAATAACTAAATTATATTTTGTTCTGCTAAGTAATTAATCTTTTGTTCAGAAGAACTGCAAATATGACTCATACAGTAAAACTGTAACTTAAAGTGTCTAAAACATAATGCTAGAGGGAGCAACTTGTATGTACTTGTCATTATATTCAGTGAAACTGTCAGTAAAAGAGCATTTAGGAACAGTTTGGCGGCATTTAACTTGCAGTTCGCGTGTTTGATCATTTGTTTCTTTTTAAACTGAATGTATATATTGTACAGTCACATGCAATGCACATGATTGTCTCTCATGAAGTGACAGGCAAAAATAATCCATGTTGCACACCAGTGTTACAAGCCATAACCGAAGGTAAAACACTGATATACTCTCAAGTGTTTAGTTTTATTTTTAAACAGTCAATGTTATTGACATTCAATACATTTAAAGTAAGGGGGACTTTCTTTTTTTTTTTTTTTTTTTTTTTTTTTTTATCTGTAGGAGCATGTGCGTGTAATCCCTTTCTACACCCATGGGCACTCCACACATGTTTCTGTTCAGAGCCTGATAAGACCTCTTCTAGGACTATGTTTTGATATTGAAGTTGTTTCAATGTCCCTTTTTTTGTCAGATTTAAGCACTTTAGACATGCAGTGTTTGATATCAAATTTTCCTTCCAACAAAGCAGGGTCACATATTGGTATGGAATGAACTGACTGAATTGTCACATTATGAAAAGTAGTGGTGGTAAAATATTTAATAATGACTGAATTTCTTAAAAGGTAATACAAATTTGAGGTAAAAATAGCTCATTCAAACTGTATGACAATTTAACATTTGTACATATATATGTTCATCATCTTTTTCTCAATATGTTGTTCACATTTATTATCATTTTCATGTCAGGCTCAAGTGTCCTAAAAATCACACTTTCCCTCTGATAAACAGTTTAATTATATTCTCACATCATATTAGTATCACTAATAGTGGCTAACACTGGCAAAAACAGCAGCGCAACAGAAAGTTCACCACATTCAACAACTCAGCTCAATATCCCTGTCACTAGAAAGAAGTGAGCTTCACTGACTTCACATCCATTTACCTCCTCAAGAGTAAATAAATGTGGACACAAGCTGAGGTAAACAATAGACTGACAGCCTAAACGCACTATAGATGAATGGTGATTGTTTGTCCCGCAGTGGCCACTGTAGCTAGGATGATACACTTGAATTGGGAGGGGCAAGAAAACAGAATTTGGTCGACTTTAGTCTGTAATCTACTGACATCTGATGGTGAGACTTTCCAAACTGTACCTTTTAGGACCTTTAGTTACAGAGCAGATACTTGGGGGTATCTGCTCTGGGTTCATTAGTACAACATTGGCCCATGTTTTTACATTTGGCTAACGTGGAACAGCTGGGATATAAGTAAGACAAAATAAATATTTTACATGAAGTATGAAAAGCTCTAAGTTTATATGTGAACGCACATAAGGCACACTCAGTGTTCCACTGAGATCCAATAACTGAGATCATATTTTGAGGCAGTTTGGGCTGGAAATGGCTGACTTCTTTCAACAATGTGGATGGAAATGTGTCACAACACACTGTAGGACCACCTACTCAACCCTTCATCTGCCTCCTGCTGATGAAAAACAACAATGTCCTTTGGCAGAGTCGTGCTCTGGCTTGGGTACCCACATCTGTCATTTAAACATTTCTCCGTGAAATGTTTAAATGCGTCATAAGACATATAAACCAATAGTGATCCACACTCTTGTACACAAACTAGATGTTGTAATCTTATGAAATGCTGACTGAAGTAAATAAATTTTTCAGTGTCAAATGTTAGCTGGCTCCTATATGAAAGCGGCTCCTACAGTATGCTATTTAGATTTACTTGAGTTGTACTGAGGACCATGGGAAACAAGATGAGTAGGGGCGTCCATTAATAAGGTTGACAGCACAGTCAAAGAGTAAAACATGACCACCTCCTGAAAAGTAGCAGGGACATAGGGGAAATAGTGAAAAATGCAGAGGCTTGTGTAGAAGAAAGAAAGATTAGAAAAGGGCAGACAAAGCTTCACAGTTGACAAGACCTCCTGCTGAGACCCATTGGGGAGAGGAGGTGTCTGGGGAATAGAAGGAAACAGAATAGAGGAGGAAAACAATGACAAACATGCACCAACTGCTCAAGCTTGGATACAGAAAAGAAACAAACAGAATGAAACATAAATTATACCATGTCCACCCTTCAGACTTGAAGCCTGAGCCCTTGTAACCTTTTGTACAGTGATCTATTCTTAAGTCTCAAGCAAGTAAGCTGAATCTAAATGTCTATGGTATTCTTGGTATTACTTGATTGTAATCCTCAGTTTTTGGAGTGTACATCCTTGCAAGTCCTAGTAAAAACAAATACAGTTCACAACCAAACCAACAGTTAACAACCTGTCAATCTTATGCAAAGCCAGCCTCTTCTTCAAAGAATCATGATCCTGCGTCTTCGACTCGGTATTTTGAATTGGTTCTGTATGTATGATATATTTCTTTGAAATTAAGAGAGAATTCGTGTTTGAGTTATTGAGTACGGTGTGGTTTTTTAGTGTTTCTGAGTTTATATTTACTTCTTGCTTTCTTGTTTGTTTGCCTTTACCCCACACCACAGGATTCGCGTGTATAAAGTTTCCTAGTATTCAGTGTTATTGTAAAGGTCCTATTTGCTACTCTACTTCTTAGAAAATCATGTACATCTCATAGTTCACGTAGCATCATAGTTCACATTTCATAGTCACGTTATAGTTGTACTTCTCTGTTTGTAAATAAAGTCTTGTAATCACATTTACCAGTGCCTCTGTTTGTATCTGCAATTGAATCTGTTTATCTGGTTTGGCCTTCAGCCATGACACCTGGTACAAATAGTTCTCCAGGCTTTTCATTGGACTTGGCTGCTTTTTCACTCATTTCCACTCATCCACTCAGTCCTCGTCAGTGTTGGTCAAGTTACTTGAAAAAAGTAATCAGTAATTAATTACTGATTACTTCCCCAAAAAAGTAATCCCGTTACTTTACTGATTACTTATTTTCAAAAGTAATTAATTACTTAGTTACTTAGTTACTTAGTTACTTTTTAAAAACATGATTTACAATCTGAATAGGTGATAAAGCGATAGATCTTTCAGCCCAATTCTACTTTTTCTACATAATCATCATACAAAATGTAATCAAATGGAAAAGTCTCTTTTTAAAACTTGTTTTGTTAGTTTTAATCTTTTAACTTTATGCATGAAGCAAAATTTTAATTATATGCAACATTATCTGACTGGAAGAAATTAGTTTAACATTTAAACCTATTTTCTGCACATTCCAGCACACATATATATATATATATATATATATATATATATATATATATATATTTTTTTTTTTTTTTTTTGTGTTTACACTCACTCTTTCAGATGCAAGTAAAACACAGCAGAAAATAAATAAAGTCAAAGACTAGTGGTCCTTTTGCTCTATTTTCACCTGTAAAGCAGGAGTAGAGTAGGCGGAGGTTTATCCTGGTGCAGGTGTGCCGCAGCGGTCAGTGGAAGGATACCGCAGTTTCTCTGTGAGTTTCCCATTACGTCGTAGCTACTCGGTGCTTGTTTGGAAGTTTAGGGGTTTTTTTGCTGTAAAAAGAAGTTTTCTTCCCACGCACAGCAGACACTAATGTTTTTGTCACTTTTTACGGACTCAAACTCAAAATAAGGTCAGTACTTCCACGCTTTAAACGCTGCACGCTCATACTCTCTCCGCACTCGATATATGATCCATTGTTTATCTGCCTACAGCTGTTGTCACTAACGTCGCACTCGCTTACGTCACTGTCATGAGACATTCTCGCAAGAAAATCACGGTTTTAGTAACGCAGTAACGCAGCGTTCCTACGGGAAAGTAACGGTAATCTAATTACCGTTTTTGCAATAGTAATCCCTTACTTTACTCGTTACTTGAAAAAAGTAATCGGATTACAGTAACGCGTTACAAGTAACGCGTTACTGCCCATCTCTGGTCCTCGTACCTGGCCTTTCTCAAACGATTTGTTTCATTAACTCACCTAACACAGCGGTCCCCAACCCCCGGGCCACAGACCGGAGTCGTTTGGTACCGGGCCACGGAGTTGAGGCTCGGGTGTGAAATTGATGTTTTTCAGGTTTTTTATCATTAACTCGGTTTCCCTGGATGTTTTCCTGTGTTGTAGTTGTGTCTTATTTTGAAAGGAATATTTACGTGTTACCATAGCGACCAGAGAGCATTAAGGGGCAGAGAGGAGGATGTTGCTTTCAATGTTGTTGGCGCATTTCAGGAGGATGCTGTTAATAATTACACAGTGAATTCGCATTTATTATTATATTTACAAAACACCACAGTTTTTGTCTTGGTCATATCATTTTATTTTGTTGCATTTATCCGCGACACCTTAAAGGCCTTTCCATGAAAATATTTTCTGACATTAAACCGGTCCGTGGTGCAAAAAAGGTTTGGGACTGCTGACCTAACACTCACATGTGAATATGACACACATCATTTAACCAATGAAAACTCAAGGGATGAAGCAGCAACTTCAGCAGACAGCTAAGGAATTTGAAATAGTGTATTTAGCCATTTAATTTTTTTTAAACTACTACTATGTTACATGAACACATGATTTGTATCCATTTCTTTAACTGATTCGACAAAAAATTCAAAAGATAAGTTTGCCAGGAATAAAATTGTAAGTGTCTGGAAAGTGTCTGACTTATAGCAGCTTCATTTTTCAGTATGACATCCCAAACACACTGCTAAAGCATACCTTGATAGGAAAATGTACAATGGAACACTCCAGCCTTTTTTCCCCTAGTGCCTACTCAAGTCAGTTTCAGCCGTTTTCCATTACAACTGAGCACAACCTAATGTGCATGGGGTCGTTATAATGAGGCAACCAAGAGTCCTGTGACTGGCCAATCATTGGCATGTAGCCTGTTCACATCACATTTTTGGGTCGACTAAGGTCGTTTGGAAGTCCAGCCAAGGAGGTACTAAAAGGGTACCTAGTACAAGGTACTAGTACCTAATGAAAGAAAAAGTTGAGTCGAGCTGAGCTGAGTTGAGTAGGTACTAGTGGAAAAGGACTATCAGTGATGAATTGGCCTCTCAAGAGTCTGGGCCCCACCATTATTGAAGCAGTGTCAGTTCATGTTGACGGGGAATGCAAAAAAAAGCAGTCAATATCTGGAGCACAGATGGATTATGTAATGCTAGTGTGCACACAGGGGGTAAATGTAGTCTAAGACAGTGGTTCTCAAACACTGGTACGCATACCACTAGTGGTACTTGGGCTCTCTCTAGTGGTACGTGGGAAATCTCCCAAAATTTTGTTTAAGATTAAAAATTATATCATTGTGGAGGTATGCAAAGATGACACGAGAGTTCCTGAGGCGTCCCCCTTATTGCCAGCTGTCGCGGCTGTTACAGAGCGCTGGCGGGCTTGTTTTCCCGGGCCTTAAAACTGCAAGGCGGTAGACAGCGCCGTGCTGCAGGGCCTAAATGCTGATGGCAAAAACACAGCCCTTTTCCGCGGTGTCGCTGTGCCGCGATCCCAGCCACCATCGTTGAGTCAGAGGCTCCTCTGGGAGAATCGGTGGGGGCGCAGGAGATGCCGTTGGTGAGTCGGGAACTATCGCCTGGATGCTGAAGCTCCTAGTAGCCAGGAGAATGCGATCTGCAAGTAATCCTTTGCGGCCAGCAGCGGGGAGTTGAGGAGTACCTCCGTCATCTGTTTTAGCAAGGACAGCGTACCATCACCCAGGCCAGAGAGAAAGGAGTTTCTCGGCTCGCTCTGTATCAAAGAGGGAGTAGCGCTGCAGCAGCAGCACCTTGAGAGCGGTGGATTTCCCTTGGGTGGAGGGATCCCGGAGGAGAGTCATCACACAACGGGTGGACAGCGGATCCAGCGAGGCCACCACATGATGGTATTTTTTGGTCGTCGGCTGAAACGCCGAACTGAGCTTCGACGTGCACGAACCACGAAGGAGGGTCGCAAAGCCAAAAATCTGGCAGCTTAACACCACAGCAAAAATTAAAACATACAGCTCTGCTATCACTTCTAACATAAATGAAGACAGGAAACTAAACAGCAGTGGCGTTTGTAGGGTTACTGAAGTTGGGCTAGCCGGTATATAATGATGTGCTGTGTGGTGGCTAGCTACACAGCAATGGTTAGCATAACATAAACACAGTGAAGCTGAACACTAACGTTTTACCACTCGATAAAAGAATGTTTTAATGCAGTACAGTTGTTATTATTATCACTTGTTACATCCTGTTTATGAGTTAAAATAAATAACATTCATATAAGAAATAAAATTGTCTCTTGTAAACTGTATATGGTGTTAAATAGCCCTATATTACTGTGCTTTGATGTCAGTCATAAGGGTGGTACTTTAAGAGCCATATATTTTATGAGGTGGTACTCACTGTGAAAAGTTTGAGAACTACTGGTGTAGGCTTAAACCTGAAAGTACATATTCTTCTAAGACCTATTATTGTGTCAGTGTGCTTTATGCACAATACAAGTACTTAAACAAAGTAAGAACAAAATAGAAAGGCTGGTCACTTTTGTAAGAGTTTGTTTAAAAAGGGAAAGCAGAGGGGTTCATCTTTATGCTCTTGACTTCAGATAAATCCTCTTTAAAGGGGATTACAACAGTGATTTTACTTTGGGCATTGAAATGCTTAGATGTTCAAACAATAATCTGTATGCTAATGAGTCTATTTGATATTTCATCTTAAGTCTATTTCTTTGTTGCCCTCTGATGCCTGCAATAAGCTATAAGGCAAAGCATGCATTTGGAATGGAAGTAGAAAATCTCTATTTAAAAGAACAGAATACGTGTTGCAACACTGAATAAAACTGAGTTACATCTCTGGAGGCGTTATATTAATCATATGAGCTTTTCTTTAGTGTCAGTTTCCAGAAGGCTGATGAGTATCTCAGGCTGACACAATGGCAACTGTGGTAACAGATGGGAACAGAGAATGAAACAAAAGATTGTTTCATGGTAAAATAAGAAATGCTAGAATACTATTACATATAGCATGAGGATGCAAATTTAAAAGAATTTAGCAATTTGATTCATTATCGATTCTCTTATTGTTTCTCATTGGCTTCCCCTTGAGTCACCACCATCGCTAAGCAGCATATCAAAGACATTGCATTTGTGCACATTAATTGCATGCTTTGTGGTCAAATGTTTGTGCATGTTGAAAGTATGTCCACTCTTTGTTGTGAAGAGTTTTGCTGTCTTTACTCAAAAAAAGTTATGTATTACACATTGCTTGTTACCTTTTTTAAAAGTAATGAGTACGTTACTTAATTGTTGCTGGAGAGACTAATTTGTTACACAACTCATTGCATTACACATTTCTAATTTAGTTGTACTATTGTATTAGGTATGACTGTGCAATGACAGTAAAGAGTTATCTTATCTTATTACCTTCTAATTTCTCTGTAAAATGACCTGAAACACATTGCCAATTATTGTTAAACCTAAATATAAATATTAAATATTAAATATAAACCTCAGGCTACAGGCCCATAGGCCAACACAAACGTCTGTCCTAATGAGGACACACATACAAGCTTTCTTGTAGTTTTTAGGTATAAACACAAAGTCAACAACGCAAAACAACCCTGACCAGAGAAACTTCCAAACGATCTCCACATTGATTCTACAGTAGAAACATAAACATATAGAAACATAGGCTGCAGCCTGACTGATCGTCACTGACTTTGTTACCTGTTGAAGTTCAGGGTCTGGCTGCTGGGCTTGGGTCGGCATTCACTCAGCTTTAACATCATTCATTCTTGGCTAGCTTAGCGTTACCATGCTATCTGCACAGATGCTTTCAAAGATCCAAAGTTCTCTCTCACTTTTGGGCATTGTCTTCTGTTGTTTGGCACTGCAATGTAATGTGTCATGTTTCTTGATGGCTACCAATAGTATGTGCTCAAGATGCAACTTACTAAGAGACATTTAATGAAATATTTGTTGTCACATATACATATTTTTGACCTGTATGGAACAGAGAAAATTAAAAAAAAAATGTAAACTCCATGTTTTTTTGCTGTTAAAGATGTCTGACATTTGAAAGACTTGAACCAGGAAAAAGAACAGTTCAAAGAAACCATCATCATTATGATGATATTCACATCTCTGATGAGTGTATATGTATGTTGTTTTGCGTTGTTTCATTATCTAACAATGAAATAATAGCATAATTTTCAAAACCCGTGTGAATCACGATCACATATATGTTGCACAACAAATTTAACTCAATGTCAGGGTTGACTGGGTATGTTTATCTATAGTAATTGCCTCCAATGATGTTTCACAGAGGGCTAACATTTTGCTGAATTTCTTTACAACCAAACACTGGAGCTGCTGATTACACTGATTAGCACCTTCAACCAGAGAGTAGGGTGCAATCACTGAAATCACCTGCCGCTGTGTTTGGTTGGAATTAAATTATGGTTGCTCTTGAGCTTCGATGACATATGGCAGGAAACCACTGTGCTCCAAATATGAAAATCTATTAAGGCAGACTCAAATTTCAAACAAAATCCCAGTGATAAGGTTTAAAGAATAGAAGGCATATGCATTTGAGAGGTGTACTAAGACACAACAGTGAAGTTAATAAAAATTGAGTCAACGGCATCATGAATCTAGGATATAAGCAAATTTCAAAATTTTCTTCTTTTCTCCGTACGGATTAGGATGTGACGTGCTGTGACATGTTTGAATTTTAATACGCTATAGCTATATTTAAAAAATCCATAGAAATAACACTTTGTATGCAGTCACACTGAAGCAAAACGAGATTAAAATGTAATTACATAAATTGTGTTCAATAATTAAGTTTTGAATCACTTCTCACACATTCTTGACACCCATAAATTGCCATGATACACAGCAACATCAGTTAAAATTATGAACATGTTAATCATATTTTGTTTTTGATTTTTGGTTATTTTGACATCCTGTGGTCATACACCACTTATAGTATCATCTTCATCAATAAATCAGTCCACTTCCACTGTCGCCGGTTTTAAAATCTCTTACATTTTCTTACATATAAAGAGCATCTTTTGTTTCACTTAAAAAAATTATAAATAAAAGCAATATCTGGTGCCACAATAGTTTCCACCTTTCGTGGCAAGCTTGTCCCTCACCTCTTTATGTATTCCATCCTACTGAATACTAAGAGCCTGCTTCAGCTGTGAGTGTGTTTTGATCCAGAGTGACATTCCTTAGTAAAGTGCTAATGGCGAGGCAACGCTTTGGCAGAATTCCTTATTGTATTGAAGAGTTTTCGTCCCTGTGGCTTGTGGTGGAAGATCAGAAAAGTGTAATGGATTTAATGAGGCCAGTTAACTGTGAAAATAGTAGCATCTCCAGTGTGGAGATACAGAAATTCTTTTATTGCTGCCATATAATCTGCATCATTATAATTGCATTAATAACATTATTTACAGCATTATTTCATCTAATAATATTTCTCACAGTATTGATATTGCATTAAAGTTGTTTATTGAAGATGTTCATTTGAGGATCCTTCCATTATGTTAACTTTTTTACAGGTACGGTCAGAAGTATTTCATACACATTGCATATTTGTGCTTATTTCAAGTTGATGTTCGGTTCATTAAGGGTCTTAAGCTTCACTGGCGTGACTGTCCAGGTGATACATGCTGAGGGAAACTAGAACATAGAAGGATGATTGCATGCATGCTTACAAATACATATAACACATATAATCTAGGAATGTGTCAGGCCTGAGGCCTTAACTCATTTGGTGTCTCACTATATTTTACTCTACTTGGCAACAGATGACCAGAATATATAATTAGCCCCAGAGGTCCTGAGGGCTTGAAGTTTGTTACCTTGTATGGAAGGTGTTATAGAAAAGAGAAGTTCTATGTCTGTTTATAGCCATTAAAGATGTGCAAGATGTACCATTAATTGTGACTAATGTCTGGACCCTATTTTAATCTGTAATTGACGCCATGGGGGGGCGTATACCCCACTGCTTTATAAGTGTCCACAACATGTATTTTTGTCAGAAGACATATGCTGATGTTTTCTCCTGGCTGTTAATAAACTCATCGTTTGATTGCACTTTTCTGGGGCCTCCGTGGTTTGTCTCACTGCTCTACATTGATCGATTTCGCAACACCAGGAAGGTTCTGCAGCACAAAAAATGAAAAATACTCAACTGTGACTGCAGGCAAGAGTTTATATATTCATGTTTTAACTTTGCCAGACAAATATATTAAGCCATGGCATAACTTAAACTAGGACAAAGCCTTTTAGTAAAGTTGAATATTGTTTTCTTCTTCTTCTTCTAGGGGGCTAAACATACTTACAATCAATGGCCAGTGGATCACTTTTAGTTACAACTGTGTCATTTGACTTTTCTCAGTGTTCTGTTTTGTCTTCCTTTTTCACATTGCACAAGATTAAGTGGCTGAGTACTTTCCCAACTCTGACAAATCAAAATTTCTCCTGTGAGGACGGTCCGTTGGGAAATGAGTTACTGTGATAGACCAGCAACAAGCTAGTAAAATAGATTACCACTTAGTACCTTCTGAAAAAGCATCTACCTTTGCAATATTTTAGTATATGTGAAAGGATTTCTCTTTTCTCTGTGTGTCTTTTCTCTATTTACACAGACCAATAATTCACCCTCTACTTGTGTCTTTCCTGTCCCACAGGGCCTTCAAAGAGAACTTTGTTTAATTCATGTCCATACAGTTAATATGAGTCCAACAGATACGTCGATTTTTACAGGTTGTTCTAATAGTAGGGCTCAACCAGAGCCACCACAGAATCAACAGAAAGAGAAATGGGCCAAAATGTCTCCCACAGAGAGCCCACTGGTGTTACCAGCTGAGACAAAGCAACAATCAGCAATTAGACTATGCTGCACAACTGAAACTAACAGCTCGCCCTGTAGGGATTAGGTCCATTGTTTGAAGTCTAGACAGAGAAATACATTGATCTGCAAAGGATTTAACCCAAGCAAAAGTATAGCAATAAGAAGACTAAGCATCTAACTTGTGTTTGAATTCGGTCAGTGGAATAAAATGACATTCAATATATTTCAAGAGAAACAACTTTATTCACAACCATCAAGTCAAAAATATTGTCTTTATGGTATTGTTTATCCTGATACACCATGTTTTGGCTGTCTTGCAGCAATGCAAATTCTAACAGACACTTTAAGTTTTAAGGAGCGTTAAAGTCCAATCCCTGATTAATGCATTGAGTAATAAGGTGATGTCATCTCTCCTTTAATAACAAATTCCATCTGCTTTATTTCATGTCCGTCTGAAATTTTTTCCGACAACTTATTGACAACTTTTCACGTTTTTCCTAACTATTCCATGATGACTGTTAGTAAGTGATAACATTCCTATTCTGAAGTAAACAACATTCACAAAAGTCAGATGCAATTCTTCACTTCTGTTGTTTTATTATGTTTATCATAATAAAGAATTTTGTGTCTCTATTTTTAATGTATATGATTGAATCTGATGATGTGAAAAATTGCAGTGGGGAAAAAAAGCTGGAAATCGACATATAAACAGCTCACAACTTCACTCTCGTGATGAAGTAGTACACAGTGCATTTATTACTTTTCAAAGAGATTTGACAGTGACATGGTGTTTAAAAAGTCATGAGTCCTAAGTGATAGAAAAGGATTTTTGTTTAATTGTGCATCATCATGTAGCTTCCAGTTAACAGTGTAAAGCTATTATGCGAGTGTATAATTTCTGTTAAAAAAATGCCTAAATGAATAGAATAAAGGGCTGCATGAATATATGTATGAAAGGGTGAAGGTGGCCTGCGGCCTTAAAGAGTTTTGAGTGCTCATTAAGAATAGTGCTGTGTAAGTACCAAGAATCCTGCACATGCATATGAATTTGACTACACTTCTTTTTCTATCTCTCTTATCATGCAGGTAATTAAAGAGCTTACGAGACATAAGTAATGGCATCTCTGCTTGATTAATAATTACTGTGTGACTACTGGTAATATATCACATTACTGTACCAGAGATGTAACTTGATTAATGCTGTATAGAATTTCTTTTACTTATGTATTAATCACATTATTTTATTGTATAATGCCTTGGTGCCACTGGATTTTAACAAGTCTCACACTCATACAGTAAGACAAATGGTGGGGGTCTAGTAAGGAAGTTGGGGGAAGCAGACAGCTCCACAGGAAGAAACTATTGTCTCTTTGAGGACTCTGGGAGGTAGCAAGGGAGTGTGGAGGGTGTGGTGTGAAACAGCTGTGTACTGCCTTTTGTTCCTGAGGAAGGTATTTAACTGAGAGCCATGTTAGGCTCAGTGAGACTCTGCTGACCGTCTGCCCCGCGGTCATGTAGGCTCTCCACAAGCTTGGTTGTCTGTTCTTTGTGTGTTTTGATTAAAGAATGTTAGCTACCGCTCACCGCTCATCTGCAGGCTTTATTTAATGGAAAACTTCCACAACAATGGCATGTGTTACTTTTCAACTGCATTACTGTTTAACACATTACTCCTAAGACTGACCTTATTCATCTGTATGTTTGATAAAAATTTTGAAGTTTTATTTTCAAAATGTAAGTAGTGTTTTGTCTGTACTCGGTTTGTATTTTTCCCTCGTTTTTCCCTTATGCTTTTTCTCCCTGATGGACCCCCTATCTTTCCCCCCATCTGTTTGTGGTTCCATTTCACTGTTACACTGTTTTCAGAGCACATATTATATTCCATGTTTGACAACTCCTTAGAGCTTGAGTGTTATAATTGGGCAGAGGAAGATGTTCACTCTGTCAGAATCCACCCTAAAAAAAAAAACTTGCGCTGCATTGAAGCAACAATCAATAAAGAATTCCTTTTGCCTCTTGAGCTGTCTTTTACTTTATTCTTCTTCTTTCCCATTTGTTTTATTCACCCACTTAGCTCCCACTACTTCTAATTAGGCTGCTGCTGCCACTTCAGTGTTGTGTGAGCGTTGAGTGTTGTACTCTCAAGCTTGTCCATTTATTCTGTGTGCATGGACGAATGCGCAGAGCCACTGGCATGTGTATCTGTGCATGAGTGTGTGTGTGTGTTAACACAGAACACAGATTGTAGCTATGACAAGTCAGCTAATTAGCTGCTCAACTAACAAATGTGCCGATAACAACGGTGTACTTACGGTGGTACCATATTTTTACTTTTTTACTTTTTACCAACAAAACTTTGACGAACAACCGAAATTTGGGATCAAAATAAGACTGATAAGTAATAAAGAAAAAATGAGTATATGTAGGTAATTGTTATAAATCTGTGTGTGTGTGTGTGTGTGTGTGTGTGTGTGTGTGTGTGTGTGTGTGTGTGTGTGATCTGATACAGCTAACAGTGGTATAGTAATGGTGTGTCAGTGATAGTAAAAAAAAGAATTCTGGCATTGTGGAAAGTTGTGTTGTTGCTGTGTGCCTTGTAATGCCATCATAGTACAGTACTGATGTTAAATGAGCTGGTTCTTGTGTACGTTATCATCATATCACTTTATAGAAGTGGGGACTATTGACATTAGTGCTATAAAGCTGAGCAATTGACACAGACAGGTAAACAACATAAATTTACAACATCATGGATTGTATCCAGTTTGACATTTTAGTTTTACCTTGTTTTCACTTGCATTTTGGTCCATCTTAAGCATCAGAACTAATTGGTTATATTTAGGGCTCAATTAAAAAAAATACTGTTGTTAAATTGAAACATAAACCCTACAACAGATTTGGCCCCAGTCACCCAAGCCTAGAGACCATTTTTCATCAGGACCAGGCAACCATGCGTCCCTATGGGAAAAGTTTTCCCTGAGCATTTGAGAGTGGCTGCTGAAGATACGTGCAGTTACTGCCCAGTCAGTTCCTAACACAGTCATGTATTCCCAAAGACCAGATTGTAGCTCATGGTAAATGGTTGCTGGTTTTTTGGAGTCACTAGGTGAAACTGCTTACAAAGAGGTATACAATGCTGCAGTGAAAACCTCATTGCAATATGTGTTGGTTGCAATCAAATTGTCACAGTCATCTGTAGGTTGTATGGAAGGTGACAATTTCTCTCCAAACATGTGGCAGCTACTAAACTGCAAAGAGTGTGATGTAAACCAACAACAGAGGCCATTCAAAGTAAAGGTTGCATCTTTTGAAATGGTTGATTTCAGCAATAATGCACAACTTCTACTTTGAAAGGATATGGCCTTATTTCCAGCTTGCATCACGTTATTTCAAGCGTGGTTGGTTAGTGAGTTTTTGCAGGCAAGTCGAGCTCTTCCATGCAAACTATGAGTGACTGCAACACTTTGGTAACCAAAGTAATGATAAGATGCAGCACACTCTTTGTGACCAGTTTCACCCAGGAACTTCTAGCAATTTCAGGAAAACACTCACCATTTGGTCAGGGAACACACATCTTTCCCTAGCAACTAGCGCTTACCACGGGGTCACCAATCAGTTCTTAGGTCTGTGTGACCAAGGCCTCAATTTTACTTAAAAGCATGCTTTTTGCTCAACTCAGTATCGCAGTATTAAACTACCATCATATCACACATCTGCAATTTAAATCATGCAAAAAGAAATACATGCATAAATGCCTAATGCACTGATAAAGGGGAAGCAATGACAGTGTGCATAACTAAGCTATATTTGCAGTGACCTGGTTAGTTTGTGGGAAATTACAGTGATTAATTCAAAAACTGACCTTTTCATTTGTCGCTGCCACTACTGCAATATGTTTAATGGAAACTAATGATGTGAAAATTGCATTCCTCCTCCTTGAATGGCTGATGTGATAATAGCATGATTTGGACAAGCCATTTTCACATCTTTATGTGTAAAAGTGAGCTAACAGTTAATTATAGACCCCACAGTCATGTTGAGGCAAATACTATTTTAATTTCTCCTCCATGACACTTAACAAGTCATCGAAATAAATCTTTTTTTTTTTTTTTAATTGGCTTATTTTTTGAAATACTGTGTGATGGTCTCTCACCATACATATGCATGTGTGAAGGTTTTTCAGTTTCAGTGTATGTTTTCAAAGAGTGTGAAGGTAAGGGACATTAGATTAGTGAGTTATTCTTCAGCCCATAGCCTGGTGAAGCCACAGCCTGTGCTGTAGGCGGCTGAGATTGCAGGCGCTGCTGTGAAAAGACCAAGAGATTGTGTAATACGCACAGAGGAAAACACTTCGAGGGGCAAGTGTGCAAACACAATTCATAAAAACCTGTAGCTTGCATCCCACAACCTTTCTTTATCGAAGGAACTGTCTTATTTTGACAGAATCTTATTTACCACACCCTGAGGTTATCAGCCCAAGCTCACCCATACCTGTCCCCCAACCACCACTACCACATGCACACATGCTTACTAACACACCATGAACCTTTATTGCCTATCCCTCTGCACTTGTTTTTTCCCACTCGCCAACTCCCTCTATGCACCTCTTTATTTCTGGGTTTTCGGTTGTTGTTGTTTTTTTGGTCTCCTTTCCTTCTTTTGTTTGACGGTTTATTAAAGTCAGAGACAAAACAAAACAAAAACACATCTGTCCTTCATGAAAGAACTTGCCATGCTCTTTAGAATTAATGAAATTTATTTTTTTTCCTTTCTCTAATTCAATCAAAACAATGCTGTCTTTACAATTCATAAATACATTTTATTACTGCTGCAAAAGCATGAAAGACAGGAAAGCTTCCTTATACAAGGCTGAAAGGGTCTTGAAGTGCAATATTGTTAAATAATCTATAATAATCATTAAAAAATAAATAAGTTAACCAAAATATTTAGGAAATAATGTGTGTATGATTGAGTCTAGTGCCAATTCCAACTAAAGAATAAATCAGGCAATTTAGTTGACCCAAATTGCAGTGTACAACATTCTAAGAAGAAATACATTCATTATTATTTCCGGTTAATGAAATTGCAGTCTTTGTAGCCATCAGCCTTTTTATTTTCAAAGCCTGGCTCCATTTGAAACAAAGCAGTCTGCATGACATGCCTGAGATAAAAGTGTTGCTATTCAATGAGACTGTCCTCCCACAAGAAAACAACCCTACAGGTCATCTGTTCAAGTTGTTAAGACAGCCTGTCATTATGTTTTAAAGTTTAGCAGCCTCTAAAGCATTTGTAAAGAACTATAATGAGAATGTGTGCCGTTGTTGTCACCTTTGGAGAGATCGTATCTCAGCACCGTGTAAACACAAAGCTTGTAATGTGTTTAACACAGTTAAAGGATGTTTTTGAACCCAAACTATGATGTCTTTCAAATCACCAGGACGCCATTTTTTATTCCTAGATCCAAACAATTCGAGTAAAAGTCAAGTAAAAACAAATTTAATCCTAAAAGTGATCCCATATGACATTCAAAAACGTAATCTAAAATCCAAAGTCCCAGTTGACAATGTTGTATTTTTAATCACATTTACCTCTTACCTTTTGACCCCGTCAATGGAAACACTGAAGTAATTTCATGTGCATATCAGAAAGTATGATAAGTTAGTAGGGTGACTTGTGTTGTGTTTGGAACATCGGAAATTGGTTTAATTTTGATTCCTGGAGGAATTTTCTAGCTTTTCGCTTATTTGAAACCAGAAAATTATTTGTTTTGGAATTTGTTGTGTTAATGTTGACAAAAAATTAAAAAAAAACCATCACATTAGTGTAACTGTTGCAGTGGTATTTTCAGTTAGTTGCAAGACCACTGAATTAGTATTTATTATGGACTTGATTTGTGTCACAGAGATATACAGCAGACATCTTCATACAAACATTAAAAGTTTTGTGGAGAAATAACAGCCAATAAGATAGACAATGAAAACATCACCCTGGAAGAAAGTTCTGCTTGAAGTACACTTGCATGTCACTGTTTCACTGCTAACTCTCTACTCCTTGCTTGCCTTAGGCTTGGACTTAAGAAGGCTGATTGGAGGCCATTCTCTCTGCACAATACACCACCTTGTTGCCCCTTTTACTCTGTCTTCCATCCTACACCTCTATGCTTTGCTGCTGTAATGACTCAATTTCCCCTCTAGCATGCCTGGCCTTCAGGGATCAGTAAAGTTAATCTCATGTTGCCTTACCTTATCTCACAGTGGATCCCAGCCTCATTAAGACACGCTGGAACTTTTGCCACATAGGGGCTGAATAAAAGTAGGCCCAGGGCCCAAAAATGTGCCTGAAGCTTAGTTCTGGTGGCAGCAGTGGCAATATGTTATAATAAATCTCAATCTCAGACTCCCAGGGAGTGCATTTCTCATTTTTATCCCTGACTGAAGAATCTTTAATATCCCTGGGAATATGGGTTTGTGAAGACCACAGGGCTTCTCCGGTTCATCTGTCAGACATCTGTTCATTTTACAAAACTTACTTACTTTTTTCCAGTTAAATACTTGCTGATAGCAATAAAAGAGAAGACTAAGGAATTCACCTGAGATCATTCGTATCCATATTCATCAAAACTGTGTCCTGTGTTTGGTCTTGACCATTTCTTTTCATGTTTTTCCTAAAGACAGACAGCAAGAAGAAAATCACATGCTCTTGTTTTTAAGTTTGTTCCTGTATGATCTGTCTTCTCACAGACGCCATTACACTGTTTTGACCTTTTTTCCTTTGGGAAAATACTTTCAGTCACAGAAATAAGTCAAGGAGGCATATTAACCTCCCACCAACACACCCTCAGGTGCATGGCAGCACACACAAGTGCAACCGCATGCATGTATGAGTCATCCTGCTAGTATGATTTCACCCTTTTGGGTGCAAATTTTGGGCGGTGCTTGTTGGGTCGAACAAACTTTGCCTTGCTGTCTTGGTGTAGTGTCAAGCAGCCTAATCTTCCACCTCCAGATTCCTGTGCAAAATCAACACAGGCTGCCTCCTTCATTTACCTTGTTAGCTAACTGACAGCGGGCTGTCTGGCCTCCAGCTTAACGGTTTTAATGAGCAGAGGGCCTCGTTAGTACTGTGTGGATAGCTTGAGACAAATGAGCTTGTTAAGTCCAAGCCATGCATATTCTTAATTAGCCTTTTGTAGTGTGTTTGATAGCACAATAATTTTGAAGGTGTGGGATAGAGTGTGTGTGTTCAACATTAAAGGCATTAAAATTTCCTAAATAATACCCCTAAGTTTAGTGCATTATTTTTATTTTTATTTTGTAATTTATACAGGATTATTCAGGAAGAAGAAGCTTTGCTTTTAGAGGTACACTATAATCAGACAGTTGAAAACACATTCGCAGTGGAGTGGAAGCTGTCCAGTCAACTCAGTTTCATAGCACACTCACAGTCCAAACTGCTGAACATTGAGCAACACTGCTTCAGCTGTTGGGTTTAAGGGCCTTGGTCAAGAACACAGTAACTGTGTTAAAGATGAAAAATCTTGTAATGTTTTGTTCGCAGTTCTGCTTCTCTAACTACCAATGCCCATTTAGAACAATGCTAATAGAGTGCTTCCAGCTGCAGTAGCAATGTCTGATAATGACCTTAAACATAAACTTAACACATACCAAAAATTTACCTTGTCTCTCACACAATTTCAGCCCCACAGTAGCTGCTTGAGTTGGCAAAAGACTTAAGCAGATGGGAACCAACACACCGTTTCACCAACGCCTGAGACAGAACACTTTCCTACAAGACTACAGGAAACTTTCAACAGTTACTGTTAGGTACAACATAATGCTTATTAAGTGGATAATGTATTTTAGATTTATTATGTACATGAATGTATTAATTATTGTGGATTACAATCAGATAAAAAATACAAATAGTTACTTATTGAGCACTTTGCAATACATTCACATTCATCTTTCTCACAAGTGTTCATACAGCAATTTATTTGCATGCACTTCAGCACTGCATTTAACTTCCATTCACTCCTACAACACATTTTTAAATCACTATGTCACCTAACATGCATGGGAGGAGCTGGAGCTGGAGGGAAATCTGTGCACATTCCATGCACATTCCATACATGCACATTCCACACAAACAGGTCTCAGTCAATCAGGAGGTTTGAACCTTCTTTCTGCAACAGCACTAACCACTTCACTACCATGTCAACCAACATGGTGCTATAATAATACTATCCAAGGGTCAAGTTATCAAACCCAGAAACAGAGTTAAAGATACTGGCCATATCATTCCTACTGGGATGGATGATCCAAAACACTCAAAAGTTCAGTCGAACAGAGACGAAGAATTTGGCTGGACATTGTGGCAGAAGCATTAGCCTTTGGCTACATGAAGAGGGTTTCTTTAAATTAGCTCCACTGGTATTGTGGTCTCCCCTTCTGCTGCTGGCAGCTGCAGACCGTCTGAGACAGAGACCTCAAGCAGGATTCTTGTAATTGGAAGATGAAATCCTCGGAGCCATCGCTGGACTGAAAGACACAGCCATAATTGTAAGATAAATAATGTATGTATACATAATATATGAAGCCATGTTTTGTCCACAGTTTTTACAGAATCTTTTCTTGAGCTGCTGGTCTCTTTTTCCAACTGCTCTGTTTTCTCATCTTTTTATGAATGACATACTTATTGAAAAAAACAAAATGGTGTTAGAGTTCTGAATTCCCTCATTTCTGTGCTTTGTGGTTTACCAGTCTAACTTCATTTTGTTAACTATAGCTGTCTGACAAGAGATAAATGACTACATAATTGGCAGCCTTTCTGAATTTCCCAGTTCTCTAAAACTTTAATTTGAGAGGCTGTAAACAGTGTCTGGGTTGATAAAAGTAAATTGATTGAGGTTTTTGTTTGTTTTATTTAATGCCACCAGTGGTCAGCGTTAACTAATCAAAAATACTGCAAATCGCAATGCTCAAGATAAATAAATAAAATAAAATAAAAAGCAATGGCGACAACCTTTTCTGTACAAGACCTCTAATTTGCCACTCACTTATTTCTAAGTGCAATCTTGTTTTTGTTTTGATGGCAAGTGAAAGCAGTTTCAGAAGACCTGGAGTGCAATTTTTAGTCATTATTTTCCTGCTATCCCAAGGACACAGGGAAAACGCCTGGAAATTCATGGGTTTGTAAGTGTGTGGGATATCAACCTCATTAACATTTTTGACATCATTTCAGGGAGATGGTGATAAATCGGTGTAGGCAAAGCAAGTAATTGGCTCCCTATGGTAATTATGGAGTGGACCTTTGAAGCAAATACTCATATAAATGCCTCATATTTTGGAGCGATAACACTAGAAAACAATCTGTTTCTTCCCCACCATCTCAAATGAGAGCAAACTGACTGTTTGTTGTAATTTGCTGATCAAACACCAAGCTCTTCTTCAGCAACACAATGTTATTGGAGATTCAAATCACTCTCTGAATTCCTTTTGGGTGCTTTTAGATGGAACCGTATTCTCAAATTTGGTTTCTTTGACAAGCTTTAAATGATAAAAAGTGAATATTTGGATATAGCTTTTTACTATAATGAAAGAAGCTGCCCTTGATTATAAGTCTCCACCAGCTCCACAAGGGTTTCTGAGGTGGTCTTTAGGCTTTAAAGTGGCATCTATGCCAATTATTTTAGAACCTACCCAAATGGAAAAACACTCTAAAAGGTCTGGACATCCACAAAAGACAACACCAACATCCCAAACTAGTTGGGCAAGGGCCCTTTGTGGTCATTATTTGCTACAGAGATTTGTCATATGCCATATGTCCCATCATGGGGTTATAGTGAGCAGTCTGGAAAATCATTTCCCTGCTGCTTTTTGTTACCAGCAACTGGGTGTGTTCCTCTTCCATGCGACTGTCATGACTCAGTTGATATAGTCTGCCCCTAACCATCACAAAATGTGGGTAGGTCAGTGCAATGTCAGGGTGCACCATTTGAACACTGATTTTCATCATCTTGTCGAAGGTCGATTGTCGTCTTGAGACTGTTCTAGTGGGAATTCTCCCGTGGAATAATTCACTGGAGACAGCGGAGCCTCTGTCACTAAAGAGAAGCGTCACTACTACAACCTCACGTCACCACTGAACGCAGCAAAGACACTACAAATCGCTTATTGGTCATGAAAGCATCCCCACACACTGCCCCAACAGGTTATTAAACCCCAGTCAATATGTTCCCAGAATTAAAGACTGCATCAGGTGGGAGCTAACTGCAGTCTTGAATTTGTGTGTTGCTCTTGTAATTTCCATAGCGATAAAGGGATGTTTGTGTATGTCCCCATGTACACACCTAACCTCCACCTACACTGCCTCAGCCAATGTCCCTGGCCGAATTAGGGTTTGGTGGTGGTGGTGATCAGTGATGGGAATAACGGCGTCCCTAGCGGCGTTACTTTTTTCAGTAACGAGTAATCTAACTAATTAGTATTTCTATCGTTACAACGCCGTTACCGTTACTAACAAGAAAATGCGGTGCAGTCGCGTTACTATTTTTCAACAAACAGACGGTTGAAGCTGTCTTCAGCTTACCGCATCTTATATCAGTTGCACTGAAGTAGCTGTAAGTAATCTGGACGCTACAGCCTGAGGCAGCTGCCGCACTCCCGCGGGCGGCAATCACTTTCTGGCAAATGATGACTTTTTGGCAAAACACCTGGAGCTAGGCGGCAAAACAATGGCATGAGTGCTGCTGTTTGACTGAAGAAGAATGAAGTAGTCGTGGCAAGCCAATCACATGACCACTTCAAGATGACAAAGCAACAAGGTGATATATACCAGTTTTTAAATTGTGTTGATAGGCCACGTAAAACCAGAGTCATGATAAACAATATATACACGCTAGCAAGCACTCTCTGCATGTAACCAAAAAAAACAAAAACTAAACAAAAAACAGCCCTTTCGTGTTGGTGGGAAAATGTACCATGTCGATTAATCAAAAATGATATGGCAATATGACATTTGGTTGTTTAGGAAGAGGGGGATGTTTTAGGAGTGACAGAGAGAGAGAGAGCAGAAAAAGAGAGAGAGTTTTGAGATGTGAGAGATTTGTGACGTTTAGCATGTTTGGAGTGTGTAGTTAATGTGTTGTCTTGTGTAGTTAGTGTGTAGTGTTGTGGTTTTGTGTTGTGTGTCAGAATAATGAGGCGACTGCTGTCTCCAGGTAGAGAACAGGAGTGATACAC
Source organism: Neolamprologus multifasciatus (assembly GCF_963576455.1). NCBI lineage: Eukaryota > Metazoa > Chordata > Actinopteri > Cichliformes > Cichlidae > Neolamprologus > Neolamprologus multifasciatus. The sequence goes on along the minus strand of NC_140445.1, from coordinate 30,221,069 downwards.
CTGCTGCTGTCAGACCTGCAGGTATCAGGCTTGTGATGTTCCATTTAAAGTTATGAAATGTGATTCATTAAACATGTTTGTGGTTGTTACAGTAAAAAATATAACTTTTTCTACTCGGATTTTATGTTTTATGTCTGATTTTAGATCAATTGTGTTAATACAGTATGTCAAAATGAAAACATAACTATAAATTCAGACACGTGAGATTGTGCTGAAAAGAATGATACCAAACAAGGCAGTAAATAGTTTTTAAAGGTGAAATGTGGAGGGTTACGACCCGGCTCAAAAGCCGCAACATAAAAAAGGAGATGAATACCAGAGTGTTAGTGAGAAGAGGTTTTATCTTAAAATGGCATAGCAGGTTGGCTAAAATGGCTGGTACCACCAAGGCAAAGACTAGTGAGCTCTCTGGGAAGCTTCCCTCAGGTATGCTTTTATCCACACCTGACTAGGTGTGGCCAATTAGCACCAGCTGAAAACATTGAGGAGATTAGGGGTTGTAGAGGGACGTAACACCTCCTCCCTCAAAAGGGTTCCTCTAGGACCCCTGAATTTATTAAAAGCCCCTCTGAAGCCTTCATCCCTCAAAAATAAGCTTGAACCAAAGCAGAAACTTGAGTACTTTATTACCAGCTCTCCTAAGTACTAAATACTCACATTTCTTTAGTTGGCATCTTTAAGCATGGATGCCCCTACACGAGGATCTGAGGTTGCCACACTGAACACACACAAAAAGTAACATGTGACCAACACAAAGGAGTACAACAGTCACAAACCCAAAATGATTATTCAGCCTGTTACAACACAAAATGAAAGCAGCCACGAATAATCACACACAAGTGATCTGTGGTCTCCACCACACAAACGGTCACATATGAGTGGAAAATCAAAGGTAGTTAAAAATTGCCAATTATACCCTGGACCCCAGAGGGTTAAACTTTTTTTTTTTAAGTAACGCAATAGTTACTTTTCAAGTAATTAATTACTTTTAGAATCTTGTAACTCAGTTCATCACTGGTGGTGATGTGCCCTTGAGTCTCGTCTTTGGAGCAGGGACCAGCTGATTTCATGCCACCGGTTATGGCCACCCCATTGACGGGTGGTCTTCCTCCAATGTCACTGCAATGTCCAGACTGGCCGGTCAGTGGCAAACATTTCATACCATATATCAGGTAAGTTTTTAAGGGTGATGATTTTAGCTTGTTTTTCAGCCAACAGACCTTTTGCAGTAAGAAAAGTACCAGCCCACTTATACCTGGAGGAGCTGCTCAGGCTTAGAAATTCATACCATAAAGTTTCTGCCACAAAGCCTTTGTGCTGATATTAATGCTAGAGTTTTCTGAACTGCAGTTGTTTGGTTAGCAGAGTGTTGGTGACTTTTACACACTGTGCCACAGCACTCAGCCTCAAAGCAGCACTGATAGAGCACAGGGTCACTGAGTTGCTGTAGTCCGCTTTGCAATAGTGCAGTTAAAATAAATAGAGGCATTTCTAAAACACAAGAAATTAGACCAACTGACTTATTGCAGATGTCGCACCCTTTTTCAGTACTACACTCGTAGGCACAGAGATCTTTTAAACAACCAGTTATTTCAAAAATGTTTGTAAAGGCAAATGGCATTGCTAGGTGCTTGATTTTACATACCTATCACAACTAAAAATGGAGCAGTTTTGTTTTGCTGGCACTATTGAAAATGTCCTCCCATTTCTCTTTGTCAGCTACTAGTCTCTTTCTCATTGACAGGAGTAAAAAAATGCTGATATATTCATAATCATAAACTTCCAGAGCCCATTTATAATATCAAACAATCCTACACATTAAATATATTTTTCTTTAAAAAGTCAGGAACTGTGAGTAGAGACTAAATAATCCCCAAAACTCCTGCAGTATAAACCTACCATTAGAGAGGCCAAGATCCTAACGGATAAAATTAGGTAATTTCATCAATAGTTAGATCATGAGTTATTGTGCTTAAGTACTTTGGATTTAAAACTAAACTTGCCCTTGACTCATGCTAATTTACACTCTGTTTGATTAATAAGTTATATATCTGATTAAATAATTGATAGTGAGACTCACATTAACATTTTCATGGGTAATTGATAAAGCAATTAACCATATGTTGATGAAGCAGATCTCTGAACTGACTGATAATCCATACACACACTTTGATAAAGATCGGAGGTTACACACTCACAGCTGTCACCACAAGGATTACTTTATACCAAGAGAGAGTGTACGTGTACATTTCCACCTTAAAATGAGACCATGTGTTTCACTGTTGACCCAGCAAGTCATAAGTGTGTATCAAGTACCATCTGTTCTCCCAGTTATAGGGCATGCTGTGTTTTAAGAGAAGAGAATTTGAGACAACAGAGCAGTTCACTCATCTGAGACCAAACCATATGACTACACTATTTAGCACATATAAGAGTAAATGTCATTGAACTGCTCCCACCAGTGCTTTTGTGAAATAAGATTATATTTTTCTGGACTTTAAAAACTCTAGTGGAAACTGTGACAAGCACAATAAAAATTACAAGTAACATTTAATGTTGCCAACAATAAATGTAAAATGGTAGCATTTTCCTTGATTAATTTATATACACTCTGAAGCTGATCACAAGGTGGAGCATGAAGCACAATAAAGTTTTGCAAATCCCATGTGAACCTGCACTGAGTTCAGGTCTGTTTCTTCACTTCCAAAGTGTACCCACTTTGAAGTAACTGTTTCTTTCAAGTACTTTCTTTTCATCCAGAAATCAACAAAGCATGCATACAAAACATGCCTCAAATTTATTAGTCAGTCTCTAAACTAAAGCCTTGGAGCTGCTTTGTATAAGTACACTGATACTAAGAAGCTTTAACTGTGGAAGTTAGAGGTCACTCAGTTTTCTTGCTACTATTTCTCTATATATAGTATCTGAAGTTGCTTCAAGGTTCTGAATTTGAATTTTAAACACAAGGCCCAAAAACAGCTTAGTGTGACTAACAGAGGCCATCATTAGGCCAAAAATCCAAATAAACCAGAAAAGCACCAAATCAATAATCTGGTGCAGTAGAAGGATGACTGCAATAAAGGTCTAGTAGAAATCTAGGTAGCACTTTCTTTTACATCTCAGTAATAGAGGCGTAATAGTAGAGTAACAAGGAAGAAACAAGAACTTAATGTGGTCATTTCTAAGTTATTACCACTCAATTACCTGTGGTAGTTTCTGTGTAATAAGCACGAAACAGTGCAGCAAAATGTAAAACCTCGTGTTTTGCAGTAGAATGTGACTGCAATAAAGGTCTAGGTCGATTAGCATTATTTTGGTAAGGCTGCATGATCTTTTGGCATTCACAAGATTTCCAGTAAACTTATCCTCTGACATCAACAAAATTGAAACTTGTTTGAAATATTTGGAAGACACTGCTATGGTATGAATTTGACAATGTTGCTTGGGTTGGGTGTCCGTCTTGGCCAGATTGTCCAATGGACATCCTGGGCAAATGTCCAGGGGCGGGGTGATGACAATGACGCTAGACCTTCAAAATGAGGGATAAAAATTTTAAAAAGTCCACACTTCAATCATATATTAATAGTTTAACCTACAATCCACCTTGGTTGTGTACAAAGGCAAAACTACAAAAACTGTGTCTTTTTCCCAAACGTTATGGAGAGCACTGTGTGTCAATTTCAAGGAATCCAATTTGCCTTTTCTTTTGGGTGGTTAGTTTCAGAGAGGACTGCTGTTAAGGATATAACCAGCTGAAAGCTAAGTCAGGAAAAAAGTGAATCATGTCCAGCTAGATCAGCTGTGACATTAAGTTTTATAAGATTGGTAATGAGTACAAGATGAGCAAAATATATCACATTTTGACTGACTCACAGAGCCATTTGCATTTGGGAGCATTACTAAGAGGAGATGTCCCAAACACCACAGGGACACAAAGTCAAACTCCAAAAACTTAACAAGCTTGAGGTCATGCATGGGTAGTCAGTCAGTATGTCAAACAATTATGGCAGGAATCAAATGAGAGGCAAAATCCCCGAACTGGCAAGAATCCAGAAATATAACAAGGCAAGATTAACAAGGGATAAGCCTCAGGCAAAAATCTAGGAAACAGGCACAAATGTACTAGAGAAGGACATCAACTTGAAACATGAAAACAAGAAGAAAAACATTGTTGAAAATAGCTGGAAGGCTTAACTACAAGGACAATTGGGCACCCGGCTGCTGATATTCTAGTGGTCTGTGGGGTAAACCAAGATGATTGATTGGAATATTGAACGAAGAAAATACACATAAATGGAGGGACAAAAAAAGACAGAAAGTTCACACTGAAATAAACAAAGTGAATAAACGAAGTGAGATTTCAAAATAAAACAGAAAATGACTAAATCAGAAATGCAAACCCACAGCAGTAAACAGACTTGTTTTATTAAATTTGAGCAACTGATGTGTGTTTGTTTTTGGAACCACAAAAAATGAGCATTTGCGATGCTTTTGCACCACGCAGAGTACAAAGCATTTGGAAAATGTATTGTCTGTTTCTATTACCTGCAAAAACAATGGGATCTACAAGACAGTTTGTTTTTGTTTAGGAAAATCCAACACCACTTCAAAAATCTAAAATGCTTTCTACTGTGGTTAAAAAAATAAATGGAGGGTGGGGGGTCAGGGGCACATTGATGGACACTTTTAGTAAAATCTACCATCTAAAAAGGGGAAAACGTGCTTTCCTCTCTACTTTGAAGGAAATTAAAGCTTACTCATGTGATACTCTTATTTTAGACATGAAGGAATCATAAATAAAAGATTTTCTGTCTTTTTTTTTTTCTTTTTTTTTTACTTTTTTTGGTCCTATATAAAAAGTCTTGTCTGACATGACATATCTCTTGAGAAACTTTTGAATTACTTATAATTACTTTTTCACAGTAGCAGGCTGATGAATGACTGGCTACTGAACATAAAGATGTTCTAATCCATCTTTAATGATAATTTGGACATTTTGTTATTAATTTTCCATCAGGTTTCCTTGGGGTGACCCTGAATCGAAAGTCTTGCCATGCATTTGCTCCGTCTTAGAGCTGCTCTTTTTTTGTCCACTCTTCACTTCCTCTCTTAATCCCACTGCCCACCTGCTCTAATTTTCTATTTGTCACCTCTCAGTCTTTTTCTGTCTTTCCTCTTCAGTTTCCTTACCCCTCTTCCTTTACTATTGTTTTGTAGTCTTTTATTAATTCTCCTTTTATTCCCTTTCATCCAGCTCAGATTTCCCTCTCCTTCCTTCTTTTTTCTCTTCCCTCCTCTCCTCTGCAGGCAGCCAATTAATCTTGCCTAGTGCTAATTCCTCATGAGTGCCATTTAGTGGCAGCTCAGTGGGAGGATCCATAAGGATTTAACGTGTTTATTAAAAGTTTGACTGCTGGTCGATGGAGACTCCTGGTGTCCTCCTTTCTCTCTGCCAGCAGGACAATGCACAGCATGTTTGTCTGTGTTTGTTCTTTCTCAGTGTGTTAATTCCTCAGGGCTGCTACTTAGTAAATGATTTTCGATACGTGTGACATGAGGGTGGTTTGAACTGAAGCAGGCAGTCACGGGTGGCAGGGTAATCACTTCTCAAAAATATCTACAGTTAATTGTTTTTTGTAGCTTGGATTAACACTAAAATTGTGTGTAGTGAAATGGAGTGGCACAGCTTTTTTCCATACTATTTTGTCCATTTACTCAATCACCATTTATCATAACCAGGTTAAAATCAGGTTATTTGTTGAAGCTGAAGGGTATTCTGTGTGTTCAGTCTTTCCTCTCAGATCTTTTATGTGATTTTAAATACAGTATTACAATACACAGGGAACTATAACGGCATCACATGCTGTGAACCCTTTTTGAATCTTCTCTGTTTTACATAAATATAAGATTTCATTACCTTTTTGAGCAGAAGCAGAAAATTTGAACCATACTGAATAAATTATTTTCGTGAAAGGACATATATGGGACAGTAGGTGTTGAGATTCCGTTAATGGAAAGGTGTCCGCAGGTTTTTAGAATTTGCAAAAATCAATTTGTCTTTGTATAGATACAACAACAAAGGCTTTAACTATGATGGTACCACTATGTTTCACAGATTGAAGCGCTGTTTTCTTTCCCCAAATACACTTTTTATTCAACTTACTTTGGTGCTCACCTGTTCACTAAATATTGTTCTAATATTCCTCTAAGCACATCATTGCTGTTCTGTGTTATCCCCATAAACAGTTTGTCTAATGGTGGACTGGAGCAGCTTAACCATCAATGAGATGCTTTTGTAACCTTTTACAGCCAGATTTGTATCAATATCGCTGGAATCCAAATATGTTTTTGATCAGACTTTGACAGATGTTTGCTGTTTAAATTGCATCACGATGCCCTCTAACACTTCATAAATTGATAGCATCTGAGTATAATCACACTTTGATATTAATTTCTAATCCTGAAGGTACGTATGCTTTCCTCTTCTCGCTAATATTTTAATATTTAAGTAGATTACCTTTTCTTCTTTATTGTAATTTGATCCATCCATCAATACAAAAGTATCCTTCTGGCGCTGAAGAATATGCCAGCTGCAATAGGGCGAGAGGGAGGGTGTGTTGGTACTGTGTGTTAGCATTGTTGACTCACAGCAACAAGGTGCTGGGTTTGAATCCACCATCTGTCTGGGGCCTTTCTTTCTGTTAGAAGATTACATTTTCTCTCTGGGTACTCTAGCTTCCTCCCACAGTCCAAAGACATGCAATTAGTGGGATAAGTTTAACTGTTAGCCCTACAACAGACTGGCAACCTGTCCAGGGTGTACCCCACTATCATTTAGCATTAAAATTATTTTTCCCAAAAATTACGTCTAGTTAAGCTATATGCAGCACCATGGAAAATCTGTGTTGATGTTTTCTTGATGCATGCTCAATCATCGAGGTAAAGAAATCCTGAAAAGTCAATTCTGTTCATTTGGACATAGCATTTTAGAAAATGCTATGTACAAATGTTGTGCATTTTATGTTGCTAACTTCAATGAAGAAAAATTGCTATTTTTTGCACACTTTATTATAATTTTATTATAGACTTTGTTTTTTTATCATTTGTTACAACTGTATAATTGTCAAAGCTAAAAGTGTCTGCTGTATTTTTGAAATGTCAAAACAATTGCATTGTTGTCCTTTGGTCCTAATCTATTAATACCTTTTTAATGTGCTGGAGGCTATGTCTCACATCTTTCCTCACTTCATTTCAGTGCTGAACCAATGCCAAGACAAAAGTTGGCAGAGAAAGGGAATAAGAGAAGAGTGTTTAAACTTGTTTACCGTGTTAACAATTCAGGGTAAACACATCATTTCAATTAGGATCAGCTAGATGAGAAAACAAATTGTCTATTTTGAAAAAATAAAATAAAAAAGAAGAAATAAAAAAATAAATTGTTATTGTTTTAGAGTTGGATGATGAGCATATCGCCTCCCACGTTCAGCAAATTAATACAAAAAGTGCTACTTTTTTCCTTTCATGCATAAATTAAAACTGCCTAAGCTTAATAACCTTAACCATACAGTTGTCTTGAAATATTATCCAAAAGTGGTGTTAATATAGTTAAACTTTAACAGGAATGATTCTGTGTTTGCTCATGCTCTGTGGGACAAGGTCTCAACTGATTATGTTTCTTTGCTTGCTTTTTACAAGTTACTTAATTTATTAGTTACACCAAATGTTTTATTTAACTGAATTTTGACTAAGTCATCTTACATCTATCTGTCTGTGACTTTCTTTTAACTCACTAGCATTGTGTACACCTTATAATATCCTACACAATACAACTTAAACTAATTCCATACAGTCATATAGTAATATATTGTTATATTTAACTTTGTAAAACCTTTACTTCACTGCGGATCACGCTTTCTGTATTTCAGCACCATGGAGAGCTCCACCAAATGTCAATCCCTGACCTTTTAACCAGAAAAATATGAAACTACATTTTGTCTGATGTATATTTTCATTCTGTGGCTCCCAGAAAATTACACTGAAGCAATCTGGTTTTGGTATTGACAGCAGATTATTTATAATTTTATGTTTATTAAAAATGTTTTACAATAAACTTGCCCCGCCTCCACCCACTAATCGCCCTGTTTCCATCTTTGAAATTAAAATTTTGTTAATTTGCCTTTCATCTTCTTACACAAACATGCAAGCTGATATCCCTTAGTGATATTGAGACAAGGTCCTGCCAGGAGGCAATCTGTCAAAGCTTGGGCAGAAAATAACTGCAGGACAATCTCAGACACCGGAGAGGCCCGTTGCCAAAATCAAGAGAGGGAGATGGCAGTCAAGAATATAAACGCAAAGACAAGGTTTGTCGCAGGGGAGAGGGATAGATAGAGGGCATATTAAAGATAAAGAAAGTTGGATTCTATCACATTTTAAATCATAGTGGTTGTGTGTGCACAGAGGACACTATGAGTACACTATTATGGTAGAGTACTCATAGAGAAGCTAGATAACAACTTCATTTCGATTATCATCGGTTAGCTATTTCAAATCTATTCTTGCCAAATTTAATCCTGTATTGTTTCTGTGTAGAGGTTAACAGTGTATAGTAATCCATAAAATTTGTCAAACATACATTTGATAAAAACTAAAAAAGGCCTTCAAAAGGCTTGGAGGATCACAGCATATGTTTCTATTTATTTTTTTATGTTTTTAGATATTTTTACAATGTATACTCTGCAGCATGTCCTTAATAAGGTGAGGAAACTGGACAAGTGGAGGATAAGAAAAGTGGTAGGCTTAAAAAAAAGTTTTTTTCATTTCCTGTTCACTGGAAGCTCATCAGAAATAGTCTAAGTGGAAGAGTAGCTGTGAAAAAGCTGTTCTTAAAGAAAGAGAACTTTGAGAAAAAGGTGAGGTTTACCCAATTAAAAAAGAACTGCACTAAAAATCAGTGTCAGTGGTTCAAACATAGGAGGTCAGAAGAGAGAAAGTGGTGAGTTTCTATAGTCATCTATAAAACACGGTGGAGGCTCTGTCATGGTTTGGTGCTGCATTATAGCCAGGGGTATTGGAAACTCATCACAATTGATGGAATTATGAATGCCGAAAAGATTTTGATCCACTGTAAATTAAACTATAGAACACACCTGATTGGCAACAGTTTAATTTTTCAGCATACCTTGGTAGAAATATGCACAATTGGACATTATCAGTTATAAACTGGCCACCCCATATCTCAGATCTTAACAATACTGAAGCATGAGGCGTGAAATCATCTTGAAACAGAATGCAACAAAAGGCAGCCAACATGTGCCCAAGACTGCAATTACATTTTTTTTTTTTTGCAATGCTTACAAATCGATCAGTTTATGAATTTGAAATATATACATTTTGCAAACACAAATGAAAATGAACTGTCCCTTTGTTGTCTTCAAGGTTTAAGGATTAAGAAAATGTACAGTAGCTTATTTCATGATATAAACCTACAGTTAAATAGGTTTAGTAGGGTTTTTTTTAGATAACCTCTAGGTTTTTGCCTTTTGTATTAGACAGTGGCAGTGGAATGACTGGAAGGAAAGGAGACCGTGTGTTTGGGATGGCAAGGAGCATATCAGCTGGTGCTTAGACAGGTGAGCTATAGGGCACACCAGGACTCAGTTGTTCCTGTTATTGCTTAACTCCTTTTTTAACTTTGTTCAGGCAAATAGTCAGTACATATTTTACAGTGAGCACCTATTCTTAGCTGAGCCATAGAGACAGAGGTCTACCACAACAGACAGTGCCCAAATTGCAGGTTGTGCAAAGATCTCCCAGCAACAGTCCCACAGATAGTGGCAGGATTTAATATGCAAGCTGGGATGGTGAAAAGGAACATCTGTGCTGCCTGTGGATTAGAAGTTTCCCCACAGGGCTAAGATCCTGTGAGACTACAAGTTTGAGACAGACAAGCAGCTGTTGGCCAACCAACCAGACACAGTGGTAGTTGATGATGAGCATAAAATGGCAGCTTCGGCAGAAATACAAGGGGCTGAAGGAACAACTGGAGCAGATGTGAAATATGAAGTCCAAAGTAGCACAACTGAAACATTTTAGGCTGTAACCCCCAAATTGGGAGAGTGGTTCTGGCAGATTCCAGGCTCCACATTTGAGGTCTCTGCCCAGAAAAATGCAATCCTAGGAACAGCTAAAGCCCATCATTGTGCAACTGTGATATCATCACAACATTGCAACCATTTATACTGGTCTGCTGAAATGACAAAAGTCAGATCTCAAAACAACATCAAAATATCAAAGCAGGTGTCCACAGGAATACAACAAGCTGAAATAGGCAATAAAGCAAGTGAAGAGTTTTTTTTCAGGGTTTTTTGCAGAACACTTGATGTTTTCTGACAGCTTTGATGTGTCCCTTTGCGCTATTTAGAAGGCTCTATGTTACTCTGTTGATATGTCACTAAAATACTACTTGCAAAAATTCAAAGGAGTATGTTCCCTGTATCCAGGAGTCCCTGTGCTCCGGAATATATAGACAGACACTATATATTTGTTCATCTGCCTTCAAATGCATATGAAACGCACTGTCAACTCTAACTCAATTACACACACTCACGTAACCACACCTGTACATGAGCCATCAAATAGGAAACTGTTCAATCCTCACATGCGCATGTGCTAAGATACATATACATTTCTCTCCAAATTTCATAAAGCAAAAACAAACTACTGACACAGATACATGCAGTTATGTGAAATCATTACATATAGTGAGAAAGGAGTGAGTCACAAAGTACAGGTTTCACAATCTTGTACAACCAACCTCATGCAAATTATTTCACAACATACATAAATCCTCAAACACACTTTAACGCTTTAAATTCAACCAGACAGAACATCTGAGACAGCTGGAGTGTCATCAGATCTTGACAACCTATTTCATGGTCTGTTTATTCAAAAATTACATTTACTTACCATTTCTGTTTTGCATCCACAGTCTCACACACAGACACACACACAAAAAAAACACAGCTACCACATTCACATATACAGTATATGGATTTGTTGCATTATAGAAACATGTTCCTATAAAATTTTGAGGGAAAAAAAACCCCAAGGATAACTGGAGAGACATTTGGATGGCATAAGAAGTGTTCTAAAGGTATATAATCTTGCGTCATGTTGCTTCAAAGTGCTTTACATTGTAGGGTAATACCCCAACAATCAGACAACCTCCTATGAGCAACCATTTGGCAAAATGGGAAGGAAAAACTTTCAGCAACTTGGACCTATGGGCAATTTAGTATACCCTAAACCCAGTAACTGGGACTGTGGGAGAAACCTAGAGAGAACCTATGCAAACACAAGGAGAACATGCAAAGTAAACACAGTAAGTGATCAGATTCTATACCACTTTCAGGACAGTACCTTGAGTGTGGTTATAAGTGACGGGTGGGGCAGTGCTGATGTTGTTTTCAGCTGAAATCACCTACTATAATTGCTTTACCAGAGCTGAGTGCTACATCAGATAGAAACTCTGTGAAAGGGTCAGGTGGACGATAGATAACACCAATTAACGCGGTTTTTTGAATTTTCCAATGAGGGTGTACAAGGCTAAGAGTCAGGCTTTTAAATGAATTACAACTCTGTCTGGGTCTTTGGTTGGTAAATAAACTGGAGTGAAAGATTGCTGCCAGTCCTCCTCCTTGGCCTGCGCTTCGAGGATTCTGACAGTTAGTAGGACTTTGAGGTGATAATCTATTTAAACTGTTTTAACATTCATCCTGCTGAGACCAGGTTTCTAATTGATTTTATAATTAATCAACAATATGGTTTTTTTGGGGGGTTTTTTTGGGGGGGGGGTTTTGGGTTTTTTTGCCTGTCCCATTTGGTTCTTTAGCCATCAGAATTGTTGTCTGAAGACCAACAAGAATACCCAATGGATTTATTTTGCCAAATGGATCATCATGGCATTGCCGTATTGGTCCATTTGATCGACCTTTGTTTTTATTATTTATTTTATTTTATTTTCAGTTGTTACAGACGGGACAGACATGAGTGAGGGATAGGAAAGGGAGAAAGAAAGAGGAAGGAAAAGAAAAACAGAAGGGGAGAGGGACAGTGAGAAAGGGGGGGGAAAAAAATATCTCCGGGATCACCTGTTGAGAGAAAAAGAATAGAAAACAAGCAAAAAAAACAAAACAAAGCAACATACTATACACAACACCATCGCATTAATCTAGCTAAGTGTAAACAGCAGTAAATACTAAATATTGAATGTTGTTGTGCAGCACGCAGGACAGACAGCGCACAATGTGCTTTGAAGTAGCAGCCAAGAAAGGTGTGATTTAAGTCTACGAACAGTGAACACCCGTGTGCACACCTGTGTGGATCGGCGCGCTTGTATTCAAATGGTTTCCCCATGTAATGGTCTGCAAGAGGGTGTAGAGAGCCATAGCCCTGTCCCCCAGGGCATGAAGCAGGCATGGAGGAGATCCAGGCCCCAGACATCCAGAGGCCCCAGAGTGCAAGAGCCCAAGGAGGACCACCGGAGGGGCATCCGTGCCACCTTCATGGGAAGGGCTGAGGATCCCCAGACGAGGGGTCACCAAGTAGCCACCGGGCAGAAGCTAGAGGGGGCTGCACCGGCGTGCCCGCTGGCTCCGCCGGCAGCCAGCTGTGCCAGAGTGAACCGAGCCGCAGGCACAGAGGCCGGGCTCCGCGCCCCGGAAGAGGCCTGACCGAGCAGCAGGCGCCAGGCCCCGCCAAGTAGCCACCGGGAGTGAGCTGGCACATGAGCTGAGCGCCCAGCCCCGGACACCAAGAACCAACAATGCACCGACCCCTGAGGTTGGTTGGTTGATTATTAAATCATTTACTAATGGGAACTTAAATGTGGGTTATAAAAATTAGGTCTCTCTCTTCTATTTTACTCTTTGGTCCAGCTGGGGATGCTGTATTGTTTTGTCTTTGTTAATTTTTATGCTTAAATCATTTTTTGTTGATTTTGTGTTTTGGTAGACTGGGAGCAGATGGAGTGGGGCTTTTTGGGAGGGAGAAAACAGAAGAAGAGAAGCTACAGAGAGTTGTGTAATACTGCAACTCTGCCTCCTCGACTGAACTCTGGATAGAGGTTTAATAAATTTGTCCATTTCTGGAAATGAGAGCTGCTCTGTCTAAAGTGGGATGATGCTAATAATTAAGCTAAATGCTATGCCAGCTAGCAAGTCCCTAAAGACACACAACTTGTGGGTGATTCAGCAGAAAGTCTGCTTTGGATAAAGTACGTGAAGGTTATACTATGAAACATTCCAAGGTGCAGATCTCTTTCTCTCTCTGTCACGTCTGTGGTAAAAATAAGACCCAAATGCAGGTCTTTTCCAAAAGGAGACAGTGAATTTATTTACAGTGAACAAAAGTGAATAACAATGTGACAATCCCCACACTGTGGCTTATGGACAGTGTTGGGGAGTAACGGAATACATGTACCGCCGTTACGTATTTAAAATACAAAATATGAGTAACTGTATTCCATTACAGTTACCGTTTAAAAAGGTGGTATTTAGAATACAGTTACTTTGTTGAAATAAATGGATTACACGGCGGTACTTCCTGTTTCATATTGTGGCGGGTCAGGACTGTTTGGGTTTTGTTTGACAGCTACGTTCTGTTGTTCCAGGCGGCAGCGTTACGGTTGCCATGGTTACAGGGTGACGCTCTCTCTCTGCGTGTTTCCTGGGTGAGAGAGGCCTTTTTGTTGTTGTTGTGCTAAGCTAATAGGCAGAATGCTACCGGTATAGCTCTAAAGAATGTAGCATCATAGGCAGTGTAGTCCGTGCTGCAGGGAGAATGGACTGCCATACACGTTATGTGTCTGTGAGCGAGGGAGGGAGAAAAAGGAAAAGTACGAGCTGTCATCGAGCAAAAACGGGAGCTGGAAGCATGTAAATATAATAATAACCACTGCAGCCAAGAAGAGTGCCTGACGAGCCCAGTTGTAAGTAAGCTATTAAGACTCGACTGTACACCGTGTTCGTGTTTTCCTCCAAAAACAATAAGTTCCGTTGGAGCAGCCTTTCAACGCCTCTCTCTGTCTCTCGCTAGCAAAGTTGACCCAGACAACAAAGTAAAGCTAGTTTTCGGCTACGAGCCCGACACAGAACCCACCGTATTAGCCAGAGGTCCCTTTACTACGGTTCGGAGCCGCGGACCTTCAGTAACAGTAATAAATCACAGCAATAGTATATTCATGTAGTTGTAAACAGCATGATAATATATTAAGTAATCCAAAGTATTCAGAATACGTTACTCTCATTGAGTAACGTAACGGAATACGTTACAGAATACATTTCGGGGCATATATTCTGTAATGGAATACATTTTAAAAGTAACCTTCCCAACACTGCTTATGGAGGACCACAAGAGCCACGCGCATCGAAATAAAGAATTCTGCTTTTAAATAATGAATTGTAGAATAAATTCTGCATTTGTAAATTCATTTTTGAATTCCAATTTAATAAACTGATTTTCAAAATGCTTTTTAAAATGGCGATTCCACTCCTCGTTTCAAAATCCATTTCCCTTTCCTGTTCACTCACGGATTAACTTCTGGATTAGCAGCTGGATTAGCAACTTCATTTTAAAAATCCTGCTGCTATTCAAATTAGCCAAACCATGGGATGTAAGGAGCTCTCTGATTGGTTGGACAGATACAGGCTGGCTGCCTGGATTTTACTATGCTGCTGTTTGTGCTCATAGCTTCGCCCCGCTAAGAAGCGTGTCTTCTTGTCCAAAGGCCGTTCAGCCTCTTGGGCGTAGGTAGTGGTCGAAGCAGGAGGAGTGTTTGGCACCTTATTTTGTATGCAAACAGAGCAGGCGGCCATGTATTCTTGTGCGTCTTTCACTTAAGACGGCCACCAAAACAGATGTTGAAGAAACTGAACCGTGCAGTTCTTCCCGGGGTGGCAGGCAAATTGGGGCATGTTTGCCCAGTGGATGACCTTGCCTCGGCCCACAGTGGGGACATACAGTGGGCCGTTGGGTCCTGACCCCCAATCTGGTTCATTCTTTTGAGCCTCCTGAATCAGCTTTTCGATCTCCCAGGTGAGGCAGCCTACTATGTACATGATGGGTAGGATGGGCTTCTCTCTGTCGGAAGCTTCTTGATGGGGTTCAAACTGGCATGAAAGAGTGTCCAGCTTCTTATTTCGAGATCCAGGCCTGTAGATGATAGTAAGGTAAAACTTGGAAAAAAAAAAAAACACAGTGTCCACCTAGCTTGACGCGCATTCAGGTGCTTGGCAGCTTGCAGGGGCACCAGGTTTTTCTGGTCCGTCTAGATGAGCATGAGGTGCTCACTTCCCTCCAACCAATGCCTCAATTCTTCCAAGGCCAATTTGATGGCCAGCAGCTCACAATCCCCCACGTTAGTTTCGTTCGGCCTGAGAGATACGTCAAGAGAAAAAAGCATAGGGATGCAATTTAACTTTGTTGATATACTTAATTTACCTTATTCTACCCAATTGTTGAACTCCACCGGGATCAGAGTGGATGTGGAGGAGAACAGCTGCTTGAGCCGGTTAAAAGCCTGCTGAGCAGGGAAACCACTGAAACATAATTTCTGGTGACTTGAGTTGGGTTAGGGGTGTTACCACCTTGTTGAAGTCTCTGATATACTGTCTGTAGAAGTTTGTGAACCACAGGAATCTTTGCAGCTCCTTCTGATTCTTTGGCTCAGGCCACTCCACCACAGTCCTGATTTGGCCAGGTCTGCCCACAGCGGCCCCTGTTCACGAAAAGACGATTCTCCAACAGGCATTGCAGGATGAGGCAGACATGTTTCACATGGTTGGCGTGACTCTTGGAGAAGATGAGGATGTTGTCCACATAGACAAAAACAAAATGGTTAATAAAGTCTCTCAACACATCATTTACAAAGCCGTGGAAGACTGAGTATTTAGTCATGCCATTTGGACTCATCCGCTAAGTAGCCTAGATGAATATGGAACACAGGTTTCCACTTGTCACCCTTTCAGATACTAACCAATTGGTAAGCACTGCGGAGGATGAGTATGAAAAATATGGTGGCTCCCTGCAGTAACTTGGATGCAGAAGACAGCAGAGTTAAGGGATATTTATTCCTTAGGGTGATTTTGTTTAGGTCACAGAAGTCTTTGCAGGGACGGAGGGTCTTGTCTTTCTTTTCGACAAAGAAAAAGCCCGCACCGACCGGGGATGTGGAAGGCCGAATGATTAAGGAGTCTCTTTTGGGTTTAGACAGGCAGTACAGCCAGCTAGTAGCCAGAGGAGCACCGGGAAACAGATCTATGTTCCAGTCATAAGGTCAGTCTGGTGGAAGTGATAGAGCCAGATCTTTATTGACCTTGGCCAGATTGTGATACATCTCAGGAACGACGACGAGGTCAGGTTTAGTTAACTGCTCGGGAGGTTTGGATATTGCAATGCTAGGCACAGTTGTCGTGGCACCAAGTACTCCACCCAGAGACGTGGCCCTTGGTCCCAGTAAATCTGGGGATTATGCCAGTAAAGCCAAGGATAACCTAACATCGAAGGAGTACTAGGTGTCCAAAACAGAAACAAGCTGACCTCCTCCACATGATTGCCAGACAACATTTGCTAAATCACCTGAGCAGTGAGCAATGTCGGCTAGGTGGGACCCATTTAGGGCCGAAATCCCACACAGTGCTCGTGTCTGTGGCGTGAATCGTGAAATTACAAATCCCAATCTGTACAGTGGCTCTGCTCCCGTGACAATCTCTGTTCCCAAATCCTAGCAAGACAAAATGCATAGATTAGTCTGGTGAGCATCACACACACAAAGTTTTCACTATCGAGCCCAGACTGCACTGACGAGTGACGAGTTTCAGTCAGCGTCGACTGAAACTCAGCCACACAGTTAAGTTGGGAGACTGCCCGTGATGACAATCAGCTGAAGCTGACGAGGGCTGATGAGCAGCAGGTGTGGCTGACTTCAGCGCGGGAACTCTTCCCACTCTGATGACTCTTGAAACACATGCCCAAACACAAATACACACAAACAGGGAAATAGGGGACTGCGAGGGGAAGCCCAGACCAAAAAAAAAAATAAAAAAATAATAATAATAATAATAATAATAATAATAATAATAATACATGGACACAATGAGCAGGTCAACTGGCCAGGGCTGCCAGACCTTGACACTCTCTATCTTTTTTACTTCAATTTTTAGGTACGTCTTCAGTGTTAGACTTTAGACTTTAAAGGAAAGTTAGACTTTCCAGAAGACTTGTGTTCAAGACCTACTTTCTGCATACCTTCTATTGCTTAATTAAATATAATAAAATGAAATAAATAAAAAATTAAATAGCAGGAATGTGAAGAAAAAAACACAGCTAAATAGTGACTTGAATCCAGGATCTCACATGTTCAAGCCTGGTTTTTTTTGTTTGTTTGTTTTTCCCTTCTGAGATATAGACTTCAGTATCCACTAAACCCATCATCTGTTTTATGATGCTGACATCTAGAAGAAAGAAGTGATATTTGTAACAGTCCAGCACATCAGGCTCTGTGGGTGTGCTACAAAGTGAGATTATTGGCTCAGCAAGCTATGTCAAGCTCAGAAAGGTAGAGTTTTCCAGCTCTTTTTACTTGGCTAAATCATTGTGATAACTTCTGCTGAACACAGAATTTGGTCAGGAGCAGGTTATGTTCCAAGTTTCTATTTAAAATTGGCTGGAAGTGGTATTTTCACTGACTCTTTGATTTACACCTTGTTTAAGTGCATTATAGATTCTCTGCTGCGGGACTACATTTTCTATGATCAAGTTGTTAAGCCATACCTTACTAAAACCACTGAATGAAAAGCACAAACTGTGCATCACATTGCTGTGGAAATGTGCATTATTTATTTGGTAATTCACAAAATGTATGTTTCTATACTTGATTCTAATCTGTTGCTAAGTTTCCTTTACACTGCTGGAACTGCAGCTACTAGTCTGCAATTTCATTTCAGCAATTCCAGCAGAGTAAAACAGACTTATCAGTAGATTGAAATCAAGTATAACAACAATTACACATGTTCTGCATCAATTCAATTCAATTTTATTTATACAGCGCCAAATCACAACAACAGTCGCCTCAAGGTGCTTTATATTGTACAGTAGATCGTACAATAATAGATACAGAGAAAAACCCAACAATCATATGACCCCCTATGAGCAAGCACTTTGGCGACAGTGGGAAGTAAAAAACTCCCTTTTAACAGGAAGAAACCTCTGGCAGAACCAGGCTCAGGGAGGGGTGGCCATCTGCTGCGACCGGTTGGGGTGAGAGAAAGAAGACAGGATAAAGACATGCTGTGGAAGAGAGACAGAGATTAATAACAGATATGGAGGCTCTGCCTCCCATTCTACTTTTAAATACTCTAGGAACAACAAGTAGGCCTGCAGTGCGAGAGCGAAGTGCTCTAATAGGGTGATATGGTACTACAAGGTCATTAAGATAAGATGGGGCCTGATTATTTAAGACCTTGTATGTGAGGAGCAGGATTTTGAATTCAATTCTGGATTTAACAGGAAGCCAATGAAGGGAAGCCAATACTCTTTCTAGTCCCTGTCAGTACTCTTGCTGCAGCATTTTGGATTAACTGAAGGCTTTTCAGGGAGTTTTTAGGACTTCCTGATAATAATGAATTACAGTAGTCCAGCCTGGAAGTAATAAATGCATGAACTAGTTTTTCAGCATCACTCTGAGACAGGATATTTCTAACTTTAGAGATGTTCCACAAATGGAAGAACGCAGTCTTACATATTTGTTTAATATGTGCATTGAAGGACATCTCCTGGTCAAAAATGACTC
The DNA here is from genome assembly GCF_963576455.1 of Neolamprologus multifasciatus. Classification (NCBI taxonomy): domain Eukaryota; kingdom Metazoa; phylum Chordata; class Actinopteri; order Cichliformes; family Cichlidae; genus Neolamprologus; species Neolamprologus multifasciatus. The sequence goes on along the minus strand of NC_140445.1, from coordinate 30,202,219 downwards.
CAAGGTTCCTCACAGTGTTACTGGAGGCCAAGGTAAAGCAGAAAGTTAGCGGCCATCCAGGTCTTTATGTCTTTAAGACATTCCTGCAGTTTAACTAAATGGTGTGTGTTATCTGGCTTCATGGATAGATAGAGCTTGGTGTCATCTGCATAGCAGTGAAAATGTATATTATGTCTTCTAATGATAAGATCAATTAATCACCAGATGTTTTCTGTAACTGTAGTCAAAAACAACCTCAGAACACAACAATGATATATTTTCATCGCAAGAAGATATTATGGTAAGTGTGTTTTTCACTAATGACTTTTTGGAATAACCACATGCGGGGCCATATTCATTCAATATGCATTTTTTAATTGTCCTTGTTGCCACAAACAACATAATTCAGAATGAAATTAATTAATTAAATTTAATTACAGCCTTTTTAAGATTTTGTTCATTTACTGTGTTTATCCACTTGAACGCCAAGTGGATAAACACAGTAAATGAAGATAACCTAAATCTAGTCATAAACCTAATTTCTCCACCTCCCCTTATCTAACAGTGTTATAAGCAAAATGCTTTGGGGGGGTTTGTCTTTCTAAAACTGATAAAAATTCAAATTGGTCTGCACAAAAATAAACGTACAAGAGCTGGTACTTACACACACACAAACACTTGCGCATGGGTTCAACTTGTGATGATCAGCACCAATAAAACAACTTTGGACAAAAGCCTGAAAATAAGTGGAGTAGAAATGATTAGAAATTCTAACAGAAGCTGGCATAGTGAGTGTTCATAAAGTGAGACAGTATGAACAGCAAGCAGCCTTACTTCATTATCCTCGGTCAGTGTTCACCAAGCTGTGAGATCCAGTATAACCCAGCAGCTGTCATTTTCTGTCATCTACAAAACACACACACACACACAAAAGAACCTAAATAAATAAACAAAATACTGCCACTCTAAACACACAGAACTTAACTTTCTAGAACACGCTAATATAGCTTGTTATGAATACACACACCTTTTCCTTGACTCTCTGCAGAGTCTTTGTAATGAGCACCCAATTAAACAGAAACACATACACGCGCTTTGCCTTCATCTAAGTTGATGGGCTCATCATTTTTTTTTCAATCTGCATTGTTCTTAGGACACCAATTACCATCTTTCCCCCTTGTCATATCAACCAACTAAAATTGGTCACACAGGGTAAATAGGTTGTTATTGCAGTAATTACATACAGTAGTTATAATTCTCTTCTCACCACTCTTTCTGTCAGTTTTCCACTCTCCTCTGCCTTCACCCTTCGTATCCACTCCATCATTTTTTTCACCTCAATCTGCTACTTTTGTTTTGCTGCCATCCTTATATTTCCCCTGTCTGCTTATTATAACCAACTATGGTCTTGTTTTCCACAGAGCCGATGATTGATAGCCATGTTTTCAGGCAGTGTATTACCTTTTGGGTCTATTGTGTCTAACAGCGCTGATGCTTACACACTGAAGCACAACAAATCTAATGTAAACTTCAAGCTTAACTCTTTCTTTTTCTTTTTTAAATTTTTGACCCACCACATTCTTCATTTCAGCATTGTATTACTGGAGTAATTAAAAAGGAATCAAACACCATAAACTGTAAGTCATCAAAATATGGTATGCATCGCAGGGTACTTGTTGTTTTGTTCTGCATTTTATTTAGATTTTTTTTTTTTATTCTTTATTACCCTCTGCAGTTTGCAGTAACAAAACATCACAAAATAGAACAGAAAAAAAGCAGTTCAATGTAAATTGCGTCTTGCTGATAAGAGGTATCTGTCAGCTGCCAGGAGCCCCACTTCAGATTTGATCATACACACCTGCAAACTTAGTACAACAGCTCCACAATACTGGTGGGCCATGAAGGAAAAGAATGACATCAGTGCTAGAATTTCAAAACAACAGCAGCTAGACTGCTAAAGCTTTTAGCCTAGTCTGTCCAAAGGACATTGTTCCAAAAGTCTTGTTGTTTGTTCAGATGCAACTTTGCATACCTAAGCCATGCTGTTTTTTCCTGGCAACGCTTCCAAACAAGCCACACTTGTTCAGTCTTTTTCTAATTGCACTGTCACGAACTTCAGCATTGAATATGCATTGAATGAGGACTGTAGCATCTGAGATGTTTTTTTGTCTGTTTGTTTTCCAGTTTTTGTAAGCAATGCATAGTCTGTGTTATTGACCAGCAAACAGCCAAAACCTATGTTTTTATATAGGTGGTCACACTAGCAGGACCATGTATGCACATATCTGTAAAGTAACAAGTTTTTTTAAAAGATTTTTTAAAGCTACTTAACATGGTCCTGTGCTGTGTACAGAAGATCAAACTGAGAAATGTTATTTCAACTAAAACCTAAGTTCCACCTATCAGTTTTTGGTAGGCTATATGAAGTTACTCTGAATAACATTTTGATATTTTTAATATTTTAAATATTATTGTAAATTTTACTGTAAATTTGTAAATTGGTATCAGCATCAGTGGCTACTATAAATTAGTAATTCTTGAAAATACCAGGTAAAAACTGATTTGTATGATATACATTGTTGTAAGACATGTACACTCATAGCACATGCTGTGAAGTGCCATTACTGTGAAGTTAAAGTAAATGGGGTAACTTGTGGATACTATATTACAATGTGCATAGCTTTTAATTGTCCTTCTTTGTGAGCTATTATTATCACTATGTATTAGATTAATTCAGTCAAATAATATATATTTTACAAAGCATTGCTTATAAATTATATAGAGCACTTTAACAGTTTATAGTAGGGATGCACCGATACCGATACTGGTATCGGGTATCGGGGCCGATACTGTAAAATGTGTGTGTACTCATACTCGTAAAAGTTAACCGATACCATGAACCGATACCATGAACCGATACTAACTTATTTCATTAATCAGAGGGTGGCATGTCATTTCTGTTGTAGTTTTTTAGATTGGCCACTAGGGGGCCAATTATTAAATTTCAAATTCAAATTCAAATTTTTTATTTGTCACATACACAGTCATGTGTAAAGAAAGAAAAAAAGTCAAAGTCAAAAAGAAAAGAAAAAAAGAGAAGGCTATGAATAAGATAGGAAATAAATATGAAAATAAAAAAGGGTAAATTTAACCAGGAAGGAATAAAATAAAATAAAATATAAAAATTAAGTTAAGAATGAGATAACTGTACAACACAAATTAGAATGAAGGGTAAAGGGTAAATTTAACTGGGAAGAATAAGATAAAATATATAAATTAAAGTTGAAAATAAAATAACTGTACAGCAAAATACACAGTATAGAAATATATAAGAATGTATGAAGAAATATAAATATAAATATATATATATACACACAATAACAGCAGCTGTACAAATATTAACTGGAAATGAAGAATATAATGTCCAGTGTTGTGCAATCCACATTATATAGTGTCTTGTGCAGTGCAAATATGCTTAAAGTGGTTTAAGTGATGAAGTGAAAACAATGTCCAGAGTGTCCAGTGTGTGTGTAAGAACTATATGTGTGGGTCAGTACTGTGTGGTGGTGTGATTGAGAGACCGTATCGCCTGTGGGAAGAAGCTCCTCCTCAGTCTCTCTGTGTATTATTTTATAATTTTTTATATTTTATTATTTATTTAATAATAATTATTTTGTTTGTTTGTTTACAATATGGACACTCTGCAATAATTTAAAAGTTTATTTTATTTGCAAACCTAATTTGTATTTATTTTATTCCAAACAGAAGTGTTTATTTATTATTCTGAAAGCTCGAGACAGTGCCAATAGTTCAGTGATATTTTGTAAAATTACAATGTGGAGACTCTGCAATAATTTAACAGAAGTGCTTATTTTTCACTTGAAATTTTTTTGTGGTCATTTTTGTTAAGATTTTATTTTTTATCGGCAGGGAATATAATAAAACTTGTCTTCCAATTAATTGTATTTGTGTGCGTGTGTGTGTGGTAGAAGTATCGTTTTTTGTACTCTGTACAAGTATCGGTATCGTATCGGTTTGAAAAAATTGGTATCGTTGCATCCCTAGTTTATAGTAATATTCTCTTACTTTGAGAATATTAATACAGATCTTATGGGGTTTCTGGTGTGCATTATTCCTCAGCTCTACCAAAGGCACCTTTAAAATTGCCTATGAAATCTATGGAAGATTGTGGTTACCAGCAGTTGGTGGTTGATTATCTTGGACATCAGGGTGGTAATATCCCGGCTTCAAAATCCCTTAACCGCCGCTGTAAAGATTGAGCATTTTAGGGCTGACAGCTCAATATTTGGAATTTATTCCAGAAAAAAGGTGGTGATAAACTCAAAAGTTGCTTCTGTCATCTGAAAGACAAAGAGCTTATCATAGATAGATGTAGGCAGATCTCAAAACTCTCCAGTTTTGAGTTGACATTAGTGTCTCCAGTCACATTGGCTTAAACTCTCACACTGTATGTCATGGGCCATCAGCTATATCATGTAAATCCAGACATATCATATAAAAAAATAAAACACAGATGTATCTTTTGAGCTTTAAAAGCTTTAAAAAAAACTAATGCATAGATAGATAGATAGATAGATAGATAGATAGATAGATAGAAGTGAATAATAACTTGAATAACTTGAATAACTGAACTTACAAAATATTAAAAAATGGGAATACTCTCACTAACCATATTAGTTTTGCAGCAGGCAGCTGTTTCAGCAAATGATACCTGTGTTTCCTCTGTGTTTTTCTTGTTCTTTAAATCCATGTGTAGCATGCACAGTAAGTGGTTTGCAGTCATGCTTTCTTAGGTGAACAGTTTTATTAGATTAAACCCATTTTCCCACAGACTGAGAAATATGGTAACAAGCTCTCTAGAGGTCTATAAAAGTGGAACCGGGGCATCAGGTGACAGAGTATGGGCTGCTTTTATATACTGTAAGTGATTCTTCCTCAGTGTTTTAAACAAAAATCTAAAGGAATACTGCTGAAGACCAAATCAAAGGGGTCCGCAGTGTGTTTACATGTGTTGTACCAGAAGGAATAACATTAACAGTTTCTCTGTGGGGGGGGAAAATAATTTTTATTGATGTTAATCAGTTTTATTAAGCTATTCTTTTATTACTGTTGAAATGTTCAGTCTTACTGCCAAGATTAAATTACATGTAAACTCAGGTGCTAATTTTTACAGCATTGTCAACAGATGGCTGGTCTATGATTGGATTATATTGTCAAAGAGAAAATTCAGACACTTGGATGCAGTGCATGGAGATTTAGAGTGCTGTGCCAGGCAATATTACTTAGTATTTCTGTGCTATGTGCCATGTACAGTATCACTACTACCAAGCATGCCTATTATCTGTGGACATTTTCCCTGGCACAGTGCGCTATTGATATGAAAAAAGATATACAGGCTGCCATTTTTTTTTTCAGCTGTCTGGGATAAATGTTAGCTAGCGGTGTCATATACAGTCCACAAAGATACAATGTGAAGTCTGGTGTGAGACACTACTGAACAGACTAAAGGTCATGTTTGTCTGTTTTGGTTTTTCAACCACTTTTTACTGATATATAAAAACGTGTTTTTTACAAGGCATCTAAATTTTAATTTCTGTTTGGACTTTGCACAGCACTTAACCTCCAACAAAGGTGAAGTTGCAATGTGAAACCATATAAATATGCAGTAATATATCAGTAATGTAATGAAACAGCATTCAGGTGATATTTGTCATATTACAGGCAATAACCTGTTAACTGTGCTCTGTGATTGTACCGTGAAACATGTACAAAATTGTATCTGTGCAATGAATATGATGTACTTAAGGGATATGATTAATGCATGCATCAAAGTTGAGTCCAGTAACTTCTTTTGAAGTCAGATCAGTGTAACAATCTATTCACATTAAGGATTAATTCACTGGCCATTGCTTAGTTGTTTTTTGTTTTTCTTTTGTCATTTGTATGATTTTATTTTTGCTTCATTTTGGCCACTGAAAGGAACATATTTATGAACTTATTTTTGCTTCCATGAAATTGTATCTAGAACACCAAACTCCAGCCCCAGATTACATAACACGCTTGCACATATGCAAATAGGGCTGTGCGATATGATCAAAATCTCATATCCCCATATAAGACATATATTGTCCAATAACGTTATAAATCACAAAAATTTAACATTTTCTGCAAATTCTGTGAATCTCGGGCAGCTCGACTTGCGTGAAGTGTTTCCAGCTGCGCGTCATGTAGCTGGAGTCGAGTGTTTTAACCAATGCATGAAACTATATATTTTTAGACATATGTTGTAAAGGCCGCCGTTTTCTTTTTGAGTATTTATTACACGACGTGCTGCGGGGGAAAGCCTGTTCTAACGTCTGAGTTTAAGGTTTATTTTTTTTAGCACCTGACGGCTCTTTTTTGCTTCTCATCCGTAAATACTGCATACTATTTCGCGTGATTCAGTCTATTTTGAAAAGTCTCAACAGGCTCTTGAGCTTTATTGTGAAAGGTTTATGTGGAACATAAACAAGTGGACAGCGACGGTTTTACCGTTGTTGTTGTTAACCACAACGCACAGGTGCTTGTCTGTCTGTAGTAGGGTTGCCAACTCCCTGAGAAATAAATAAGGGACACCTCGTGGCCAGGGCCGGGCGACCCAGTTGTCTTCACCCTTCCCAGTGTGGTGAATTTTTTAGCTCTTTTTTTGTGTGTGAAATTATTTTTTTAACCATTTGACTTGAATTTGATTCAAGTAGACGCGTATTCTTTGTGATATCAAGACATGGGAAACAAAAATCATTTAGCCATTTATTTTTAGCTCAAAATGACAACATTAACACAATAAAACAGGTCTCTTTCTTAAACAGAAGCCTGTCATGCTTAACTTTTGAGAATAAAAGTAAATCTTTCTTTAAAAGAACTCTGTCCTGCTTAACTTAAAATTATATAAATTAATAGAAAACAATAGAAAGAAAAATATTCTTGTAACAGTGCACATTTAGTGCATTTAGTGCAATTGGCTTCAGTAGAGGCATTATTTCAGCTTTTGCTCCCGTTTGTAAACCCACTTGTTCCCATGATTACGCATCATAACTCATCATCATTATTCATCTATGTATTACTTTTATGTATTACTCATCTATTTGTTGCAATATATCCTTGCAGTTGTTTATTACACAAAATAAATTATATTATCACACTTCTGGCCACATAGCGCTGATATTCACTGCACATGCCCATTTTAACCTTAACCAGAGGGTTTAAAAACAAACAAACCAGTGTTTACCATATCTGCTTCTGCCGTGGCCTGGTGGACAAAAATTGGTTAAGGGTTCCCCGAGCTTTCACGCCCCTCCTGTTCTTCATGTGCCCACCATTAGAAGCATGCCTATGGAAAAAGTGCGCCGGCACACAGTGCAGTGCGCTTTATAGGTGTTTTCCTTTTCCCATTCCTCCCTGTACTTTTGAAGCCTTTTTTCTTTCTCTGAGAGGAACAAACATTGCTGGTCTAATGCTGGGCTCACACTCTGCGATTTTTGGCCCATTTTGAGCCGATTTTTGAGTCGTGCGACCAATTTGGTGATCGGCCCGATTTTGGCCTTCATCGTGCATCGTGTAGTATACGTGGGGTAACGAGAAGCGATTAACACCTCACGATCATCAATCGCTCGTGAGGGTGTCACCGCAGCCGCTCACACTGCGCACGCGCAAACACGTAAACGTCGGTGAAAAAGACGGACGGCTGTGCAGCGTGTGATCTGGACACAAGCGATGGAGGCACAACTTGTAGAACTTTGGAAAGCTCATCCGAGCCTTTTCGATGTGGCATCACCAAATTATCACGACCACAACAACCGTGAAAATAGTTGGATTTACATGCTCAATCACAGCTGCCTGATCAGTGTTTTTCATTAGCAATTTAGCAAAGTTGATGGTGGTGTGTGTCTGTGTGAGTGAAAGACAGAGAGGGAGAGCGAGCGACAGATTTTCTGTTATAACCTTCATTTTATGGACGCACAGTGTGACTCAGGTCGCATCAGAGCATCGGGCGGTATAGTGTGAGACCTGCATCGTGACCTACGAACGTCTAACGGTGTGTTCACACCGAACGCGATGGACGCGAATAGAGCGTCAGGTTTACATGTAAAGTCAATGGAAAAGCGCGATGACGCGCGATTGCGGGTCCCGCGAAAATTCGGAAGCAGATTTGCGTCGCGAAAACGCCAAAACGCGTGAAACGCGCGTCAGTGTAGCGCGTCTGGCGCGTTTGACTCGCGAATAAAACCACGCGCGTGAGTTTTTGTGTTGCATTTTGTGCATACGCGCGTTTCGCGTCTACCGCTCGAGTTGGAAAAATCTGAACTCCAGCGTCAAATCGCGCCGCGACAACCAATCAGGAGCCTGGTGACGTGGCTCTGACCTAGGTCAAAGGGGCAGATCCAGCCAAAGCCCTTCATTCTTCATTCAGTATGGAGGAAAAGCTAATCAGTGCCGTGGCTAATCACCCGGAGCTATACGATGCTAGCTACTACTTTTACCGAGACAGGATAAAAAGGACCTAGCTTGGAGACACATAAGTGAGGAGATCGGGCAACCTGGTAAGTTCATTCCTTCTTTTTAATTTTCAGACTGACCCGATGAACCCGCGCAAAAGCTAGCAAGCCCGCCTACTGTCCCGCTATTTTCCCACTGATGTACAAATACCTTTCCGCTAACAAGATAATGCGTTTATTCAGAGGACATCTGCAGGAGAAAGTGGAAGAGCCTCAGGGACACTTATAATAAGGAGAAGAAGGCAGAGAAGGAGAAGAGGAGTGGGTCTGCAGCAGGATCGGGGAGAAAATGGAAGTTCTTCGCGGTCATGGGGTTTCTGGACCCCTTCCTCACCCCGCGGGAGACTAGCGGTAATATGGTGCGGACTGTGGAGAACTTCTCCCCCAGGACCAGGGACAGCCCGAAGAGGCAGCAGGGGAGTGTCAGTCAGAAGGTATGTTTACATTGAGTTAATGTAGGCAGTTAATTTATGCGTGTTGTCATACAGGAACATATTTTGTTTATTAATAAACAGTATACAGTAGTCCCGCTGTTCATCCGTCACTGCCTCGCCTTTTCGCTGATTTTTTTTATTGCACCGTACAGCTTTCAACAATGCGCATTGCATTCTGCAGCCCAAATGACAAATCTCCTCCGTGTCGTGTCTCCTGCGCTTGCCAAACTTATCATGTTTGGTTTTGATAACCATCACGTCCAATAGAAAAAAACAGCACAAAAACACTCATAACTATGAGCCTCATTCGGAAATACACACCTGCACCGGGAGCAAAAAAGGCGCACAAAAGTGGCGCCGCAGACGGAGAAAAAGCGCGGCATAATACTTTTACGTTTTAAAATCGACAAAGGTTTTCACTTTGAGAATCAACTTGTGAGAACTGTGACTACTGTTCATGTGCTGCAATAAATGAGAGACCACTGTATATAATAATAATAATAAGTATATAATAATATAATATTCTCTATGACTATTGTCTTCAACCTGTTAACATCTAATATTGTCTTGATAGAGTCAAGTAATCATGCAGCAGAGTCCTCAGCTGTCTCTTCTCCTGGCTCTCCAGTCCCTGGTCCCTCAGCTCCTGCTGCTGCACCCACAGGTATGAACATCAAGCACTGACAGCTTTTTACTTGCTTGAATTCCCTTGTGATCACCTTTACTAAATATCTACAACCAATCTGTTTATATCATGTTTTTTTTTCAATTTTGAAAATGAAAATCTAGTAGCAGCCTTCTCATTACTTTGTGTTGTTTTGTGCTGTGTTTTACAGGCCCACAGAGGAGGACAGCTCGAAGGCGGGCGAGGGACGGGTCCCAGGACGGTCCATCAGCGGTGGAGCTGGCCATCCTGGAGTCCCTAAAGAGGCCACGCCCGTCTCCAACTGAACATTTCCTCCTCGGCCTTGTTCCTGCTCTGGAGAGCATGCCGCCTCAGACACGAGAATTCGTGAAATTTCAAATTTATAAATTAGTTTTTCAAAACAGCACAGCTGTGTTAAATTTGGAAACATTGGACCCTAATGATCAGTAGTTTTCTGATGAGGCAGCAGCTCTCCAGGGCAGAAACAACGTTCTTATTTTTCTCCTCCTTCTCCCTGAGGCTCTTCCACTCCAAGCTGGGTCCTTTTTATTCCTGTCTCTCTGTAAATAGTTACATTTCATATATTTATGATAAATGTTTTTGTTAATGAATTTATATTTTTTCAAATAAACATTTATAATGACAAAATGTCTCTGTTCTACTACACAGCAAATATTGGCACCCGACTTGACACAAGTAGAATTTATTTCATATTATACTAATGACAAAACATACTAATACAGTGGGATGCAAAAGTTTGGGCAACATTGTGAAAAGTAATTATTTTCTTGTACAAATCACTGGTTGTCACAATAAAAATAGTCAGTTAAATATATCATATAGGAGACACACACAGTGATATTTGAGAAGTGAAATGCAGTTTACAGAAAGTGTGCAATAAGTGTTTAAATCAAGCAGGTGCATAAATTGGCGACACAAAAAAAGAGAAATGAAATAAATATTTAGTGTATATGAATGTGTGTGTCTCCTATATGATATATTTAACTGACATTTTTCATTGTAACAGTGATTCATACAGGAAAATAATGACTATTAATAAGGTTGCCCAAACTTTTGCACCACACTGTATATAGGAACATAGTGAAGACAAGTTACTTAAGAGAGTAAAAAGAGGTTAGTTTATTTTGGAGTAGAGCTCCATTTATTAAGAAAAAATTAAAAGGACAGGAACACTCTTTAGAGGTTTGTGGGTGGCTCTTAAAAGAGCCGTTGTGGGGAAGTCACTCGGACTTCAAACAGGCTACTCCTTTGGTTGCCAAGACACAGCTCCCTCCGCTGAGAAGTGAGCCATGAATTTCTCCCTCACCAGGACAGCCTCTCTGGAGGAGTTGTTTGCTGGCAAGGAACCTGGACAAAATTGTTTAAAATGAGTATTATGTGTACTGCAGTTACAAAATACATTATTGAAATTCCAAAATTACAAATTGCAAAACATAAATCTTACATAAAACCTTTTGTAATTATAAGGATAATTACATGATATATATTAGATATAATCTAAAACAGTCTGCGGTGATTATATACAAATATTCAACTATCCCAGAATTAAACCAGGTCTAAATAAAAAGGAGTGAGTATCACTACAAAGGTTAACTCAGTGGTCCTAATGCTACAGTTTGATATCAGCAAACACCGAGCGCATACATTGATATGACACCACAGCCATGCTATCATTGCAAACACTGATAACAGCATAAATCGAATTAAATCGGGACTTGATGAGACCTTCTGAGTATCACTAGAAATATTATAAACAGTCGTCTCCGTACCACAGTTTGCTTTCAGTAAAAACCGAGCATTCACTGTTAGCATAGCACATCCACGTTAGCAGTGTATAAATGGATAGTTTAGCATATATTAGCACAGGTATCAATAAAGGACTACCGTATTAAATACTTTTACTAACCTCAGGCAGATGGACAGGCGCTCTGCAGGTGGGATTGAGCGCCTGTAGTTGGTGTCTAGGCGGGCGATTCTGGGACCGACCCGGGAAAGCAGGTCCTCAAACTGGCCGAGTGAAAGACGGTGATATCGCTGAAATCGGCCGTCATCCAGGCGCAGCTCCTGGAGCAAATGGTGAAACTCACCAAACTGCTCACGCCTCTGGAGGACCTGATGGACCCAGGTACGGCGAGGGCGTCTTTTACGCCGCTGCTCTGCTCTCCACAGTATATAGAGAAGGGAGACTCTCTCTTCAAGCGCTAACTCGACAGCTGCCATCTTGCAAAGATACCGGTCTGGCACAACTTCCTCCCACATCCCTCCCACATTTCCGGTTCACGCGCGTCAAAATATCATATTTTGAAGCGCGATGGATTTTTCTTGGACACGCGTTGAGACGCGAATGTGCACGCGTCAAATTAGGGGCGTTTGGGGCGTTTTTGTTCGCGTCCATCGCGTTCGGTGTGAACACACCGTAACCCCTGCGAGCCAATCGTGCAGTTTGAAAATCGCACAGTGTTTGCCCAGCTTCAGGTGTACTGTCGTCTGAGACTTGCACCGCAGTGTCGGCGTTTGTTTCCCTGTTGGCCATGCTTTTTGTTGTGGTCATCTGTTGTCTTCCGGTATTTTCTCCGCAAGCGACCTTTCCTCAACCAATGAGATGAGCGGTAATCTGAATTGTCATACTCGAATTGTCATAAGTGTGCTGTCAGCTCATTGGTCACAAAGCAGGAGCGGAGCTGGGAATTATGTTTTCAAACAAAGCGTTAATTACATTAAAACTTATAGACTACTTTTGATTCTCACTGTATTACGGGACAAAGTGCGTCCCTTTTCAGCTCAATACGGGACGTGTACTTTTGTTTCTAAATACGGGACGATTCCGTTTTTTAAGGGACGGTTGGCAACCCTAGTCTGTAGTGTGGTTATATTAAATATAAGAGAAAGAGAGAACTTGAATGAAATGAATATAGCCACTACAGTGACCATTAAAACAATGAAAAAATATTACCGGAAACGTTTATTTTGCGACACCACGAAACAAACGATAGCGTAAAATGAAACGGAAGATGTTTTTTATATCGTCATCCGATATATATTGTTATATCGAACAGCCCTATATGCAAACTTTCCCAAGTAACAATGCTTTACAGTTTGAAATCTTAGCAAATTCTCTCTTTATGCATGTTGTTCTCAGCCTCTGGCATTTTGGTGAGACCATAAATAGGCTTAAAGAATGAGCCAGATGAAGATCATGATCAGTTATGAACAACATACGGTGACTTAAACTACTTAGCTACTGTAATGCTTCAATTTTCCTACATCTGACTCAGTGAGGTTGTTTTTGTGAACCTTATCTTATGGCTTTTTCCAGTTGGCTTGTGATTGATTGGTAACAGCCTGATGGAGTTCAGTAGTTAGTTACAAGCTGCTGGTGTTGCGCTCTGAAAGTAGTTATAAAACTTATATTTTTCTGAATTGTTGGGAAAATCTTTAAAGACTACTCTTATTAAATAGTGTTTTGTTTTTGGACACATTTCTAGTTAATTTTTGTAGTTTACTGGCTCCAGGAGGTCAGAGTTCAGACGTGTGATGTCATCAGTAAGCGCAGAAAAAAAACAGTGTCTGAGACCTGAGGAAGCGATGTTTTGCTGATGATACGCTATGCTGCCTGTAAACTCCAAACTGAACTGAGGAGAATAAAGTTGCAAGAAAAAGGAGAATGGAGTCATGTCTCTCTGAGGGTGCAACATAATCTTGGTGTTTCCGCCCGGTTTGGAGTTGATACCGCAAAGAAGGACGAGCTACAGGTGACTAGCCTCGCTCACTACCCCCCTCCTGAACTCGTACAGCAGCGCCATCCCTCCGAGAAAAGGCGGTGAAGGTAAAAGTTTTTCGTCATGTCTAAAGTACAGCAGATGTCTCCTGATTGGGAGCAACTTCTTGAGGAGATAGAGGAAAAGTTACTTACACTGCTAGCACCGGATTTGAATGAGATTTGTGCTGCCCTCAGTTTAGCCGTGGATGAAAGTGAAAAAGACTTACCTCGTAAACTGAGGCGGCGTATTCTCCAGTACTTAGAGGGAGAGGATGTTACTGCACGAGAAGATGAAGGAATGTCTCTGTTGTTGGAATTAGATGACAAAATTAATGAAGTGAAGCAAAAGAGATGCGAAATTAATGCCCCGTTGTCTCAACAAGTGGTACAAGAGCACCACCCTGTGGCTGAAAATGTGATAGCACCCAGTAATTCAGACGAGCAGAGAGAAAGTGTTTCTCATCTGAATGCTATACGGGTCACCCCTGTCGCCACCCAAAGTGTCCCTTTTGTACACCCACTGTACCGACGGGATCTGAAAATAATGGGACAAATTGGAGAACCAAACCAAAAGGATAAATTAACATACACTAGCTTGGAAAGACAAATCCAGAGGGCATTGAAGAAGGGATATGATGAAGGAGACATTGTTGAAGCCATCATTCAAGCTATAACCCCAGGAACAAAACTGAAAAGCTATCTTGAGAGTAGAGTAGATTTGACTTTGCAAGCTCTCAGGCAAATATTACGGACTCATTACATTGAGAAAGATGCCACAGAGTTGTATCACTCGCTCACACGTGCTGTACAGGAGCCAAAAGAAACTCCAATCCAGTTTTTGGTGCGAGCAATGGATTTGAGACAACAACTTGTTCTTGCTTCAGAGAGAGTTCAGTCTGGTTTAAAGTACAGTTCGGAGCTCATCCAAAATCAGTTTCTCCAGACAGTACTCACTGGCCTCCATGATGACACCATCCGAGCTGATGTGAAGCTATACCTGCAAAATCCTAAAATCACAGATGAGGTTCTTCTGGAAAAAATGACTGCGGCATACAGTCTGGAAATGGAAAGAAAGAATAAGCTGTCAGCTGCATCAAGAACAAAGATGATCAAAGTTGCAGCAGTAAGTGGGGAAGATCAAGAGGTGGAAAAAGAAAGCAGTATGCCCACATCAGACAGTAAGAACAAGCAAGGTGGAACCATCAAACGAGACACATTAATGGATAAAGTTGATCAAGGCAACAAGGCTATATGTGAGGCTCTGCAGAACCTCACCACTCACATTGCCAGCCTCCAGCAGACCGTTAAGCCTCAGCACATGAGAATGGCCGAACCACCTGACCGGAAATACCAATCACAGCCTAGGAGCACAAACGTTAGACAGTGCCAGCAGTGTCAATCATCCAATACAGGAAACAAATGTGACCACTGTTACAAATGTGGCAGTACGGAACACTGGGCAGCAGGTTGTCGTAGGAAAAAGTGCTCAGCTAATTCAAGTAAGATCGAAATCATACTTAACCCTGAACGGGAGAAGCACCAAACCGACCCATTCAGCCTCAAAGCACCCCTCACTGGTAAACAACAACAAATGGCGAAGCTGGTAGGCAAAAGATGCCAGGTCCGTGGCTTCTTAGGAGGTGTGGACACCACAATATTGTGGGACACCGGCTCACAAGTATCGATAGTGGGGACGAACTGGAGAAAGAAACACCTGCCTGATGCTGAAATGAAGTCGGTGGAAGAGCTGCTCGAAGAGGGAGCTTTAGAGCTCTCGGCTGCTAATGGGACCAGTATTCCATATGAAGGATGGATAGAGACTGAGTTCAGCCTGTCCAAAAATGCTGTGGCTGGGATGACCAACAGGCCCGTCCAAGTTCCAATCCTAGTCGCCAGTGGTGACATTGAATGCCCCATCATCGGCTTTAATGTGATAGAAGAATTAGCTTTGAGAAATGACACCAGCAAAGACTGTATCTCCCCAGAGCATATGCTGGACAGATTGTGCTCAGCATTCGAGGTGGGGCGCAAAACTGCAAGAGCTGTCCTGTCTGTCCTAAAGAAACAAACGCCTGACAGCCATCCCCACATAGCCCGAGTAGGAAGGCGACCTGTGACCATCCCGAAGCGTAACATGATGACAGTGCAATGTGGTTGGCTAAATAAGAGTGTGTTGAGTGGGTCACATGCAGTGTTGGAGCCGAACTGTGAGACACCATGGCCAGCAGGCCTAGTTATTAGAGAACAGCTAATTCAGCTCCCCTCAGAAGGTGATGCTAAAGTTGCAGTGACTGTGGAAAATATGACTGACCATGATATCACCCTCTGTGGTCGCACTACACTGGGGTGGCTGCACAATGTTGATGCTATCTACATGCCACAGGTAAAATGTATGGAGGGTGAGCTTTCTAAGACATCAGACGGAAGTACTTCCTTACCCACAGTGCAGTCCAGTCAGACAGCACAAACTGAGCCCTGGGAGCCACCAGTGGATTTGAGCCATCTGACAAGTGACCAACAGCAGCAGGTAAAACAGATGCTGAGGGAGGAATGCAATGTTTTTGCAAAAGATGACTGGGACAACGGGATGCATTAAAGATCTAGAGCTGGAGATACAGCTAAAAGACAAAGTGCCTGTGCAAAAGACATATAATGCAATCCCCAGACACCTTTATCAGGAGGTAAAAGCACACATACAAGACTTACTCAATCGGGGCTGGATCCAAAAATCTTGTTCTTCATATTCTTCGCCTGTGGTATGCGTCAGGAAGAAAGATGGTGGCCTTCGCTTGTGTGTAGACTATAGGCTCCTGAATGCAAAGACACTGCCCGACAGACATCCCATCCCAAGAATACAGGAGATCCTGGAAAACCTTGGGGGCAACTCCTGGTTCACAGTATTGGACCAGGGAAAGGCTTATCACCAGGGTTTCATGAGTGAGAACAGCAGACCCTGTACCGCATTTATAACACCATGGGGACTCTATGAGTGGGTGAGGGTCCCATTCGGCCTTACTAATGCCCCAGCAGCATTCCAGCGCTACATGGAGGGATGCCTGGGAGACCTCAGGGATGAAATGTGTGTCCCATATTTGGATGATGTACTCGTCTTTAGCTCAAGCTTCGAACAACACATCCATAATGTGAAGAGAGTGCTACAGCGACAAAGAGAATGTGGTATCAAATTAAGGCCACAGAAGTGTGACTTTTTCAAACGTGAAGTCTGCTATGTGGGGCGAGTGGTTTCAGCAGAGGGATACAAGATGAACCCCAAAGAAGTTGAAGCAGTGCAAGCACTGAAACAAGAGAAACCATCGACCGTGAGAGAGGTGAGAAAGTTGATGGGTTTCCTTAGCTACTACAGACCCTACATACAGGACTTCTCAAGGACAGCCAAACCCCTCTATGAACTCTTAGCAAAGCCTAAGTCTGAACACAAGCAGCGTGGAAAGAGTAGGGAGTGCCACCGCAAATCTGCCCAGCTGCCACCATCCCATCCAATCCAGTGGATGACAGTTCACCAAGAGACATTGGACAAAATAGTGAATCAGCTGACAAACCCACCAATCATGGCATATCCAGATCTAGAGAAACCATTTGTTCTTCATGTAGATGCCTCTGAAGATGGGTTGGGTGCAGTCTTGTACCAGCGTCAAGGGACTGCCCTGAGAGTCATAGGCTATGGATCACGGACATTGACAGCTGCAGAAAAAAACTACAAGCTACATTCAGGCAAGCTGGAATTCCTGGCACTGAAATGGGCCATAACAGAACGCTTTCGTGATTATCTGTTTCATGCGCCTCATTTTACTGTGTACAGTGACAATAACCCGCTGACATACGTCATGAAGTCAGCGAAACTTAATGCAGCTGGACACCGCTGGGTGGCGGAGTTGGCAGATTATCGGTTCACTCTTAAGTACAGGCCAGGGGCAGCGAATCGAGATGCAGATTTCTTATCAAGAAGAGGAAAGCCCATTGAAGACATCATGCAGGAATGCACAGAGGAATGTCAGCAAGATGCCATTGAATGTATTGGGAAAGCCCTAGAGAGAGAGAAAACAGGAGAAATGAACTGGATCTCAGCTGTCACCTGTAATGTCAACGCGCTGCCAGAGGGATGCATCGTCTCAGAACCAATTCAGCCGTTTGCAGTTGACGACATCAGAGACGCCCAGGATGCAGACATAGCCATAAACCGAGTTTTGTCCCTGAAAAGAACACACACCTACCTGAAGCATAAAGAAAAGATGGCGGAGAGTGAGGCAGTTAGGTACCTTCTTCGGCAGTGGCCCCATTTGCAGATTGATGGAGATGGCATTCTGACGCGTGAGACCACCAGGAGAAAACAGTTAGTTGTTCCTGACTCATTAAAGCCCATGGTCTATAAACATCTACATGAGGAGATGGGACATTTAGGAGCAGACAGGATGGTCGCTCTCGCCAGGGAGCGCTTCTTCTGGCCTAAAATGAGGCAGGAAATGGAGCACTATGTCACTCAGGTGTGTCGCTGTATAAAGAAGAAGAAGCCTAACAGAATAACCAGAACACCAATTCAGAGCATTGAAACCTCTGCACCATTTGAGATGATATCCATTGACTATCTGCATTTGGACAAGTGCACAGGAGGTGAAGAATACATACTCGTAGTTGTGGATCATTTCACCAAATATGCCCAGGCATATGCGACAAGGGACAAGTCTGGGAAGACTGCGGCAAGAAAGCTCTTTGATGACTTTATCATGCGCTTTCGGTTTCCCATCCAAAATACACCATGACCAGGGGAAAGAATTTGAGAACAATCTTTTCCGCAAGCTTCAAGGCTACTGCGGTATCAGCCATTCTCGTACCTCCCCGTACCACCCACAGGCCAATCCTGCAGAGCGCTTCAATAGGACACTCCTAGGTATGCTCCGGACACTTGATGAATCTCAGAAGTCAAGATGGAAAGACCATTTGAACAAAGTAGTTCATGCCTACAACTCGACTGTGCACGAAGCAACAGGATTTTCTCCATTCTTCCTTCTCTTTGGCCGTGAACCAACCCTGCCTATCGACCTGCTCTTCCAAAAAGAGAAGAAGAGAAGAGTCAGTCACACAGTGGCTATGCAGAGAAATGGAGAGGAGTTATGCAAGAGGCCTATGCAATTGCAAGGCAGAACATGAGAAAGAGTGCAAGAAGGGGACAGAAAAACTACAATAAACGTGCATGGAGCTCTGTGCTTCAGCCAGGTGACCATGTCTTGGTGAGAAATCTCACACCCAGAGGAGGTCCTGGGAAACTGTGCAGCTATTGGGAGGATATGATTCATGTCATCACCGAAAGGAAAGGTCCTGATAGTCCAGTGTATGTGGTTGAGCCATTGCAGGGGACAGGAAGAAGACGAGTGTTACACCGTAACCTACTGTTGCCGTGTCCTTACCTGGTTGACGAGTCTGGGGTGTGCGAAAGCAGCCTGAAAGAGAAAAGCCATGGAAACAAACAGAGACAGTCAGCAAGAAGACATCATCAGACCAAGCCCGATACTGACCAAACAGACACAGGCAGTTCTAGTGAAGACGACTGTCACATGTGGACAGCACTCAGATATGCTGATCCACCCCTCAACCCAGAAGCAGAGGATTTCTGCCCCCAGAGTGAAGCACTCGGAGAGAAGTCTGAGCCTGCTTTCAGAGCAGAGGGGCATCCTGAAGAGGAACAGGTGGAGGAGAGACGCAGTTTGGAGGAGGATTTTGAAGCTCCAGCTGTTGGACCCGAGAGTGAGCAGAGTGATGCTGAGACATGGAGGCACAAGCCAAAGAGAATGAGACAGCCCCGGCGTGTCTACACATATGAAAAACTAGGCCAGCCAACGGTCCAGCAATGGAGCACGTGCCCTGTCAGTGTGAACAGCCCTTCAAGTGCCATCCATCATTCCTCTGTCCCACCATCATTCATGTATCCTTTACAGTATGAATAGATATAACAGAAAAACACAGAGTCAACTTCACAAGAGAGTTTAATCTAAGCGTAACATTACAGTTGCAGTTCATGTTGATGTGGTATTGACACGTTACAGTTAAAAGAAAAACAGGTACTCTAAGCATTATGACTATAATAAATAGAGGGAAGGTTTATCATTCTAGCGTCAAAGAGTTAAGACAGTAGTGGGTACAATATGGGTTTAATGAACTCATGGTTTTGAAATGTGTAATCACATGATGTTGGGGTGTAAATGGTATTTTCCTTGTCCCACTGCGAAGATTCGGCGGGCCCACCAATACTTCGAGGGATAACCCACCCTTCAGTACAAAAGGACTATGAACATTTAGTTTTGTATCGTGACCATGAGAGACTTGTCCTGAGATACTAAGAGATGGTAGCCTCTCACCCAGTAATGTGTAATATGTGTGGAAATACTTGTTTGCTCACTCATCTTTGGTTAAATGTTCTATTTTTGGTAAATTGTCAAAGATTAGAAAGAAAATGTGTGGCAACATTTTTCTTTTGTGGGGGAGGGTGTTGCGCTCTGAAAGTAGTTATAAAACTTATATTTTTCTGAATTGTTGGGAAAATCTTTAAAGACTACTCTTATTAAATAGTGTTTTGTTTTTGGACACATTTCTAGTTAATTTTTGTAGTTTACTGGCTCCAGGAGGTCAGAGTTCAGACGTGTGATGTCATCAGTAAGCGCAGAAAAAAAACAGTAGCCCTTTCTCAATTCTCAAGTACGCGAGTACGTACTCGCGTGCTCGGTGAGTACGTACTCGCCGAGCACGCACGGGAGTACGGACTCGCCGAGAATGCGAGTACGGACTCGCGATTTGTACAATTGGAACACCAGCGTACTTGATGATGTCACAGGTCAGGCTAACATCACCAGGCTGGATCGGCTGCTCCACTATCAATAAAGAATGAAATAAAATTACATATAAACGTTACTCTGTGTGTTTTCCTTGAAAAAATAATACATGAAAAATATTTTTATTAACTACTTTACCTGCACTATAGCGAGATGTGCCCCTATATAAAGAGCCACCGGCGGGAAATAATCGCGCGAATAGTTTGTGGTATCAGTGGTTGATCTGGTCAGTAAAAAGAGAAGGAAAGGAAAAGAGAAAAAAGGAAAAATGGATCGGGTGGTTGTCGCAGTTGTTGCCGGCATCCTGTACCTTCAGGCTGAAACCGAAGCAGCGCAACTGAGAAGACGGATCCGGGAGAGAAGAGCCAGGATGAAGATGAGGGAGAGGAGACGTACCTTGATGGCGTGCCTTCTTGACTCGGTACATAAAAAAAAAAAAAAAAAAATAGCCTGGTGTGTCTATGCATGTTCTCCCAAATCTAGAGAAAATGTCGCATTTGCTGTGTATAATATCATATGGTGGTAGATCAATACTACATAAAGCCTATACAGTTTAACAAAAATATCACTGTGGAGTACTGAAACAAGCTTTACTCTCCAAAGACAAGTGAATTGTCAAGTAACTTAACAACACAAACAGGACATTTGTATATCATGCAAATGGTCAGAAATACACACTTAAGAAAGCCATAGAAGTTCATATTGTGTTTTAATCACAAATTTAAGTAAACATGACATAACGTATACTAAAAATAACAATAAATATTTCAGTACCTGTTCAATAAATATATAAAAAACCCTGAATCATATCTGTTTAAATACTGTAAGTATCTTTTTTTCTTTTTTAAAACAGGGGGAAGGCCCAGCAAAAATATATACACAAATTAATTACAGTATCCCCATCCTTTCAATCTTCTTTACTGGAGCTGACCTAAAACCAGCCTTCAGACTGTCAAGAGCAAGCATTAACATGGTGTTGCAAATGCTCCCCCGGGAAAAACAACACGGATGGAACCATGAAATTGAGGTGCTAGTGACCATTTACTGGCTGGCCTGTGGAGCCTCATACCGAGTGACAGCAGACATCTTTAGCATGCCGGTAGCAACAGTGTGCAGGATTGTCCACAATGTCATAGAGGAAATGATGAAAATTCTGCATCGCGTCATTCATTTCCCAAAGGCAGAAGAGATGCAGGAGGTTGGGGCAGGCTTTGCACACCTTGCTGGCAATGAGGCATTCCGTTGCACAGCTGGTGCAATTGATGGATGCCACATCCGCATTCTTCCACCTGGGGAACCACATAAGAGGTCATACATCAATAGGAAACTGTTTCCCTCTATCGTGATGCAGGGCATCTGTGACTCCAGAGGCGCGTTCCTAGATGTGTACATTGGTAATTGCGGATCTGTGCATGATGCACTAGTATTGCGAAGATCCCCAATATACAAACAGGCCCTGTATCCATCAGCAGGCTACTTCCTCTTGGGAGATGGAGGATACCCTTGCCTTAAGCACCCAGTGGCAATAATGACCCCATATCGCCAGCCTGTGTCAAGTAAGAAAATAATTCCCCTTTTCTTTACACCTACAAACACGAGTAGTGCTACATCTGTTACTGTGAAGCATGCAGAGCTTTAAGAAAACAAATGCAATATTATAATTCTACCTATTATACTAATTGAAAGTTTACTAAGAACTGAATAAAAGTGTGTACTGTCTTTCTTTTAAAGCTCAAGTTGAAGAAAGGTTCAATCGGCACCACGCCAAGGCCAGAAACATCATAGAGCGTACCTTTGGCATCCTCAAAACACGCTGGCGCTCCATTTTCTTACGAGCCCTTGAGATCCGGCCTCTGTTTGCTCCCAAAGTTGTGGGAGCTTGCTGCATCCTCCACAACATCTGTGTGGCAACAGATGACGTCTGCCAAGAAGAAGGAGACGAGGAGGCGGCGGCACAAGCAGGACCAGAAGCCGAAACAGAAGGCACAGGTGTGGACAGGGAGCTTTCTGGAGCTTGTATCCGAGCCAGGCTTGCTGCACGACTGTCTGCTCCTGAACAGCTGCCTGCATGTCTGTTTGAACATGACTACATCTAGGTAAAGGTTTCATTTGCAAGATGTAGTCATGCTCAAACAGATATGTAGGCAGCTAAGGCCAAAAGAAAAAGCCTCCTGTTGGTTAAAAAAAAAAGTAAATTCAAATCATTTTTTTTTCCAAATTAGCGTTAGTTAGTTAAGTTAATTAGTTGAAATACATCTTTATTTGTTCTGCTTGTAAATAGTGTACATTAGTGTTCTTTTTTGTATATTTGATTGTGTGCTCACGGTTGTATAGGTTGAATTCAATGTTAAAAGTTATTGTAACTGTTACACTTGTTTAAATGATGTTTTACTTTGACTAAACAGATTCTCTGTTACACATGCAGCAAAAACCTCACTTCATTATTAAGATTTAAATTGCTTTATTTAAAATTTTTCGACAAGTTTTTCAAACAACGATAGATATCGGTCTGCCCTTTCAGTAGCTGCTCTCTCCCTTTCTTCCTCCCTAGCCAGCGCCTGTCTCTCTCTCTCTTCCTCTCTTTCTGCCTGCTCTTTTAGAAATTGAAGTACAGCCTGGCTGTCCCTGGGCCTCTTCCTCTGGCTCTTCCTCGACACTTCGGTAGAAGGGGACGAGGCTGGAGTGCTGACTGCACCACCTGCAGTGGATGTGAGGTTTGCTGCAACTACCAGGGGTGGACTTATTGAGTGCTGCCCCTGGAGCACAGCATCCATCATTTTGTACCACTGCCAGGTGGCGGCAGTTGGGCTACCTTCCTCTACTCCCTTGCCTGTGGGTGGGTCCCTAAGCTCCTGAAAATATGTATTAATTGCTATATTATCACAGATACAATTACTCTACAAAAAAACAGGGCCTTACATTTCAGGAATGGTAAACAGGTATTTTTTTTAAAACCTGTCTAAGAAATCAGATAGGAACAGGTACATTACCTTGTATTTGGCCTTCAGATTGTTCCATTTCTTCTGTGCTTGCTTGACAGTTATGGCCAGGCCTGAAGAGCTAACAAAGTCCCTGAGGGAAAAGAATGTTGGACTGTCACTTCGATAGCTAGTTATCATAAGATGTGCTTCTCTAATCCTTCCCTAGAAAACAGGGAGCAGCAAAAGCAGTCAGTACTTACTCCCATCCAGTCTTGCAGGAATTTCGCTTTCCTGTAAAAAGGCTCTCATTTTCTGCCCGCCACTCAATGAGAGCCCGTGTTTCCTCACTTGTCCCTTGATTAAAATATAAAATATAAAATATTGCATTAACCTCTTAAGCCCAAAGCCTACCTGATCTCCTGCTTTTTGCCCCCGTATCAGGGGGCGTTGGGGCTTAAGAGGTTAATATATTAACAATCCAAGCAAATAAAAGTAGGGAAGAATGACAGCAAAACAATCAGGTGCTTTATTAAAACTTACTGTTGATACAAACCTAAAAATAACTTAAGGTTTTTAAACATTATACAGGATAGTACAAGATTTGTGTGAACGACTGGCTATTAAAATTGCCAAAGTGATTTAAATCAGAGTCTTTAGAGATAGCGGAAATTTAAAAAAAAAATGCCGAACCTCTTGTGCTCGCTATTTGGCGGGCAAGGCCCCTCCGAAAACAGCATAGTTAATTTTTAATTAGGGTCTGTACTGTTAAATTGACTAAATATTCGAAGTTTAAATAACTATATTCTCGCATAAAAATGCATTGAAAATGCACTGCATATTACAACAATAGTAGTATTTAACTTACAATTATGCGTCTTCTCCTCGGCCATTTTCACAGAGGTCTTGCGAAATGCATTCTGGGATATTTAGCTGTACCAAGTCCACACAAGTCACCACAGATGCATGCTCGATAAAACGGGCGGAGCGAGAACACATCCGGGACTTTTTCGCGTTCTCGGCTTGATGCGTACTTCGAATTGGAACAGTACTTGGTCTCCGACTGATGACGTATCACGAGTACACGAGAACGCAAGTACGCACAAGTACGCATATTGAGAAAGGCCCAGTGTCTGAGACCTGAGGAAGCGATGTTTTGCTGATGATACGCTATGCTGCCTGTAAACTCCAAACTGAACTGAGGAGAATAAAGTTGCAAGAAAAAGGAGAATGGAGTCATGTCTCTCTGAGGGTGCAACATAATCTTGGTGTTTCCGCCCGGTTTGGAGTTGATACCGCAAAGAAGGACGAGCTACAGGTGACTAGCCTCGCTCACTACCCCCCTCCTGAACTCGTACAGCAGCGCCATCCCTCCGAGAAAAGGCGGTGAAGGTAAAAGTTTTTCGTCATGTCTAAAGTACAGCAGATGTCTCCTGATTGGGAGCAACTTCTTGAGGAGATAGAGGAAAAGTTACTTACACTGCTAGCACCGGATTTGAATGAGATTTGTGCTGCCCTCAGTTTAGCCGTGGATGAAAGTGAAAAAGACTTACCTCGTAAACTGAGGCGGCGTATTCTCCAGTACTTAGAGGGAGAGGATGTTACTGCACGAGAAGATGAAGGAATGTCTCTGTTGTTGGAATTAGATGACAAAATTAATGAAGTGAAGCAAAAGAGATGCGAAATTAATGCCCCGTTGTCTCAACAAGTGGTACAAGAGCACCACCCTGTGGCTGAAAATGTGATAGCACCCAGTAATTCAGACGAGCAGAGAGAAAGTGTTTCTCATCTGAATGCTATACGGGTCACCCCTGTCGCCACCCAAAGTGTCCCTTTTGTACACCCACTGTACCGACGGGATCTGAAAATAATGGGACAAATTGGAGAACCAAACCAAAAGGATAAATTAACATACACTAGCTTGGAAAGACAAATCCAGAGGGCATTGAAGAAGGGATATGATGAAGGAGACATTGTTGAAGCCATCATTCAAGCTATAACCCAGGAACAAAACTGAAAAGCTATCTTGAGAGTAGAGTAGATTTGACTTTGCAAGCTCTCAGGCAAATATTACGGACTCATTACATTGAGAAAGATGCCACAGAGTTGTATCACTCGCTCACACGTGCTGTACAGGAGCCAAAAGAAACTCCAATCCAGTTTTTGGTGCGAGCAATGGATTTGAGACAACAACTTGTTCTTGCTTCAGAGAGAGTTCAGTCTGGTTTAAAGTACAGTTCGGAGCTCATCCAAAATCAGTTTCTCCAGACAGTACTCACTGGCCTCCATGATGACACCATCCGAGCTGATGTGAAGCTATACCTGCAAAATCCTAAAATCACAGATGAGGTTCTTCTGGAAAAAATGACTGCGGCATACAGTCTGGAAATGGAAAGAAAGAATAAGCTGTCAGCTGCATCAAGAACAAAGATGATCAAAGTTGCAGCAGTAAGTGGGGAAGATCAAGAGGTGGAAAAAGAAAGCAGTATGCCCACATCAGACAGTAAGAACAAGCAAGGTGGAACCATCAAACGAGACACATTAATGGATAAAGTTGATCAAGGCAACAAGGCTATATGTGAGGCTCTGCAGAACCTCACCACTCACATTGCCAGCCTCCAGCAGACCGTTAAGCCTCAGCACATGAGAATGGCCGAACCACCTGACCGGAAATACCAATCACAGCCTAGGAGCACAAACGTTAGACAGTGCCAGCAGTGTCAATCATCCAATACAGGAAACAAATGTGACCACTGTTACAAATGTGGCAGTACGGAACACTGGGCAGCAGGTTGTCGTAGGAAAAAGTGCTCAGCTAATTCAAGTAAGATCGAAATCATACTTAACCCTGAACGGGAGAAGCACCAAACCGACCCATTCAGCCTCAAAGCACCCCTCACTGGTAAACAACAACAAATGGCGAAGCTGGTAGGCAAAAGATGCCAGGTCCGTGGCTTCTTAGGAGGTGTGGACACCACAATATTGTGGGACACCGGCTCACAAGTATCGATAGTGGGGACGAACTGGAGAAAGAAACACCTGCCTGATGCTGAAATGAAGTCGGTGGAAGAGCTGCTCGAAGAGGGAGCTTTAGAGCTCTCGGCTGCTAATGGGACCAGTATTCCATATGAAGGATGGATAGAGACTGAGTTCAGCCTGTCCAAAAATGCTGTGGCTGGGATGACCAACAGGCCCGTCCAAGTTCCAATCCTAGTCGCCAGTGGTGACATTGAATGCCCCATCATCGGCTTTAATGTGATAGAAGAATTAGCTTTGAGAAATGACACCAGCAAAGACTGTATCTCCCCAGAGCATATGCTGGACAGATTGTGCTCAGCATTCGAGGTGGGGCGCAAAACTGCAAGAGCTGTCCTGTCTGTCCTAAAGAAACAAACGCCTGACAGCCATCCCCACATAGCCCGAGTAGGAAGGCGACCTGTGACCATCCCGAAGCGTAACATGATGACAGTGCAATGTGGTTGGCTAAATAAGAGTGTGTTGAGTGGGTCACATGCAGTGTTGGAGCCGAACTGTGAGACACCATGGCCAGCAGGCCTAGTTATTAGAGAACAGCTAATTCAGCTCCCCTCAGAAGGTGATGCTAAAGTTGCAGTGACTGTGGAAAATATGACTGACCATGATATCACCCTCTGTGGTCGCACTACACTGGGGTGGCTGCACAATGTTGATGCTATCTACATGCCACAGGTAAAATGTATGGAGGCTGCTAACTGGCTGTTGGCTGACTCTCTGTGCAGCCATCAGCTACTGTCTGACTATGTGGCTAGTTACCTGCTGTTGCCAGGCTGCTGTGGACGCAGACTTGCTTGATTGGCTTGTTCTTCTGTTGAGGGATTGTACTGGTTGTGCAAAAGTCAGAGTCAGACCCTGTAAAATAAGTTGTTTCATGGCCACCTCTGCACACTAACTTGTTGGGATTGTGTCAGTACAAACTATAGAAACTATGTTCACTCAAGGCTCATTTTTAACAAAAAAAATTATTACATTCAGGTGTCATAGTATTAAGTTACATTTGATGAGAAGCAGCAAAATAATAGTAGAGATAAACTGCAGACATGAAGGCAACATTATAATAACTTTTACTACAGGATTGATGAGGACACTCTAAATTATCCTGTAGATGTTTACTAAATATCTCCATTAATTTCCCATGGTAACCCACACAGTAAACACAGTATTTTTAATAAATAATTCAGCAAATCATATTCTGAATGAGCTGCTGTGCATTTGTGTCAATAAAGTAGCTGTTGCAGTGCTGATGTTAATGTTTGATAAGCCAGAAACATTAACATAAAGAAGTCCAATCCAGACTTCAGATGTTGGAAATGTTAACATTAACTGTATCTATTGACCACAGTCTGTCTGTTGTAATTACTGCAGAGTAGAGGACATGGTTACTTCAGTTTTCAGTATATTTGTGATAATATCCATCCAATGGGCAATGACAATGACACCAGAAAACAAACAGAAGAGTGCTGGGGCAGAGAGATTGGACTTGAGCCACCTAAAGTAGCAGCAGCATCCACAGCAACTAGAGCAGCACCTGGCTGAATCACTGGAAGCTGCAGCTTCACTCTGTCAGGCAACTTAGTTTCTCTTCTGTGAAGTGAAATCACAATTTGGCTAAGGATAACTTGCATACTCAGAGTAGTCTTTTGGTTTTAAGGCAAGTACACACTCAAAGTCTGCCAGTAGTCAGTGATATGAAGCGAGCAGATGAAGATGCTGTGGATCTGGATTCCAACAACAGTTTGCATATGAAATGTGCTTGAAAAAGAAGGGCCTGGTCAATGCTGAGGCAGATGATGCTAAAAATCATTTGGCAGTCATTTTTTCCTTGATGTGTCACAGAGCCATCGTCTGGTCAAAACAAACCTAATCACATTTTAATCAGACTCAGCTTTGCTTTATTTTCAGCAAATGGAAATGTTTTCAAATACTATTAAGATGTGAAAATGTTAACTATTATACATTATTAGTGTCAGAATTTAGCTTAAATAATTATCTGCTGGCATGCAGAAGGTTGGTGTAACAGAAAAGGATGCAAGACACAGGGTGAGATGGAGGCAGATGATCCACTGTGGCGACCCCTAAATGTAGAAGCTGAAGGAAGAAAAATAGCTGAAAGCATAAAAAGAACTGGCAATTTACAACAATGGTAAAATGTTATTGTAAAAGTGTGTGTGCGTGCATCTTTGTGGCAGCATTGGATGTTTCTAATGCTGCAGGCTGTGTTGATGCTTTGTTCAGAGGCGAATGCACAGGCATACACAGTCCCCAAGGTCTGCCACTCTGTCCTGTACTAATCACTGATGTCTATTCACCCTCTTTGTTGGCTGTAGTTCCCTTTCTGTCCTTCTTCCTAGCTCTTCCTTCTCTGTTCTCCTAAGTTTTCTTTCTAGTTTCCATCCCTTTGTTCTTCTGTCTGGTTCTCCTCCACATTCTCTGGCATATAAAAGCTTCACCTTGTTGTAATTGCCTCCTCTGTTTTCTCTGTTTGGGGGGGGGGGGTTGGCCTCACATATGGACCTTCTTTCAAACAGCCTCTAAAATAAGAGTACACCAGAGCTTGTATCTGTTTCTTCTTCATACTATGCTACATATACATTATACTATAATAAGAATATAAGATTTACTAGATCTTAAGATATAATAAAATCTCTTACATTTTAAAAATAAATGTCCTTCATAACTGCAGGTTAGATAAGTTGATTGCATTACTATTCGTTAGTTGTTTTCTTAAATACACTCAAAAAACAATCAGAATTAGTTTGTCCCCCCCCCCCCCCTGTAAAGCTTTATTAGATGAAATATATCTTGCCTCCTTCCTCCGATTAGTTGGTCATTTTTAATGCAAAGCCAAGCACGAGAATTTGACATTTACAGCTGTTGTATAAAGCAGAAATACGTAGTTTCTAATTAAAGCAGTAATTGGCGACATAATGTCACACATTCTGAATTTGACTGGGATCACTGGAATATCAAATACCGCAATAAAACAGGGGGTGTTAAATTGTTTCAGGGTGAATCTTCTTCACTTTTTCACTTCACAAGACCATCATACTTCATCTCTCTATCTTGTACATCTCTGATAAATTATGAAAAATATAACATTAGGAAGGTATCAAGGTGAAGATCACCATGTGCACAGATGTGTTTTTGTCTCTAACACCATCTGTGGCTGTGTGAAAATACTGTGTTGACATTATTCAGCAGGTCAATGTTTGCCTAATATCCCAGTGGATTTCACATAGTGAAGGCTAGATGTTAAGTGGAAATATGCTTCACTACACTTCAAAGATTAAGTGTGAGCAACATAGAGACACAGGGACAGCCCATCCTCCTACAATGTAAGAAGGTCAGATCCTTTCAACAAACTTTCCAGAGCTGATAGTGAGAACTGATTTATATTTAGGAAGTAAATCAGCCACCTAGAGAGGCTTAAATTAGATTTCAGTAACTCGCTTTGGTAATAAAACAAACTCTACAAGACAATAAACGAGACAATAAACAACATGGAGTGGCCAGTGAGATAACATCCACAAATCATGTAGCAGCAGTGGGCAACACAGGTCAACAAGTATTTGTTTAACAAGTGCTTGGAACACCAGGATAAAATACTTAGTTTGTTTTGTTTTCTTGTAGCCCAAAGGCACAGAGGTTGATACAAGAAGTCATACAGCGTTCAATATTTCCTATCTTGATTTAACTAGAGCTCAGGTTATTACTTGCACCTCTCAGTGTGTTTGTGTTTCATTATCTATTAAAGTAACCTTTTTGTAGGACCTGATGTTGGAGGAGACATATCTGCCTCCTCTTTAGATCTAACCAACCCTCCATTGCCCACCTTCCTACCCCCCTAGTGGTATATGTTTTTGCCATATCTCACAGGTGTTTGTTTTGTTTGTTTTATCTATCGTTCCAGTTTTATTTATCACTTTGTCTATCAATTGTTCTTAATAATGCCACATTGTTTTTTCTGCTTCATTTTTGGGGTCCCTAGAGATGGCCAGAAAGTCTGTGTACATGAAAATATGTGGCTAGAATAAGGACTAGAAGTGAGTGTAAAGATTTAGGAATATAGTAAATGGATTAATCCAGTTAATCTTGCACACACAAATGAACTTTATAATCCAACGCCCATCTCTATGGCTTTATGAAGTGGAGTTAGGGGAGACTGGTCTGTGCTGAGCTGCAGCAGCTAATATTCAGTTTCTGAAATCTATCTGCTTGTTAATTCTCATGGCAGCTATGAAACTCCTCCAGAGCCAAAGTGG
Organism: Neolamprologus multifasciatus; assembly: GCF_963576455.1. Lineage (NCBI taxonomy): Eukaryota > Metazoa > Chordata > Actinopteri > Cichliformes > Cichlidae > Neolamprologus > Neolamprologus multifasciatus. The sequence goes on along the minus strand of NC_140445.1, from coordinate 30,171,766 downwards.
GGCTATTGATCGTATCTGTTTCTCTTGTCAATTTAAAATAAAAAAACCCAACAGATAACACAAACAGCTTCTTAGTCAGCTCTCATACAGATAAATTATCTATGTGTGTGGGAGGGAAAGGCAAAGGCAAGTATAAGGAAAAGGAGGATAAAAGGGATGAAGGTGATGATCAATGAAAATGAAAGAAAGAAAGTGAAAAGTCTAAAGTTAGGGAAGAAAAAGCAAAATTAACTGGAAAGAGAACAAATGAGACTTGTGATTTTATAAACACCACCCACAATTAACCTTTAATAATAAGGTATAGTATATTGTTGACATCCATCCATTTTGTTTCACTTATCAAATTCAGGGTCCAGTGGGGTACTAGAGCCTATCCCAGCTGCCAGTGGGCGAGAGGCACTCCTAGATCCTTGACGCAACTGTTATTGTGATTATTTGTGCTATATAAATTAAACTTAACTGAACTGAACAGGCCACCAGTCTATTACAAAGCTAAACACTGTGGAAGGAAGCTGGAGCACCCAGAGAGAACCATGCAGATGCGACGTGAACATGCAAACTCCAGACAGAAGTGCTCAAGAGTGGACTCTGGACTTTCTTCTATGAGGCAACAGTGCTAATGTTACCCCATAATTGTGGTCATATATAAAAAAAAAAAATCAATAAATAAATAAGTAAAGATAAAAATTAAAAACGTTATGGACACACCTTTAGATTCAGCTTAAAAGTAATTAATGGTGTTTTTCCAGTAGTTTAGTATTGTGAATGCAACCAAAAGCTGAATCATCTCAGTTTGTAGCATAAAATGCAAAGTAACTGGGTGGCAGGTAGCTCACCAAATGCCAAAAAAGCTAATGCAGAGCCTGGAATTGGAATCTTCTCCAAGGCCTCTTGTTGTATCTTCTTCTTCCCTGTTTTCCTATCTTCTCTCCACTGTCCAATAAAGCTAAAAAAATAAAGTGCAAGTGCACTCACTGGTTACTTTATTAGGTCCATTGTTCAAGTGCTTGTTAATTCATATATATAATCGCCAAATGGCCATATTTAGGCATATAGACAGGGAAAGCTAAAGTTTAAAACCAAACAAGAAAGGTGATGTTAACCCACTAAACACTGGATGTCGGATAAAACGTGCAGATCAGATCGTTGGGGTCCGCTGGTCCACGACCCAATTCTGTATATCTATACAATGTCTATACAATTTGGACTGCCCCAAAATTACTTTGTGCAATGGAAAGATCCTTTGAATGTGGGCATGGTTGTTAAGGTGGTTTGTCTGAGTACTTCAGACACTGTTGATCATTTGGGATTTTCCTACACAGTCAGTCAGAGTCAGTTTTCTGGGAAAATAACACCTTTTTGAGGTCAGAGGAGAATGGACAGGAAGGCTACAGCAACTTAAATAACCTCTTGTTACAAGCAGAATGTGGAAGAGCATCTCTGAGTGCACAACATATCAAACCTTTAAGCAGATGGGCTGCAGTCTGTGAAAGGTTCTCAGTCATCCAGGTAGTCTAAGGCAGCGGTCTACCAACCCCCGGGCCACGGACCGGTACCAGGTGTGAAATGTATGGTTTTCAGGGTTTTATTGGTTTTTTAGCGTTATTTTGTTATCGTTTTTATCGTTAACTCGGTTTTCCTCTGTCTTTTCACGTGTGTTATGAATAAATCTTTTTTTTTTCTGTACCGGTACTAGTTTTATTTTTATTTATTATTTATTTATTTTTATTTTTATTTTCATCTGAGAAGCTTCTTCAGTTCTAGGGTCAAATGGTGGAGTGCCCCCCCCCCCCCCCCCCCCCAAGAGGGCCATGGACCCCCTAATGATCCTCTACCTAATCAGACGAGCCAAGGTGTTAAAATGGGTGTAGGTCACAATCAGCCAAGGCCCCACCCTATCATGTGATTTCTGAGGGTTGGGGCTACAGCAGCAGAAGACCACACTGGGTATCATCCAGAGTTATAACAACATTTTTCCATTCAAAAAGTCTCAGATCTAATCTGAGATAAGCAGCTGTGATCTCCCTGACTCTCCACTCATAGCCGCATATATTGGCAATTTATTTCAGATGAGTATTACCCAGAATTTTTGTTTATAATCTTAGTCTGTCATGTGGTTTACCAACATTGTTTTAAAATCTCTTACTGCCCCCTGTTGTTCATTAACAGTTCATCTATATAAAGAGTAGACAATTAGATGTAAAAACTAGAGATGGACCGAAATGATATTACGTATCGGTATCGGTCCGATACTGACCTAAATTACTGGAACGGATATCGGATAAGAAATAAAAAGTGTAATCCGATCCATTAAATATCACAAAAGCGCCTCACAAACTAGTGACACAGCGTAACCCAGCTCATGACCTTAGCACATAGGAGCAGTGTGCCTCTCGTGATAGAGCAGCTGTGTCGTGCAAGACCTGTCGGTGGTCTGGTTGAGCATTTGGAGCCTCACTTCCAAACCAGCATTTTATCTCGGAGAAAGCTATCCCAGAGAAGTAAAGCAAGTGTGTAAGTTCATCTCTGAATGCTCGTAAAGCATTTCATGTTAAGCTTAACAACCGATATATGGAGCGACTGCTTCTTCTCTCTCCCTTCCTCTCCTGTTGCTACTTCAATCATAAAACTGATCAACAATCAGCTGATTGGCTTCTCTGTCACAACTCCGTCTCTCTTGTTTGTTTATTTTATTTATTTATGTACTTTTGTACACTGATTCTGCTGCATCTTTTCAAAGCAGTGTTTTCATTGTCACACTAAAAACTCCCTGTATGCTCACTCTTTGTTCATTTTCATTATGGCAGCTCTGCATGGCTCCGGGACCCAACTGTGAAAGTTTTCAGCTCTGTCCGAATTCTTTTGCTGGTCTGATCTATATATTTATTTCATTTAGTTAATCGTTTATTTATTTATTCATTTCTGTATGTTTAAGACCTCTAAGGCAGAGATAAGTCACTGTATGTTTGAAAAACTTTGACAGAGCAGAATTAGCTAGAATTATTAATTCAGAATTATTAATTCAGAATTATTATTAAGAAACTTAAATGAGATGGACACACAACAGTCTTTCTGTTGTGATCTTTCCCATGTTTCTTTTCATCATATTTATTCAAATAGCATTTTTTTAACACTGCAAATCTTAGGCAATAAAAAAACAAGAACTGCATGGGTTTAGGAACCGTGAAAGTTCTCAGCTTTGTTGTTGACCTGATTTAAAATTAAGCTCTAAGGAACAATAAATAAATAAATAAAGGTGAAAACACAATGAAAAGTGTAATTATAAGAAATTCCTTTTCAGTTAACAGACATATCCCTTATGTCTTGACTTTCCTTTATCTAAAACAAAAGCTTCTCGGTAGTGCAGTAAGGGCGACCTTTTAATACATAAGTAATACAAAAATATGCACAACAAAAGACTCAACAAAGTGATGAAAGGCATGAAAAAGAGGATCCATATTTATCCAAGGTGCCCAAGTTTGACCACTTTCCCAGCTTTGTCAAAACTGCTAAAACCAAAGTCCATTTTGTCTTTGAGAGATTTATCTTTTATTCTTGTAGTTTATGGGCACAAAAGACTACCACGTTTTATCATTTGTCTCCTCCGGCACTGCAGGAGCTTTAAAAAAGGATAACTAACAAGTGTCACTGGTGTTAATTCTCAAAATTAATTTGCATGGTCAGTCAGAAACACCACAAGCTGCTGCTGCTGCCACAAGCTGTGGGACTAAAAAGCTGTGCAAAGGCATCAACAAATAATTTCCACATGACTTAAGTTCAACACATACAATTACCAGTAAATCAAAAAACAGTGTAGACCCCCTCCCCTCCCCCCAGTGGTGATACATACTGTAATACTATCATTTTGGTTTAATAACCTTTACATTGTACTCCTTGATCTCCACAACCCAGCTGAGACCATGTTAGCAACAAACATCCCACAGCAACGTAGAAACTACTTGCAGAAACATGACTCCAAATGAATCCCAGTGTTTGCTGGTCATGCAGGAAACTGTTTGTTATAATGAAAGCACATTTATAAGGCAATAATATGTCAGAGCTGTGCTGAGCTAAGTGCAAAGGAAAACAGCTGATGTGGTCAGGCACAGATGAGTGGGAGGGTGACATGTCAGAGCCCCATAAAAGAAAAAAAAGGGACTCAGACTATAAAATGGAACAAATTGCAGGAACATCCTGCAATATAACAAAATCAAATTCAATAGCCAATAAAAATGAACAACCTTATGTAACAATAAATGAAATTGTGATATTTTTTTAGGCTGCAGCCTGTGGGAAGTGAATTTTTTGTTTTATTTTTTTTTTTCAAAATCTAATTAAGTAACTCTGCGGTGTCCTCAGAAACTGTTGCCACAACCTCCTCCTCATCCTTCTTAGTTTTTTTTTGTGTGTGTGTGCTCTCCTCCTTACCTTTCTATCCCCCTGCATCCCCTTCTTCTGTTTCATCTGAGGATCTACAGCACCCAGTGAGGTGACAGATTAGCAGGTGAGAGACCTGCTCACGCTGCCCTCTAATTGGAGTCTGCTGAGCTGTTAGCGATGCCTGGATTTATTTCACTCTTTCTGGTCAGCCAGCAGATGAGTGGGGAGTGGGTTCCAAATTCTTCAATAAAATCTTTTGAAATAAACTCTTTTGCCAACCTGAATTTGCATCCTAAATTGACTGGTGCTTTAGCCAAAGGAAAGCGGATCACATTAGAATGCCAAATATGATAGCTGGATCTGTTCACGAGCTCTTTCTGTTGGACTATCAACCTGTGACCAGTTGCACACACATTTTTTATTTCCATGAGATGAATTTTGTTGATTTGGTGACCCCTTTAGTGCTAACGGCTTGACATTTTTGTAATTTTCCAAAAAATCTGGTAAAGACATGCACCCGATTGACTGCAAGCATCACAAACTTAACATGCATGTGACAAATAAAGAACCTCAAACCTTGAACATTAAACCAAATCAACACAGTTCTGTGTAAACTATGAATGCCGTTTCACTGTATTCTACTGGGAAGTCATGCACATCTTCCTGATATCACATCCAGTCTTTTAATCAATAATTATTTTGCCAACTGCTTAATTTTTTAAAAACACACAAAAATGTTGATACAACAGGGCCATGCAAATTACAGCCTAGTAACCAGATTTCGTTTGGCATCAATAGCTAGCACTGGGAGAACAATTCTCTACCAGAACGCCTGCAAAAGACAAGCGACAACAATTTGGCACAGAAGCCAACCTATCCTCTTTCCTCTGCCAGTAAGGAGATTCACAAGGGTAAGACACAAACACAGACTCCTCTTTGTGTGTGGAGATAGAAAATATATATTGTCAACAAACACACACACACACACACACACACACACACACACACTCAGAGAGTCTCAAAGGAGTGATGAAAGAGATGAGAAGGGGATCCATGGTGAGCCTGGAGGACTGGATAAATATTGACCTGAATGAATGAGGTCTGTCACAGTACATAAAAAGGGTTATACACTCACACACAAGCTCACCAGCAACCATGACTCCAAAGAACCTCTCTGTTTATAAACTACACCTACATCTCTACTGCTCAACCATAAAATTTAAGAAAACCTGATATCGACATTAATATTTATAGAAAAACAGAAGCAGAGGTTGAGTGGAAGCAGTACAAATAATGAAAGTGATGTGTGTCTGTAGCTGATATTGCTTATTTGACATTGCGTGTGCAAATATAGCCAATGTTTTTGTGCATGCCTGAAATCCACTTCTATGCTTGACTGAGGGGAAGTAGCTGCTCCATTGATGGAAAGAAAAGCTGATGGAAAGATGATTTTATTTTATCTAATTGACACTGACATTGCTGGATTCATGTTTGATGTTTCCTCTTAAATGCAACAGCATATTCCAGATGCCAGCCTACAGACAAAAATGCTGCACAGTGTGTGGAAAAGGAGATAAGTAACTCATTAACATAACATTAACAGGTTATGATGTCCTTAAAGGTACCACTGGTAATGTGTGATGATATTTGCTTTTGCTTAACTCAGCCATGATGAAAACGGTTGCACATCATCAGTTTTTCTTAGCAGCAAGTGACAGGAAGTCACTTGTTGACTGCTGACAAGTGGGGGAAGGAAGGAAAACTGTTTTGAAGCAAGTTTATTTACTGCTGTGTTGATGCTTTAAAGTGTATGTTTGTGCTTCTGTAGCCAAATTTGGATTCCAGCAGGCTTTGAGAACTCTTGGCTAATGTTCCCCTATGGGTTTAGTACAACGTGTGCTCACCTAGGTACATGCTACATTCTAATTAAAGTAAATGAGTTTGAGGAGCTTAAAAAACAAAGGAAAACAGTGATCCACCATGTGTTGCAGTTTGCTGTGCTTCTGCAGGTTTTAAATGTTTGTGCAACTTGTTAAGCAAGTATGACCCCTTTTGTCTTGCTTTGAAAGATTCATTCTGTCAAACCATATTTTGCTTGGATTTTCATGCTGTTACAGTTTCATACTGTTGGATTTTCATAGTTGCTGTCGAGGAATACAACATGATTGCATGCTAAGTTTTAGTGAAACTGATACATTTGCTAAAGTGACTTTAAACAGATAAAGAATAGTTTTATCTATGATGCTAAAAATCTTAATTAAAATATACTGATTTTCCACCGCACTAGTTTAATATCTAATCAGTTCTAAGCACCAGATAACACCTAAAAAGATTTACATTTACTAGGGAAAAACAATTATTTTAACTCCTATGAGTACCAGCAATGCTTTCTGACACTGTTGGGTTCATCCTCTTGTGGATTTGCAGGCACAGACAAACTCCGCTTGCTTACTGCATAATGAAGGGGGAACGCTGCATGATCATGAAACAACACTTTCCCCAGAACACAGCATGTGGCAATTGGTGTGGTTTTCTGCTAATTATCAGCTATTTGGCTCTGTTTTAAGGCAACGCTGATTATCCCAATAAAAAGAAACGTGTTTAGGAAGTAAAGATGAGCAAGTCCCGTTGTGACACTGCAGTAATTTTTTAAGAAGGTGAATAATGAATGTCTGCAATGAGAATTATCGTGTGCAGCACTATGGTATGAATACAAATACCCTGCTCTAATGTTCTGTAGCTACACACTGTGCCATTCGTTCTTCCACAACTGAAAAACCTACAGCCCCCATTTTCAATCAATCATTAATAATAAAATGGGATCAAAGAAGGACTTTAGCAAAGTCATACTCACTGTTGATAAATTCTCTAAGGAGAATGGCAATGTTCACTACTGTAAAGGTTTTGGCTACATCAAAAAGAAAAAGAGACTGGGAAGGTTATGGTTTTTAACTAAAGCCTTGTCAAAGTCTCAGCCTAAACCAAATCACCCCCCTTACTTTTTAAACAACAGTACCATCTACTGTTATCATAGTGAGAGCACACTTCATTTAACATGTGAAGAGTACAGTACTTACTGTTGTGTTTCATTCAGTAGCAGGTAGAACATTTTATTTCACGAGTCCTCTAATAGCTCAATGGAAATTTGTCCCACATCACACTGACACATCACACAGATTTAGTATCAGAAAAAAGGATAACTTTTCAGTGTTGAATGTTAAGACGTTATGATTTAAAAAAAATAATAATAATAAAAAATAAGAGTAGCACAGTCTTAGACCTAGCCCAGTTTTTCAATACTACTAACAAAACACTGTGTTTTTGTTGAGGAAATGCCTTTGTGGCTGAACACTTTCCAATATAATCAAACAAATGTTTGTAAGTATTTAACAGAAGGGATGTGAGGAAGGGGAGAATACTGTTTGCTATTTATCTTCTTTGAAGTATAAAGGAGAGGTTTCACACACATTTTATTTAAAGTCCTTTATACAGTCAGAAATCCAGTACCAAATTTTGTACATGTGTACTGAAAATAGAAAATATTCATATCCCTTTGATCGGTGCATGTAGAAAAAGCTTTTGGCCCTGTGTCGGAAATGGCACTTAAACATGTAACTCTGAGACGGGGTTTTTGTCTCTTGCAAATGCGTTTTGTTTTTTTAAAATAACAAATCTTTTAAATACACCTCTTCCAACCTTCACACAGTTTGTTACAATTCAGTGCCTTTCTTGCTCTGGTTTTCATGGATCTATCTGGTTTTATAGTGCTCTTCTGGCAGGTTTCTTAGCTTCTCGGCAGCCTAAGGCAACAAACACAAAGTTATTATGCAGTTTGACATAGTTTTTATGCAATTTAATGGACTTCTATGCATTTTCAAAGCAACAGCATGAATCAGTGGAATCCTGTACTCGTGTTTTTTCTTTTTTTGATTTAAAGACATTAGCTTTTTATCTCCAAAATTAATATTTGTAAACATTTGTAAATCAAAAATTAAGGTATCAGTCCCATATTAACAGTCACAACTTTGACTTTTAATTGAATATTATTCAGTTTATGATGCTGAGCTTCTCCTTGCAGTAGTTACTCACTATAGGAAGCTTTGAGTAAAAAATAGTTACTATGACATTTGACTATAGTCTGGATAGGCTCAATGGAGATGAGAAAAATCAAAAGTTCATGTTCTCTGCTCGGTATAAATGCATGTGCATAAATGTATTACCTGTTCAGGGGTGAGATCTCTTTGCTCCTGGGCGAGCATCTCATAACCCACCATAAACTTCTTAACTGTTGCTGAACGCAGCAGAGGTGGGTAGTAGTGAGCATGAAGCTGCCAGTGGGAGTTATCTTCTTTTAAATATTGGCCAGTAGGTGCTCCTGGAAAAAGAGAAGACAGAAGAGAATCTTGAGTTGGATTGTGTGAAATGAATGGACCCCGCGCAGCCTCAGGTGGGAGCTCAGCTTTTCAGCTGCTTCTCCACTCCAGACTCAGCTCCCCTCTCGAGCCCTGCGTCACTGAAATAGGGAGAAACTGATTACTGAGTGGCAGCACTGACCCTCGAGCCCACTGCACCACCCCTCCACAGCAGCGGAGCCAGAGACCACACCCCTGGTACAGATTGAGACTACAGATTATTCAGAAAGATTAAGGTTGCCAATGTTCAACTTTTTCCACAACCCTAGAGACCTGAGACTTTCTATATATGCATACTGATGCGTTCATATTGATAGGTCCACAGATCCTGAAGAACCTTGTGTAGGATCAATCTGAAGAATAAGAATGAAAGCCATAAATGGGAGCTGAGTTTTCAGTGACAATATATGTTAAACTGTTGGTCTGTTGTGGTGAAATTGTTTATGCTTGTTTCTGTGAGAGCCAGTCTGGTCTAGCAGTGACATGGAAAATCAAGAAGGCAAATCAAAGGACAAAAAGGATGCCTATGCTAAGCAGCCATGAAAAATATATCTGACATATCACATCAAGGGCTTGGTGGAAGAGTCATGAATGCCTGCTCCTTCATATTTTCATGTTAAGACACCATGTTTCAAGTCTAAGAACTGTAATTTTCGAAGGACAGTATGACACTGCATGTTAAAATATACTTACTGGCCTCTTTGTCATGTACAACTTGTTAGTAGGGGTTGGACCCCCTCCCTTCGGAACTGCCTCTGTGGCACTGATTCCACAAGATCCTCAAATATTTTGGTCCGTGATGTGAATGTCTGAGTCCAGCACGTATCAAAAGTACTGCATTGGTTTCAGATTTGGTGACTGTGGAGGCCATGTGAGTACACTGAACTCATTGTTGTTGTCATAAAAAAACAGTAACGATGAGCTTTGTGACATGATGTGTTATTGAAAGCAGTCCATCAACACCAACAGCCTGAACAATTGATACAAGATGGGTGGATCTATGCTTTCATGTTGTTCATACCAAATTCCTAACACCCTAATATACAAATGCTGCAGCAAAAATCGAGACTCATTTGACCAGTGACCATTTTTCCAATCTCCCACCATCAAATTTAATGAGCCTGTGCAAAATGTAGCATTAGTGTCCTATTCTTAGCCAACAGGATGAGCAGCCAGTTTGGTCATTTCATTTGGCGTTTTTGTTTAGATATTTTCTCTTTTTCATACCATTCTCTGTAACCTCTAGAGATGGTTATATGTCTGTGAAGGTTCTCAGTCATCCAGGTCATCGTAGTCAAAGGAGCTTGCAAAGAAAAGCGTCTGGACTTCTTTAAGTTACTGAAGACGTTTCACCTCTCATCCGAGAGGCTTCTTCAGTTCTAAGGTCAAATGGTGGAGAGCCCAGATATAAACCTGGTGGGAGTGTCCCCCCACAGAGGGACAAAAGGACCCCCTGATGATCCTCTAATCGCCTGAGCCAAGGTGTGGAACTGGGTGTGGGTCCCAATCAGCCAGAGTTTCGGGTGAGTTCATTGTGAAACCTGGCCCCACCTTATCATGCGAATTCCTGAGGTCAGATGGCCCAGGGTGTGAGTGGGCGTTAAGGCGTCTGGGAAGGGATCTCAAAACTGGATTATAGATGGCAGAGAGTTGGTGTCGTAAACCACCGCCTCTGTTCAAAGATGGTCGCTCACAGTGGACATAGATGGCTTCTTTCACTCCTCTTTCAAACCATCTGTCCTCTCTGTCCAAAATGTGAACATTGGCATCCTCGAAAGAGTGTCCTTTATCCTTAAGATGCAGATGGACAGCTGAATCTTGTCCTGTGGAGGTGGCTCTTCTGTGTTGTGCCATGCGCTTGTGAAGTGGCTGTTTGGTCTCTCCAATGTAGAGGTCTGGGCATTCCTCGCTGCACTGTACGCATACACCACATTGTTAAGTCTGTGTTTTGGCGTTTTGTCTTTCGGGTGAACCAGTTTTTGTCTGAGTGTGTTGCTGGGTCTGAAGTACACCGGGATGTCATGCTTGGAGAAAACCCTCCTGAGTTTCTCTGATACACCGGCTACATAGGGGATGACAATGTTGTTGCGTCTGTCCTTCTTATCCTCCCTCGCTGGTGTCTGATCTTCTTTTCTGTGCCTCTTTGCTGACTTTAAGAACGCCCATTTAGGATAGCCGCACGTTTTGAGTGCTTCCTTTACATGTGTGTGTTCCTTCTTTTTCCCTTCAGGCTTAGAGGGAACATGTTCTGCCCTAGGTGTAGGGTCCTAATTACTCCAAGTTTGTGTTCCAGAGGGTGATGGGAGTCAAACAGGAGGTACTGGTCCGTGTGTGTGGGCTTCCGGTAAACTTCGATGTTGAGGTTGCCATTCTCTTCAATGTGCACAGCGCAGTCCAGGAAAGGCAAACAGTCGTCCTTTGTGTCTTCCCTGGTGAACTTGATGTTTTTATCCACAGCGTTAATGTGCGCAGTGAAGGATTCCACTTCTTGTGTCTTGATTTTGACCCAGGTGTCATTTACATATCTGTACCGGTGGCTGGGTACTCTTACTTTGAAAGAGCCTCCTTTCCACTTCCTCCATGTAAAGGTTGGCTACAATAGGTGACACGGGGAGCCCATGGCACAGCCATGTTTTTGTCTGTAAAAGCCTTCGTTGTATTTAAAATATGTAGTGGTGAGGCAGAGGTCTAACAGTGTGCAAATCTGATCGGGTGTGAAGTTGGTCCTGTCCTCCAAGGAGTTGTCTTCTTGTAGTCGTTTCTGACAGTCTCCACTGCCTCCGTGGTGGGTATGCACGTGAAGAGAGAGACTACATCAAAGGACACCATGGTTTCATCTGGATCCAGGGTAAGTTTCTGGACCTTGTCAGTGAAGTCGGTGGAGTTCTTGATGTAGTGTGGGGTGTTCCCCACGAGAGGAGCAAGGATGGTAGCAAGGTGTTTTGCAATGTTATAAGTGGCTGAGTTTATGCTACTGACTATGGGTCTGAGTGGGACAGCTTCCTTGTGGATTTTTGGAAGTCCGTAAATGCAGGGTATGGCATCCCCTGGGTAAAGGCGGTGATAAGTAAGGCGGTCAATGATTTTGTCCTTTTCCAAGTCTTGAAGGCAAGCTATAACTTTCTTTTTGTAGCTGCTTGTGGGGTCTCGCTTTAAGGCTTCGTAGGTATTGTTGTCACTGAGGAGAGTAGTGATCTTTGTATGGTAATCTGTAGTGTTTAGGACCACAGTGCATCTTCCCTTATCCGCTGGTAAAACACCATTTGACCTTAGAACTGAAGAAGCCTCTCGGATGAGAGGTGAAACGTCTTCAAGTAACTTAAAGAAGTCCAGACGCTTTTCTTTGCAAGCTCCTTTGACTCTAGAGATGGTTGTGTGGAAAAATCCCAGGAGATCATGAGTTTCTGAAACATTCCACCAGTGGATCATGTGTACCTAGCAAAGTATCTTATTATTAATTTCCTCAGTGTGCCTGTGAAACTACGAAACAAATAAATACACAAGCACACTCACACATTGACGAGAGCAGAATCAAGAACACTAAAAGGTAAAAATATGCACAGCCAGCTCACAACAAGCTTAACAATCAGTTAACTAACATGGTAAATTAAAGAATAACCCATGATGTAGTGTAACAGAAACAAAAACTTCCCTCCAACTTGGGCTTTTGTGAGGACATGCTTTCTGATTTAAAGAAAAAAGTGTGCAAATGTGCCTCCTGTTGCTGTTCAGCTGGCTTGAGATCTGGTGACTCACAAAAGCAATAGCCTTTAATTACCATAACTTTCATCATCATTCAATCATTTGCACTCATCATGTTTGTCTGCCATTTAATTCTGCCCTTTGCCTTTAATTTGCTACCATCTGCATATGTAAATTCATAAAACTTGCAGAAAATTCCAAAAAACATTTTGTTATTACATTGAGTCTCTAAATCCCCCAAGTGCCAAGACCAACAATACATACTCACTGATTATGAGTAAAGCATTTAAATAATTTTTTGTATCTTACTGCAAGCTAATTAAGTGATCAGGGAAGAAAAAAATGCAGTGGCACATATCTTTGCAAAAGAAGTATGAAATATCCCTTGGGACATTGTATTCGCAAGGAAAGCTTCTCCTTTTGAGTGAGTTTCCTGACAACGGGGTCTGATCAGACACAGATACAGATGACAGGAGGGCAACATAAAGAAAACTAATGGATGGGGGAGAAAAAAAAGGAGGAACAAAGAAAAGCCTGAAGCAGTCAGATAAAGAATGAATAGAGACAGATGTTCCTATTAGAAGACAATTACCTAGTTTTAAATCGTCTTGGGTGTGTTTGCTCTGCTGGCATGCGTTTCAGTATATTACTGGGTGCATTATTTCACAGTTAACAAAGTTACAGATATTCCTGGAAATCAGAACAGTTAGCGGTGTAATTTTCAAAGACAAGCAATAACACTATATATCTGACAGATGTTTTACGACTACCATACATCACTGTTACCCTGCATACTGTGTCTGCCTCAATCTGTGTTCAAGTCCTTTACTCAGCCTGGTAATATTGTCTGTGATGCGCTGCACATCTCTCTGCAAGCCTCCTGAAGGAACAGAAAGGTAGTTCAATATAATGTATTATTTCCCAGGTGAATCAAACAGAATCCACCCAGTCCTCCATCTTTCTGTGTCACCACTCTGACACTAATAAGCCCAGCACTAAATAATAAGAGCTGGCTTCTGCCAATTTAACTAAAATAAAGAAACAGCTAGAAACTGATATGTAAGCTATGTGTTGCATATAGAGAGTCAGAGGTCAGTGTGTTTAAAGTAGGGCTGCTCAATTAATCGAATTTTATCACGATTACAATCTGGGCTTTCAACGATCATTAAAAATGACTGAGTCGATTATTAGCCCCTCCCTCGTGCTTTACTCTCGCGCTGCTCCGTGTGGCAAATCGAGCGAGAAAACATGGACGACGCGACAGCTCCCCAAAAATGAACCAAAATGTCTCTATCGCCCCCTGGTGTCTGGCTGCAGTATATCATAAACCCCGCCTCCTCCATGTTAGAGGATGGGACTGGGGTCAGACTAATTAATTTAATTTAAATTAATTCTCCTTAGATTATTTTTTTCCAAAGATTCTTTCTTTTGTTTTCAATAGTAAATAGTAAATCAATAGTTCTCATCACACTCTCCTTTCCCATAAGTTTGATTCTAATTCCTGCCGCGGTGATGTTAAATTGGGGTGAAACGTCATCATAAGAGCTTTGACTGACAGCTGCAGTCACAGAGAAACTTGCGTATCTCTGTTCGCGAATAGCAGATAGAGCGTAGGCTCTAACGGTGTGTTCACACCGAACGCGATGGACGCGAATAGAGCGTCAGGTTTACATGTAAAGTCAATGGAAAAGCGCGATGACGCGCGATTGCGGGTCCCGCGAAAATTCGGAAGCAGATTTGCGTCGCGAAAACGCCAAAACTCGTGAAACGCGCGTCAGTGTAGCGCGTCTGGCGCGTTTGACTCGCGAATAAAACCACGCGCGTGAGTTTTTGTGTTGCATTTTGTGCATACGCGCGTTTCGCGTCTACCGCTCGAGTTGGAAAAATCTGAACTCCAGCGTCAAATCGCGCCGCGACAACCAATCAGGAGCCTGGTGACGTGGCTCTGACCTAGGTCAAAGGGCAGATCCAGCCAAAGCCCTTCATTCTTCATTCAGTATGGAGGAAAAGCTAATCAGTGCCGTGGCTAATCACCCGGAGCTGTACGATGCTAGCTACTACTTTTACCGAGACAGGAATAAAAAGGACCTAGCTTGGAGACACATAAGTGAGGAGATCGGGCAACCTGGTAAGTTCATTCCTTCTTTTTAATTTTCAGACTGACCCGATGAACCCGCGCAAAAGCTAGCAAGCCCGCCTACTGTCCCGCTATTTTCCCACTGATGTACAAATACCTTTCCGCTAACAAGATAATGCGTTTATTCAGAGGACATCTGCAGGAGAAAGTGGAAGAGCCTCAGGGACACATATAATGAGGAGAAGAAGGCAGAGAAGGAGAAGAGGAGTGGGTCTGCAGCAGGATCGGGGAGAAGATGGAAGTTCTTCGCGGTCATGGGGTTTCTGGACCCCTTCCTCACCCCGCGGGAGACAAGCGGCAATATGGTGCGGACCGTGGAGAACTTCTCCCCCGAGGACCAGGGACAGCCCGAAGAGGCAGCAGGGGAGTGTCAGTCAGAAGGTATGTTTACATTGAGTTAATGTAGGCAGTTAATTTATGCGTGTTGTCATACAGGAACATATTTTGTTTATTAATAAACAGTATACAGTAGTCCCGCTGTTCATCCGTCACTGCCTCGCCTTTTCGCTGATTTTTTTTATTGCACCGTACAGCTTTCAACAATGCGCATTGCATTCTGCAGCCCAAATGACAAATCTCCTCCATGTCGTGTCTCCTGCGCTTGCCAAACTTATCATGTTTGGTTTTGATAACCATCACGTCCAATAGAAAAAAACAGCACAAAAACACTCATAACTATGACCCTCATTCGGAAATAGACACCTGCACCGGGAGCAAAAAAGGCGCACAAAAGTGGCGCCGCAGACGGAGAAAAAGCGCGGCATAATACTTTTACGTTTTAAAATCGACAAAGGTTTGCACTTTGAGAATCAACTTGTGAGAACTGTGACTACTGTTCATGTGCTGCAATAAATGAGAGACCACTGTATATATAATAAGTATATAAGTATATAATAATATAATATTCTCTATGACTATTGTCTTCAACCTGTTAACATCTAATATTGTCTTGATAGAGTCAAGTAATCATGCAGCAGAGTCCTCAGCTGTCTCTTCTCCTGGCTCCCCAGTCCCTGGTCCCTCAGCTCCTGCTGCTGCACCCACAGGTATGAACATCAAGCACTGACAGCTTTTTACTTGCTTGAATTCCCTTGTGATCACCTTTACTAAATATCTACAACCAATCAGTTTATATCCTGGTTTTTTTTTTTTCAATTTTGAAAATGAAAATCTAGTAGCAGCCTTCTCATTACTTTGTGTTGTTTTGTGCTGTGTTTTACAGGCCCACAGAGGAGGACAGCTCGAAGGCGGGCGAGGGACGGGTCCCAGGACGGTCCATCGGCGGTGGAGCTGGCCATCCTGGAGTCCCTAAAGAGGCCACGCCCGTCTCCAACTGAACATTTCCTCCTCGGCCTTGTTCCTGCTCTGGAGAGCATGCCGCCTCAGACACGAGAATTCGTGAAATTTCAAATTTATAAATTAGTTTTTCAAAACAGCACAGCTGTGTTAAATTTGGAAACATTGGACCCTAATGATCAGTAGTTTTCTGATGAGGCAGCAGCTCTCCAGGGCAGAAACAACGTTCTTATTTTTCTCCTCCTTCTCCCTGAGGCTCTTCCACTCCAAGCTGGGTCCTTTTTATTCCTGTCTCTCTGTAAATAGTTACATTTCATATATTTATGATAAATGTTTTTGTTAATGAATTTATATTTTTTCAAATAAACATTTATAATGACAAAATGTCTCTGTTCTACTACACAGCAAATATTGGCACCCGACTTGACACAAGTAGAATTTATTTCATATTATACTAATGACAAAACATACTAATACAGTGGGATGCAAAAGTTTGGGCAACATTGTGAAAAGTAATTATTTTCTTGTACAAATCACTGGTTGTCACAATAAAAATAGTCAGTTAAATATATCATATAGGAGACACACACAGTGATATTTGAGAAGTGAAATGCAGTTTACAGAAAGTGTGCAATAAGTGTTTAAATCAAGCAGGTGCATAAATTGGCGACACAAAAAAAGAGAAATGAAATAAATATTTAGTGTATATGAATGTGTGTGTCTCCTATATGTATATTTAACTGACATTTTTCATTGTAACAGTGATTCATACAGGAAAATAATGACTATTAATAAGGTTGCCCAAACTTTTGCACCACACTGTATATAGGAACATAGTGAAGACAAGTTACTTAAGAGAGTAAAAAGAGGTTAGTTTATTTTGGAGTAGAGCTCCATTTATTAAGAAAAAATTAAAAGGACAGGAACACTCTTTAGAGGTTTGTGGGTGGCTCTTAAAAGAGCCGTTGTGGGGAAGTCACTCGGACTTCAAACAGGCTACTCCTTTGGTTGCCAAGACACAGCTCCCTCCGCTGAGAAGTGAGCCATGAATTTCTCCCTCACCAGGACAGCCTCTCTGGAGGAGTTGTTTGCTGGCAAGGAACCTGGACAAAATTGTTTAAAATGAGTATTATGTGTACTGCAGTTACAAAATACATTATTGAAATTCCAAAATTACAAATTGCAAAACATAAATCTTACATAAAACCTTTTGTAATTATAAGGATAATTACATGATATATATTAGATATAATCTAAAACAGTCTGCGGTGATTATATACAAATATTCAACTATCCCAGAATTAAACCAGGTCTAAATAAAAAGGAGTGAGTATCACTACAAAGGTTAACTCAGTGGTCCTAATGCTACAGTTTGATATCAGCAAACACCGAGCGCATACATTGATATGACACCACAGCCATGCTATCATTGCAAACACTGATAACAGCATAAATCGAATTAAATCGGGACTTGATGAGACCTTCTGAGTATCACTAGAAATATTATAAACAGTCGTCTCCGTACCACAGTTTGCTTTCAGTAAAAACCGAGCATTCACTGTTAGCATAGCACATCCACGTTAGCAGTGTATAAATGGATAGTTTAGCATATATTAGCACAGGTATCAATAAAGGACTACCGTATTAAATACTTTTACTAACCTCAGGCAGATGGACAGGCGCTCTGCAGGTGGGATTGAGCGCCTGTAGTTGGTGTCTAGGCGGGCGATTCTGGGACCGACCCGGGAAAGCAGGTCCTCAAACTGGCCGAGTGAAAGACGGTGATATCGCTGAAATCGGCCGTCATCCAGGCGCAGCTCCTGGAGCAAATGGTGAAACACACCAAACTGCTCACGCCTCTGGAGGACCTGATGGACCCAGGTACGGCGAGGGCGTCTTTTACGCCGCTGCTCTGCTCTCCACAGTATATAGAGAAGGGAGACTCTCTCTTCAAGCGCTAACTCGACAGCTGCCATCTTGCAAAGATACCGGTCTGGCACAACTTCCTCCCACATCCCTCCCACATTTCCGGTTCACGCGCGTCAAAATATCATATTTTGAAGCGCGATGGATTTTTCTTGGACACGCGTTGAGACGCGAATGTGCACGCGTCAAATTAGGGGCGTTTGGGGCGTTTTTGTTCGCGTCCATCGCGTTCGGTGTGAACACACCGTAACCCCTGCGAGCCAATCGTGCAGTTTGAAAATCGCACAGTGTTTGCCCAGCTTCAGGTGTACTGTCGTCTGAGACTTGCACCGCAGTGTCGGCGTTTGTTTCCCTGTTGGCCATGCTTTTTGTTGTGGTCATCTGTTGTCTTCCGGTATTTTCTCCGCAAGCGACCTTTCCTCAACCAATGAGATGAGCGGTAATCTGAATTGTCATACTCGAATTGTCATAAGTGTGCTGTCAGCTCATTGGTCACAAAGCAGGAGCGGAGCTGGGAATTATGTTTTCAAACAAAGCGTTAATTACATTAAAACTTATAGACTACTTTTGATTCTCACTGTATTACGGGACAAAGTGCGTCCCTTTTCAGCTCAATACGGGACGTGTACTTTTGTTTCTAAATACGGGACGATTCCGTTTTTTAAGGGACGGTTGGCAACCCTAGTCTGTAGTGTGGTTATATTAAATATAAGAGAAAGAGAGAACTTGAATGAAATGAATATAGCCACTACAGTGACCATTAAAACAATGAAAAAATATTACCGGAAACGTTTTTTGATTTTGCACACCACGAAACAAACGATAGCGTAAAATGAAACGGAAGATGTTTTTTATATCGTCATCCGATATATATTGTTATATCGAACAGCCCTATATGCAAACTTTCCCAAGTAACAATGCTTTACAGTTTGAAATCTTAGCAAATTCTCTCTTTATGCATGTTGTTCTCAGCCTCTGGCATTTTGGTGAGACCATAAATAGGCTTAAAGAATGAGCCAGATGAAGATCATGATCAGTTATGAACAACATACGGTGACTTAAACTACTTAGCTACTGTAATGCTTCAATTTTCCTACATCTGACTCAGTGAGGTTGTTTTTGTGAACCTTATCTTATGGCTTTTTCCAGTTGGCTTGTGATTGATTGGTAACAGCCTGATGGAGTTCAGTAGTTAGTTACAAGCTGCTGGTGTTGCGCTCTGAAAGTAGTTATAAAACTTATATTTTTCTGAATTGTTGGGAAAATCTTTAAAGACTACTCTTATTAAATAGTGTTTTGTTTTTGAACACATTTCTAGTTAATTTTTGTAGTTTACTGGCTCCAGGAGGTCAGAGTTCAGATGTGTGATGTCATCAGTAAGCGCAGAAAAAAAAACAGTGTCTGAGACCTGAGGAAGCGATGTTTTGCTGATGATACGCTATGCTGCCTGTAAACTCCAAACTGAACTGAGGAGAATAAAGTTGCAAGAAAAAGGAGAATGGAGTCATGTCTCTCTGAGGGTGCAACATAATCTTGGTGTTTCCGCCCGGTTTGGAGTTTATACCGCAAAGAAGGACGAGCTACAGGTGACTAGCCTCGCTCACTACCCCCCACCTGAACTCGTACGGCAGTGCCATCCCTCCGAGAAAAGGCAGTGAAGGTAAAAGTTTTTCGTCATGTCTAAAGTACAGCAGATGTCTCCTGATTGGGAGCAACTTCTTGAGGAGATAGAGGAAAAGTTACTTACACTGCTAGCACCGGATTTGAATGAGATTTGTGCTGCCCTCAGTTTAGCCGTGGAAAGTGAAAAAGACTTACCTCGTAAACTGAGGCAGCGTATTCTCCAGTACTTAGAGGGAGAGGATGTTACTGCACGAGAAGATGAAGGAATGTCTCTGTTGTTGGAATTAGATGACAAAATTAATGAAGTGAAGCAAAAGAGATGCGAAAGTAATGCCCCGTTGTCTCAACAAGTGGTACAAGAGCACCACCCTGTGGCTGAAAATGTGATAGCACCCAGTAATTCAGACGAGCAGAGAGAAAGTGTTTCTCATCTGAATGCTACACGGGTCACCCCTGTCGCCACTCAAAGTGTCCCTTTTGTACATCCCACTGTACCGACGGGATCTGAAAATAATGGGACAAATTGGAGAACCAAACCAAAAGGACAAATTAACATACACTAGCTTGGAAAGACAAATCCAGAGGGCATTGAAGAGGGGATATGATGAAGGAGACATTGTTGAAGCCATCATTCAAGCTATAACCCCAGGAACAAAACTGAAAAGCTATCTTGAGAGTAGAGTAGATTTGACTTTGCAAGCTCTCAGGCAAATATTACGGACTCATTACATTGAGAAAGATGCCACAGAGTTGTATCACTCGCTCACACGTGCTGTACAGGAGCCAAAAGAAACTCCAATCCAGTTTTTGGTGCGAGCCATGGATTTGAGACAACAACTTGTTCTTGCTTCAGAGAGAGTTCAGTCTGGTTTAAAGTACAGTTCGGAGCTCATCCAAAATCAGTTTCTCCAGACAGTACTCACTGGCCTCCATGATGACACCATCCGAGCTGATGTGAAGCTATACCTGCAAAATCCTAAAATCACAGATGAGGTTCTTCTGGAAAAAATGACTGCGGCATACAGTCTGGAAATGGAAAGAAAGAATAAGCTGTCAGCTGCATCAAGAGCAAAGATGATCAAAGTTGCAGCAGTAAGTGGGGAAGACCAAGAGGTGGAGAAAGAAAGCAGTATGCACACATCAGACAGTAAGAACAAGCAAGGTGGAGCGGTCAAACGAGACACATTAATGGATAAAGTTGATCAAGGCAACAAGGCTATATGTGAGGCTCTGCAGAACCTCACCACTCACATTGCCAGCCTCCAGCAGACCGTTAAGCCTCAGCACATGAGAATGGCCGAACCACCTGACCGGAAATACCAATCACAGCCTAGGAGCACAAACGTTAGACAGTGCCAGCAGTGTCAATCATCCAATACAGGAAACAAATGTGACCACTGTTACAAATGTGGCAGTACGGAACACTGGGCAGCAGGTTGTCGTAGGAAAAAGTGCTCAGCTAATTCAAGTAAGATCGAAATCATACTTAACCCTGAAGGGGAGAAACACCAAACCGACCCGTTCAGCCTCAAAGCACCCCTCACTGGTAAACAACAACAAATGGCGAAGCTGGTAGGCAAAAGATGCCAGGTCCGTGGCTTCTTAGGAGGTGTGGACACCACAATATTGTGGGACACCGGCTCACAAGTATCGATAGTGGGGACAAACTGGAGAAAGAAACACCTGCCTGATGCTGAAATGAGGTCGGTGGAAGAGCTGCTCGAAGAGGGAGATTTAGAGCTCTCGGCTGCTAATGGGACCAGTATTCCATATGAAGGATGGATAGAGACTGAGTTCAGCCTGTCCAAAAATGCTGTGGCTGGGATGACTAACAGGCCTGTCCAAGTTCCAATCCTAGTCGCCAGTGGTGACATTGAATGCCCCATCATCGGCTTTAATGTGATAGAAGAATTAGCTTTGAGAAATGACACCAGTGAAGACTGTATCCCCCCAGGGCATATGCTGGACTGATTGTGCTCAGCATTCGAGGTGGGGTGCAAAACTGCAAGAGCTGTCCTGTCTGTCCTAAAGAAACAAACGCCTGACAGCCATCCCCACATAGCCCGAGTAGGAAGGCGACCTGTGACCATCCCGAAGCGTAACATGATGACAGTGCAATGTGGTTGGCTAAATAAGAGTGTGTTGAGTGGGTCACATGCAGTGTTGGAGCCGAACTGTGAGACACCATGGCCAGCAGGCCTAGTTGTTAGAGAACAGCTAATTCAGCTCCCCTCAGAAGGTGATGCTAAAGTTGCAGTGACTGTGGAAAATATGACTGACCATGATATCACCCTCTGTGGTCGCACTACACTGGGGTGGCTGCACAATGTTGATGCTATCTACATGCCACAGGTAAAATGTATGGAGGGTGAGCTTTCTAAGACATCAGACGGAAGTACTTCCTTACCCACAGTGCAGTCCAGTCAGACAACACAAACTGAGCCCTGGGACCCACCAGTGGATTTGAGCCATCTGACAAGTGACCAACAGCAGCAGGTAAAACAGATGCTGAGGGAGGAATGCAATGTTTTTGCAAAAGATGACTGGGACACAGGGATGCATTAAAGATCTAGAGCTGGAGATACAGCTAAAAGACAAAGTGCCTGTGCAAAAGACATATAATGCAATCCCCAGACACCTTTATCAGGAGGTAAAAGCACACATACAAGACTTACTCAATCGGGGCTGGATCCAAAAATCTTGTTCTTCATATTCTTCGCCTGTGGTATGCGTCAGGAAGAAAGATGGTGGCCTTCGCTTGTGTGTAGACTATAGGCTCCTGAATGCAAAGACACTGCCCGACAGACATCCCATCCCAAGAATACAGGAGATCCTGGAAAACCTTGGGGGCAACTCCTGGTTCACAGTATTGGACCAGGGAAAGGCTTATCACCAGGGTTTCATGAGTGAGAACAGCAGACCCTGTACCGCATTTATAACACCATGGGGACTCTATGAGTGGGTGAGGGTCCCATTCGGCCTTACTAATGCCCCAGCAGCATTCCAGCGCTACATGGAGGGATGCCTGGGAGACCTCAGGGATGAAATGTGTGTCCCATATTTGGATGATGTACTCGTCTTTAGCTCAAGCTTCGAACAACACATCCAAAATGTGAAGAGAGTGCTACAGCGACAAAGAGAGTGTGGTATCAAATTAAGGCCACAGAAGTGTGACTTTTTCAAACGTGAAGTCTGCTATGTGGGGCGAGTGGTTTCAGCAGAGGGATACAAGATGAACCCCAAAGAAGTTGAAGCAGTGCAAGCACTGAAACAGGAGAAACCATCGACCGTGAGAGAGGTGAGAAAGTTGATGGGTTTCCTTAGCTACTACAGACCCTACATACAGGACTTCTCAAGGACAGCCAAACCCCTCTATGAACTCTTAGCAAAGCCTAAGTCTGAACACAAGCAGCGTGGAAAGAGTAAGGAGTGCCACCGCAAATCTGCCCAGCTGCCACCATCCCATCCAATCCAGTGGATGACAGTTCACCAAGAGACATTGGACAAAATAGTAAACCAGCTGACAAACCCACCAATCATGGCATATCCAGATCTAGAGAAACCATTTGTTCTTCATGTAGATGCCTCTGAAGATGGGTTGGGTGCAGTCTTGTACCAGCGTCAAGGGACTGCCCTGAGAGTCATAGGCTATGGATCACGGACATTGACAGCTGCAGAAAAAAACTACAAGCTACATTCAGGCAAGCTGGAATTCCTGGCACTGAAATGGGCCATAACAGAACGCTTTCGTGATTATCTGTTTCATGCGCCTCATTTTACTGTGTACAGTGACAATAACCCGCTGACATACGTCATGAAGTCAGCGAAACTTAATGCAGCTGGACACCGCTGGGTGGCGGAGTTGGCAGATTATCGGTTCACTCTTAAGTACAGGCCAGGGGCAGCGAATCGAGATGCAGATTTCTTATCAAGAAGAGGAAAGCCCATTGAAGACATCATGCAGGAATGCACAGAGGAATGTCAGCAAGATGCCATTGAATGTATTGGGAAAGCCCTAGAGAGAGAGAAACAGGAGAAATGAACTGGATCTCAGCTGTCACCTGTAATGTCAACGCGCTGCCAGAGGGATGCATCGTCTCAGAACCAATTCAGCCCGTTTGCAGTTGACGACATCAGAGACGCCCAGGATGCAGACATAGCCATAAACCGAGTTTTGTCCCTGAAAAGAACACACACCTACCTGAAGCATAAAGAAAAGATGGCGGAGAGTGAGGCAGTTAGGTACCTTCTTCGGCAGTGGCCCCATTTGCAGATTGATGGAGATGGCATTCTGAGGCGTGAGACCACCAGGAGAAAACAGTTAGTTGTTCCTGACTCATTAAAGCCCATGGTCTATAAGCATCTACATGAGGAGATGGGACATTTAGGAGCAGACAGGATGGTCGCTCTCGCCAGGGAGCGCTTCTTCTGGCCTAAAATGAGGCAGGAAATGGAGCACTATGTCACTCAGGTGTGTCGCTGTATAAAGAAGAAGAAGCCTAACAGAATAACCAGAACACCAATTCAGAGCATTGAAACCTCTGCGCCGTTTGAGATGATATCCATTGACTATCTGCATTTGGACAAGTGCACAGGAGGTGAAGAATACATACTCGTAGTTGTGGATCATTTCACCAAATATGCCCAGGCATATGCGACAAGGGACAAGTCTGGGAAGACTGCGGCAAGAAAGCTCTTTGATGACTTTATCATGCGCTTCGGTTTCCCATCCAAAATACACCATGACCAGGGGAAAGAATTTGAGAACAATCTTTTCCGCAAGCTTCAAGGCTACTGCGGTATCAGCCATTCTCGTACCTCCCCGTACCACCCACAGGCCAATCCTGCAGAGCGCTTCAATAGGACACTCCTAGGTATGCTCCGGACACTTGATGAATCTCAGAAGTCAAGATGGAAAGACCATTTGAACAAAGTAGTTCATGCCTACAACTCGACTGTGCACGAAGCAACAGGATTTTCTCCATTCTTCCTTCTCTTTGGCCGTGAACCAACCCTGCCTATCGACCTGCTCTTCCCAAAAAGAGAAGAAGAGAAGAGTCAGTCACACAGTGGCTATGCAGAGAAATGGAGAGGAGTTATGCAAGAGGCCTATGCAATTGCAAGGCAGAACATGAGAAAGAGTGCAAGAAGGGGACAGAAAAACTACAATAAACGTGCATGGAGCTCTGTGCTTCAGCCAGGTGACCATGTCTTGGTGAGAAATCTCACACCCAGAGGAGGTCCTGGGAAACTGCGCAGCTATTGGGAGGATATGATTCATGTCATCACCGAAAGGAAAGGTCCTGATAGTCCAGTGTATGTGGTTGAGCCATTGCAGGGGACAGGAAGAAGACGAGTGTTACACCGTAACCTACTGTTGCCGTGTCCTTACCTGGTTGACGAGTCTGGGGTGTGCGAAAGCAGCCTGAAAGAGAAAAGCCATGGAAACAAACAGAGACAGTCAGCAAGAAGACATCATCAGACCAAGCCCGATACTGACCAAACAGACACAGGCAGTTCTAGTGAAGACGACTGTCACATGTGGACAGCACTCAGATATGCTGATCCACCCCTCAACCCAGAAGCAGAGGATTTCTGCCCCCAGAGTGAAGCACTCGGAGAGAAGTCTGAGCCTGCTTTCAGAGCAGAGGGGCATCCTGAAGAGGAACAGGTGGAGGAGAGACGCAGTTTGGAGGAGGATTTTGAAGCTCCAGCTGTTGGACCCGAGAGTGAGCAGAGTGATGCTGAGACATGGAGGCACAAGCCAAAGAGAATGAGACAGCCCCGGCGTGTCTACACATATGAAAAACTAGGCCAGCCAACGGTCCAGCAATGGAGCACGTGCCCTGTCAGTGTGAACAGCCCTTCAAGTGCCATCCATCATTCCTCTGTCCCACCATCATTCATGTATCCTTTACAGTATGAATAGATATAACAGAAAAACACAGTCAACTTCACAAGAGAGTTTAATCTAAGTGTAACATTACAGTTGCAGTTCATGTTGATGTGGTATTGACACATGTTACAGTTAAAAGAAAAACAGGTACTCTAAGCATTATGACTATAATAAATAGAGGGAAGGTTTATCATTCTAGTGTCAAAGAGTTAAGACAGTAGTGGGTACAATATGGGTTTAATGAACTCATGGTTTTTGAAATGTGTAATCACATGATGTTGGGGTGTAAATGGTATTTTCCTTGTCCCACTGCGAAGATTCGGCGGGCCCACCAATACTTCGAGGGATAACCCACCCTTCAGTACAAAAGGACTATGAACATTTAGTTTTTGTATCGTGACCATGAGAGACTTGTCCTGAGATACTAAGAGATGGTAGCCTCTCACCCAGTAATGTGTAATATGTGTGAAATACTTGTTGCTCACTCATCTTTGGTTAAATGTTCTATTTTTGGTAAATTGTCAAAGATTAGAAAGAAATGTGTGGCAACATTTTTCTTTTGTGGGGGAGGGTGTTGCGCTCTGAAGTAGTTATAAAACTTATATTTTTCTGAATTGTTGGGAAAATCTTTAAAGACTACTCTTATTAAATAGTGTTTTGTTTTTGGACACATTTCTAGTTAATTTTTGTAGTTTACTGGCTCCAGGAGGTCAGAGTTCAGACGTGTGATGTCATCAGTAAGCGCAGAAAAAAAACAGTAGCCCTTTCTCAATTCTCAAGTACGCGAGTACGTACTCGCGTGCTCGGTGAGTACGTACTCGCCGAGCACGCACGGGAGTACGGACTCGCCG
Source organism: Neolamprologus multifasciatus (assembly GCF_963576455.1). Classification (NCBI taxonomy): domain Eukaryota; kingdom Metazoa; phylum Chordata; class Actinopteri; order Cichliformes; family Cichlidae; genus Neolamprologus; species Neolamprologus multifasciatus. The sequence continues at coordinate 30,145,543 of NC_140445.1, read as the reverse complement.
AGAATGCGAGTACGGACTCGCGATTTGTACAATTGGAACACCAGCGTACTTGATGATGTCACAGGTCAGGCTAACATCACCAGGCTGGATCGGCTGCTCCACTATCAATAAAGAATGAAATAAAATTACATATAAACGTTACTCTGTGTGTTTTCCTTGAAAAAATAATACATGAAAAATATTTTTATTAACTACTTTACCTGCACTATAGCGAGATGTGCCCCTATATAAAGAGCCACCGGCGGGAAATAATCGCGCGAATAGTTTGTGGTATCAGTGGTTGATCTGGTCAGTAAAAAGAGAAGGAAAGGAAAAGAGAAAAAAGGAAAAATGGATCGGGTGGTTGTCGCAGTTGTTGCCGGCATCCTGTACCTTCAGGCTGAAACCGAAGCAGCGCAACTGAGAAGACGGATCCGGGAGAGAAGAGCCAGGATGAAGATGAGGGAGAGGAGACGTACCTTGATGGCGTGCCTTCTTGACTCTGGTACATAAAAAAAAAAAAAAAAAAATAGCCTGGTGTGTCTATGCATGTTCTCCCAAATCTAGAGAAAATGTCGCATTTGCTGTGTATAATATCATATGGTGGTAGATCAATACTACATAAAGCCTATACAGTTTAACAAAAATATCACTGTGGAGTACTGAAACAAGCTTTACTCTCCAAAGACAAGTGAATTGTCAAGTAACTTAACAACACAAACAGGACATTTGTATATCATGCAAATGGTCAGAAATACACACTTAAGAAAGCCATAGAAGTTCATATTGTGTTTTAATCACAAATTTAAGTAAACATGACATAACGTATACTAAAAATAACAATAAATATTTCAGTACCTGTTCAATAAATATATAAAAACCCTGAATCATATCTGTTTAAATACTGTAAGTATCTTTTTTTCTTTTTTAAAACAGGGGAAGGCCCAGCAAAAATATATACACAAATTAATTACAGTATCCCATCCTTTCAATCTTCTTTACTGGAGCTGACCTAAAACCAGCCTTCAGACTGTCAAGAGCAAGCATTAACATGGTGTTGCAAATGCTCCCCCGGGAAAAACAACACGGATGGAACCATGAAATTGAGGTGCTAGTGACCATTTACTGGCTGGCCTGTGGAGCCTCATACCGAGTGACAGCAGACATCTTTAGCATGCCTGGTAGCAACAGTGTGCAGGATTGTCCACAATGTCATAGAGGAAATGATGAAAATTCTGCATCGCGTCATTCATTTCCCAAAGGCAGAAGAGATGCAGGAGGTTGGGGCAGGCTTTGCACACCTTGCTGGCAATGAGGCATTCCGTTGCACAGCTGGTGCAATTGATGGATGCCACATCCGCATTCTTCCACCTGGGGAACCACATAAGAGGTCATACATCAATAGGAAACTGTTTCCCTCTATCGTGATGCAGGGCATCTGTGACTCCAGAGGCGCGTTCCTAGATGTGTACATTGGTAATTGCGGATCTGTGCATGATGCACTAGTATTGCGAAGATCCCCAATATACAAACAGGCCCTGTATCCATCAGCAGGCTACTTCCTCTTGGGAGATGGAGGATACCCTTGCCTTAAGCACCCAGTGGCAATAATGACCCCATATCGCCAGCCTGTGTCAAGTAAGAAAATAATTCCCCTTTCTTTACACCTACAAACACGAGTAGTGCTACATCTGTTACTGTGAAGCATGCAGAGCTTTAAGAAAACAAATGCAATATTATAATTCTACCTATTATACTAATTGAAAGTTTACTAAGAACTGAATAAAAGTGTGTACTGTCTTTCTTTTAAAGCTCAAGTTGAAGAAAGGTTCAATCGGCACCACGCCAAGGCAGAAACATCATAGAGCGTACCTTTGGCATCCTCAAAACACGCTGGCGCTCCATTTTCTTACGAGCCCTTGAGATCCGGCCTCTGTTTGCTCCCAAAGTTGTGGGAGCTTGCTGCATCCTCCACAACATCTGTGTGGCAACAGATGACGTCTGCCAAGAAGAAGGAGACGAGGAGGCGGCGGCACAAGCAGGACCAGAAGCCGAAACAGAAGGCACAGGTGTGGACAGGGAGCTTTCTGGAGCTTGTATCCGAGCCAGGCTTGCTGCACGACTGTCTGCTCCTGAACAGCTGCCTGCATGTCTGTTTGAACATGACTACATCTAGGTAAAGGTTTCATTGCAAGATGTAGTCATGCTCAAACAGATATGTAGGCAGCTAAGGCCAAAAGAAAAAGCCTCCTGTTGGTTAAAAAAAAAGTAAATTCAAATCATTTTTTTTCCAAATTAGCGTTAGTTAGTTAAGTTAATTAGTTGAAATACATCTTTATTTGTTCTGCTTGTAAATAGTGTACATTAGTGTTCTTTTTTGTATATTTGATTGTGTGCTCACGGTTGTATAGGTTGAATTCAATGTTAAAAGTTATTGTAACTGTTACACTTGTTTAAATGATGTTTTACTTTGACTAAACAGATTCTCTGTTACACATGCAGCAAAAACCTCACTTCATTATTAAGATTTAAATTGCTTTATTTAAAATTTTTCGACAAGTTTTTCAAACAACGATAGATATCGGTCTGCCCTTTCAGTAGCTGCTCTCTCCCTTTCTTCCTCCCTAGCCAGCGCCTGTCTCTCTCTCTCTTCCTCTCTTTCTGCCTGCTCTTTTAGAAATTGAAGTACAGCCTGGCTGTCCCTGGGCCTCTTCCTCTGGCTCTTCCTCGACACTTCGGTAGAAGGGGACGAGGCTGGAGTGCTGACTGCACCACCTGCAGTGGATGTGAGGTTTGCTGCAACTACCAGGGGTGGACTTATTGAGTGCTGCCCCTGGAGCACAGCATCCATCATTTTGTACCACTGCCAGGTGGCGGCAGTTGGGCTACCTTCCTCTACTCCCTTGCCTGTGGGTGGGTCCCTAAGCTCCTGAAAATATGTATTAATTGCTATATTATCACAGATACAATTACTCTACAAAAAAACAGGGCCTTACATTTCAGGAATGGTAAACAGGTATTTTTTTTAAACCTGTCTAAGAAATCAGATAGGAACAGGTACATTACCTTGTATTTGGCCTTCAGATTGTTCCATTTCTTCTGTGCTTGCTTGACAGTTATGGCCAGGCCTGAAGAGCTAACAAAGTCCCTGAGGGAAAAGAATGTTGGACTGTCACTTCGATAGCTAGTTATCATAAGATGTGCTTCTCTAATCCTTCCCTAGAAAACAGGGAGCAGCAAAAGCAGTCAGTACTTACTCCCATCCAGTCTTGCAGGAATTTCGCTTTCCTGTAAAAAGGCTCTCATTTTCTGCCCGCCACTCAATGAGAGCCCGTGTTTCCTCACTTGTCCCTTGATTAAAATATAAAATATAAAATATTGCATTAACCTCTTAAGCCCAAAGCCTACCTGATCTCCTGCTTTTTGCCCCCGTATCAGGGGGCGTTGGGGCTTAAGAGGTTAATATATTAACAATCCAAGCAAATAAAAGTAGGGAAGAATGACAGCAAAACAATCAGGTGCTTTATTAAAACTTACTGTTGATACAAACCTAAAAATAACTTAAGGTTTTTAAACATTATACAGGATAGTACAAGATTTGTGTGAACGACTGGCTATTAAAATTGCCAAAGTGATTTAAATCAGAGTCTTTAGAGATAGCGGAAATTTAAAAAAAAATGCCGAACCTCTTGTGCTCGCTATTTGGCGGGCAAGGCCCCTCCGAAAACAGCATAGTTAATTTTTAATTAGGGTCTGTACTGTTAAATTGACTAAATATTCGAAGTTTAAATAACTATATTCTCGCATAAAAATGCATTGAAAATGCACTGCATATTACAACAATAGTAGTATTTAACTTACAATTATGCGTCTTCTCCTCGGCCATTTTCACAGAGGTCTTGCGAAATGCATTCTGGGATATTTAGCTGTACCAAGTCCACACAAGTCACCACAGATGCATGCTCGATAAAACGGGCGGAGCGAGAACACATCCGGGACTTTTTCGCGTTCTCGGCTTGATGCGTACTTCGAATTGGAACAGTACTTGGTCTCCGACTGATGACGTATCACGAGTACACGAGAACGCAAGTACGCACAAGTACGCATATTGAGAAAGGCCCAGTGTCTGAGACCTGAGGAAGCGATGTTTTGCTGATGATACGCTATGCTGCCTGTAAACTCCAAACTGAACTGAGGAGAATAAAGTTGCAAGAAAAAGGAGAATGGAGTCATGTCTCTCTGAGGGTGCAACATAATCTTGGTGTTTCCGCCCGGTTTGGAGTTGATACCGCAAAGAAGGACGAGCTACAGGTGACTAGCCTCGCTCACTACCCCCCTCCTGAACTCGTACAGCAGCGCCATCCCTCCGAGAAAAGGCGGTGAAGGTAAAAGTTTTTCGTCATGTCTAAAGTACAGCAGATGTCTCCTGATTGGGAGCAACTTCTTGAGGAGATAGAGGAAAAGTTACTTACACTGCTAGCACCGGATTTGAATGAGATTTGTGCTGCCCTCAGTTTAGCCGTGGATGAAAGTGAAAAAGACTTACCTCGTAAACTGAGGCGGCGTATTCTCCAGTACTTAGAGGGAGAGGATGTTACTGCACGAGAAGATGAAGGAATGTCTCTGTTGTTGGAATTAGATGACAAAATTAATGAAGTGAAGCAAAAGAGATGCGAAATTAATGCCCCGTTGTCTCAACAAGTGGTACAAGAGCACCACCCTGTGGCTGAAAATGTGATAGCACCCAGTAATTCAGACGAGCAGAGAGAAAGTGTTTCTCATCTGAATGCTATACGGGTCACCCCTGTCGCCACCCAAAGTGTCCCTTTTGTACACCCACTGTACCGACGGGATCTGAAAATAATGGGACAAATTGGAGAACCAAACCAAAAGGATAAATTAACATACACTAGCTTGGAAAGACAAATCCAGAGGGCATTGAAGAAGGGATATGATGAAGGAGACATTGTTGAAGCCATCATTCAAGCTATAACCCCAGGAACAAAACTGAAAAGCTATCTTGAGAGTAGAGTAGATTTGACTTTGCAAGCTCTCAGGCAAATATTACGGACTCATTACATTGAGAAAGATGCCACAGAGTTGTATCACTCGCTCACACGTGCTGTACAGGAGCCAAAAGAAACTCCAATCCAGTTTTTGGTGCGAGCAATGGATTTGAGACAACAACTTGTTCTTGCTTCAGAGAGAGTTCAGTCTGGTTTAAAGTACAGTTCGGAGCTCATCCAAAATCAGTTTCTCCAGACAGTACTCACTGGCCTCCATGATGACACCATCCGAGCTGATGTGAAGCTATACCTGCAAAATCCTAAAATCACAGATGAGGTTCTTCTGGAAAAAATGACTGCGGCATACAGTCTGGAAATGGAAAGAAAGAATAAGCTGTCAGCTGCATCAAGAACAAAGATGATCAAAGTTGCAGCAGTAAGTGGGGAAGATCAAGAGGTGGAAAAAGAAAGCAGTATGCCCACATCAGACAGTAAGAACAAGCAAGGTGGAACCATCAAACGAGACACATTAATGGATAAAGTTGATCAAGGCAACAAGGCTATATGTGAGGCTCTGCAGAACCTCACCACTCACATTGCCAGCCTCCAGCAGACCGTTAAGCCTCAGCACATGAGAATGGCCGAACCACCTGACCGGAAATACCAATCACAGCCTAGGAGCACAAACGTTAGACAGTGCCAGCAGTGTCAATCATCCAATACAGGAAACAAATGTGACCACTGTTACAAATGTGGCAGTACGGAACACTGGGCAGCAGGTTGTCGTAGGAAAAAGTGCTCAGCTAATTCAAGTAAGATCGAAATCATACTTAACCCTGAACGGGAGAAGCACCAAACCGACCCATTCAGCCTCAAAGCACCCCTCACTGGTAAACAACAACAAATGGCGAAGCTGGTAGGCAAAAGATGCCAGGTCCGTGGCTTCTTAGGAGGTGTGGACACCACAATATTGTGGGACACCGGCTCACAAGTATCGATAGTGGGGACGAACTGGAGAAAGAAACACCTGCCTGATGCTGAAATGAAGTCGGTGGAAGAGCTGCTCGAAGAGGGAGCTTTAGAGCTCTCGGCTGCTAATGGGACCAGTATTCCATATGAAGGATGGATAGAGACTGAGTTCAGCCTGTCCAAAAATGCTGTGGCTGGGATGACCAACAGGCCCGTCCAAGTTCCAATCCTAGTCGCCAGTGGTGACATTGAATGCCCCATCATCGGCTTTAATGTGATAGAAGAATTAGCTTTGAGAAATGACACCAGCAAAGACTGTATCTCCCCAGAGCATATGCTGGACAGATTGTGCTCAGCATTCGAGGTGGGGCGCAAAACTGCAAGAGCTGTCCTGTCTGTCCTAAAGAAACAAACGCCTGACAGCCATCCCCACATAGCCCGAGTAGGAAGGCGACCTGTGACCATCCCGAAGCGTAACATGATGACAGTGCAATGTGGTTGGCTAAATAAGAGTGTGTTGAGTGGGTCACATGCAGTGTTGGAGCCGAACTGTGAGACACCATGGCCAGCAGGCCTAGTTATTAGAGAACAGCTAATTCAGCTCCCCTCAGAAGGTGATGCTAAAGTTGCAGTGACTGTGGAAAATATGACTGACCATGATATCACCCTCTGTGGTCGCACTACACTGGGGTGGCTGCACAATGTTGATGCTATCTACATGCCACAGGTAAAATGTATGGAGGCTGCTAACTGGCTGTTGGCTGACTCTCTGTGCAGCCATCAGCTACTGTCTGACTATGTGGCTAGTTACCTGCTGTTGCCAGGCTGCTGTGGACGCAGACTTGCTTGATTGGCTTGTTCTTCTGTTGAGGGATTGTACTGGTTGTGCAAAAGTCAGAGTCAGACCCTGTAAAATAAGTTGTTTCATGGCCACCTCTGCACACTAACTTGTTGGGATTGTGTCAGTACAAACTATAGAAACTATGTTCACTCAAGGCTCATTTTTAACAAAAAAAATTATTACATTCAGGTGTCATAGTATTAAGTTACATTTGATGAGAAGCAGCAAAATAATAGTAGAGATAAACTGCAGACATGAAGGCAACATTATAATAACTTTTACTACAGGATTGATGAGGACACTCTAAATTATCCTGTAGATGTTTACTAAATATCTCCATTAATTTCCCATGGTAACCCACACAGTAAACACAGTATTTTTAATAAATAATTCAGCAAATCATATTCTGAATGAGCTGCTGTGCATTTGTGTCAATAAAGTAGCTGTTGCAGTGCTGATGTTAATGTTTGATAAGCCAGAAACATTAACATAAAGAAGTCCAATCCAGACTTCAGATGTTGGAAATGTTAACATTAACTGTATCTATTGACCACAGTCTGTCTGTTGTAATTACTGCAGAGTAGAGGACATGGTTACTTCAGTTTTCAGTATATTTGTGATAATATCCATCCAATGGGCAATGACAATGACACCAGAAAACAAACAGAAGAGTGCTGGGGCAGAGAGATTGGACTTGAGCCACCTAAAGTAGCAGCAGCATCCACAGCAACTAGAGCAGCACCTGGCTGAATCACTGGAAGCTGCAGCTTCACTCTGTCAGGCAACTTAGTTTCTCTTCTGTGAAGTGAAATCACAATTTGGCTAAGGATAACTTGCATACTCAGAGTAGTCTTTTGGTTTTAAGGCAAGTACACACTCAAAGTCTGCCAGTAGTCAGTGATATGAAGCGAGCAGATGAAGATGCTGTGGATCTGGATTCCAACAACAGTTTGCATATGAAATGTGCTTGAAAAAGAAGGGCCTGGTCAATGCTGAGGCAGATGATGCTAAAAATCATTTGGCAGTCATTTTTTCCTTGATGTGTCACAGAGCCATCGTCTGGTCAAAACAAACCTAATCACATTTTAATCAGACTCAGCTTTGCTTTATTTTCAGCAAATGGAAATGTTTTCAAATACTATTAAGATGTGAAAATGTTAACTATTATACATTATTAGTGTCAGAATTTAGCTTAAATAATTATCTGCTGGCATGCAGAAGGTTGGTGTAACAGAAAAGGATGCAAGACACAGGGTGAGATGGAGGCAGATGATCCACTGTGGCGACCCCTAAATGTAGAAGCTGAAGGAAGAAAAATAGCTGAAAGCATAAAAAGAACTGGCAATTTACAACAATGGTAAAATGTTATTGTAAAAGTGTGTGTGCGTGCATCTTTGTGGCAGCATTGGATGTTTCTAATGCTGCAGCTGTGTTGATGCTTTGTTCAGAGGCGAATGCACAGGCATACACAGTCCCCAAGGTCTGCCACTCTGTCCTGTACTAATCACTGATGTCTATTCACCCTCTTTGTTGCTGTAGTTCCCTTTCTGTCCTTCTTCCTGCTCTTCCTTCTCTGTTCTCCTAATTTTCTTTCTAGTTTCCATCCCTTTGTTCTTCTGTCTGTTCTCCTCCACATTCTCTGGCATATAAAGCTTCACCTTGTTGTAATTGCCTCCTCTGTTTTCTCTGTTTGGGGGGGGGGGGGTGGCCTCACATATGGACCTTCTTTCAAACAGCCTCTAAATAAAGTACACAGAGCTGTATCTGTTTCTTCTTCATACTATGCTACATACATTATACTATAATAAGTATAATATTTACTATATATTAAGATATATAAATCTCTTACATTTTAAATAAATGTCCTTCATAACTGCAGGTAGATCAGTTATTGCATTACTTTCGTTATTTTTTTTCTTAAATACACTCAAAAAACAATCAGAATTAGTCCTGTAAAGCTTTTAGATGAAATATACTTGCCTCTCCTCCAATTAGTGTCATTTTAATGCAAGTCACACGAGAATTTGACATTTACAGCTGTTGTATAAAGCAGAAATACGTAGTTCTATTAAAAGCAGTAATTGGCGACATAATGTCACACATTCTGAATTTGACTGGGATCACTGGAATATCAAAATACCGGCAATAAACAGGGGTGTTAAATTGTTTCAGGGTGAATCTTCTTCACTTTTTCACTTCACAAGACCATCATACTTCATCTCTCTATCTTGTACATCTCTGATAAATTATGAAAAATAATAACATTAGGAAGGTATCAAGGTGAAGATCACCATGTGCACAGATGTGTTTTTGTCTCTAACACCATCTGTGGCTGTGTGAAAATACTGTGTTGACATTATTCAGCAGGTCAAATGTTTGCCTAATATCCCAGTGATTTCACATAGTGAAGGCTAGATGTTAAGTGGAAATATGCTTCACTACACTTCAAAGATTAAAGTGTGAGCAACATAGAGACACAGGACAGCCCATCCTCCTACAATGTAAGAAGGTCAGATCCTTTCACAAACTTTCCAGAGCTGATAGTGAGAACTGATTTATATTTAGGAAGTAAATCAGCCCCCTAGAGAGGCTTAAATTAGATTTCAGTAACTCGCTTTGGTAATAAAACAAACTCTACAAGACAATAAACGAGACAATAAACAACATGGAGTGGCCAGTGAGATAACATCCACAAACTGTAGCAGCAGTGGGCAACACAGGTCAACAAGTATTTGTTTAACAGTGCTTGGAACACCAGGATAAAATACTTAGTTTGTTTTGTTTTCTTGTAGCCCAAAGGCACAGAGGTTGATACAAGAAGTCATACAGCGTTCAATATTTCCTATCTTGATTTAACTAGAGCTCAGGTTATTACTTGCACCTCTCAGTGTGTTTGTGTTTCATTATCTATTAAAGTAACCTTTTTGTAGGACCTGATGTTGGAGGAGACATATCTGCCTCCTCTTTAGATCTAACCAACCCTCCATTGCCCACCTCCTACCCCCCTAGTGGTATATGTTTTTGCCATATCTCACAGGTGTTTGTTTTGTTTTGTTTTATCTATCGTTCCAGTTTTATTTATCACTTTGTCTATCAATTTGTTCTTAATAATGCCACATTGTTTTTTCTGCTTCATGTTTTGGGGTCCCTAGAGATGGCCAGAAAGTCTGTGTACATGAAATATGTGGCTAGAATAAGGACTAAAGTGAGTGTAAAGATTTAGGAATATAGTAATGGATTAATCCAGTTAATCTTGCACACACAAATGAACTTTATAATCCAACGCCCATCTCTATGGCTTTATGAAGTGGAGTTAGGGGAGACTGGGTCTGTGCTGAGCTGCAGCAGCTAATATTCAGTTTCTGAAATCTATCTGCTTGTTAATTCTCATGGCAGCTATGAAACTCCTCCAGAGCCAAGTGGGGCTATTGATCGTATCTGTTTCTCTTGTCAATGTTAAAATAAAAAACCCAACAATAACACAAACAGCTTCTTAGTCAGCTCTCATACAGATAAATTATCTATGTGTGTGGGAGGAAAGGACAAAGGCAAGTATAAGGAAAAGGAGGATAAAAGGATGAAGGTGATGATCAAGGAAAATGAAAGAAAGAAAGTGAAAAGTCTAAAGTTAGGGAAGAAAAAGCAAAATTAACTGGAAAGAGAACAAATGAGACTTGTGATTTTTATAACACCACCCACAATAACCTTTAATAATAAGGGTATAGTATATTGTTGACATCCATCCATTTTGTTTCACTTATCAAATTCAGGGTCCAGTGGGGTACTAGAGCCTATCCCAGCTGCCAGTGGGCGAGAGGCACTCCTAGATCCTTGACGCAACTGTTATTGTGATTATTTGGTGCTATATAAATTAAACTTAACTGAACTGAACAGGCCACCAGTCTATTACAAAGCTAACACTGTGGAAGGAAGCTGGAGCACCCAGAGAGAACCATGCAGATGCGACGTGAACATGCAAACTCCAGACAGAAGTGCTCAAGAGTGGACTCTGGACTTTCTTCCTATGAGGCAACAGTGCTAATGTTACCCCATATTGTGGTCATATATAAAAAAAAAAATCAATAAATAAATAAGTAAAATAAAAATTAAAACGTTATGGAACACCTTTAGATTCAGCTTAAAAAGTAATTAATGGTGTTTTCCAGTAGTTTAGTATTGTGAATGCAACCAAAAGCTGAATCATCATCAGTTTGTAGCATAAAATGCAAAGTAACTGGGTGCAGGTAGCTCACCAAATGCCAAAAAAGCTAATGCAGAGCCTGGAATTGGAATCTTCTCCAAGGCCTCTTGTTGTATCTTCTTCTTCCCTGTTTTCCTATCTTCTCTCCACTGTCCAATAAAGCTAAAAAATAAAGTGCAAGTGCACTCACTGGTTACTTTATTAGGTCCAATTGTTCAAGTGCTTGTTAATTCATATATATAATCAGCCAAATGGCCATATTTAGGCATATAGACAGGGGAAAGCTAAAGTTTAAACCAAACAAGAAAGGTGATGTAACCCACTAAACACTGGATGTCGGATAAACGTGCAGATCAGATCGTTGGGTCCGCTGGTCCACGACCAATTCTGTATATCTATACAATGTCTATACAATTTGGACTGCCCAAAATTACTTTGTGCAATGGAAAGTCCTTTTGAATGTGGCATGGTTGTTAAGGTGGTTTGTCTGAGTACTTCAGACACTGTTGATCATTTGGGATTTTCCTACACAGTCAGTCAGAGTCAGTTTTCTGGGGAAAATAACACCTTTTTGAGGTCAGAGGAGAATGGACAGGAAGGCTACAGCAACTTAAATAACCTCTTGTTACAAGCAAGAATGTGGAAGAGCATCTCTGAGTGCACAACATATCAAACCTTTAAGCAGATGGGCTGCAGTCTGTGAAGGTTCTCAGTCATCCAGGTAGTCTAAGGCAGCGGTCTCCAACCCCCGGGCCACGGACCGGTACCAGGTGTGAAATGTATGGTTTTCAGGGTTTTTATTGGTTTTTAGCGTTATTTTGTTATCGTTTTTATCGTTAACTCGGTTTTCCTCTGTCTTTTCACGTGTGTTATGAATAAATCTTTTTTTTTTCTGTACCGGTACTAGTTTTATTTTTATTTATTATTTATTTATTTTTATTTTTATTTTCATCTGAGAAGCTTCTTCAGTTCTAGGGTCAAATGGTGGAGTGCCCCCCCCCCCCCCCCCCCCCCCCCAAGAGGGCCATGGACCCCCTAATGATCCTCTACCTAATCAGACGAGCCAAGGTGTTAAAATGGGTGTAGGTCACAATCAGCCAAGGCCCCACCCTATCATGTGATTTCCTGAGGTTGGGCTACAGCAGCAGAAGACCACACTGGGTATCATCCAGAGTTATAACAACATTTTTCCATTCAAAAAGTCTCAGATCTAATCTGAGATAAGCAGCTGTGATCTCCCTGACTCTCCACTCATAGCCGCATATATTGGCAATTTATTTCAGATGAGTATTACCCAGAATTTTTGTTTATAATCTTAGTCTGTCATGTGGTTTACCAACATTGTTTTAAAATCTCTTACTGCCCCCTGTTGTTCATTAACAGTTCATCTATATAAAGAGTAGACAATTAGATGTAAAAACTAGAGATGGACCGAAATGATATTACGTATCGGTATCGGTCCGATACTGACCTAAATTACTGGAACGGATATCGGATAAGAAATAAAAAGTGTAATCCGATCCATTAAATATCACAAAAGCGCCTCACAAACTAGTGACACAGCGTAACCCAGCTCATGACCTTAGCACATAGGAGCAGTGTGCCTCTCGTGATAGAGCAGCTGTGTCGTGCAAGACCTGTCGGTGGTCTGGTTGAGCATTTGGAGCCTCACTTCCAAACCAGCATTTTATCTCGGAGAAAGCTATCCCAGAGAAGTAAAGCAAGTGTGTAAGTTCATCTCTGAATGCTCGTAAAGCATTTTCATGTTAAGCTTAACAACCGATATATGGAGCGACTGCTTCTTCTCTCTCCCTTCCTCTCCTGTTGCTACTTCAATCATAAAACTGATCAACAATCAGCTGATTGGCTTCTCTGTCACAACTCCCGTCTCTCTTGTTTGTTTATTTTATTTATTTATGTACTTTTGTACACTGATTCTGCTGCATCTTTTCAAAGCAGTGTTTTCATTGTCACACTAAAAACTCCCTGTATGCTCACTCTTTGTTCATTTTCATTATGGCAGCTCTGCATGGCTCCGGGACCCAACTGTGAAAGTTTTCAGCTCTGTCCGAATTCTTTTGCTGGTCTGATCTATATATTTATTTCATTTAGTTAATCGTTTATTTATTTATTCATTTCTGTATGTTTAAGACCTCTAAGGCAGAGATAAGTCACTGTATGTTTGAAAAACTTTGACAGAGCAGAATTAGCTAGAATTATTAATTCAGAATTATTAATTCAGAATTATTATTAAGAAACTTAAATGAGATGGACACACAACAGTCTTTCTGTTGTGATCTTTCCCATGTTTCTTTTCATCATATTTATTCAAATAGCATTTTTTTAACACTGCAAATCTTAGGCAATAAAAAAACAAGAACTGCATGGGTTTAGGAACCGTGAAAGTTCTCAGCTTTGTTGTTGACCTGATTTAAAATTAAGCTCTAAGGAACAATAAATAAATAAATAAAGGTGAAAACACAATGAAAAGTGTAATTATAAGAAATTCCTTTTCAGTTAACAGACATATCCCTTATGTCTTGACTTTCCTTTATCTAAAACAAAAGCTTCTCGGTAGTGCAGTAAGGGCGACCTTTTAATACATAAGTAATACAAAAATATGCACAACAAAAGACTCAACAAAGTGATGAAAGGCATGAAAAAGAGGATCCATATTTATCCAAGGTGCCCAAGTTTGACCACTTTCCCAGCTTTGTCAAAACTGCTAAAACCAAAGTCCATTTTGTCTTTGAGAGATTTATCTTTTATTCTTGTAGTTTATGGGCACAAAAGACTACCACGTTTTATCATTTGTCTCCTCCGGCACTGCAGGAGCTTTAAAAAAGGATAACTAACAAGTGTCACTGGTGTTAATTCTCAAAATTAATTTGCATGGTCAGTCAGAAACACCACAAGCTGCTGCTGCTGCCACAAGCTGTGGGACTAAAAAGCTGTGCAAAGGCATCAACAAATAATTTCCACATGACTTAAGTTCAACACATACAATTACCAGTAAATCAAAAAACAGTGTAGACCCCCTCCCCTCCCCCCAGTGGTGATACATACTGTAATACTATCATTTTGGTTTAATAACCTTTACATTGTACTCCTTGATCTCCACAACCCAGCTGAGACCATGTTAGCAACAAACATCCCACAGCAACGTAGAAACTACTTGCAGAAACATGACTCCAAATGAATCCCAGTGTTTGCTGGTCATGCAGGAAACTGTTTGTTATAATGAAAGCACATTTATAAGGCAATAATATGTCAGAGCTGTGCTGAGCTAAGTGCAAAGGAAACACAGCTGATGTGGTCAGGCACAGATGAGTGGGAGGGTGACATGTCAGAGCCCCATAAAAGAAAAAAAAGGGACTCAGACTATAAAATGGAACAAATTGCAGGAACATCCTGCAATATAACAAAATCAAATTCAATAGCCAATAAAAATGAACAACCTTATGTAACAATAAATTGAAATTGTGATATTTTTTTTAGGCTGCAGCCTGTGGGAAGTGAATTTTTTGTTTTATTTTTTTTTTTCAAAATCTAATTAAGTAACTCTGCGGTGTCCTCAGAAACTGTTGCCACAACCTCCTCCTCATCCTTCTTAGGGTTTTTTTGTGTGTGTGTGCTCTCCTCCTTACCTTTCTATCCCCCTGCATCCCCTTCTTCTGTTTCATCTGAGGATCTACAGCACCCAGTGAGGTGACAGATTAGCAGGTGAGAGACCTGCTCACGCTGCCCTCTAATTGGAGTCTGCTGAGCTGTTAGCGATGCCTGGATTTATTTCACTCTTTCTGGTCAGCCAGCAGATGAGTGGGGAGTGGGTTCCAAATTCTTCAATAAAATCTTTTGAAATAAACTCTTTTGCCAACCTGAATTTGCATCCTAAATTGACTGGTGCTTTAGCCAAAGGAAAGCGGGATCACATTAGAATGCCAAATATGATAGCTGGATCTGTTCACGAGCTCTTTCTGTTGGACTATCAACCTGTGACCAGTTGCACACACATTTTTTATTTCCATGAGATGAATTTTGTTGATTTGGTGACCCCTTTAGTGCTAACGGCTTGACATTTTTGTAATTTTCCAAAAAATCTGGTAAAGACATGCACCCGATTGACTGCAAGCATCACAAACTTAACATGCATGTGACAAATAAAGAACCTCAAACCTTGAACATTAAACCAAATCAACACAGTTCTGTGTAAACTATGAATGCCGTTTCACTGTATTCTACTGGGAAGTCATGCACATCTTCCTGATATCACATCCAGTCTTTTAATCAATAATTATTTTGCCAACTGCTTAATTTTTTAAAAACACACAAAAATGTTGATACAACAGGGCCATGCAAATTACAGCCTAGTAACCAGATTTCGTTTGGCATCAATAGCTAGCACTGGGAGAACAATTCTCTACCAGAACGCCTGCAAAAGACAAGCGACAACAATTTGGCACAGAAGCCAACCTATCCTCTTTCCTCTGCCAGTAAGGAGATTCACAAGGGTAAGACACAAACACAGACTCCTCTTTGTGTGTGGAGATAGAAAATATATATTGTCAACAAACACACACACACACACACACACACACACACACTCAGAGAGTCTCAAAGGAGTGATGAAAGAGATGAGAAGGGGATCCATGGTGAGCCTGGAGGACTGGATAAATATTGACCTGAATGAATGAGGTCTGTCACAGTACATAAAAAGGGTTATACACTCACACACAAGCTCACCAGCAACCATGACTCCAAAGAACCTCTCTGTTTATAAACTACACCTACATCTCTACTGCTCAACCATAAAATTTAAGAAAACCTGATATCGACATTAATATTTATAGAAAAACAGAAGCAGAGGTTGAGTGGAAGCAGTACAAATAATGAAAGTGATGTGTGTCTGTAGCTGATATTGCTTATTTGACATTGCGTGTGCAAATATAGCCAATGTTTTTGTGCATGCCTGAAATCCACTTCTATGCTTGACTGAGGGGGAAGTAGCTGCTCTATTGATGGAAAGAAAAGCTGATGGAAAGATGATTTTATTTTATCTAATTGACACTGACATTGCTGGATTCATGTTTGATGTTTCCTCTTAAATGCAACAGCATATTCCAGATGCCAGCCTACAGACAAAAATGCTGCACAGTGTGTGGAAAAGGAGATAAGTAACTCATTAACATAACATTAACAGGTTATGATGTCCTTAAAGGTACCACTGGTAATGTGTGATGATATTTGCTTTTGCTTAACTCAGCCATGATGAAAACGGTTGCACATCATCAGTTTTTCTTAGCAGCAAGTGACAGGAAGTCACTTGTTGACTGCTGACAAGTGGGGGAAGGAAGGAAAACTGTTTTGAAGCAAGTTTATTTACTGCTGTGTTGATGCTTTAAAGTGTATGTTTGTGCTTCTGTAGCCAAATTTGGATTCCAGCAGGCTTTGAGAACTCTTGGCTAATGTTCCCCTATGGGTTTAGTACAACGTGTGCTCACCTAGGTACATGCTACATTCTAATTAAAGTAAATGAGTTTGAGGAGCTTAAAAAACAAAGGAAAACAGTGATCCACCATGTGTTGCAGTTTGCTGTGCTTCTGCAGGTTTTAAATGTTTGTGCAACTTGTTAAGCAAGTATGACCCCTTTTGTCTTGCTTTGAAAGATTCATTCTGTCAAACCATATTTTGCTTGGATTTTCATGCTGTTACAGTTTCATACTGTTGGATTTTCATAGTTGCTGTCGAGGAATACAACATGATTGCATGCTAAGTTTTAGTGAAACTGATACATTTGCTAAAGTGACTTTAAACAGATAAAGAATAGTTTTATCTATGATGATAAAAATCTTAATTAAAATATACTGATTTTCCACCGCACTAGTTTAATATCTAATCAGTTCTAAGCACCAGATAACACCTAAAAAGATTTACATTTACTAGGGAAAAACAATTATTTTAACTCCTATGAGTACCAGCAATGCTTTCTGACACTGTTGGGTTCATCCTCTTGTGGATTTGCAGGCACAGACAAACTCCGCTTGCTTACTGCATAATGAAGGGGGAACGCTGCATGATCATGAAACAACACTTTCCCCAGAACACAGCATGTGGCAATTGGTGTGGTTTTCTGCTAATTATCAGCTATTTGGCTCTGTTTTAAGGCAACGCTGATTATCCCAATAAAAAGAAACGTGTTTAGGAAGTAAAGATGAGCAAGTCCCGTTGTGACACTGCAGTAATTTTTTAAGAAGGTGAATAATGAATGTCTGCAATGAGAATTATCGTGTGCAGCACTATGGTATGAATACAAATACCCTGCTCTAATGTTCTGTAGCTACACACTGTGCCATTCGTTCTTCTCCACAACTGAAAAAGACCTACAGCCCCCATTTTCAATCAATCATTAATAATAAAATGGGATCAAAGAAGGACTTTAGCAAAGTCATACTCACTGTTGATAAATTCTCTAAGGAGAATGGCAATGTTCACTACTGTAAAGGTTTTGGCTACATCAAAAACAGAAAAAGAGACTGGGAAGGTTATGGTTTTTAACTAAAGCCTTGTCAAAGTCTCAGCCTAAACCAAATCACCCCCCTTACTTTTTAAACAACAGTACCATCTACTGTTATCATAGTGAGAGCACACTTCATTTAACATGTGAAGAGTACAGTACTTACTGTTGTGTTTCATTCAGTAGCAGGTAGAACATTTTATTTCACGAGTCCTCTAATAGCTCAATGGAAATTTGTCCCACATCACACTGACACATCACACAGATTTAGTATCAGAAAAAAGGATAACTTTTCAGTGTTGAATGTTAAGACGTTATGATTTAAAAAAAATAATAATAATAATGAAAATAAGAGTAGCACAGTCTTAGACCTAGCCCAGTTTTTCAATACTACTAACAAAACACTGTGTTTTTGTTGAGGAAATGCCTTTGTGGCTGAACACTTTCCAATATAATCAAACAAATGTTTGTAAGTATTTAACAGAAGGGATGTGAGGAAGGGGAGAATACTGTTTGCTATTTATCTTCTTTGAAGTATAAAGGAGAGGTTTCACACACATTTTATTTAAAGTCCTTTAGTACAGTCAGAAATCCAGTACCAAATTTTGTACATGTGTACTGAAAATAGAAAATATTCATATATCCCTTTGATCGGTGCATGTAGAAAAAGCTTTTGGCCCTGTGTCGGAAATGGCACTTAAACATGTAACTCTGAGACGGGGTTTTTGTCTCTTGCAAATGCGTTTTGTTTTTTTAAAATAACAAATCTTTTAAATACACCTCTTCCAACCTTCACACAGTTTGTTACAATTCAGTGCCTTTCTTGCTCTGGTTTTCATGGATCTATCTGGTTTTATAGTGCTCTTCTGGCAGGTTTCTTAGCTTCTCGGCAGCCTAAGGCAACAAACACAAAGTTATTATGCAGTTTGACATAGTTTTTATGCAATTTAATGGACTTCTATGCATTTTCAAAGCAACAGCATGAATCAGTGGAATCCTGTACTCGTGTTTTTTCTTTTTTTGATTTAAAGACATTAGCTTTTTATCTCCAAAATTAATATTTGTAAACATTTGTAAATCAAAAATTAAGGTATCAGTCCCATATTAACAGTCACAACTTTGACTTTTAATTGAATATTATTCAGTTTATGATGCTGAGCTTCTCCTTGCAGTAGTTACTCACTATAGGAAGCTTTGAGTAAAAAATAGTTACTATGACATTTGACTATAGTCTGGATAGGCTCAATGGAGATGAGAAAAATCAAAAGTTCATGTTCTCTGCTCGGTATAAATGCATGTGCATAAATGTATTACCTGTTCAGGGGTGAGATCTCTTTGCTCCTGGGCGAGCATCTCATAACCCACCATAAACTTCTTAACTGTTGCTGAACGCAGCAGAGGTGGGTAGTAGTGAGCATGAAGCTGCCAGTGGGAGTTATCTTCTTTTAAATATTGGCCAGTAGGTGCTCCTGGAAAAAGAGAAGACAGAAGAGAATCTTGAGTTGGATTGTGTGAAATGAATGGACCCCGCGCAGCCTCAGGTGGGAGCTCAGCTTTTCAGCTGCTTCTCCACTCCAGACTCAGCTCCCCTCTCGAGCCCGTGCGTCACTGAAATAGGGAGAAACTGATTACTGAGTGGCAGCACTGACCCTCGAGCCCACTGCACCACCCCTCCACAGCAGCGGAGCCAGAGACCACACCCCTGGTACAGATTGAGACTACAGATTATTCAGAAAGATTAAGGTTGCCAATGTTCAACTTTTTCCACAACCCTAGAGACCTGAGACTTTCTATATATGCATACTGATGCGTTCATATTGATAGGTCCACAGATCCTGAAGAACCTTGTGTAGGATCAATCTGAAGAATAAGAATGAAAGCCATAAATGGGAGCTGAGTTTTCAGTGACAATATCATGTTAAACTGTTGGTCTGTTGTGGTGAAATTGTTTATGCTTGTTTCTGTGAGAGCCAGTCTGGTCTAGCAGTGACATGGAAAATCAAGAAGGCAAATCAAAGGACAAAAAGGATGCCTATGCTAAGCAGCCATGAAAAATATATCTGACATATCACATCAAGGGCTTGGTGGAAGAGTCATGAATGCCTGCTCCTTCATATTTTCATGTTAAGACACCATGTTTCAAGTCTAAGAACTGTAATTTTCGAAGGACAGTATGACACTGCATGTTAAAATATACTTACTGGCCTCTTTGTCATGTACAACTTGTTAGTAGGGGTTGGACCCCCTCCCTTCGGAACTGCCTCTGTGGCACTGATTCCACAAGATCCTCAAATATTTTGGTCCGTGATGTGAATGTCTGAGTCCAGCACGTATCAAAAGTACTGCATTGGTTTCAGATTTGGTGACTGTGGAGGCCATGTGAGTACACTGAACTCATTGTTGTTGTCATAAAAAAACAGCAACGATGAGCTTTGTGACATGATGTGTTATTGAAAGCAGTCCATCAACACCAACAGCCTGAACAATTGATACAAGATGGGTGGATCTATGCTTTCATGTTGTTCATACCAAATTCCTAACACCCTAATATACAAATGCTGCAGCAAAAATCGAGACTCATTTGACCAGTGACCATTTTTCCAATCTCCCACCATCAAATTTAATGAGCCTGTGCAAAATGTAGCATTAGTGTCCTATTCTTAGCCAACAGGATGAGCAGCCAGTTTGGTCATTTCATTTGGCGTTTTTGTTTAGATATTTTCTCTTTTTCATACCATTCTCTGTAACCTCTAGAGATGGTTATATGTCTGTGAAGGTTCTCAGTCATCCAGGTCATCGTAGTCAAAGGAGCTTGCAAAGAAAAGCGTCTGGACTTCTTTAAGTTACTTGAAGACGTTTCACCTCTCATCCGAGAGGCTTCTTCAGTTCTAAGGTCAAATGGTGGAGAGCCCCAGATATAAACCTGGTGGGAGTGTCCCCCCACAGAGGGACAAAAGGACCCCCTGATGATCCTCTAATCGCCTGAGCCAAGGTGTGGAACTGGGTGTGGGTCCCAATCAGCCAGAGTTTCGGGTGAGTTCATTGTGAAACCTGGCCCCACCTTATCATGCGAATTCCTGAGGTCAGATGGCCCAGGGTGTGAGTGGGCGTTAAGGCGTCTGGGAAGGGATCTCAAAACTGGATTATAGATGGCAGAGAGTTGGTGTCGTAAACCACCGCCTCTGTTCAAAGATGGTCGCTCACAGTGGACATAGATGGCTTCTTTCACTCCTCTTTCAAACCATCTGTCCTCTCTGTCCAAAATGTGAACATTGGCATCCTCGAAAGAGTGTCCTTTATCCTTAAGATGCAGATGGACAGCTGAATCTTGTCCTGTGGAGGTGGCTCTTCTGTGTTGTGCCATGCGCTTGTGAAGTGGCTGTTTGGTCTCTCCAATGTAGAGGTCTGGGCATTCCTCGCTGCACTGTACAGCATACACCACATTGTTAAGTCTGTGTTTTGGCGTTTTGTCTTTCGGGTGAACCAGTTTTTGTCTGAGTGTGTTGCTGGGTCTGAAGTACACCGGGATGTCATGCTTGGAGAAAACCCTCCTGAGTTTCTCTGATACACCGGCTACATAGGGGATGACAATGTTGTTGCGTCTGTCCTTCTTATCCTCCCTCGCTGGTGTCTGATCTTCTTTTCTGTGCCTCTTTGCTGACTTTAAGAACGCCCATTTAGGATAGCCGCACGTTTTGAGTGCTTCCTTTACATGTGTGTGTTCCTTCTTTTTCCCTTCAGGCTTAGAGGGAACATGTTCTGCCCAGTGGTGTAGGGTCCTAATTACTCCAAGTTTGTGTTCCAGAGGGTGATGGGAGTCAAACAGGAGGTACTGGTCCGTGTGTGTGGGCTTCCGGTAAACTTCGATGTTGAGGTTGCCATTCTCTTCAATGTGCACAGCGCAGTCCAGGAAAGGCAAACAGTCGTCCTTTGTGTCTTCCCTGGTGAACTTGATGTTTTTATCCACAGCGTTAATGTGCGCAGTGAAGGATTCCACTTCTTGTGTCTTGATTTTGACCCAGGTGTCGTCTACATATCTGTACCAGTGGCTGGGTACTCTTCCTTTGAAAGAGCCAAAAGCCTTCCTTTCCACTTCCTCCATGTAAAGGTTGGCTACAATAGGTGACACGGGGGAGCCCATGGCACAGCCATGTTTTTGTCTGTAATAGCCTTCGTTGTATTTGAAATATGTAGTGGTGAGGCAGAGGTCTAACAGTGTGCAAATCTGATCGGGTGTGAAGTTGGTCCTGTCCTCCAAGGAGTTGTCTTCTTGTAGTCGCTTTCTGACAGTCTCCACTGCCTCCGTGGTGGGTATGCACGTGAAGAGAGAGACTACATCAAAGGACACTATGGTTTCATCTGGATCCAGGGTAAGTTTCTGGACCTTGTCAGTGAAGTCGGTGGAGTTCTTGATGTGGTGTGGGGTGTTCCCCACGAGAGGAGCAAGGATGGTAGCAAGGTGTTTTGCAATGTTATAAGTGGCTGAGTTTATGCTACTGACTATGGGTCTGAGTGGGACAGCTTCCTTGTGGATTTTTGGAAGTCCGTAAATGCAGGGTATGGCATCCCCTGGGTAAAGGCGGTGATAAGTAAGGCGGTCAATGATTTTGTCCTTTTCCAAGTCTTGAAGGCAAGCTATAACTTTCTTTTTGTAGCTGCTTGTGGGGTCTCGCTTTAAGGCTTCGTAGGTATTGTTGTCACTGAGGAGAGTAGTGATCTTTGTATGGTAATCTGTAGTGTTTAGGACCACAGTGCATCTTCCCTTATCCGCTGGTAAAACACCATTTGACCTTAGAACTGAAGAAGCCTCTCGGATGAGAGGTGAAACGTCTTCAAGTAACTTAAAGAAGTCCAGACGCTTTTCTTTGCAAGCTCCTTTGACTCTAGAGATGGTTGTGTGGAAAAATCCCAGGAGATCATGAGTTTCTGAAACATTCCACCAGTGGATCATGTGTACCTAGCAAAGTATCTTATTATTAATTTCCTCAGTGTGCCTGTGAAACTACGAAACAAATAAATACACAAGCACACTCACACATTGATGAGAGCAGAATCAAGAACACTAAAAGGTAAAAATATGCACAGCCAGCTCACAACAAGCTTAACAATCAGTTAACTAACATGGTAAATTAAAGAATAACCCATGATGTAGTGTAACAGAAACAAAAACTTCCCTCCAACTTGGGCTTTTGTGAGGACATGCTTTCTGATTTAAAGAAAAAAGTGTGCAAATGTGCCTCCTGTTGCTGTTCAGCTGGCTTGAGATCTGGTGACTCACAAAAGCAATAGCCTTTAATTACCATAACTTTCATCATCATTCAATCATTTGCACTCATCATGTTTGTCTGCCATTTAATTCTGCCTTTTGCCTTTAATTTGCTACCATCTGCATATGTAAATTCATAAAACTTGCAGAAAATTCCAAAAAACATTTGTGTTATTACATTGAGTCTCTAAATCCCCCAAGTGCCAAGACCAACAATACATACTCACTGATTTATGAGTGAAGCATTTAAATAATTTTTTGTATCTTACTGCAAGCTAATTAAGTGATCAGGGAAGAAAAAAAATGCAGTGGCACATATCTTTGCAAAAGAAGTATGAAATATCCCTTGGGACATTGTATTCGCAAGGAAAGCTTCTCCTTTTGAGTGAGTTTCCTGACAACGGGGTCTGATCAGACACAGATACAGATGACAGGAGGGCAACATAAAGAAAACTAATGGATGGGGGAGAAAAAAAAGGAGGAACAAAGAAAAGCCTGAAGCAGTCAGATAAAGAATGAATAGAGACAGATGTTCCTATTAGAAGACAATTACCTAGTTTTAAATCGTCTTTGGGTGTGTTTGCTCTGCTGGCATGCGTTTCAGTATATTACTGGGTGCATTATTTCACAGTTAACAAAGTTACAGATATTCCTGGATATGGGGCCACAAATCAGAACAGTTAGCGGTGTAATTTTCAAAGACAAGCAATAACACTATATATCTGACAGATGTTTTACGACTACCATACATCACTGTTACCCTGCATACTGTGTCTGCCTCAATCTGTGTTCAAGTCCTTTACTCAGCCTGGTAATATTGTCTGTGATGCGCTGCACATCTCTCTGCAAGCCTCCTGAAGGAACAGAAAGGTAGTTCAATATAATGTATTATTTCCCAGGTGAATCAAACAGAATCCACCCAGTCCTCCATCTTTCTGTGTCACCACTCTGACACTAATAAGCCCAGCACTAAATAATAAGAGCTGGCTTCTGCCAATTTAACTAAAATAAAGAAACAGCTAGAAACTGATATGTAAGCTATGTGTTGCATATAGAGAGTCAGAGGTCAGTGTGTTTAAAGTAGGGCTGCTCAATTAATCGAATTTTTATCACGATTACAATCTGGGCTTTCAACGATCATTAAAAATGACTGAGTCGATTATTAGCCCCTCCCTCGTGCTTTACTCTCGCGCTGCTCCGTGTGGCAAATCGAGCGAGAAAACATGGACGACGCGACAGCTCCCCAAAAATGAAGCCAAAATGTCTCTATCGCCCCCTGGTGTCTGGCTGCAGTATATATCATAAACCCCGCCTCCTCCATGTTAGAGGATGGGACTGGGGTCAGACTAATTGATTTAATTTAAATTAATTCTCCTTAGATTATTTTTTTTTCCAAAGATTCTTTCTTTTGTTTTCAATAGTAAATAGTAAATCAATAGTTCTCATCACGCTGATTGATGTTCAAGGGGTCTCCTTTCCCATAAGTTTGATTCTAATTCCTGCCGCGGTGATGTTAAATTGGGGTGAAACGTCATCATAAGAGCTTTGACTGACAGCTGCAGTCACAGAGAAACTTGCGTATCTCTGTTCGCGAATAGCAGATAGAGCGTAGGCTCTAACGGTGTGTTCACACCGAACGCGATGGACGCGAATAGAGCGTCAGGTTTACATGTAAAGTCAATGGAAAAGCGCGATGACGCGCGATTGCGGGTCCCGCGAAAATTCGGAAGCAGATTTGCGTCGCGAAAACGCCAAAACTCGTGAAACGCGCGTCAGTGTAGCGCGTCTGGCGCGTTTGACTCGCGAATAAAACCACGCGCGTGAGTTTTTGTGTTGCATTTTGTGCATACGCGCGTTTCGCGTCTACCGCTCGAGTTGGAAAAATCTGAACTCCAGCGTCAAATCGCGCCGCGACAACCAATCAGGAGCCTGGTGACGTGGCTCTGACCTAGGTCAAAGGGGCAGATCCAGCCAAAGCCCTTCATTCTTCATTCAGTATGGAGGAAAAGCTAATCAGTGCCGTGGCTAATCACCCGGAGCTGTACGATGCTAGCTACTACTTTTACCGAGACAGGAATAAAAAGGACCTAGCTTGGAGACACATAAGTGAGGAGATCGGGCAACCTGGTAAGTTCATTCCTTCTTTTTAATTTTCAGACTGACCCGATGAACCCGCGCAAAAGCTAGCAAGCCCGCCTACTGTCCCGCTATTTTCCCACTGATGTACAAATACCTTTCCGCTAACAAGATAATGCGTTTATTCAGAGGACATCTGCAGGAGAAAGTGGAAGAGCCTCAGGGACACATATAATGAGGAGAAGAAGGCAGAGAAGGAGAAGAGGAGTGGGTCTGCAGCAGGATCGGGGAGAAGATGGAAGTTCTTCGCGGTCATGGGGTTTCTGGACCCCTTCCTCACCCCGCGGGAGACAAGCGGCAATATGGTGCGGACCGTGGAGAACTTCTCCCCCGAGGACCAGGGACAGCCCGAAGAGGCAGCAGGGGAGTGTCAGTCAGAAGGTATGTTTACATTGAGTTAATGTAGGCAGTTAATTTATGCGTGTTGTCATACAGGAACATATTTTGTTTATTAATAAACAGTATACAGTAGTCCCGCTGTTCATCCGTCACTGCCTCGCCTTTTCGCTGATTTTTTTTATTGCACCGTACAGCTTTCAACAATGCGCATTGCATTCTGCAGCCCAAATGACAAATCTCCTCCATGTCGTGTCTCCTGCGCTTGCCAAACTTATCATGTTTGGTTTTGATAACCATCACGTCCAATAGAAAAAAACAGCACAAAAACACTCATAACTATGACCCTCATTCGGAAATAGACACCTGCACCGGGAGCAAAAAAGGCGCACAAAAGTGGCGCCGCAGACGGAGAAAAAGCGCGGCATAATACTTTTACGTTTTAAAATCGACAAAGGTTTGCACTTTGAGAATCAACTTGTGAGAACTGTGACTACTGTTCATGTGCTGCAATAAATGAGAGACCACTGTATATAATAATAAGTATATAAGTATATAATAATATAATATTCTCTATGACTATTGTCTTCAACCTGTTAACATCTAATATTGTCTTGATAGAGTCAAGTAATCATGCAGCAGAGTCCTCAGCTGTCTCTTCTCCTGGCTCCCCAGTCCCTGGTCCCTCAGCTCCTGCTGCTGCACCCACAGGTATGAACATCAAGCACTGACAGCTTTTTACTTGCTTGAATTCCCTTGTGATCACCTTTACTAAATATCTACAACCAATCAGTTTATATCCTGGTTTTTTTTTTTTCAATTTTGAAAATGAAAATCTAGTAGCAGCCTTCTCATTACTTTGTGTTGTTTTGTGCTGTGTTTTACAGGCCCACAGAGGAGGACAGCTCGAAGGCGGGCGAGGGACGGGTCCCAGGACGGTCCATCGGCGGTGGAGCTGGCCATCCTGGAGTCCCTAAAGAGGCCACGCCCGTCTCCAACTGAACATTTCCTCCTCGGCCTTGTTCCTGCTCTGGAGAGCATGCCGCCTCAGACACGAGAATTCGTGAAATTTCAAATTTATAAATTAGTTTTTCAAAACAGCACAGCTGTGTTAAATTTGGAAACATTGGACCCTAATGATCAGTAGTTTTCTGATGAGGCAGCAGCTCTCCAGGGCAGAAACAACGTTCTTATTTTTCTCCTCCTTCTCCCTGAGGCTCTTCCACTCCAAGCTGGGTCCTTTTTATTCCTGTCTCTCTGTAAATAGTTACATTTCATATATTTATGATAAATGTTTTTGTTAATGAATTTATATTTTTTCAAATAAACATTTATAATGACAAAATGTCTCTGTTCTACTACACAGCAAATATTGGCACCCGACTTGACACAAGTAGAATTTATTTCATATTATACTAATGACAAAACATACTAATACAGTGGGATGCAAAAGTTTGGGCAACATTGTGAAAAGTAATTATTTTCTTGTACAAATCACTGGTTGTCACAATAAAAATAGTCAGTTAAATATATCATATAGGAGACACACACAGTGATATTTGAGAAGTGAAATGCAGTTTACAGAAAGTGTGCAATAAGTGTTTAAATCAAGCAGGTGCATAAATTGGCGACACAAAAAAAGAGAAATGAAATAAATATTTAGTGTATATGAATGTGTGTGTCTCCTATATGATATATTTAACTGACATTTTTCATTGTAACAGTGATTCATACAGGAAAATAATGACTATTAATAAGGTTGCCCAAACTTTTGCACCACACTGTATATAGGAACATAGTGAAGACAAGTTACTTAAGAGAGTAAAAAGAGGTTAGTTTATTTTGGAGTAGAGCTCCATTTATTAAGAAAAAATTAAAAGGACAGGAACACTCTTTAGAGGTTTGTGGGTGGCTCTTAAAAGAGCCGTTGTGGGGAAGTCACTCGGACTTCAAACAGGCTACTCCTTTGGTTGCCAAGACACAGCTCCCTCCGCTGAGAAGTGAGCCATGAATTTCTCCCTCACCAGGACAGCCTCTCTGGAGGAGTTGTTTGCTGGCAAGGAACCTGGACAAAATTGTTTAAAATGAGTATTATGTGTACTGCAGTTACAAAATACATTATTGAAATTCCAAAATTACAAATTGCAAAACATAAATCTTACATAAAACCTTTTGTAATTATAAGGATAATTACATGATATATATTAGATATAATCTAAAACAGTCTGCGGTGATTATATACAAATATTCAACTATCCCAGAATTAAACCAGGTCTAAATAAAAAGGAGTGAGTATCACTACAAAGGTTAACTCAGTGGTCCTAATGCTACAGTTTGATATCAGCAAACACCGAGCGCATACATTGATATGACACCACAGCCATGCTATCATTGCAAACACTGATAACAGCATAAATCGAATTAAATCGGGACTTGATGAGACCTTCTGAGTATCACTAGAAATATTATAAACAGTCGTCTCCGTACCACAGTTTGCTTTCAGTAAAAACCGAGCATTCACTGTTAGCATAGCACATCCACGTTAGCAGTGTATAAATGGATAGTTTAGCATATATTAGCACAGGTATCAATAAAGGACTACCGTATTAAATACTTTTACTAACCTCAGGCAGATGGACAGGCGCTCTGCAGGTGGGATTGAGCGCCTGTAGTTGGTGTCTAGGCGGGCGATTCTGGGACCGACCCGGGAAAGCAGGTCCTCAAACTGGCCGAGTGAAAGACGGTGATATCGCTGAAATCGGCCGTCATCCAGGCGCAGCTCCTGGAGCAAATGGTGAAACACACCAAACTGCTCACGCCTCTGGAGGACCTGATGGACCCAGGTACGGCGAGGGCGTCTTTTACGCCGCTGCTCTGCTCTCCACAGTATATAGAGAAGGGAGACTCTCTCTTCAAGCGCTAACTCGACAGCTGCCATCTTGCAAAGATACCGGTCTGGCACAACTTCCTCCCACATCCCTCCCACATTTCCGGTTCACGCGCGTCAAAATATCATATTTTGAAGCGCGATGGATTTTTCTTGGACACGCGTTGAGACGCGAATGTGCACGCGTCAAATTAGGGGCGTTTGGGGCGTTTTTGTTCGCGTCCATCGCGTTCGGTGTGAACACACCGTAACCCCTGCGAGCCAATCGTGCAGTTTGAAAATCGCACAGTGTTTGCCCAGCTTCAGGTGTACTGTCGTCTGAGACTTGCACCGCAGTGTCGGCGTTTGTTTCCCTGTTGGCCATGCTTTTTGTTGTGGTCATCTGTTGTCTTCCGGTATTTTCTCCGCAAGCGACCTTTCCTCAACCAATGAGATGAGCGGTAATCTGAATTGTCATACTCGAATTGTCATAAGTGTGCTGTCAGCTCATTGGTCACAAAGCAGGAGCGGAGCTGGGAATTATGTTTTCAAACAAAGCGTTAATTACATTAAAACTTATAGACTACTTTTGATTCTCACTGTATTACGGGACAAAGTGCGTCCCTTTTCAGCTCAATACGGGACGTGTACTTTTGTTTCTAAATACGGGACGATTCCGTTTTTTAAGGGACGGTTGGCAACCCTAGTCTGTAGTGTGGTTATATTAAATATAAGAGAAAGAGAGAACTTGAATGAAATGAATATAGCCACTACAGTGACCATTAAAACAATGAAAAAATATTACCGGAAACGTTTATTTTGCGACACCACGAAACAAACGATAGCGTAAAATGAAACGGAAGATGTTTTTTATATCGTCATCCGATATATATTGTTATATCGAACAGCCCTATATGCAAACTTTCCCAAGTAACAATGCTTTACAGTTTGAAATCTTAGCAAATTCTCTCTTTATGCATGTTGTTCTCAGCCTCTGGCATTTTGGTGAGACCATAAATAGGCTTAAAGAATGAGCCAGATGAAGATCATGATCAGTTATGAACAACATACGGTGACTTAAACTACTTAGCTACTGTAATGCTTCAATTTTCCTACATCTGACTCAGTGAGGTTGTTTTTGTGAACCTTATCTTATGGCTTTTTCCAGTTGGCTTGTGATTGATTGGTAACAGCCTGATGGAGTTCAGTAGTTAGTTACAAGCTGCTGGTGTTGCGCTCTGAAAGTAGTTATAAAACTTATATTTTTCTGAATTGTTGGGAAAATCTTTAAAGACTACTCTTATTAAATAGTGTTTTGTTTTTGGACACATTTCTAGTTAATTTTTGTAGTTTACTGGCTCCAGGAGGTCAGAGTTCAGACGTGTGATGTCATCAGTAAGCGCAGAAAAAAAACAGTGTCTGAGACCTGAGGAAGCGATGTTTTGCTGATGATACGCTATGCTGCCTGTAAACTCCAAACTGAACTGAGGAGAATAAAGTTGCAAGAAAAAGGAGAATGGAGTCATGTCTCTCTGAGGGTGCAACATAATCTTGGTGTTTCCGCCCGGTTTGGAGTTGATACCGCAAAGAAGGACGAGCTACAGGTGACTAGCCTCGCTCACTACCCCCCTCCTGAACTCGTACAGCAGCGCCATCCCTCCGAGAAAAGGCGGTGAAGGTAAAAGTTTTTCGTCATGTCTAAAGTACAGCAGATGTCTCCTGATTGGGAGCAACTTCTTGAGGAGATAGAGGAAAAGTTACTTACACTGCTAGCACCGGATTTGAATGAGATTTGTGCTGCCCTCAGTTTAGCCGTGGATGAAAGTGAAAAAGACTTACCTCGTAAACTGAGGCGGCGTATTCTCCAGT
This sequence comes from Neolamprologus multifasciatus, assembly GCF_963576455.1. Taxonomy (NCBI): domain Eukaryota; kingdom Metazoa; phylum Chordata; class Actinopteri; order Cichliformes; family Cichlidae; genus Neolamprologus; species Neolamprologus multifasciatus. Next base: position 30,115,560 of record NC_140445.1, on the reverse strand, counting down.
ACTTAGAGGGAGAGGATGTTACTGCACGAGAAGATGAAGGAATGTCTCTGTTGTTGGAATTAGATGACAAAATTAATGAAGTGAAGCAAAAGAGATGCGAAATTAATGCCCCGTTGTCTCAACAAGTGGTACAAGAGCACCACCCTGTGGCTGAAAATGTGATAGCACCCAGTAATTCAGACGAGCAGAGAGAAAGTGTTTCTCATCTGAATGCTATACGGGTCACCCCTGTCGCCACCCAAAGTGTCCCTTTTGTACACCCACTGTACCGACGGGATCTGAAAATAATGGGACAAATTGGAGAACCAAACCAAAAGGATAAATTAACATACACTAGCTTGGAAAGACAAATCCAGAGGGCATTGAAGAAGGGATATGATGAAGGAGACATTGTTGAAGCCATCATTCAAGCTATAACCCCAGGAACAAAACTGAAAAGCTATCTTGAGAGTAGAGTAGATTTGACTTTGCAAGCTCTCAGGCAAATATTACGGACTCATTACATTGAGAAAGATGCCACAGAGTTGTATCACTCGCTCACACGTGCTGTACAGGAGCCAAAAGAAACTCCAATCCAGTTTTTGGTGCGAGCAATGGATTTGAGACAACAACTTGTTCTTGCTTCAGAGAGAGTTCAGTCTGGTTTAAAGTACAGTTCGGAGCTCATCCAAAATCAGTTTCTCCAGACAGTACTCACTGGCCTCCATGATGACACCATCCGAGCTGATGTGAAGCTATACCTGCAAAATCCTAAAATCACAGATGAGGTTCTTCTGGAAAAAATGACTGCGGCATACAGTCTGGAAATGGAAAGAAAGAATAAGCTGTCAGCTGCATCAAGAACAAAGATGATCAAAGTTGCAGCAGTAAGTGGGGAAGATCAAGAGGTGGAAAAAGAAAGCAGTATGCCCACATCAGACAGTAAGAACAAGCAAGGTGGAACCATCAAACGAGACACATTAATGGATAAAGTTGATCAAGGCAACAAGGCTATATGTGAGGCTCTGCAGAACCTCACCACTCACATTGCCAGCCTCCAGCAGACCGTTAAGCCTCAGCACATGAGAATGGCCGAACCACCTGACCGGAAATACCAATCACAGCCTAGGAGCACAAACGTTAGACAGTGCCAGCAGTGTCAATCATCCAATACAGGAAACAAATGTGACCACTGTTACAAATGTGGCAGTACGGAACACTGGGCAGCAGGTTGTCGTAGGAAAAAGTGCTCAGCTAATTCAAGTAAGATCGAAATCATACTTAACCCTGAACGGGAGAAGCACCAAACCGACCCATTCAGCCTCAAAGCACCCCTCACTGGTAAACAACAACAAATGGCGAAGCTGGTAGGCAAAAGATGCCAGGTCCGTGGCTTCTTAGGAGGTGTGGACACCACAATATTGTGGGACACCGGCTCACAAGTATCGATAGTGGGGACGAACTGGAGAAAGAAACACCTGCCTGATGCTGAAATGAAGTCGGTGGAAGAGCTGCTCGAAGAGGGAGCTTTAGAGCTCTCGGCTGCTAATGGGACCAGTATTCCATATGAAGGATGGATAGAGACTGAGTTCAGCCTGTCCAAAAATGCTGTGGCTGGGATGACCAACAGGCCCGTCCAAGTTCCAATCCTAGTCGCCAGTGGTGACATTGAATGCCCCATCATCGGCTTTAATGTGATAGAAGAATTAGCTTTGAGAAATGACACCAGCAAAGACTGTATCTCCCCAGAGCATATGCTGGACAGATTGTGCTCAGCATTCGAGGTGGGGCGCAAAACTGCAAGAGCTGTCCTGTCTGTCCTAAAGAAACAAACGCCTGACAGCCATCCCCACATAGCCCGAGTAGGAAGGCGACCTGTGACCATCCCGAAGCGTAACATGATGACAGTGCAATGTGGTTGGCTAAATAAGAGTGTGTTGAGTGGGTCACATGCAGTGTTGGAGCCGAACTGTGAGACACCATGGCCAGCAGGCCTAGTTATTAGAGAACAGCTAATTCAGCTCCCCTCAGAAGGTGATGCTAAAGTTGCAGTGACTGTGGAAAATATGACTGACCATGATATCACCCTCTGTGGTCGCACTACACTGGGGTGGCTGCACAATGTTGATGCTATCTACATGCCACAGGTAAAATGTATGGAGGGTGAGCTTTCTAAGACATCAGACGGAAGTACTTCCTTACCCACAGTGCAGTCCAGTCAGACAGCACAAACTGAGCCCTGGGAGCCACCAGTGGATTTGAGCCATCTGACAAGTGACCAACAGCAGCAGGTAAAACAGATGCTGAGGGAGGAATGCAATGTTTTTGCAAAAGATGACTGGGACACGGGATGCATTAAAGATCTAGAGCTGGAGATACAGCTAAAAGACAAAGTGCCTGTGCAAAAGACATATAATGCAATCCCCAGACACCTTTATCAGGAGGTAAAAGCACACATACAAGACTTACTCAATCGGGGCTGGATCCAAAAATCTTGTTCTTCATATTCTTCGCCTGTGGTATGCGTCAGGAAGAAAGATGGTGGCCTTCGCTTGTGTGTAGACTATAGGCTCCTGAATGCAAAGACACTGCCCGACAGACATCCCATCCCAAGAATACAGGAGATCCTGGAAAACCTTGGGGGCAACTCCTGGTTCACAGTATTGGACCAGGGAAAGGCTTATCACCAGGGTTTCATGAGTGAGAACAGCAGACCCTGTACCGCATTTATAACACCATGGGGACTCTATGAGTGGGTGAGGGTCCCATTCGGCCTTACTAATGCCCCAGCAGCATTCCAGCGCTACATGGAGGGATGCCTGGGAGACCTCAGGGATGAAATGTGTGTCCCATATTTGGATGATGTACTCGTCTTTAGCTCAAGCTTCGAACAACACATCCATAATGTGAAGAGAGTGCTACAGCGACAAAGAGAATGTGGTATCAAATTAAGGCCACAGAAGTGTGACTTTTTCAAACGTGAAGTCTGCTATGTGGGGCGAGTGGTTTCAGCAGAGGGATACAAGATGAACCCCAAAGAAGTTGAAGCAGTGCAAGCACTGAAACAAGAGAAACCATCGACCGTGAGAGAGGTGAGAAAGTTGATGGGTTTCCTTAGCTACTACAGACCCTACATACAGGACTTCTCAAGGACAGCCAAACCCCTCTATGAACTCTTAGCAAAGCCTAAGTCTGAACACAAGCAGCGTGGAAAGAGTAGGGAGTGCCACCGCAAATCTGCCCAGCTGCCACCATCCCATCCAATCCAGTGGATGACAGTTCACCAAGAGACATTGGACAAAATAGTGAATCAGCTGACAAACCCACCAATCATGGCATATCCAGATCTAGAGAAACCATTTGTTCTTCATGTAGATGCCTCTGAAGATGGGTTGGGTGCAGTCTTGTACCAGCGTCAAGGGACTGCCCTGAGAGTCATAGGCTATGGATCACGGACATTGACAGCTGCAGAAAAAAACTACAAGCTACATTCAGGCAAGCTGGAATTCCTGGCACTGAAATGGGCCATAACAGAACGCTTTCGTGATTATCTGTTTCATGCGCCTCATTTTACTGTGTACAGTGACAATAACCCGCTGACATACGTCATGAAGTCAGCGAAACTTAATGCAGCTGGACACCGCTGGGTGGCGGAGTTGGCAGATTATCGGTTCACTCTTAAGTACAGGCCAGGGGCAGCGAATCGAGATGCAGATTTCTTATCAAGAAGAGGAAAGCCCATTGAAGACATCATGCAGGAATGCACAGAGGAATGTCAGCAAGATGCCATTGAATGTATTGGGAAAGCCCTAGAGAGAGAGAAAACAGGAGAAATGAACTGGATCTCAGCTGTCACCTGTAATGTCAACGCGCTGCCAGAGGGATGCATCGTCTCAGAACCAATTCAGCCGTTTGCAGTTGACGACATCAGAGACGCCCAGGATGCAGACATAGCCATAAACCGAGTTTTGTCCCTGAAAAGAACACACACCTACCTGAAGCATAAAGAAAAGATGGCGGAGAGTGAGGCAGTTAGGTACCTTCTTCGGCAGTGGCCCCATTTGCAGATTGATGGAGATGGCATTCTGACGCGTGAGACCACCAGGAGAAAACAGTTAGTTGTTCCTGACTCATTAAAGCCCATGGTCTATAAACATCTACATGAGGAGATGGGACATTTAGGAGCAGACAGGATGGTCGCTCTCGCCAGGGAGCGCTTCTTCTGGCCTAAAATGAGGCAGGAAATGGAGCACTATGTCACTCAGGTGTGTCGCTGTATAAAGAAGAAGAAGCCTAACAGAATAACCAGAACACCAATTCAGAGCATTGAAACCTCTGCACCATTTGAGATGATATCCATTGACTATCTGCATTTGGACAAGTGCACAGGAGGTGAAGAATACATACTCGTAGTTGTGGATCATTTCACCAAATATGCCCAGGCATATGCGACAAGGGACAAGTCTGGGAAGACTGCGGCAAGAAAGCTCTTTGATGACTTTATCATGCGCTTCGGTTTCCCATCCAAAATACACCATGACCAGGGGAAAGAATTTGAGAACAATCTTTTCCGCAAGCTTCAAGGCTACTGCGGTATCAGCCATTCTCGTACCTCCCCGTACCACCCACAGGCCAATCCTGCAGAGCGCTTCAATAGGACACTCCTAGGTATGCTCCGGACACTTGATGAATCTCAGAAGTCAAGATGGAAAGACCATTTGAACAAAGTAGTTCATGCCTACAACTCGACTGTGCACGAAGCAACAGGATTTTCTCCATTCTTCCTTCTCTTTGGCCGTGAACCAACCCTGCCTATCGACCTGCTCTTCCCAAAAAGAGAAGAAGAGAAGAGTCAGTCACACAGTGGCTATGCAGAGAAATGGAGAGGAGTTATGCAAGAGGCCTATGCAATTGCAAGGCAGAACATGAGAAAGAGTGCAAGAAGGGGACAGAAAAACTACAATAAACGTGCATGGAGCTCTGTGCTTCAGCCAGGTGACCATGTCTTGGTGAGAAATCTCACACCCAGAGGAGGTCCTGGGAAACTGTGCAGCTATTGGGAGGATATGATTCATGTCATCACCGAAAGGAAAGGTCCTGATAGTCCAGTGTATGTGGTTGAGCCATTGCAGGGGACAGGAAGAAGACGAGTGTTACACCGTAACCTACTGTTGCCGTGTCCTTACCTGGTTGACGAGTCTGGGGTGTGCGAAAGCAGCCTGAAAGAGAAAAGCCATGGAAACAAACAGAGACAGTCAGCAAGAAGACATCATCAGACCAAGCCCGATACTGACCAAACAGACACAGGCAGTTCTAGTGAAGACGACTGTCACATGTGGACAGCACTCAGATATGCTGATCCACCCCTCAACCCAGAAGCAGAGGATTTCTGCCCCCAGAGTGAAGCACTCGGAGAGAAGTCTGAGCCTGCTTTCAGAGCAGAGGGGCATCCTGAAGAGGAACAGGTGGAGGAGAGACGCAGTTTGGAGGAGGATTTTGAAGCTCCAGCTGTTGGACCCGAGAGTGAGCAGAGTGATGCTGAGACATGGAGGCACAAGCCAAAGAGAATGAGACAGCCCCGGCGTGTCTACACATATGAAAAACTAGGCCAGCCAACGGTCCAGCAATGGAGCACGTGCCCTGTCAGTGTGAACAGCCCTTCAAGTGCCATCCATCATTCCTCTGTCCCACCATCATTCATGTATCCTTTACAGTATGAATAGTCATCTGGAATTTTTTCACAGTTTTTTTTACACATAGTGTGTTATTTACCATGAAGTGATTCAGAGTTATTCATACCAGAGCAACCAGAGAGGATCATATATTTTTAAATGTAGACTGAATATCTTTATGTGAAAGTCCGGAGCCTCTGGGGAGTATCTGAGTATTTATTACATTACACAAACCAAAGGTCTCATCACAGTGTTGATGAAATGCTGGGTTTATCCATCTCCTGGGGCGGGCCTACAGAGGAGTGCTGAAGATTTCCCTGTGAGGGAGCTGCTGGTGAAGATCATGAGTCCTGCTTGATCAATGCCATGAGCTTCAGTGTTCCTGGTGTTTCTTAAATGATGCCTCTTACAGCGGGTCAACAGAACTTATGGCACAGGACAGCTGTGATGAAAGAAAGGGAAGAAGTTTCTCCAAACCTCTGGACCCAGGAAACCCAGCTTGGTCCTGATGGTCTCCCTCACTAGTTTCTCTCCAGGGTGAATGTAGCTGTTGATATAATATGGACTCTATTATTAAATTAAAAGAACAAATTAGACTACACTACTGAAACGTTCTGCTGATGTTTTTAAAGTCTCCATGTTACCAGGATGTAGAGGGCTCTGAAGATTTAAACAGTTTTAGATCTGTAGATAACCTGCTGTTAGTTTGGTATTTTGTCCTAATCTGCTTGCCGTACCTCTGTGTAGGCGTGTGTATGTTTTGAGTGGTATAAGCGGCATTCCGTTATTGAATCCGAGCATGTAAGTTCTCTGCTGCTCTGCTGGTTAATAAAACCACGTTAACTGAGTTTACTGCTTCATCATTATCATACTGGTGAACATACAACATGGTGTCAGAAGCGACGGAACACGTACTTCGTAGTTGACGGTATTTTTTCCCCGTCTCAAGTCTATTTTGTGGGTGCATTTTTTTTGTATCCGGACTGCAGCCGACATGGCGGAAGGATTCAGGAGGCCCGACCCACTTGTTTTCGATGGTAATGTTGCTGAAAATTGGCGCATTTTTGAGCAAGAGTATGACATTTTTATAGCGGCGGCACACTCTGACAAGCCAGCGCGCACACAAGCCTACATATTGCTCAACTTAGCAGGTCCCGAAGCTATAGAACAGGAGCGGTCTTTTGTTTACGCGCCAGAAGTGAAAGAGCCCGGCGATGGAGGACGAGTCCTCATTCCTGCAGAATCGAAGGAGGATCCTGAGTGCCTCAAAAGGAAATTCAGAGAAATGTGCAGCCCACAAACCAACGTCACGATGGAAAGACACAAGTTCAACACGCGGAATCAGAGGACTGGCGAGACTGTTGAATCCTATGTAAGTGATTTACGGATTAAAGCAAAAAGCTGCAGATTTGGTGATCTGAGTGAAGAACTAATAAGAGACAGACTAGTTTGTGGCATCAACAATGACAATTTAAGGAAAGTGCTACTGCGTGATAGCGATTTAACGCTAGCAAAAGCCATATCTGTCTGCCAGATTCATGAAATGACTGAAGAGCATAATAAAACACTTGCTTTTCCTCAACAATCTGCATCAAATGTTGATGTGCTCCAGCCCAAATTTACAAGAAAGCACAGAGGAGACAAAATGAAAATACAAGGAGACAGGTCTGAAACTCAGCATGTCACTAACTGTACTAACTGTGGGGGTGCTCATGCTGCAAAAAAGAGTAAATGTCCAGCTTTTGGGCAGCAGTGTCATGCATGCAAAAAGTGGAATCATTTCAAGAAACGGTGCAGAGCTATTCAGCCTACCCAAAACGTAGCAAGGCACAGAAAGTCAGTTCATCATGTGGAACCAGACCAAGCTGATGACAGCGGAGATGACACATTCTACGTTGATGGAGTAAACCTGCAATATGCAATCCATGCGACTGATGTGCATGTGGAACACAAAGAGGAAATTTTTGTCACTGTGCAGATTAATGGGATTCCTGTTGAGATGAAAGTGGACACAGGTGCTAAATGTAATGTGCTTCCCAAGAAAACTGTTGACATTATAAGAGCAGATAAACAAATGAAAGCACACCCCAAGTCCATTAACCTCGTAGCATTTGGAGGCAGCAAGATTCAAACCTCAGGTGTAATTAAGCTGCAGTGTTTTCTGCATGGACAGTCACATGTGCTATCATTCTTTGTTATTAATGAAGATGTTCAGCCAATACTTGGACTATGTGCATGCAGAGAAATGGGACTTGTATCATTCAGCAATGACGTCCACCAATTGAGCACGTCTGCAGATGACCTGTCACAACAGCTTATCACAGAATACAGCGACTTATTTTCTGATGAGCTTGGAAGGTTGCCAGTCACCTATCGCATGACACTGAACCCAGGTGTGAAACCAGTTGTTCGCCCAGCACATCGCATCCCTTTGGCCATGAAAGACAGAGTCAAGGCAGAGCTGGTCAGGATGGAGAAATTAGGCGTCATTACTCCCGTCTCAGAGCCGACAGACTGGGTGTCTTCTATGGTAGCCACCAACAAGAAGGGCAAAGATGAAATCAGGATATGCATAAATCCTCGAGATTTAAACACCGCTCTGAAAAGACCACACCATCCCATGCGCACAGTAGAAGAAGTGGCTGCATTAATGTCAAATGCTACTGTGTTCTCTGTTTTGGATGCTAAGAACTCTTTTTGGCAGGTGTCATTGGATCAGAAATCATCCATGCTAACCACCTTCAGCACTTGTTTTGGTCGTTACAGGTTCCTCAGAATGCCCTTTGGTCTTAACGCTGCCAGCGAGGTGTTTCAGCGAGCCATGGAGCAGATATTTGCTGGGTATCCATGTGCCATCATTGTTGATGATACACTCATCGGCGGAAGAACCATGAAAGAACATGACGACAACCTGAGAAAAGTCCTTGATCGTGCCAGAGAAGTGAACCTGCGACTAAACCCATTAAAGTGCAAATTCCCGCTGAATCAGGTCAGTTATGTCGGACACATTTTCACAAGCGAGGGGCTTAAAGCAGACCCTTCCAAAACAGCCGCAATTAAAGAGATGCCAGTTCCAACAGATGTCCAAGCCCTGCAGAGGTTCCTGGGGATGGTCAATTATCTTGGAAAATTCATTCCAAACTTCAGCCATCTGTCAGCTCCTCTGCGACAGCTCACACACAAGGACAGCGAGTGGATGTGGGACGCACAGCATCAGACTGCGTTCGAAGCACTTAAAGAGCACATGTCTAATCCACCTGTTCTGTCATATTATGATGTCAGCAAACCTGTGACACTAACGTGCGATGCATCACAGTATGGTCTTGGTGCAGCTTGCTTACAGGAAGGGCAGCCTGTGGCATATGCTTCGCGTACTCTGACAGACACTGAAACCAGGTATGCTCAGATAGAAAAGGAGCTGCTGGCTGTTGTTTTCGCATGTACAAAGTTTCATGACTACATTTATGGCAAGCCTGTGGTCGTAGAAACAGACCATCAGCCACTGGTCACCATACTAAAGAAACCTATTCACGCTGCACCAGCCAGATTACAGAGGATGTTGTTAAGGCTCCAAAAATACGACATCACCCTCACATATAAATGTGGAAAACACATGTATCTGGCTGACACACTGTCTCGTGCTCCCAACAGCTCCACTTTCCAGCAGTCTGAAGAAGAGGACAACTTTGATGTCATGACGGTGAGCTGCATCTCTTCTTCACGCCTGGAGGAACTTAAAGGACACACAGCTGAGGATGAGACACTGCAAGAGCTCAGCTCGTTCATCAAACATGGTTGGCCACAACGACTCCACAACCTTCCCACGGCGGTTCATCCATATTTCCCTTTCAGAGATGAGCTGACTGTGGATGATGGCATCATTCTTAAAGGTTCCAAAGCCGTGATCCCAAAATCACTGCAAGGAGACTACATCACCATCATGCACAGAGGACATCCCGGCGTAGAAGCTACCAAGCGGAGAGCACGGGGGATCGTCTTCTGGCCGTTCATGTCAAGAGATATTGAACAAACAGTTACTTCCTGCTCGGTGTGTAACAGCACTAAACCTCACCAACAAAAAGAGCCGCTTCATCTGCATGAAGTTCCAGATCTTCCTTGGTCAACTGTGGCTACAGATATCTTTGAGTGGCACTGTAAGCACTATTTAGTAGTAGTCGACTCATACTCAGGCTGGTTTGAGATTGACCTGCTAAAGGATTTGACATCAGCAACAGCCATCAAGAAGCTGAAAAGACACTTCTCAGTTCATGGTGCTCCACACACTCTGATCTCAGACAATGGAAGGCAGTTTACAAGCCAGCGTTTCAAAGACTTTGCTTCACAGTGGGACTTTCAACATGTCACCAGCAGTCCAGAGTATCCTCAATCCAATGGGCTTGCTGAGAGAGCAGTGCGCAGTGCTAAACAGCTGATGGAGAAGTCACACAGAGATGGCACTGATGTATTTCTCAACCTGCTGAATCTCAGGAATGTTCCACGTGATGTGAACCTGGGTTCCTCTGCAGAACGACTTCTATCCAGACAGACTCGAACTACGCTCCCAATCACAACCAAACTGCTTGAACCACAACACCGTGAATCTGAGAGAGTGAAAGCCCAACTACTCAACAAGAGACTGACTCAGAAGGTCTGTTATGACAGATCCAGCCGACCACTTCCACCTCTCAACGAAGGACAAGTAGTGAGGTTACAGACCCCACAGGGTTATGACCGCACAGGTGTGGTGAAGGAACTTTGTAAAGAACCTAGATCCTACCTGGTACAGTCAGATGGAAACACTTACAGGAGAAATCGCAAACACATATTGCCTGTGTCTGAGCCTGTTACTGTTCAGAAAGACACTGATCATCATCATTATGATGGACTGCAGGTTGTGGGTGAAAACAATGATGAAGAACAGTTTAAAGACAGCACTCATGTTGAGAGCTCTTCTGATGTTTTGCATTCTCCAAGACCTTCCAAGAGTGATGGTGTTTACAGGACACGCTTTGGTCGTGTGTGCAAACCAAATCCAAGATATAGGGATTAATTGGGTACTAGTTAAAACACAGAACATTTTCAGGTTTGATGTTTGATCCAACAGTAACTGATGTCCACGCTTCAAGTTAAATTCTGTTTGAGGTGATTTTCAGTAGTAATCATATTTAACTTTATACAGCAAAATGATATTTTTGTCATGTTTATTTCTTCCATCTGCTTGCAAATTTAAATGTTCCTAAGGATCAGCGTATGTCACCATTAATGCTGTGATTATTATTATTTAGCATGCATTAAACTTTATATCCGGTTGGGGATGTACTAAAGAAGGGGGATGTAGATAACCTGCTGTTAGTTTGGTATTTTGTCCTAATCTGCTTGCCGTACCTCCGTGTAGGCGTGTGTATGTTTTGAGTGGTATAAGCGGCATTCCGTTATTGAATCCGAGCATGTAAGTTCTCTGCTGCTCTGCTGGTTAATAAAACCACGTTAACTGAGTTTACTGCTTCATCATTATCATACTGGTGAACATACAACAAGATCCATTACACTCACAGTCTTATGTTAAAATCTCAAAGGACAGCATTATATTTTTGATATTAACAGTAACTCTGGGCCTCTGTGGAGTGTGCAGCTGATCTCATCGCTGTCTAAAAATGGATAAAAAAAACATAAGTGTTGAAGACTATTAAGAGTAGCAGGTGTGTAGCATCGCTAACTAGCTAGCAACAAGCCTCCAACACAGTGCGTATGCTAGCGGCTAATCTAACTAACGAATTAACAACAGAGTGATTTTAGAACTATAAGATGATAAGCTGTGTGTCTTTTTTATAACAGTGACATGGTTGTATTTACCTGAAATTAAACGAGTCGTCAGTTGCGGTAAACCAGCAAAAAAACTCGAGCAGCCGGGCTACGTAAAAAGTGTAGGGGGGCGTGTTTGCGGTCACGTCCAGCGGGTGTGTGGGCAGGAGCGTTACACAGTCGCTCCACCTCAAGTCACTACTGCGCAGACTCTGGTTCCAAATTTGCAAGATGGCAGCCTCCACAAGCGGGGTATTTTGGCTTCATTTTTGCACAATGGTAGGAGGCGGGGTCGCGTCGTCCATGTTTTCTACAGTCAATGTTTCGAGCACGCGTCACAACAATTAAGAGGACCCGAGTACGGTGTACATTTTAGGACATCGTCAGGTCTCAGGAAAAAAGTTGTCAGGTATCAGTCTCACACGAAAAAATGTCAGGTATCAGACTCACATGAAAAAATGTCAGGTATCAGACTCACATGAAAAAATGTCAGGTCTCAGACTCACATGAAAAAATGTCAGGTCTCAGTCTCACACGAAAAAATGTCAGGTCTCAGTCTCACACGAAAAAATGTCAGGTCTCAGTCTCACATGAAAAAATGTCAGGTCTCAGTCTCACATGAAAAAATGTCAGGTCTCAGACTCACATGAAAAAATGTCAGGTATCAGTCTCACATGAAAAAATGTCAGGTCTCAGACTCACATGAAAAAATGTCAGGTATCAGTCTCACATGAAAAAATGTCAGGTCACAGTCTCACATGAAAAAATGTCAGGTATCAGTCTCACATGAAAAAATGTCAGGTCTCAGACTCACATGAAAAAGTGTCAGGTCTCAGACTCACATGAAAAAAATGTCAGGTCTCAGACTCACATGAAAAAATGTCAGGTCTCAGTCTCACAGGAAAAAATGTCAGGTCTCAGTCTCACACGAAAAAATGTCAGGTCTCAGTCTCACACGAAAAAATGTCAGGTATCAGTCTCACACGAAAAAATGTCAGGTCTCAGTCTCAGATGGAGGCTGCCATCTTGCAAATTTGGAGTAGCGACTTGAGGTGGAGCGACTGTGTAACGCTCCCGCCCACACACCCGCTGGACGTGACCGCAAACACGCCCCCCTACACTTTTTACGTAGCCCGGCTGCTCGAGTTTTTTTGCTGGTTTACTGACGACTCGTTTAATTAAGGTAAATACAACCATGTCACTGTTATAAAAAAGACACACAGCTTATCATCTTATAGTTCTAAAATCACTCTGTTGTTAATTCGTTTGCTAGATTAGCCGCTAGCATACGCACTGTGTTGGAGGCTTGTTGCTAGCTAGTTAGCGATGCTACACACCTGCAACTCTAATAGTCTGTGTTATTGAAGCATTCAGCACTCCTTAGTGCTGCAAAGTTCACTAAACATAGATGTTTACATTTTCATTTATTTCTTATATTGCAAACATTATTCAAGTCATTATTCAATACATTGTTATTGTTAACCCTTTAAAGCCGGTCAGAGCTGCACGCTCTGTTTTGCGTAACTATTTTTAAATCCCTGTAGAACCGGAACTGCGTAAGCTAGCACAATATTTTTTTTTGCATATGAAACCGGAGGAGTTGTACTTACATCTTATGCCATCAGCTTGTCCTAGGTCACGGTTTCCTTCCACATATAGCTTTGCAAAAATTGCATAAAAAGCGCTTGCAGGAACAAAAACATAATATTCCAGAAACACGCTTTGTCGATCCGATCAGCTGTTCGTAACACTTCCCACATTGAAAAAGACGTCAACGCAAACTATCGCATGTCTGCCTATTCCTGCCCAAAACCGGAAGTGACATCACTTCGCGGAAAATGTAGTTTTTTTTACTTGTAGGCCTTAAAAGCCTATACTGGTGTTTTTATAAGTCATGTTTGACTCTATACTTTTCTGAATAGTTTCTGGGATGCTTAGAACTCGAATTGCACTGCTGGAAATAGTTTATTTTGATGCACATGCTGTTTTCTTTGCAAATTTGCATCATAGGATTGTTTTTTTGTTTTTCCTGCAGTATATAAAAATTGCTGTATCTCCAAAATAAAACTATGAAGACAATAAATTTCCTGTTGTTGTAAACTATTTTTTGCAACTTTTTTGTATTTAAAGTTTTGAGGGATAAACCTCTTAAATTTCTCCAAGTAGAAATATATGTAAAAAAAACAATTTTCAATTTTTTTGTAGTTTATTGCACTTTTTTGCAATTAATGTAGTTACTATGGACTTAATGCATACATATTATTAAAATATGGGCTATAACAGTTGTATTGATGTATAGCAACTTGAAATGCTCCCACAAATGGCACTACAACATGTAAAAAAATAATATAAGCTCTGGCGGACTTGGTTCTATGGTAGGTCTTAAAGGGTTAAATAAATATCGTCAAATAATCGAGATCTCAATTTTAGTGAAAATAATCATGATTTTTCTTTTTGCCATAATTGAGCAGCCCTTGTTTAAAGTAAATTTGTTGCCTATGGGACTAGAAAGCTTGGGGTCAGTGTTTTAAATCATATAATGCTTAAAATAATCCACCAAAGAACTGCACAAACATAAACAATTCAGGGTAAGGGGGGGAAAAGTCCAGGTTTAAATTCCATTAAAATGTCATTGATCTGAAATGAGCTGTCTATTTTAAATATGTTTAAACTGAAGCAATTTTGCATAGAACAAAAGTTGAAAGTATGCTGATGTGAATGGCATGTGGAAAAAAGTACAACGCACCATGTTGACAAAGCATTCATAACTCTCTGAAATCTTTCAAGAGATACAAAACATAGCAGGAAACAGGCAGGCATTTAATCCCTTAATTGTCTGCAAGTACAGAATGTGTCAATAAAAACCTGGCTATAGGTTTTTGGCTAAGTGCACACTACAAAACCGAACAAAATATGTATTAGCTTAATATTCTAATATTTAAAGGACTAATTTTGAAATACTGTGTCTTAATTGTTAAACTGAGACAATTCTCCAATGTATCAAAGTCCTTCTGTTTGCTAAAAAATAAAGGTGCAGCTTCTGAGTCCCTGCTTACAACCTTCAACACATTGCTTTAACTTGACCTGAGTCTTTTAGACTCTAAGAAATGAAACAGACTAGAAGATTAAAGTCAAAACTTAACACAAGATCTGTGGGATCTTTCACCATAGGCAACTTTAGAGTGCTTCAAAGATTTGATATCAAATAAAATAAAAAGAAGAAAGTGATTCGATGACTGTGTCCTCGGGTGCCCTCTGTCCTTTTCACCACACTGCAGTTTGGGTGGGAGTGTTTCATCTCGCCTTTTAAAACTATCTTTCATGTGGGCTGCCTTGTTCCTAGTGACCTCCTTTAGAAAAAATGATAGCATGACAACTCAGGTGGTAGGTCTTAAAAATACAGGATTTCATTTTCTGAAACTGATCTGTCAAGAGATATTTATGGACCAAAAACTGGCTCTCTGGAACATAACAGATTTCTGAATTCTTTCTTGACTAATCAAAATAATACATTTTAACCTTGTGTTTATTATTTCCAGTCAGATTGCTATCAAACCCTTCCCTGGTCTGAGGATGCTAATGGAAGAAGACACAAGTCACAACAAAAATTAAAAAATGGGGAATTACAACAGACCAAATAGCAGTAGAGTTGACCTTTAAGCTAAATGCTAAATTTAGCATACTGATATGCTCACAAGGACAATGCTAACTTTATAATTTCATGTATTGAGAAAGGAAAACTGATGTCTGACAGGTACTGTATCTCAGTATTAATTTAATGTGTTACTTAGTTACTTACTAAATGCAAAGACCAGATGAGACTGATGGGAATACAGTAGTTTTGGTCATCATTAATAAAATATTGATTTTGCCTTCTTACATACAGTCAGTGAGCAGTGAGATTTCCTTTCAGTAAAACAACTCACAGGACACAGGTGCTGCAAGGATTGAACCGGCAACCTTTAGCTTATACAAGGATCACTCTGTCCACTCAGCCATGATAGCACTATAGTCTTTTCTGCCATTCATCACCTCATCGCATCACTGCACTCTGCTAACCTCTGCCCTAGCTTGAACACGATGCAAGGACATTTCTGTGGCATACTCACAGTATGTAATGTATTTCCTTTACTTTCTAAAGCACAGGAGCACATATCAGCCAGTACATTCACGAAGCACCTCCGTAAAAAGCAGAGAACTTTCTAGATAAAGTTTGAAATCTTGTTTTTGTGTACAAGTTGCTTCTTCACCTCAGAAAACTTATTTTGGGCTGATATTTGATATCCAATATGAATTGCAAAAGTGATATTTTTCTACAGTTCCCACAAGTTTATTTGCTTTTTCACTTTGCTGCTCTTTCATTTCCCTTATGAGTTATAAATTACGGGGAGGTACAAGAAAAATGGGTGCAGCATTGAAATACATGACGGCAAATAAACATTTGTTAAACTGAAAATATAAAAGAGCAGCAAAACATTTAGAAGAGCCACCTGCAGCATTTTATAAATATGTAAATTTATTTCATCAAAGGCAAAAAGTGTCTTCAGTTCCATGCCAAACCACTGTCATGTATTCAATTCGCAATGACTTGTAACTCAACAACAAATTCAGCTTTCCTCAGAGGATATGACTTGATCGGTTCAACCTGAAATGTAAATTCAAATACCTTTTCTGACTTCACACTTTTTTTTTCTTTTTCTTTTTTCTTTTTTAGCAAAACATGCTATAAAGACATTACATGAATGAAAAAATAAATAAATAAGTAATGGGCCTCCTACACCTAAAGGGGCTTTTATGATATCTCATTCTAAGTCTATTGATTTGACTGCTTCCACTATTTTGGGAAGGAATTACACAATATTTTAGAGTATGTTTATGGGAATCTTTGCCCATTCATCCAAGAAAACAACTGATGAGGTCAGTCACTGCAAGCGAGAGCCTACCGTCCAACAACAATCTCTGTTCCAATTTATCCCAAAGGTGTTCTGTGTGGTTAAGGTCAGGGCTCTTTGTAAGCCAGCAAAGTTCTTTCTCACCAAAGACATTCAGCCATGTTTCATCCTAATTTGCACAGAATTGTCTAAAATTGTAAACTAAAGCTTTGAGATTTACCTTCACTGGAGTTTAAGACCACAGCCCAACCCAGAACAAAAAAAAAAAACAACAAAACAAAATAGCATCCCTCCTCTGCCAAACGTTATAGCTGACACAGGGGTTGCTTAGTCATGGTCAAAAGGATTGTCGTGATTATTTTTGATCAATATTGAGATCATGATTATTTGTCATGACTATTCATTGATTTTACTGACAGAATTTGTTCATTGCATCTGTAAACAGAACACTATTTTCACATCTTCAATGGATCTTTTTGATTTGGATGGATTGTTAATGCTGGACAGTTTATATTAGCAGCAGCTGCATTGCTTTCTTGGCCTTCAAGCATTAGTTATACTGTAGTTTTGTCATTTGTGTTTCCAGGCAGTTGTGTAACTTTGCAGTGAACTCTTTGCATACGATTCGTTCTTGGTTAACATCACTTTTGCTCAATCCAAAGCAATTATAAATAATGGATGTTGATCCACTTCAAGGGAAAGTTCTTAAACTTCTGCTGTGGCAGACATTTGAACTTTGTTGTACATCTTTTTCTTTTTAATGTATTGTTACTTTTCTAGACTGGTGCAGGAAACTTCAAGCTGCATGGCACAGGAAAAAAAACTGGCTGGTATACTCAGGGAAATATTCAGGCAGTGAATATTTAGGGGACACTTTATTGGCTTTTGCTTCGTGTTCTGTTGGTGGAGTAGGCAATTTAAACATCACTCGATCATCGTCATTTAATTGTAAGAAGCCAAAATCATGATTAAGATTAAAACTGCAGCCCTAGATGCACAATTAATCCAAAGAGAACACTTCCATTGCTCAATGGTCCAATGGTGGATGGAGTGCATTAAACCACTCCATAATGTAATGCTTTCATCCAGCTGCTTGGCCATGGAAACCCATGTCATGAAGGTCTAGCCATAATGTTAATGCCAAAGGAGGTTTGCAACTCTGCAATTGTTGTAACACCATAACATTGGTGGCTGTTATGCACAATGCTATCAGCACTCAGCGACCCTATTCTGTATCTGTACATGGTCTTGACTAAATTATTGCAGTTCCTAAACATGTCCACTTCACAATAGCATAGCATAGCATAGAATAGAGTAGAATAGAATAGTCCTTTATTTGTTATTGTACATGTACAACAAAATTGTAGGTGCTTAACACCAACTGTGCCAGAATAAAATATAAATAGTAGACAGTAGGAATAAATAGCAAACAGGAGAAATATATACAATCAAGAGGGATATATACAAAAATAAGAGAAAGGCACACATTGGAGAACAAAATAGTTGCAAAGTGCTTGAAGGCAGTGCAAAGAAAAGACTTGGTCTGAAAAGAGACTGCGTGTGAGTGGCCTGAGTGGTTAAGGTTACTTAGACCATAGCTCAGATTGATAAGGCAATGCTGGTGGGCGAGGGGTAGGGTGTGGGAAGATAGTGTTTGTTGACAATCCAAATGGCCCACGGGAAGAAGCTATTTGTGAGTCTGGAGGTGTGGGACCTGATTGACCTGAGGCACCAACCAGAGGGCAGCGGGTCAAACAGTTGGTGGGCGGGGTGAAGGGGTCACCTGTGATGGCCCTGGTTTTCATGAGACAGGAGAATCCAGAAATGGTCTCCAGGGGTAGCGGAAGGCAGCCAATGATTTTTTGTGGCGGTAGTGTTAATTACCCTCTGTGCAGCCTTCCTGTTCTCAGTTGTAGTCCCTGCGTAAAAACACCCAGGCAGTAGGAGAGCACGATCTCTACTGAGGAGCAGTAGAAGGACAGCAGCATCTGGTCCAGGTTATTCTTCCTCAGGACACAGAGGAAGTGCAGCCACTGGTGGGTGACCAGAAACCTGAAGGTGGAGACAGATTTCACCCATTCTCCAATTATAATGAGAGGAGAGTAGACCTATCTGTCCGTTATGAGTTTTTTTGTTTTAAGGATGTTCAGCTTTGGGTTATTTTCTGAACTTCTGTACTTCTGCCATATACGCTGTCTTATCTCTGTCAGAGATGAGCCCAACCACAGTGGTGTCTTTGGCATACTTGACGATTAGGTTGGTTAGGTGGGTAGGTGTGCAGTCATATGTGTACAGGGTATCTGGTGCTGAGTGACAGCGGGGACGAGGGGTGGGGGTTGAGTTGGATTGATTGAGGCTGGTTTTTGAGGAAATCTTTGATCCAAGAGCAGGTGGCAGGGGGTGTATGGAGGTGGTCCATTTTGGTGTAGGGGTGGGCGATATATCAAATATACTCTATGTATCGCAAGTTTTTCCACATACGATGGTTCAAAAGGCTATATTGTAACCACGGAGTATAAACTGCATATTAATAATAATAAAATTAAGCCAGTCTGCGTGTAATTCACTGTGGGGGCGTTTTCTCCCACACACTGCGAATGCATCATTAATTCCCCTTCCCAACTGGAACACTTTCTACCTAGCATGTGTTTTTATATACTACTATAGGGGAAAATGTGGCGACAGTGGGAGTTTCAAACAAGCAAGGGAATGAGACTCGATGTCGTTTGGATTTCACAAGGAGGATGTCAAAAAAATGCGGTAACAGTATAGTCATTTGTGAAATATCTCTGTGTGCAACCACTGGTTAAAAAATAGTTAAAATAAAACATTTCAGTTCAGTCTGATTTTTTGTATTCAAAGTAGAAAAAAAAGTATTCAATGGTCAATTTAAATGAGTACAATTTTAGGCACCAAATGGTTGAGAATAACATGGTGGGTAACATGGAGGTCGCCAAGCCTTATTTTGGTGGAATTTGGTCATTTCAATGAATATATATAAGGAATGGAATTACACAGAACGACTTGCTGCAGTAACGACTTGCTCCAGTGGTGGCATCCTATTGCAGTACCGTGCTCAGTGACCTCTTAAGAACAAACCATTCTTTCATAATTGTTTGTAAAGACAGTCTGGGAGGCTGAGCATGACTTTATACACCCGTGGCAAGAAACAGAATAAAGCATGATTAAGAGGTGCGTCTCAACACTTTCATCCCTGCATAAAATGGTAAACAGACAAAGTTAACTGCAAAGCATGCTGATATTTTTCCAAAGGGAACCAAAACAGAGCTAAAAAGAGTAAATATGGAAAACACTGATTGCAAGGAAACTAAGATTCTGAGGTGATTACATCTTATTCCTACCCTACCTGGCCAAAAAGGCAATTAGAAAACAATCAAATATGTTTAAGTAGAATCTCAATTCAAAACTAAATGTTGTATATGATAACATTCAGTCAGTATGCCTTTATTAAAAAAATAAATTTAAAAAGCTTCATCATTTAACATATGCCAGACTGAATGAGTATAAATTACACCATGTGTGAGTCCTCTTTATCTGTAAGGCTACGTTCACACTGCAGGCGAAAGCGCATCAAATCCGACTTTTTTGACCCTATGCGACCCATATCCGATCATGGTATGACAGTGTGAACAGCACAAATCCGATATTTTCAAATCCGATCTGGGTCACTATATTATGTGGTACTGAATCCGATACATATCTGATGTTTTAGAAAGCGTCTGCTGTTTGAATGGTCATGTCACAAGACAGACGCCAATTATCAGCGCCCGAGAAGACATCGTGAACGCTTCCTAGCAATCCAGTGTAGATGAACATTTTATTTGTACTGTATAATCTGCAGATTCTGACAGAAATCTGCATCCTTTGAAGCACGGCTCCTCTCTAAAACAGCAATAAGGATCATTATTAGGCCATATGTAAATAACAAAATAACTTTATAACTTGAGGCAAAATTGGGAAACGTAAAGTCTGAACAATACTGTTTGGTCTGGGTCTAAACAGAGCGCGTTGTGTGTGACGTCTTCTTTTGCGCATGCGGGCCGCTTTGAGCGTTCACACTAGAGCACGTTTGCTGTCACATTTTATTTGTAGTGTGAACGAGCAGACAAAAAAATTGGATTTGATCAAAAAATCGGAATTGAGCATTAAGACCTGCAGTGTGAACATAGCCTAAGATCTCCTGTTTTACATAAGAGACAAAAAGGTTGTATCTTTTGTAGAAGTTTTAAAAATGTAAATATTTCAATGTGTCTGAGTGCACACTAAAGTGGTAACACAGTAAGTGGCTGATGTCAAAGCTGAGACTTTATCAACTAATTTATTACAGCAGAGATGATGCAATTGCAGCAAGAGCTATCTAAACATCAGAAAACGTGTGTTGCACCTTAACGAACATATATCTTTCCGGTGACATTGGACGAGCTGATCAATATTCATATGTTCATTTTGTGTTGGTGTATGATGAAGTGCCTTTGCAAAATTATGTTGAGGAGAAAAGACCGATCAAGGAGATAGGTGGAAGACTGGGGATGAGAAGTCCTCTGCATGTTAATTATGCCGATCTGCCATTATTAAAAAGCATGTCACAGGGTGAACGTTGACTTAATGGAGAAAGGGTGGCACAAATAATTAAATATAACAAGAGGTGGAGAAAAGCAATTGAAAGCTCAAAGAAAAACCATATGGGAGAGAAGGATGTAAGGAAAAAGGCAAGAAGTGGCATCTTTAATCTTGTGTTGCAGAAAATATAAAGCATATGAGGTCAAAGTGGGGTGGATTTTCAGTATTAAAAATCTGCAGGGCTGTCAAAAACATAAGGTGTGACAGAATTTTAATCACCCTCCTTCCATATGACTTCTCATTGGTGCCAATTTGGTGTGGTATGAGAAATCATTTAAATACTGACTATGAAAACACTTGAAAACACACATTTTTATAGATTATT
Source organism: Neolamprologus multifasciatus (assembly GCF_963576455.1). NCBI lineage: Eukaryota > Metazoa > Chordata > Actinopteri > Cichliformes > Cichlidae > Neolamprologus > Neolamprologus multifasciatus. The sequence goes on along the minus strand of NC_140445.1, from coordinate 30,094,249 downwards.
CTATAATAACTGCACTAGCTGATCACTCAGATTCAGTCAAATCATGCAAAATTGATTAGATGGAACTTTACAGTATAAATTGATAATGACCCAAAGCACAGTGCAAAAGCGAACAAAGAGGTTCTCAAGGAAAAGGAATTGGACATCCTTTAACGGCCAAGTCACTCACCTGATCTCAACCAATAGAGCATGCGCTTCGGTTGCTAAAGACAAAACCAAAGAACAAGAGATAGGCCAGTAAAGGCCTAGCAAAGCATCTCAAAGGAGAAAATGCATCATTTGGTGATGCCCGTGGGTTCTAGATGTCAGGCAGTAACTGACTGCAAAGTAGTGAAAACCTCCTAATATTTAAAATTGTTAGTTTGTTCAGTTAATTTTGAAAATGGGGCACTGTATAAAAATGGCTATAATTGCTGAACAGTTAAGGCAATACGTTTAGTAAACCCCTTGATTTAAAGCTGAGAGTCTGCACTTCAATCACACCTTGATTGACTAATTTAAAATCCATTGTGACAGTTCACAGAGGCAAAGATATACAATCTGTGTCATTTTCCAAATATTATTATATGGATATATACAATATATACAATATTTTGTAGTAGTCTACATGTGATACATCCATCTATTTATTTAAACTAAAAGTATCTTGAAAGTTTTCTGCCATCTGTCTCTCACATTTCTTTCACTCTCTTAAAATATCATAAAAATATTTATGCCAGAGCTGTTTCTTTTTAATTCCCCCCTGACCATCCCACTTTTTGTCTTACCATGCCAGCCCATGGAGTATGGAAAAGAGACTTCGAACAGATTGTCATATTTGGTCAGTAGTCGCTTCATAATGGCAGCCAGACCTGACAAACAGTAACACAGAAATAGATATAATGACTAAAGGCAAATAGTGTGGAAAATAGGGAGCATAAATACATTTACATATACTTATATACCTGTGCGCAAATGAAACAAATGTGCAAGCAAAAAAGCTTTGAACTGAAAAATGAAAAAATAAAAATTTGTATTTTGGAGGGAAACTGGAATATAAAACTCAGAAAAAAGTCCATAATTATTAGTATACAAACAATTACAAACACACACACACACACACACACACACACACACACACACACACACACACACACACACACACACAAACAAACACGACAGATAAATTAAAAAAAACTATTCAAAGTAAACTGTAAACAGTAAACTTCTAATATCTAAAATATGATCTCTTCTTTAATTTTATCTTTATCTATCTTTATCTTTGAGAGCTAAAATATTTGTAACACACAGTTCAAAAACATTCTGTCATTGGCCTATATGTTGGAGAAAAGGTGATGTATTTGCAATTTTAATCAAGTATATAATGTCTATAATGTATTTAACCTTAAATGCATGTAAGCCATTAAACCATACTTTAACAGTGATTAATTACTTGGAATAGTGTTAACACGAAAACCGAAAGATAAAGTTAATCATTATTTTATAAAAAGAAATTGCCTAACAATAACAAATGAATAAGTAATCAGTTACAACAATTTCACATAGTGGAGAATTTGACAAATGTATTAAAAGGCAATACTCTTCTGTAGTTACATAGTACTTAAACAGCTTAGACAACACTTTTTGAACTTAAAGTGTGTAAAAGGGTCTAAAATTATATACTTTTTCTACTTTGAAGTTGATACACATCAGAAATCAAAGCTGCAGGTTCTTCACTCAATCACAGTTTCACCTCAGAGAACTCTAAATTGCTGTATCACTCTCTCAGTCACTAACTCTGTAAGAATCCTTACACACAGACAGTCTTAAAACACACACACACTTACCCTCTCTTTCCACTGTTGTCAAGTCACTGAATCGGAGGACATGTCGTCTTGGTAACAACAATGTCTGATAGGGCCAAGTTGCCCAATATGGAACCACTGCCAGCCAATCAGAACTCTCCACCACAACACGTTCCTAAGAGGATACAGATTAACATGTTTTAAAGTGTGCAAAGAAGCAGAATTATGTATTAAATATCAATAATATGAAGCCTAAATTGCTGATACAAAGCTAAAGTGGCTTCCCAGATACTTCATGAGGTCATCACATTACCATTTTTACAAACCAAAATTACTTCTGCTGTGCAAAAGTCTTTAGCCTCCAAGGTTTTATTTAAATCTCAGTTCCAATAAGCCAAACTTTTTTATATTTTTAAAGTTGCCTTAGTAATAGTTTCTTCAGCCTTTCTGAATAACTTCCAAAGCTTTTCTTTGTACATTGACTGATTTACATTCATTTTCACTCCAGTGACTCCATGACTCAACAGTGTCCCATGTACCCTTAACAGACAACAAAGCAAAGAAGCAACATTTAATTGTATCTTTAGGTATTTTTGGTCACGTGCTTTCCTTGAATTTATGAAAAAGCCAAAGATAACACTTTGACAGGCATAAAATAGTATTTTCATATCAACAAGGTGATTCCCAAAGAGCTGTTATCAAAAAGCTTGGGATATCTCACCAGGATGTTAAGTGTGTCCTTAAGAATTTTGAGGAAATCAAACAACTAGACGACAAAAAAAGGAACAGGGCTACAAAATTGACCTACAACAGATAAACAGTATCTGAAAGTTATTTCCTTAAGAAATAGGAAAAAGTGCAGCAAAGACCTGACACAGGACCTGAGAGGTGCATCTGACCCATCTACTGATACCTCATCAGAAATGGTCTCAGTGAAAGATTGGTTGTCAAGAAGCTATTCGTAAGCAAGAAAAACAAGGAGACAAAAATTGAGGTTTGCCAAACTACACAAGAACTGACGAGAAAGATCAGTGGCAACAGGTCTTATGGAGTGATAAATCCAAATTTGAAATTTGAGAAAGGTAAACAGTAAAAGTCTGCAGCTGACTGTAAAATACAATAGAGGCTCTGTCATGGTTTAGGGCTGCATTTCAGGCACTAGCCCTTCAAGAAGCTATGAAGACAGTTCATGCTATGTTGGATAATAAAAGGGGATCATACCAAATGTTGATTTTTCAAGCCCATTAAATTGTACAAACTTAGTTTTTGCCTTATATTGTGCATCTCCATTTGTTTCATGTTTTGCACCACACCCATTTCCCATTTTCCTAACAAAAAAAACCTTCCACATTATTGTATACTGTAATTATACCTTTTATGGTATGTGTCATACAGATACTGTATATCTGTATAGGGTTTTGCTGTCTTATATTATGCAAACAGAAAAAAAAGAGAAAAGAAAATTTCCATGATACATAAAGATATACCCGATGCTACACAAAAACATTCACACTTATGTTTGCTAAACTAAAATTGTCCTACACATGTTGAAAGTAGTAATTTGATCCCTTTAGCTTATTACACTAGAAAAAGGAGCCAGAGTTTAAAAAAAAAAAAGAAAAAAAAAAAAAAAGAAAAGAGCATGTTTTAACAAAGTGGGTTCAAAATGGTAATATAATGGGTCAGTCAAGTTTGGCTGTTCGCAGCAAGTAGCCTAATTATCATAAATTGTTTATATGCAAAATGTGTCTGAAGCCAAGAATTAACAAGCTGATGAATGGGCACAAACAAGCCCTGACCTTGCTATTACAATCCATCAAAAATAGATAAGTGTGTGCGCATGCTTGTGTGTGTGTTAAATCACTAGCATGAATCTGATGCATCTTGGCTTCATAGTAATCCCAACAGAATACATGCAATCTTTTTTTCCTCTTTGCATTTTACTTCCAGGTTCTGTTTGTTTGCATGTATTTCCTAACAGAACTCACTGCTTAGTGTTATCAAAGCACAGACCTAATAAATTAACACCTCAAAGGGTTCTTTAACCAAAGATATGAAGCTAAGATGCCTGTCTGTTGCTTAGTACTACCAGGTGAAGAGTGAATTTATAAGAGCTGGAAATCTGAAATCTGATCTGTGAGTGTATGAGACTGAAAAGAACTGTGGCAGAAAGCCAAAATCATGAGCTGTACAACTGCACTTCTTGGTTTCCATCATCCATAGCACCTAATTGACACACTGCACACAGGCTTGTATGATGTGTGATTTCGCTTGCCTAAAAAGACGTAGCAGCAGTACATTTGGAAAGTCTCAAATAAGAATAAGTTGAATTCAAGTCAACGAGCAGAAACAATCCAAGGATCACTGATAGGCTCTGGTAAATCCTTTCTTCTAACTGCAAAAGTAAAGTTTGTGTTAAATTGATAATGCTGAATGGAGCACTCAGTGAATCACATCTCTCAAAATGGTACTAAAATGATTTTATAGTGTGCTGTGTATAATCATAAGGTTTGTAAGAGACAATAATAAAATAATACACAGATCAACAACTCAACACAATGCATTGTCAAAGGAAATAAATACACCTACCTTCTCTATACTGGCTTCTTGTAATTTTGAGATTGTTTTTAAATTTTACTTATCACTTTTAAAGCATGTTTTGATCTGGCTCCAGGCTACATAGCAGATGTGTTACCCCGATATCAGCCATCTTACAGCCTTAGATCCTCAAGTGCTGCCCTCCTGGTGTTTCCAAAGTCAAGGCTTAGAATATCCTTTTGAATAACTCACCTGAGTATATAAGTCTTGGAAAATCTGTGACTTGTCTCAAATTAATTCCAAAAAACACATTTTCATAAACTTGCTTTTATGTGATGTTTGCGCTCTCTTTCTTGTTCTTTATTTTGTTGTTATTTGTCTATCTTTTTTGACTGTCTTGTGTATTTTGTACGCAGTGTTTTTCTGTCTCTTATCCTCAGTTTAATTTTACAGTTTTATTTCTGGCCATAACCTCTGGCTTTCTTTTCAAATTTCTACTTGTACTTGCCTCTGAAAGCACTTTGCAAATTCTGTTTTTGAAAGGTGCTTTATTTATTCAGTGTACACCTAGTTTGCCTGATTTTTGATTTCCCTCACTCCTTTTATTTGCAACCATTTGCACATCAGAAATCATAACTTATCAGAGTCTAGCAACATACCTACAATCCAACCTGAGCAAAGGGAGTTAGACTAACAGAAAAAAATTAACAATAGTTCAAAGGTTTAAATACTGAACATGTTTCTACCAGCATGTTGTTCACCCTTGTTGCACCTTCTGTGCGGTGATTGCTGAGTTTTGGACCCTGGATTTCCTCCAGGTATTCAAGACATCCCCCACACCAGCAGAAAATAATGTATTGTGACTCATTCTGTCATTTCCCATCACTGTGTTTCTAACCCCAGAACTAGAGTTGTTGTGCAATACTACTATAAACCTAATTATCAGTAATCACACTTCTAGCCAGATAAGAGTCGGAGCTATAATTCTTCCACAGGTTTGAACAAGCTTGCCCAGAAAGGCATTAGCGCATAATTAATGGATCTACAGGGAATAATGTGCTGTTAAATAACTGTGGGGGGAAAACACAAAGTAATCTAACAGAATCACAAAATGTTCAGTTCTCCTAATCAAGTGAATTTGCTGTATAGAATTCTACTTAGTGCCTGGAGTAATACCACAGAGACCATGGCTTCTGTTTCACCACATACACTTTATTTATTTATCTTTTAAAAGGGATGATGTAGAGCAACACTGTAAAGAAAACAGTATAATATTTTATAATGCAAATTATTTAATCAAATCAGCATGACTCACATTTTATGCTTTTAACCATTACATTTTTTTAACCTAAAAGCACTTACGCTACATATATCTACGTAGTTTCTTCTATTTTTGTTCTATTAACACTCATTTTTTTTATTCTTTATCCTCAAGCCTACTCAAGTTCTTTTGTCTTCAGTGCTTTCAACAGAATTACAGAGAAACACAATGAAGATGGAAAACTGAGAGCCAGAATGGTGAGGAAAGATTGAAGAGGAGGTGCTATTAAATGACAGAGAGGAAGCGAAGGGTGGCGTAAAACAGACACTTCACGGACAGCAAATCCCAAGGAGTTTTATTCAATTAGCTTAGAAAGTTTTTGTTTCAAAGTCAAGAGTGTCACCTGGGAGCCGAAGACCAATTCAGACTCCTCTAAACACGGCAGTGTGCCAATTTAAGGTCCTAACCACGAGGTCAGAGAGACAGGAGCAAGGAGCCAGCGAGAGGGAGAGAAGGAGAGAGACGTTAGAAGACGACAAGGCTTTTTTGCACACACACTTCTACTTTCACACTGATTTTATAAAGGTCAGTCCCCATGAGTACCTGTCTAGGAGATTCAAGTGTCTACTCTGCTCTTCTCAAAGCCTTAATGCTATCCTCTCTATCTCCCTCACACACAGACACACACTCCCAGTAGAACAGGTCAGCTCATTCCCTGAATGAATCAGAGGCTGTCTGATTTTCTCTTTTTTCCTCTCACCTGCACGTCTTTCTCTCTTTGTGACTTTGCATCTCTATTTGTGCCTTCACTCCTCTCTCTCTCTCCACTCGACTCCTGCAGGCTTCTTTTGTTCTTTCTGTCTCTCGTTCCATCTACTTGCTTCTCTGCCTCCATCTTACTTTACTCCTTGCAGTTAATCTGACACGCTCTTCACCCATTCTTAAACTTGAAATACTTTTTTGGCATTAAAAAAAAAACAACTACAAAAAAAACAAAAACGCTTTCAATTCAAGAGTAGGCTACAAGTAGAAAACTATCACTGTCTACTTGTATGTGATTTTCAGCTGCATTTTTAATATCTAATCAAAATAATAATGACCACAATTTACGGTAAATGAGCAGGAAAATGAACAGTTTACAAACCAAAAGTGAAACTTTAGCAACTAACAGAAAAGAAGTTAAGGGTCTTTTTATATTTAAAAGGCTTATTTGAGTCTATGTGTGCATGTGCACGTGTGTATGTGTGTGTTCATAAATGTTAACTGATGAATCATCCTAACTAAAAAGTAAAATAAAAAAGTTCAACATTATGGATAAAAAATGAAATGAAATGCAAATACTTATATAAAATGATTGGTATCAGTCTTTCAAGGCCTGTGCATTAAGTATGCAAACACTGCTGATTAAAAGGAAGAGCTACTCTGGCTACTCTGGTAAAAAAAAACAAAAACAAAAACTAACTACCATGATCATCACTATTTAATAATGTTGTATATTTATTGTTGTGCACTTCCCCTTTATAATATATAGAAAAAAGTGAAGTCAAGGCAATTAACTGTCACGGTGTGTAGGTTACACATAGTGTGAGAAATGTGATGAAGAGGGCCCAAGATCCTTACACAGGATGCAGGCAGGAATTAACAAACGAAAGACATTTATTTAGAAAGTCCTGATTTTCTGTCTTCTTTCTCAGAATTATGAAAAAAGTCAGAATTCTGACTTTATTGTCTGCAGGTTTTAATATCAGGTTTAATATAGACATGAGAGTGTAGTCATTCTTGTCATCTTGGTAGAAAATATAGTTTGTGATATTAGTAATGTGATATCATTACTTTAATTGGGAATAGTTGCCCCAGTAAATTTACATCAAACTACAAGAACATCTTACAGGTGGAAGTCTAAAACTGAAGGCACAGCTAGGTAATCTCATTACAACAAGATCAACTGGTAGCATACTGTATTTTCTGCACTATAAGGCACACTTAAAATCCCTTAATTTTGTTAAAAATCAACAGTGCGCCTTATAATCCGGTGCGCCTTATGTATGAATTCTGGTTGTGCTTACTGACCTCGAACCGATTTTATGTGGTACACGGCGCTCAAAAATCTGTCAAGAAATGTTTTAGTATGACTTTGGTAAGCTACGAAGCTGCACTGCTTGATGGATTGTTGGAGCATTATGGCTACCGTAGTCAGGAGCCTCGTGGAGTAATCTGGGTCCAAAACTCCATCATCTTTAGGTCCCAAAGGAACACTGCGGCATCACTGAGAGTTAAACACTGTCTAAATTCTTTCATCTTTAATAAAATGATCAGCGTTGCTGCTTTACCAGGTGTAACAATTAAATTTAACATCCAGGCATCCATGAAAATAGAATTTATTAAATTTAACAGAGTTAGAAGTTAGCAGGAAGTTAGCTCACTAGCTTCCACCTAAACATTATATACCATGTTCTGACTGAGAGATTTCTGAAAAAATTAAAACGTACAGCTCTGCTGTCACTTCCAACATAAATGTAGACAGGAAAGTAAACAGCAGTGACGTTTGTAGGGTTACTGAAGTTCGGCTAGCTGGTATATAATAATGTGCTACGTGATTGCTAGCGACACAGCTATGTTAGCATAACATAAACACAGTGAAGCTGGAGGGTGAACGCTTTTTTCCACTCGATAAAAGTTCCCAATGCTGTAAACAGACCAAACTTCAGTCAGGAGAACTGAGATAATTAATCCACAATACAAGGTTAGTCATTAATATACTGCAACAACACAGGAATGGAGGAGCTGCGAGGGAATTCAACATTGATTAATCAATGGTATGGAAGTGGAGGAAGCAAGAAGAATGAGTTGAGTAAAATTTGATCTGCTTTTTTTTTTTTTCGTTTAATGCGCCTTATAATCCGGTGTGCCTTATGGTCTAAAAAATACGGTATTTGGGTAGCTTATGGGTGGATAAACAAAAGTGAAGCAGGTTTCCAAAAAAAAGGGTTTTAGCTGTGAATATAACCTGAGGTTAAGTATATTAAAGTGGCATAAGTAAGCCAGTTCTCCATGGTTTCAGATAGAGATGTAAAAATTCACTCCCAGTTCGTTCTGGGTTTCTGCTAAGTGTATGCTCACTAATAAGACATTTGCCAACCTGCTAAATGTACTCAGTGCTGTCTTTAGTGGTTACTGCTGCTGATGCTGTACACATGACTGAAAGATCACTCAAATACACCCACACTGAGTTTTCCTGATCTTCTGGCAGGTTGAAGATTGATGCTGCAGCATTATGCTAATGAGCATCTCTGCTGTCCAATCACACGCTTCACTGACCAAGAGACAGGCAGAGGATGTGGATGGGAAATCAAAAGAGAATGGTGAGGTATAAGTAAGAGAGAGGAAAAGAGCAGCATGGCAGAAAAGTGTAGTAAAGTAGACGGATAAAGAGGGCAGTCATGGTGAGAAAAACACTACGGCAGAGATTTGCAGGCATCCTGCATTTTGAGGAATTTCCATTAACATTATATCAAAAAAATAACTGAAGTAATATATTAAGCAAATTATTTGATTAAACAGGCCTTCGGAATCATGTATTATGGTTTGAGTTGCATATTTGACCTGGGAGACCGCATCTCTTGTACATCTCCTTTTCTTTTCTTTTCTTTTTTTTTTTTTTTAAACTTCTATTTAAATTTATTTTTTTTCACAAATCATGGTCACAATACATAATGGAAACGTTGCCATTATACACAAAAAACAAAACAGAACAAACAAAAAAGAAACCCCCCCTCCCTCCCCACCCGAGGCTCATATAAAGAGAAACAAAACAAAACAAACAAAAAATGTATGTCACACATCTGGAAAATACGTTTTTATATAGTCAATAAATGGGTTCCAAGTCGCAGAGAATTTTTGTTGTGATGGGAGAACTCTGTATCTAAGTTTTTCCAGTGGTAAAAAGAAAAGCACCTCCTTTAACCATTGTATGTATGAAGGAGCCCTATCAGACTTCCAGTGGAATAGAATAAGTCTACGGGCAAGCAATGTAGCAAATGCTATGGCATTTTCCTGAGATTTACTCATTTTGTATTGAGATGGCATAACTCCAAAAATGCCAATGCGGAAATCAAGCACTAAGTTCTGCGCACTGATATGAGATAATACTTTAAATATATTTCCCCAGTAATTATCCAGGTTCGGATAAGACCACATCATGTGACCCTCATTTACTGGATTATGTCCACACCTGGGACAGGCAGGATCGGCTTCTGGGAAAAAATTTGAAAGCCTCTCTCTTGTATAATGAAGACAATGAAGAATTTTAAACTGAATTAAACCATGGCGAATGCAAAGGGAGGAAGTATGTATACGATTTAAACAAGATCTCCACTCATCATCAGATAAATCCACCCCAATGTCTTTTTTCCAATTATTTTTAGTTTTTTCCCAAGTAATAGGCCTTAAGCTCTGTATCAGTTTGTATATGACGGAGATTCTCCTTTTGCCAAAAGGATCTATTTCCAAAATGGTATCCACTTGATTTTTAGGAGGTAGGTAGGGGGAAGAAGGAAACAATGTTTTTGCAAAACTTCGTATTTGCAGGTATCTAAACATATGTGAGGTTGGTATATTGTAATCTCTCATCAGAGCGTCAAAGGTGTTAAGAGTTTCTCCTGAAAATAAATTGTAAAAAAACTTCAAACCATTATTATGCCAAATTTGGAATGCTTTATCTGAAATGGATGGCAGAACATCTCCTTGTGGAGCACACATTAGACATCAATTTCTGGATAATACACTGGATACACTTTCCATAATTCATGGCTTTAGAAATTTTGAATCTGATAATAACCTGACCTCACAGGAAGAGTAAAATACAAGCTTTGGGAACACCTTATAATAGCCACTGTTATTAAATAGCAACTTGACAGGTAATTAAACTTCTCTTAGTCAAAGGAGCTTGCAAAGAAAAGCGTCTGGACTTCTTTAAGTTGCTTGAAGACATTTCACCTCTCATCCGAGAAGCTTCTTCAGTTCTAAGGTCAAATGGTGGGGAGTCCCAGATTTAAACCTAGTGGGAGTTTCCCCCCACAGAGGGACAAAAGGACCCCCTGATGATCCTCTAATCGCCTGAGCCAAGGTGTGAAAGCGGGTGTGGGTCACAATCAGCCAGAGTTTCGGGTGAGCTCATTGTGAAACCTGGCCCCACCTTATCATGCGAATTCCTGAGGTCAGATGGCCCAGGATGTGAGAGGGCGTTCGAAGTCCAGATGCTTTTCTTTGCAAGCTCCTTTGACTACGATGACCTGGATGACTGAGAACCTTCACAGACATAAACTTTTCTTAAAAGATAATTACAAAATTACACAATGGAATGAGTTTGGTTTATGCACCAAAACTACAGTGTAGGATTTAACAAACCATGCTTAAAATCTACTCATCCACAACCTTAAAACTGGACAATGGAAAATTTTGCTTAAAGGGTGCATACTATATTAAAACAGGGTCCTGCCATGGCACAGATACCACAGTACACCTTCACCCATCTCTGTGTCCAACAGTTTTAGACACACGGCAAAAGAAAGTCTTGCTGTTATAATTCCATATACAATTAATAATATAATTATTTTAAATTACCCAAATGTAATTATTGAATAAACAACTGATGGCGTAACTAATCATTCAGAAACATTATTAATTATATATTTTGTTTGTTTATTTTGTGAATTAAAATGTATTAAATTACAGATTACAAATTACTATTTCAAAAATGTTCACATGTTTTAAAGGTTACCAAAACAATGTGTTTATATGTGAGCCGTACCTTTTTCTCAGCCTCCCGTTTGGCATATTGCAGCAGCAATGGCTCTCTGTGTTTCTGATAGTATGCTCTCTGACAGCGGTCTGACAGGGCCGGCTCATTAGGAAGAAAGTTGCTGGCCCACACCTATATGAAAGCAGAAAGCTGATTATGATCATGATGATGGTGGTGGTGATGACAGATGGAAAAACATAGAATCTAGAATAACTTAATATATATGTTTGTGTGTGTGTGTGCATGCACTACAGTCTGTTTAGATAATCGAAGGGTTATTAAGTGAATCTACCCACTTTTAACCCACTGCCCTGATTCCAAATGACCACATTACATTTGCTATTTAATAGGGTGATTTATCAATATCACTCAATCAATAAATGTTTTACAGATGCAGAATTCAAGCTTTTGAAACACTTTCTTTTCTTTCAGACTTCTCATATTGATAAATGGGTTTTCCCCTGCAGCCACAGGCTTTCATTTATTTCAATACAAAGTAAAAATCAGTTCCCCGACACTAAAACTTAATTAAGACAGGTACTTTATCAATGTGAAAAGCACTGACTGGCCCTGAGAATGTATTTTCTCGATGTGCTCCCCAGTCAGAACCTGCCCGGTTTGGTTCACAAAAATAGATTTGGACTATTGTGACACCCTTCCTTCTGCCTCCAATAAAGTTCTTGTCTATTCTTAATGAAATCTGGCCGACACCTGGGTCTTCATCTGAGGAACTCAGTGGGTCCAGAAAGTTTCTGTTGGAAAATAATTACGTGCAAGTCATAAGATCCTATTGCACATGGGCTCAGAATTATCTACTGAAGTTGAAACAGTTGTTACACATTAGAAATCTGCTGTTCTGCTACTGTCGAAGCTCATCACACGCAACTAATCAAATTGACCAAGGCTGTGTTCCAAATATGGTGGCAAATGCTTCTGTGCCAGATTTTTGCAAATAAGCTAATTCTAATCTATTGACATTTGTTGGGCTTTTTGCTTAATTTGTCGACAACTACAAATCAAAAATTGGAGCTCTAAGGTTTAAGACGTATGTGAATAAACTCTCTAGTGAGTAAGGAAGTAAATAAGAAAGTAAATTATAAGGAAACGCATAGTGAAAATACTCCAGGAAAATAATTTAATAATCTGTCATTGTGACACCTACTTTTTTTTTGTCTACTCTACTGTGCTTGGGATCACTGCCCTGTTACATTACCCAGTTTTGGGCAAGCCTTAGCTCTCAGACAGCCTCACATTTGACTCTTGAATATTTTGGAATACAGAAGAGTTCGTGGTCAACTCAATGACTGAAAAATCTAAAGTTTTGTGGTTTGTACAAATGCAAATCTAAGATGTGCTGTCATGTTATTTTAAGAACAAGCATGGCTTGTTTGTCTTCCAAATAAGCCGTGCTTGTTTGGTACTTTTCTATTTGTGCCCTTGGGAATTTTAATATTTAACATGCTAACTGAAGCCTGTAGATGAGTTTGAAATGTAGCTTTTAATTTTAAAAAAATGTTTTGGCAGTTTCACTGGGCACTGCACGGTCTGACATCTGACATCCATTCCTGGGAAAATTGAGGCACTGTTTTAATGTTCCAGACCAGCCAAACCCAATACTGGTTCTCCCAGTGGTGTCTTCCTATTCAAAGGGAGTTTTCCTTCCCAATGTTTCCAAGTGCTTGCTCCTAGAAGATCATTTGATTGTTGGGGTTTCTCTCTATTTTTGTGGGGTGTTTACCTTGCAATACAAAGCACAATGAGCTGACTGTTATTGTGATTTGGTGCTACATAAATAATACTGAATATAATAATTTAATTTTATAGACATGATCACAGTTGCTGATGATCAATTAATCAAGAGTATTTGATTATCTGTACTTGGTGGCTGATAACCCTGTTAATTCCTATGGAAGCAGTAAGGGTGTACTTGCAGTAAGGTTTCACAGTCATGTGAAAACTTTTTTTTGCTTTGTACACACAAAATTAAATTCTTGTGATAATTGCACCCGGCAAGAAAAAATAAAATAAGACAACTGTCTTGATCGTTAACAGAGACAAACAAATTGTTCAAACTTTGCTCTCATCAACCACCAACTGGCATTCCCCATCAGGCTATGTTTACTGTAAATGAAACAATGGTATTATATCTGATTGAGAAAGTGAGCATCCCTGGAGAAAATGATGCTGCAACATATTCATGCAGATTTATGAAACAAAAGTATTTTTTTGGTTACACACTATAGTTCAGCTGCATTGTGGGAAGCTTTATATGGATAATAGTGAGCATCAGACCAGACATTTGCATTACCCATGCAAAATATAGGATTTTAATGGCTGTAAAAGCAGTGCCAAATAACTCAACTTGACAGTGCACGTTAAATGATTGCCTAAGACAACTGTTACTGAGGTTTTGAATGAGGCACTGTATTTAATTTGGGGTTTGTTAAGAACATCACTGCCTCCCTACATATACTTGTGCTCATTAGTGTGGATGCAGAGTAGACAATGCATTGTATATTCATCCTCTAAAGACTGAAAACGTCACCAGAATATTGATTAGGTATGTGGCTGCTTTGTGTGCATGCGTCTGTTCTTTTAAGGTATTTCTTTCTACTACGGTGAGCTTGCTTTCTAGTGGGATGTCTTTTTTAATATTTGTCAATATTATTGGAATCTTTTAGGTCTTCCATAGTGTTCTGAAATTGAAAATAGCATATTTGCTTCAGGCATCAGGAGTAGATTTTCCAGTTAAATCATTCCACTATATGATGAACAGAGTAATAACCAGAGGCATCCTCTGATGCTTTAAACACCACCGCTTTACACTGTGTTGGAGATTACATTCTGATTTCAGACTTTTTTCTTTTTTTACCCATAATGTAGTCCAGGGATAACACAGTGACATATTTGAACCTGTCAACCTTTTCTGCTTTTAATACAGAAATTTTAGGTGGAACTGCAAGTTCCTACTGAGTGCAGGCTGGAGCTTTCATGTTCTCACGGTGCCTACGTGGCTTCTCTCTGAGTATTCCAGCTTCCTCCCACAGTTCAAAGACATGCATGTTAGGTTAACTGGTGATTTAAATTAACTGTAGGGATGAATGTGAGCACAAATGCTTGTCTGTCTCTCTGTGTTAGACCTGCAACAGACTGGCGATCTATCCAGGATAGGATCCTGGGATAGGCTCCATAGCCCTCACAACTCTGAATTGGGTATGTGGAAGGAAATAGATGGATGATAATCAAGATTTTCTTCTTCCCTTTCAGTCAGTTCTGCTTGCCTTGCCCAATAGTTGTCATATTAACATGGGTTTGGATTTATGAATAATACTTAGCATGTAATAAAACAAATGCAATAAAGTAATACTTTTAAGCAGCTGGAAGTTATTAATGTTTCCTGGCATGTTGCCTCAAGCTGCGATAAGACCCTTTCCACAATCACTGTTGTAGAAACTAGATTTATGTTCATATTAATGGCTTTTGGCTAAAGGCTGCACCATGCTTTTTCAAGCATGACCCTGGGAAGGCAGAAAGAAACAGACTTTGTTGTGTTTTTATTAAACGTGCACATTCTGTTTATCTTCATACTTCCCGGTACGTGTAGTACATACATGCCTGCCAACATCTGCAGTTTTGGGTCTATTTGTACACCTGTGTTTTGTGTACATTAATTAATGGCCAACAGGAGACTGCTAATTCTCAAAGAGAGAAAATTAAAGAGAACACAGACAAGAAAAACAAAGAATGTAATTACTCTGGCAAGATAAAACTTCTGAAAAAAAGGTATTATCTTTTACTGCAAATAACAACATCATCATGGCTTTTACTTCAGCTACCAAGTATAAAATTTGAAATAAAATATATACTCTGGAAATAAATATTAACTCAATGAATATCTGGTCCTCATGGTCAATTGTTTTCTAAGTCTATTCGTAGCACTTTGCAAAATTAATTTTCTATATTCTTTAGACATCTTACATAAAAAAAATAATATTACTATTCCAGAAGCATATGTTTTCCTTCCTCCACTTACATAAAAATACATAAAGCTCTTTTCCTTTGAGACCAAAGTTATCAGAAGCAATGCTGCCTCCAGAACATGATTAACATTTTCTGTTGATTATTCTTCAAAGTCTTAGATCTATCCTTCGTATGTGTTGGCCTGGAGGGGTTGCCTGGCTGTACACATAGACGAACACACGTTTAAACCACTCTTTTCTTGGACTTTGATGTCTAAAGCAAGGGAAATCTAGTCTGCAGGAAAATCCTAAATAAATAAATAATAAACATTTTCAAAAAGCCCCACCAAAGACTGGATCCAGGTTTGATTCTTGATCTTTATAACAGACATGAAAAACCAAATACATATGTGTCCTTTTATCTATTTACAGTAATGGAAGTGTATTATAGAAATTTGGTGTATAGAAAGTATACGTATCTTCAACAAACTTGGATTATTTCTATTACAACCCTGTTATTTTGAGGTTGCGTACTGCCATCTGTTGGTCATTTCATTTCTATATTTCAGCTGATTCAGATTCTATTATGGTTTTGCTTCTGTGTAGTGATGAGCATAATATTGATTTTATTTATTATTTTTCATTGATTGCCAAAAGGGAAGAAACTAATCAACTAAGCCAATAGAAATCCTTTTAATAAAGCTTAAGAGTTAAGAGGGTGACATCAGCTTTGTTTTCAACACATTATTTTAACTACGCTTTTAACAAAACATAAGAAAATCAGCCCAGCGGTGTTTATCAGAGCTAAAACATCTCTATGATTTTGTCTCTGTTGTTTGTTCAACATCACACAGTGAGGTGACAGTTTGGCAGGAAATGCCTCCCTATTTCAAGTTTTAGTTCTGCCTTATTAAAAGGCAGGAAAATATGAGCACAAGAAAATAGCAAAGCTGTAAGGTGTGATTTGTCTTTAGAAAAAGTAATAAAGGAAGAAATGGCAGACACACAAATACAGAATTGTTGATGATTTCTGGATGAAAAGCCAATTAACAGCTTCTGTGCTGAGGCTTGTCTGGCTCAAAAACTTTTATATGAAAGCTTTGCTGTTGTTGTTTTTTAAATCACTTCTCATCTTCATTGTCATAAACTGGTCGCTCAGATGTGCAAATTGGACCAACGAGACAGATTTGTATTGCAAATGTGTGATAAGAGAATTTAAGGTTTTGATGCTACAACATGAAAGTAGCTGGAATGAGTGTATGTATATATTCTTGCACTTATTCTCACTGTGAGGACATTTCATTTATCAATGAAGATGAAAAGTTTGTGGGAAATTAGATCCAAGCATTGTTTTAATTTGCCCTTTCTCACATGTCGCACACAAGAGGAGATTACTACTGAAATGTGAGGTCGCTGCCAACGCAGAGCATGCAGAAGGAAGGACAGACTATTCTCACCACAATCAGACATCACACAGACTTTCTGCTAGGAAGCTGGCAGGTTAAAGACAGTTTAATGGTCGATTTAACTCATTATGACATTTGCATTCTAACAAGCATCACCATGACTGCAGTGCAAATCAGGTAATGTGTGCATCACTTACCTGGCAGTGAGGATGTGGATTTGAACAACCCATCATAGCACCCTTATTCTCGAAGATCTAAAAACAACAGCAGCAACAACAACAACACAGCAGCAGAAGTTAACACAGGATTTAGATAGCTGTTCTTATCTAAACAGCATGCATTTTCTGGGCTGGATTGGTTGACACCAAGTATGAGTATCTGAGTATTAGGTGTTATATGAATATCCATATCTAAGGAATTATGACAAAATTCTGAACTGAAACAAAAGGTGTATTTTTTTAGCTGGGTCCAAATAAGTGTACATCCTACAAATGAACAAAAAAAGCTTCCAAAAATATTATTTAATATTTGGCATGTGGCACATGTGAAGTTAGACATCTTGCCCATGTCCTGCTTTCTTTGAAACAGCTGTTTGAATTTGTGAATTTGACCGGAGGCATCATTAAAGTTTTATGTGATCCAATAAAAGACATATTAACCTGAAAAACTAGAGACGGCAGAAAACTGAAGGATCTGTGACAGGGTAAAAAGGTTAGCAGTTACAATTTTAGATGTATCCAGCCCTGGGAAAAACAAAATCAATAATGTGACTGAGTGTGTTTGCGTGTGCGTGCGTGTCAGAGAAAGTGAGAATATTGCATACCTGAACCCATGGGTAAATAGTGCCTAGTTCCTCAACAAGCTCCGCCCACTTGTCTATCACCTTTACAACCTCTTCTTTTTTCATGAGAGGGAGTGTGACGTCCGACCAGGGATGGAAACACATGACCTTACTGAAGAAGGCATTTAAAAATGAAAAAAAAAAGAGAAAAGGAGGAAGGAAAGGTGTTTATTGGTGTTAAAAGACTGAAACAGAATCTAACACTTGCTGAATTAATTAACCAGGATCAGCTATGATTAATTAACATTAATAACTTAACACTGCACTACCAAAAAGAAGAAAAACAAACAAACAAGAAAACCTATTACGATGCCTATAATAACAGCAAATTTGAGTCTTCAGAAATTTTAGCCTGCACACCAGAGGGTAATGTCATAGTGGCTTAATCCATCTTCTATCCAGGCAACAGTCTACGCACTTACAGTAGCATTAAATGCAGATAAGACAGTGAAAATGTCACTAGTTTTGCAGGGATTTAATAGTTTTGCAATTTTCATTAGTTTTTATTTTTATTTAGGTTTGACTTCAGATTTTCAATTTTATATCAGTTTTAATTAGTTTTTACCAATTGTTTGCTAGTTTAGTTTAGTTTTTATTTTTTGAAAATCCTTAGTTTCAGTTTAGTTTTGATTAGTTTCAGTTATAGTTTTAGTTGTGTTCGCAATAATTAAGTGTAACAAAAATCCCAGTTTCATCATATCAGTCATTCTCTTCTGCTTATCCTTGGGTATGTTGCTATTCCAGCTACCATACTGCACCCTGGACAGGTCGCCTGTCTGTCGCAGGGCTAACATGCAGAGACAGACAACTCACATTCCCACCTATGGGTTCTTTAAATAAATAAATAAAGGCAGATGAACAACCATTGATACCAGGCAACTATAAAACGTATATCTTGGCCCCAATGAGACTATTAACTCTCGCAGCACCGGGTGTTCGTAATTGTGGTTCAAGTGAATTGATAAACTTTTTGAAGGTAATTGACTCACACAGTTATGTAGATATCCCAGTCCTGTTGTCTCGGGATGTATGACGCTGCCTTGCCTGGGGTTAGCTTCTGTTTTCTGGGGATGAGGGTTGAGTGTGCTCCCTTACCTTCTCAAGGTAAGCTAGGTTAGCCTTCTTGTGTGAGCTTTTCAAGTGCACTTTAAGGTTTGTGGGATTTTTTTCCCTTTAGAAATGTCCCTCATAATTTGTCTCTTTCCACTACAAGACACTTGCTTTATCCAAAACACAGTCATATTCAAAGTAATCCCAAATTGGACTCTGGCGCTTTCTCCTGACTTTTCCTGACATGATTCTGCGCGTGGATGGAGCAGCAACACAGACGACTCGACTAACGTACTGCCACCTGCTGGCATAATGAGACACGGCAAGAAAAAAATCTGGAAACTAAACTTCATTTTCACCCTTGACTCTTGTATGACACGCACACATCAACGAAAACTAAACACATTTTTGCTATAAATTCAGTTAATTTTAGTTAGTTTTGTGAACACTCATTCCAGTTTTAGTTAGTTTTCCTTTTTTTGTTTTTGTTTTTATTTTTATTTCCGTTAACGAAAATGTTTTTTCACTTCTCGTTTTCGTTATTTCGTTAGTTTTCGTTAACGATAATAACCTTGCTAGTTTTGCAGGGATTTGGGGTGATGTGTTCCTTTCGTTGTTAGAGGTTCATTTAAGACACATTACATTGTTGCTGTTGCTCTTTTTGTGAATAATAAGAATTGACTGATACAGTTGTCTTTGTTTTAATATAAAACAGACCCTTGCTCTGTTTTTGAATTCCCTGGTTAATTAAAACAAAGTGATAATCTGGGGGAAGGTAAAAGTCATTGCTATGCACTTCCCATAAACTGTCTGTCAAATACAGCTACACAGCCTTTGCTTTTGATTTTCTGTTGACTCTCACATTGGCAGTGCTCTGGGGTTCAGTTGAAAAATTACTGCACATAAAAGCAAAGTTGACATTTTGCTCCCTTTAGATTTGGATGAATGTCACAAACAGACATGGATTACAACTACTGCTTGAGTTCAATCTTGTTTTTAAGAGGTAATATTATAAAAAGTGAAATCAAATAGTCAGTGGAAACACAATCAGGGGGAAACAGAATGGAA
Source organism: Neolamprologus multifasciatus (assembly GCF_963576455.1). Lineage (NCBI taxonomy): Eukaryota > Metazoa > Chordata > Actinopteri > Cichliformes > Cichlidae > Neolamprologus > Neolamprologus multifasciatus. The sequence continues at coordinate 30,074,542 of NC_140445.1, read as the reverse complement.
TTGGTCTATGAAAAACAGAGCCAAACAACTGAACACAGAGTAATAACCCTAAAACATGTCTGCAGGAAAAAAGAGAATGGAAACAAATGCTGATGGATATGTGAGAAAGTGAAGGTGCCATTAATGAATTGTGTATTCTTCATGTCCATTATATAAGTTAAACTACCTCACCTGGCAATAAAGTCTAAAGTCTAGATTTAAACTACGGTTAAATATATATATATATATATATATATATATGTGTATGTATGTATGTATGTATGTATGTATGTGTGTGTGTGTGTGTGTGTGTGTGTGTGTGTGTGTGTGTGTGTGTGTGTGTGTGTGTGTGTGTATATATATATATATATATATATCTACTACGCAAGTAACCCCGGCGGAAGGGGCTACATGAATAGGATGAGGGACCTATGGATTCTTCGATACCCAACATCCACAATGACGGCGAAACAGCTCAGTGTTCCAACATTCGAAAGAAGGGACTGCTTTCACAGCTAGAGATTGACGAGGTACAACATAAATGCTACGGCAAGGAGGAGTCAGGACGCCCCCCACCTGAGATTGGGTACAAAGCCCCAAGTGCGGTAGGAGAAGGATTGTTGAGTGCGAGAGGAACTGACCTGAAATATAGGATCATGGCCAAGCTTGAAACCTGGATCCCCCGAAGCCGGTTACCAAGATTACGTGAAGTACCCTCAGAAGGTCTGCTAGAGGATGTTAATGCAGCACTACGGACAATACCTACAACCACGATTACCGACACTAACAAACTAACTACCGACACTAACACTAACAAGATCTACAATACGGCAGCAGTGATCAGTGAGATGCTTGGCTACAAGTTGAACAGCCACACGGGGCAGTACCCTCCATGGAGAAGGAGGCTAGAGGGCAAGATCAAAGTAGCACGGAGGGAGGTTAGCCAACTAACGGAGTTGCAGAAAGGTGCGACAAAGAAGGTGCATAAGAAATACAGCAAGCTGTCCATACCTGAGGCCTTGGAAACTGCCAAGCAAAGACTCACAGCCTTGGCCAGCCGTTTGAGGAGGTACACCAGAGAGATAGAAGGCAGGAGAATAAACCAGCTGTTCTCCACAGAACCAGCAAAGGTGTACTCTCAGTGGCAAGGAAACAATAATAAGAGAACAGCACCACCAAGGCTGGAGACGGAGCAATACTGGAAGAGCATATGGGAGAAGGACGCAACCCATAACGGCAATGCTCAGTGGCTAGTGGATCTGAGGGCAGACCATAGCGACCTCCCTGAACAGGGTCCAGTAACCATCACAGTGGCAGATATCCAAGAAAGGGTCTCCAGTATGAAGAGTTGGACAGCCCGACATGGTTCACGCCTACTGGCTAAAGAAGCTGACTGCACTCCACGAGCGTCTGGCAGCACAAATGAACCAGCTGCTAGTTAACGAGGGACACCCGGAATGGCTAACCGAAGGTCGGACGGTCCTGATCCCCAAGGACCCCAAGAAGGGACCAGTCCCCTCCAACTACCGACCAATAACCTGCCTCAGTACTACATGGAAGCTCCTGTCAGGCATCATATCGGCTAAGATGAACAGGCACATGGGTCAATACATGAGCAGGACACAGAAAGGAATTGGCAAGAATACCAGAGGTGCAAAACACCAGCTACTGGTAGACAGAACAGTCAGCCGAGACTGCAAGACCAGACTGACCAACCTGTGCACTGCCTGGATTGATTACAAGAAGGCCTATGACTCAATGCCCCACAGCTGGATACTGGAATGCCTAGAATTGTACAAGATCAATGGGACCCTAAGAGCCTTCATCAGGAACTCAATGGGGATGTGGTGTACAACACTAGAGGCCAACTCCAAGCCCATAGCACAAGTCACCATCAAGTGCGGGATCTACCAAGGAGATGCTCTGTCCCCACTGCTGTTCTGCATAGGCCTGAACCCCCTCAGTGAGATCATTAACAAGACTGGCTACGGATACTGGCTACGGATACCGACTACGGAACGGAGCAGTTGTCAGCCACCTCCTGTACATGGATGACATCAAGCTGTATGCCAAGAGTGAATGAGACATCGATTCACTGATCCACACTACCAGGCTATACAGCAATGACATTGGAATGTCATTCGGGCTGGAGAAGTGTAGTTGGATGGTAACAAAGAGAGGGAAGGTAGTCAGAACTGAAGGGATTGAACTACCAGAAGGCAACATTGCAGACATAGAGGACAGTTACAAGTACCTGGGGATCCCGCAGGCGAATGGGAACCATGAAGAGACCGCTAGGAAAGCTGCAACCACCAAGTACCTGCAGAGGGTCAGGTAAGTCCTGAGGAGTCAGTTGAACGGTAAGAACAAGATCCGGGCCATCAACACGTACGCCCTGCCCGTGATCAGGTACCCTGCTGGGGTAATAGGCTGGCCAAAGGAGGAGATAGAAGCCACTGACATAAAGACAAGAAAGCTCCTTACCATGCATGGAGGGTTTCACCCCAAGTCCAGCACCCTGAGGCTGTACGCTAAGCGGAAGGAAGGAGGCCAGGGACTGGTGAGTGTCAGCACCACAGTCCAGGATGAGACAACGAACATCCAAGAATACATCACGAAGATGGCCCCAACTGACAGCGTGCTCAGTGAATACCTCAGGCAGCAGAAACCCAAGAAAGAGGAGGGAGACGAGGAACCATCATGGAAGGACAGGCCCCTGCACGGTATGTACCACCAGCAGATAGAGGAGGTGGCTGATATCCAGAAATCCTACCAGTGGCTGGACAAAGCTGGACTGAAAGATAGCACAGAAGCACTAATCATGGCAGCACAAGAACAAGCTCTGAGTACAAGATCCATAGAGGCTGGGGTCACACCAGGCAAGACCCCAGGTGCAGGCTGTGTAAAGATGCCCCAGAGACAATCCAGCACATAACAGCAGGGTGCAAGATGCTAGCAGGCAAGGCATACATGGAATGCCATAACCAAGTGGCCGGCATAGTGTACAGGAACATCTGTGCCGAGTATAACCTGGAAGTCCCGAGGTCAAAATGGGAAATGCCCCCAAGGGTGGTGGAGAATGACCGAGCTAAGATCCTGTGGGACTTCCAGATACAGACGGACAAAATGGTGGTGGCTAACCAACCGGACATAGTGGTGGTAGACAAACAGAAGAAGACGGCTGTAGTGATCGATGTAGCGGTTCCGAATGACAGCAATATATATATATATATATATATATATATATAGATATATAGATATGATATATAGATATATAGATGTATGTGTGTGTGTGTGTGTGTGTGTGTGTGTGTGTGTGTGTGTGTGTGTGTGTGTGTATTCTATGACAGCTGTTAACAACTATTTGCCTTATTTTTAGAGTCTTTCTTTGAGCAACCAAGCAAAACAACTTTTTTAAGCAACCAAAATAGTTGTCACAACTATAACATCGTATGTTACATTTAATGAGCCAGACTCCTAACGATAATAAAGGTTTATTCAGCTAAGAAAAAAAAAGAAAAAAAGACAAAAAGCATGAGCTTGGTTAACAATGCTTTATCAACTTTGCACACATGTTACTTCTATGTGTGTGTGTGTGGGTCCGCATATGTAGTAGTGGTAACTCAAATCCCTACGTCTTCACGACTTCAAGAAGACCTCTCCATGTGTTTGCTTTCAGGCTTATCTATAGTGGCAAGGAAAATCAACTTGACTGTCAGAGTGAGAATAATGAAATTTCTATCAACAGGCAGGCTCTTCTTGGGCCCAAGCAGCTAGTGTGTGATCAATAATTGAACACGACTTTGGTGTTTACGCTCTGAGCAAAACTGAATGTTGGTTTATACATTGTTCATGAGAAGGCTAATAGAGGAGATGGGAGCTGGGTGTTTCCAACATGAGTCATATTTACACAGATATATGAGGGCAGATAACCCTAAAACTGAATGATTCAAGTTTGAGGTCAAAACATCTTTAAAGTGTATAGTTAAGTTTAAGAAAATAGTAGTTGGGGTTAAGACTAGTTTAATTTTACATTAATGTGGTATGGCATGTGGTTGCTTTTAGATCGCCATACAAAACCATCCATCCATCCTCTTCTGCTTATCCTTTCCAGGGTTGTTGGTGGGGGGTTGTTTAGGCATTTTAACCAACTTTTGTAAACAAACAGCACAAATTAAACATCTGACACAATGAAGCTGATAGAAAGCAAAAAGTCAGAGGATCACTAAAGATATCAGCACTTGCTCTGAGAAGAGCAAAAATTTTATTTATATTTCCAACAGCAGTTTTTACTGTGCACCAGTTTGATCAGCTCACCAAACCATGTAGCGCAGCTAAGACAACATCAAGCAACTGTGAGCTTTCTCTTTTAAAACAATTTACTTTGGGCTCTGTTGTAAAATGTCAAAAATACTTTTTTAATGCATGAGGTCCTGTGAAAAATTAAATACATCTGTATTGCTTCTATAGGAATTAAGGGGGTGAATAACAGCCAGGTGCTGCTAATAAAACGCACTTGATTAATTGATCTTCAGCAAATGTAATCACCTCTATAAAAGCAGATGTTTGGGCAGATTGCTGGCCTGAAGCATTCAGGTGTTTGTTAACACAATGCAATAATGTTCCCAGCAGTGGATGTTCCAGCAAGTTCACCCTAAGGTCAGACCGTGCAATGTTGAGACAAATTGCAAAAAAAACCCAAGGGGTACTTATCAGACTACTCTACATGTTAAATGTTCATTACAGCAGAATTACAAAAAGATTGAACAAGTCTGGCTTGTTAGAAAGGGTTGCTATGAGAAAGCCTCTTCTCTTTAAAAAATATAGCAGTATAGCAGGAATATATAGAAGTGTAAAAACCAACAATCAACACAACAACTGTCAAGCACGGTTTGCTTTCCAGCCACAGGACCTGGGTACATGGCAGTCACTGAGCTAACCTTGAACTCCTCTGTATATCAGAGCAATCTAGAGTCCAATCTGAGGGCATGTGTCGGACATCCAAAGCTTGGGGTCACATAACAGGACATTAGCAAAGACTCAAGGTGGTTGTAATGGTCCAGTCAAATACAAACCCAAATGAAATGCTGTAGCATGACTTTAACAGAGCTGTGCATAAAAAAAATTGATGTTTTTTTTTTTTTTTGTTTTATTACTGTATACACAAGCTAGCTTTAAAGTAAATGAGTAATTAGATGGAAATTGTTGATTTCCAGAGACATTTTTTTCAAGAAATATAAGCTTAAGTTACCTTAAGCAACAAAACCAAAACACCTAATTATCTTTCGAATCTTCCTTTTGCTTGAAGTTAAATTTAAGACAAAAAGACACCTGTACTGACAGTAAATTACACCATTAAATAACTATAATTATTATAAGGTGTCAACTGACATTGCTTTTACTAAAAGTTTTAGCAAAATTCAAAGTCCTTCTTAGAAAAATTCCTGAGCAGCTATGCTTAGTTTTCCTAGAAAGGAAAACAAGACACTGTCAGATCTGTAAAATAAAGTGAGACCAATTTTTTGTCACCACAGTGCTGAGAGGGGTACTATGATAAAGTGTTAAAAATGTTCTCATTTCCTTTGTTGCACTACAACTTTCTATTGTCTTCCGTGACCCAGATCCCCTAAATTGCATTTCCAATTCTGCACTCCCCTCCAATTGGCACTGAACTTTGCTGCAGGGTACAAAGATCTAGTTTATTTTTCAAGTTTATTATTCTGTTAATATGGCCACAAAAGCATATACTGATCACAGATACACTAAAAGGAAAAGCAGCAGCATGCTGGATGTGTGAACAAATATGAATACAACCTCACACTGCGAGCAAAATCACACACTCTCACCTAAAGTGAGACAGAGGAAGAAAAGTACCCTAAAATGTACTATATTTTTTAAGTCAGTCACTGCTGTTTCTGTGCTTCATCACATTGCGAGTGTGGCAAGCAACACCTGACGGCCACGTGAAACCAAACAGTCTTCAGTTTTCAACCAGCACAATATTCTTTGATTAAATCTATTATTCAGTAGTTATGCAACTCTGCTGTCAGACAGAATCAAGCAAGAATTCCCAGAGCACAGGATTGTTCGGGAATGTTACCAACAGACTGAAAATTATTTATGCAAAAATATCAAAAAACTCCAAAGCACTCTCTATTCATATAAAATTTAAATCCCTTTTTTCTTGTGGCACGGTTAGGATTTAACCTTCGAAGGCAAATAAAGTTTATAACAAAGGTAGTAAAATTGCATTTTTTAAGAAAAAATTTACTTTGTTCTTATAGACTTAATTTGCCTTTAAAGATGTTTTTATATTATCTGTGTGGTCTTTTTTGTCTGATTTGAATTGACTTTGGTGAATTTTTGGTGATTTTGTTGATTTCTGGGCTCTTACATCTGTCCACTCTTATTGGTTGAGTTTTACTTACCCAGTACCCAGAGACGGAAAAATGTAATCTGTGAATTTTTGAAATAGAAAATGCTGTGTATTGTATTATAGAAGTGTGCACTAACAAAGGACTTAGGTCTTTTTTAAGCTTCTCTGGAGATGTATAAATCCAGCAGCCAGTGTTTATTGAGCTGACTCCTGTTATAAAACGTTCTTAAGTTGAACTTTGTAGAATACAAGATACACCCAGGAATAGGCATTTTGAGCTACCAAAGGACATGTTATTTATCAATGTGGATGGATTTAGGAAAATATCACTCATGCACCAAGGAGCTACAAATTAGAGTACTGATAAAACATCTCCATCTGCTGGTTGCACAAAATAACATCACTTTCTAATGTATGTACGGTGGCTTGGTGATTTTGTTTTGCTCAAGTTCAAGATGTCCTGAAAACAGGAAGCATGCAGTGCGTTGATGAACAAAATTAGCGTCATCTAATAGCTGATTATGATGAAGATGATGACAACAACGAATTAAGAGTTGCCTCAGCATGACTGCTCTGATTGCAGTCATCAGCTTAGATTTAATTAGTCATACATTTGAATGCATCATAATTTTGAAAAGGAAAACTGATTAAGATGCATCGTGTCCTAGATTAAATTACAACTTACCAACTGCATATTAATTTATACTATGTATTATACATTTCATTATGAGCACTGCATTTCATACACATATAGATTGAGATATTAAGATTTGTTCTTACCAGACACCTCTTGCAGCTTTAGACTGAAATAATGGATCTTGGTTTGAACCTGAAGAACAAAACAACAATATATACTTTATCATATTTGAGTATTATAACCAAATAGCTACACGAAAGTCGAGTTTGCAAGAAAGAAAGAATTGCAGTTACTTGCTTAAATATTTTATTAAAAAGGTACTGCAGTTACTTCTCCTTTTCCTTACAGTATTTAGGCTGCACTAGAACTCACCAGGGTCTGGAGCGTCAGGCTGAAGAGCGGGGAAGTCATTCTCAAACACAAAGGTACTGTCATAATCTGGATTCCCCTGGAGAAAAACAGACAGTTGGAGAGATATTAGAAAACAGCAGACAGAAAACATTTTGCTTTCAAAACCCAAGCAGAATGAGGAGTGAAGAAACCTCTTATTTGGAACTGCTGGCAATGTTACAGTGCAATTTAGCATTATGTATGATTGTTAATGTCCACAACATCAATAATAATATGGAGAGAAGAATAGATGAACTATCCATGACATTATCAATATTGTTTTCCAATGGATGCCTTGTTTGTGGATTTACTATTTGTTGTGATCAGAACCAAAGAATGCTGTTCAATGCCTCTTCTCACCTCTCCATTTGCCCTTTTGTTCCCAGGACAGAGTGGGTTATTTGGGTCATATCTTGGTATGTGCTCCTCAGGTGGTCTTTCAACTTGAACCTGCCCAAGGTCTCTTCATGGCGGTGGGCGGACACAAGAACCCAGCTGTCCCGAAGAGGGTTGTAACGCAAGTGCTTGGTGCTCTAAAGTTACACAAGACAAGTGATAAAATGTAACAAGACAATGTAATAACACACACACATTATTGAAACCACAGGCTTCAAACATAAGTCCCGGGGGCAAAAATTGGCCTGGCAAAGACTCCAATCTGGCCCCACTAGGACAGCTTTGGAAAGTGTGAAGGAAGGCATAATCTTGGACTTTTAACTTTATTTTACGTTTTCACAGCTTTAATAACAAAAAACCTCCCCTATGGGCCATGCTACACCAAAGGAATTAGGTAACAGATAGAAAATTAAATTAAACAACAGGAAGTTCCTTTTTGTTCAATAGAAATGTCTGGGTATTTTTTTACAGTAGGTACACAAAAAAGGACATTTTCCGTAAAAAACAAAACAAAAAACTTTGTGTTTTATACTTTTTCTGTAATTTTACACATTTATTTCTTACAATTTCTTTAATTCACTACAGAAAAAAGTTATTTACCATGTAGAAAAAACTGTGATTTTCCTTTGCCAGGAGAATAACCTCCTCCTAAACGTCAGCAAGACTAAGGAGCTGATCGTGGACTTCACTACAAAGCAGGCGAGGAATTACAAGAGTGGACAGTTTCCGATACCTGGGTGTCCACATCACTCAGGATCTGTTATGGTCCTGTCACATCAACACCCTGGTTAAGAAAGCCCGTCAGCGTCTCTTCTTCCTCAGAAGACTTAGAGACTTCCATCTGCCACTAAAGATGCTCAAGAACTTTTACTCCTGCACCATCGAGAGCATCCTGACGGGAAACATCTGCACCTGGTTTGGGAACAGCACCAAGCAGGACAGACGAGATCTGCAAAGAGTGGTGTGCTCAGCCGAACGCATCATTGAATCAGAGCTCCCTGACCTGCTGTCCATCCACACCAAGCAGTGCAAGACCAAAGCTAGGAAGATTATGATGGACCTCTCCCATCCCAAACAATGGACTCTTCTCACTGTTGAGGTCTGGGAAGCGCTTCCGCTCCCTTAAGGCCAAAACAGAGAGAATGAGGAGGAGCTTCTTCCACCAGGCTATTCGGGCCCTGAACCAGGTGTAGGACTGGACTCTCCCACACACATCACATCACTATAAGACTGGACTCTCACACACATCACATCACCACACGCACTCTGGTTTTTCTTCATGCACACTTCCTATAATTTATAATCTCTTTCTGCTACTTGCACATTTTTTACTGTAAATTTCTAAGTTAAATCTGTAAATTTTGTAATAACCTGTAAATTGTAAATACTGTAAAACCACTGTCATGTAATGGCATTGCATTGCACAGCTACAAGCATTTCACCTCATGTCATACTGTGTATGGTTGTGTGTGTGACAAATAGAATTTGAATTTGAATTTGAAACTTTTTTCTTATATTAAAATATCTCAAGGTTTAATTTGTGTATCAAACTTTTTTACAGTGACAGATCAAAGTTGGGTGTATCTTACCCACGATGTAAAATGAGTTTGACATCCCCGATTTAAACATTTACTATTACTTATAAGAAACACCTCAAAAAGCATTCAGGAGCAGGTTTTGTAGCTACAACAGGAACTACAGGAACTACAGTCACAAGACAGCTGGCAGAGTCAGCATGTCTGTCAGGCCGACAGGGGAAAAAGTGCAGGGTACAACATAACTAAAGACTTTGTGTAACCTATAACCTACCAGTGAATTCGAGTAGTAAACAAGCCCCGAAACATGACTGAATGCATTTTAGCTTTAACTGTTAACAGTGCAGTACCTTTTTGGTAAACAGTAATGAAGAACTCGGGAAATTACAGAAGTCATTTTGACGCTTAAACATTAAGGCAAACTGACAAATTTAAGAAGTCCTACTCATTATCCAGTGTCTGTCATTGGATATAGTGAGTGATTGAAATTAGCTTTTTAACGTTTGTAAATTCACAAAAAAATGCGTACCTTTTGGGTCAAAACTGATGTCTTGCTTCCCGCTCATGTCGGTAACTCACTGATGTTTCACAGCTGTCTCCTCCCCGGTGTTCTTTTTTTGAACCATGAGCTTTCTCTGGACTTTAGTGTATGACGCTAAATCAACACGGTCCGCAACAAACCTTGGACTACTTCCTGTTTTGTTGACAAGCGAAAGGTTGCTATTGTGCACATGCCGGTATGCAATGGCACACTTCTAAAAATCTAAACAAATAAGTAAGTAAATAAGACTGAAAACGTCAAATTAAGGATAATTGGTCATTATACTGTTACCACCCAATGCAGCAGCCTGAAATGTTTAGCTTTGGTCAACTTTTTTTTAATATGATATTTTAATGCAAACTAGAAAAAGACGGTTTTGCATTGTACTGGCAACCCTGGAGTCGCGCGCTGCCTACGCTGCTGACTCGGCCGATGATTGGCTAAGCGTAAAGTTCCCTCCCTCACCTGACCAGGAAGAGGCTGTGAGCGGAGCACCACGCCAGTCCGCCTCCCTATATGCATGTAGCCAAACCTGTCTGTGGGTTTTGTTTCAGCCATGTCCCTGCTCAAAATCATTTCAAGACTTCTGGTGTTCGCCGGAGTCACCGTCCTGACCGTGCTGTTGTTGCGGTATTGGTTGGCCAGCAAGCAGTATGTGTTCAACAGAGAAGACGTCGCCAAATTGGCCAAACAGTATGCAGGTGAGTTTGGGTTTGCATGTGAAAAAAAGTTGCCGCTTCACTTCATTTTGTTTATATTTAAAGCGAAGCTAATTTTGGTTGCCTGAACTGCCATATCTGCATGCCCTGTGCATTTTAAATGTGTCTGTTCTCAGGACAGGACCATGAGCAGGCTTTCTCCAAAGTGGTAGTGGAGCTGAGAAAAAGGTAACGATACCGTTACATGCAGGCTTGCATGTATCAGGCAGCTTGTGGTTGCTTCTGTACAATTTCCATCACTATTAGGTTTTTTAAGCTACTTATTAGCTGCAAAATGGTGCAACTTATCTCTTCAGCATGTGCTCATTTCACTTCATTCTTTCTTGGTATGGTATGGATGTCTTATTCACTTTCATTTTTTAATACTGTATGAAAAATTGGTGTAGTCTAAAATAAAGCCAAAGTGAAAGTTGTCCATAATGATTTCTTTGACCTTGAGGTACTTCCCTCCGATTTTCCTACTAAAACTCAAAACTGGTAAATTTGCACTGAAAACTCTCACTTGGTATTCAGATTATTAATCAGTTTTTTAACGTTAAATAAATGGCTAACAAAGTATATTTGAACTAGGTATCCTGGACACATCCTCCCTGATGAGGACTTGCAGTGGGTGTTTGTGAATGCTGGAGGCTGGATGGGCTCCATGTGTGTCCTCCATGCCTCTCTCACAGAGTACTTGATACTGTTTGGCACTGCGGTGGACACTGGAGGACACTCAGGTGAGGAAGGAGAGCAGTTAAAGAGAGATACATAGATAGATCAGCTCCAAAAAAAGTTTTTTTTGTGTAAGTTGAAGTAAACATCTGCAGACATAATGGTTTTGGGGAACAAGTTACTCTAGATCAGGATACTCTGATCTCAAAGTTCAAATCTGCTGGAGTTATTTACAGTATGGTGTCAGATATGAAGGAATGAATTGCCCCTCTTATGATCTAAAGTGAAGTCCGTCTGAAGCACCCCCATTCCAGTCCAAGTCCTTATAATGTTGCACAATGGGCTACAATTTGATTCTTGCAATCTAGGAAATGCTGATATATAGTCCCATTCTTGGTCCCAACAATAATATTTGATTTGTGAGATGATTTACAGAAGACTATTGGAATTGTATGTTTAGAAAACTATAAATACTCTGAATTGTATCATTTTGACTCTTTGCATCTTGCTGTTTCTCTCAGGTCGTTATTGGGCTGAGATTTCTGATACCATCATTTCTGGAACCTTCAGACAGTGGAAAGAGGGGACAACCAAGAGTGAAATATACTATCCTGGTAATACATTAACTCATTACAATATTCAATTTTGCATTTATACACAATGGAAACTTTAATGTATCTCAATAACTATTATAGGTTTTTTTTTGTGTTTGTTTGTTTTTTTTTGTTTTTGCACAAATTGGCTGGACATTTTCTTTCAAGATTTTTTGATAGAGAGCAGCAATGATGATTTTAATTATGGCAAGTTGTTCAGTTCCTAAAGCAGCCCCAGACCATCACAGTACCACCACCATGTTTGACTGTTGTTCTTTTTATGAAATAGTATGTTATTTTATTTTTTTAAACAGATGTCATGGGACGTAAACCCTCCAAAATGTTAAACTTCTTCAAAACTTAACTAAAATATTTTCCCAAAAGGCTTGAGGATCAAGATGTTTTTGCCAAATGTTGCTCTGGGTTCTTTTGTGACCTCCAGGAATAGTCATTGAGGCACGAGTAATTTTGGTAACCTGCCTACTCTTGGGAAGATTCAGATTTCAAGTTTTCTCCATTCATGGATAATGGCTCGTTCTTTGGAGTTCCAAAGTCTTAAAAACGGCTTTGTACCCTTTCCACACTAATAGATGTCAGTGACTTTGTTTCTCATCTGTTCTTGAATTTCTTTAGATTGTGGCATGATATGTTGCTTTTTGAGGTCTTTTAGAGGACTTCACTTTGTGAAACAGATTCTGTTTAAGTGATTTCTTGATTCATCCGGTCTGGCAGAAATCAGGCCTGCGTGTGACTACTGAAATTAAACTGGTTAATTACCCTCTTATGATTTAACAAGAGGAGGCATTTATTTTTGTCACATTGGGCCAGGTAGCTCTGGATAGCTTCCCATTTTAAATAAAATAATTTAAACCACATTTTAATTTACTAATTATCTTTGTCTAATGTTAAAATTTGATTATCTGAAACATGTAAGTGTAACAAATATGCAAAAGAGAAAAAAATCAGGATGTTGGTAAATAAGTTTTCACAGCACAGTATGTTATTAGCTAAACTCCTGTAGTATTATTGGGTGGCAGTAGTAGTAGTAGTAGTAGTAAAAAATTCCTGTTCTTTCATATTCTTTACCCACAGGTGACACTATTGTGCATGCTGTAGGAGAGGCTACGTCAGTCCAGTGGAGTGCCGGGACTTGGATGGTGGAGTATGGCAGAGGATTCATCCCTTCCACGCTGGGCTTTGCTTTAGCAGACACTTTTTTCAGCACCCAGGACTTCCTCACAATGTACTACACTTTTAATGCCTACATGAAGGGTTTGCTACTTGAGGCTGGTACACTACTTACAGAAGCTGGAGTTTTCTAAGGTAAAATAGAGTCCTAGATGATTGCACATGGACATTACTATCAAAACTTGTCCTGTGACATTTTCTTCCCAACCACTAAAATCTGGTAGAAGAGAGACTTGCTGATAATTCAGAGTGCTGACATTTAATATTTTTATATGAAATTGTAGACAATCCAAATTTACATTGGTAGTGTTGATCATCTTCATTGACGCTCTTGACCCTCATAAAGGCTATGCAAAAGAAAATGTCTTACTCCATTTCACCTTAACATTTGGCATGAGATTTCAAACTGAGCCAAATCACCCAAACAAACATTTCATTCTGAATGGCAGCCTTCCTTACTTTACCTCAATTTTAACAGTGAAACTAAGCATCAGGTCATTAAACATTCCACTGAGAGCTCAGACTGCCTCCAGAGTCAGAATGACTAATAAAAGGAAAGAAATCCATATTATTAGGATCCAATTTAAAGATAAAAGCCTTAAAGTTCCTTTTGCACAAGCTATCATTATTCTGATAAAAAATAAGGCAATATATGCAACCAGGTTTGGTTGTGTTTACTTCTTCATAACCAATGATTTTTACAAATAAATACTGATAATTCAAAGTGTTTTTTTGCAGGCCAAGGAAAATCTTTCAAAACAAATATGCAATGCTTAATCTGGATTGTAAAACCTACAGTAATGTATATAATGCACAGCTAAAGTCACTATTTTCTTATTAGATGCCAATTTCCGCTTTGTGCAGATTCTCTGCAGATGAGATCTATTGTAAATGTAGCTGCATTAGGATTCAGGCTCTCTAAGCTACTCTCGGTGAGAAGATGCAAAAAAGAGAAATTCTGTTCTTTGCTTTTAAAGCTTCTCTTGGCATTGGCCACCATTTACCGATTCAAAGCTCACCTTTTGTGTACCGTGTGTCTTTTGAAGGTGAAAACCTGGGAGGATATGCTAATGAAAGCTCTCATCTTGTCAGCTGTGTGAACCTTGGTGGTTTTATTTTTCTGTTAACCTGTCTCTGCTGGAGCTCATCTTCAGAGCTACAGCATTGTGGCAACCACCAAATTTTCTGACTAGATGTGTGTGGTTTTGACATTTTTTTTTATCTCAGAACTGTGGAGATTAAGGTAGAAAACTGAAATCCTTTCAAACTATAAAGCAAAACATTTACATCACATATTGTACATACTGTGGTAGGACACCCAATGATGTTATTTGGAGAAACTCTTTAAAATGTTTGTGCAAGTCATGTAAGGTAAGAAAATGGGAAAACACTGTTGTATCATACTACAGACGTCTGCTAGGTTTGCCTGTAATTCTGTCATTTTCTAATTTTACAGAATGGTTTAATTATGTAAACTTGATTACTTTTTTTTGTCAAAAACGTTCTGAGCTCAAATAGCCTATAAATTAACTTGAATAATACTGGACTCTGACCAAGCTACTTGGCTTCAGTATCTGCAACTTCCGTTCCTGGTCTTGAATTTTGCACTGGCCCACTGGGAGGGCTAAATATCTACATCCTATTGTAGCACTGTGGATAAATGTAATTGTGGTGTTTTACACTGCTGCTGATTGTGTTCTCAGTTTGTATCTTTTCATGTAAAACAGCCTTATTTTCAGGCTAATGGGTGAACTTACTAAGAGCTATGTAGGGTTTCTAGTCTAGTGAAAATGTGCTGTTACTACCCTAACTGATGTTAATTAGAAGCAGCATCAGTAGCAGTGCATTCTCAGATGAATTGTAATACTGTACCAGATGTGCAATTTACTCGGGGTTAAGAATGAAACTGACGGTGCCAAAAGAAATAAATGTCTTTGAACTTAATAGAAGTGTGTTTTTGCTTATTTCTGTCTATACTGTGTATTTAATCAAGGCAATGAGAGGACGACTGGAATATAAACAGTAGCTGTCAATCTTGGCTGCCTTATTCATAATAGAATTGTGAAAGGACATTTACACAAGATGAGTGAAATCTCAAGCTTGACACTCCAAATCCTTTATTATAAATACTCTATGGTCAGATGGTATTTAATAAATCTGGTCATCAGATGAGAAGACAAACATATCAGTCCTCATCTCTGTCTGTAAACGTCTCAGGCAACCTGATTGTGTTTCATATACACAGAGGTGTGTGGTGGATTTTTGTGTGATATGTATAACTAGGTAACTATATACACTATATATCTATGTGCACTGAACATACATATTTTAACTTTCATGTAGAGTCTTAAGCACAAGACATTTTGCTTCACCGAGGTTTATTAAGGTTTTACAGTAACAGGGCAGTTAATGCTATTGAGAGTTTGCCTGAATAACTCACTCTCCAGCTCCGGTAACTAACCTTCCCTAATACACACTCAAAGTCTTTCATGCAGCACAACCAAAAGAGTAACATTGTAACTGAGATCCTGAACACATCACAATTAAAACATCATACGATATAATCCCACACACACATACACACACTATGAACCTACACTGAAGTGTTTTTTCCACTTGCGGTGTAAGATTTAATAATTCGGATTAATGTGTGATGTTTGACCGTGTCATGACCTATTGTGATAAGCCAAAGCCAAAGGGTAGCTGGAGTCCTGACTGGCCTCTGGCCAAGACCTTGGCCGCTACCTGAACCCTGCAGCTGTGTTTAGACGGGTGGGAAAGTTACCCAGCAGCAGGGGGCGGGGATACTGGTCCCTATATATCAGGGGACCAGAGAACACCCCAGCACTTTTCCCCTCTGCTCTTTCTCTCTGTCTGCCTCTGTGTTGCTCTGCTGTCTGTGCTTAAGGCTGTACACCCTGGGGTTTTGCTTTGCTTGTTTTCTGCTTTGTAATTCTCTTGCTAAGTGTCTGTATGTATTTTTCCTGCTGTTCATATGATTCAGTGTATTAAACTCTGTTCCAAGAATTCTACTCTTTTCCAGAGCATCTTTTTGAGTGTCTTGATTTTAATTGGATCTAAAAGAGGTTGGATCTCCACATCGTTGGTGGGAGAAGGTTATCAGGATGGCTTCAAAATTTGCGACCACATGTGATAGACATTTGTGTTGTACATTTGCTTAAAGCTGTAGAATATCCTTGCTGTTGCTTGTTCCCCTATTTATATATACTGTATATATTATACACTCATTAGATAATTAGGTACTTCTTGCTAGTACTGAATTGAACCCTTTTCCCTTCTGAAGTATTCCTCAGTGATTTTGGTCAATATTGGCATTAGAGCATCACACAGTTGCTTCAAATGTATTACGTGCACATCTGTGACACAAACCTCCCATCACAGCATATCCCAAAAGGTGCTCTACTGGATTGAGACGTGTGACTGTAGAGTCCATTTTAATAAAGTGAACTGATTGTTATGTTCAAGAAAATTTTTTATCTGAGCTGCTTTGTGACATGGTGTGCTATCCTGTTGGAAGCAGCCATTAGAAGATGGGTACACTGTACTCACAAAGGGATGGACATGGGCATCAACAACGCTCAGTTGGTACTGAAGTGTCCAAATTGTGCCAAGAAAATATCCCACACAACTTTACACCACCAGCACCCTTTCATGTTGTTTATTGCAAATTCTGACTACCATCTGCTCGTGACCTTGACATGTCATCTTGATGGCATCTACATGCCTAGATGCCATGAGCTGCTGACATGTCATTGTCTGATTAGATAATTGCACTGCCAATCAACTGAACAGGTGTACCTATTAAAGTTTTCAACAAATGCATATACTTTAATATTCCCTTATTCCTGCTAGTCTATTGTGTGTGTGTTACCATGTTATCTTAAATATAGGTTTAATGTCAGCCTAACAGACTGGCTTGACCTCATTACCGTTTTGCTCTTTAAGCTCTTTGGGGGAGATTTATTCAGAATCGAAGCTGGGCAACCAGTGCTGAAATACCAGCATGATTGAGCAGGAGCTGCACCTAATGAGATAGACAACACTCTCTTTGACTAATTGTTTGGCTTATTCGAGGGTGTTTATGTCCTCCCACTGGTAGCTGGAGTTGTGCAAATAGATGTCTCTGTGTGTATGTCTGCACCTGGAGACACACATGCACACAAAGAGTTAGAGCACAATAGTTACTAAGGATGGACACAAACATGCCCTCAAAAAACAGACAGCCAAAACGGATCTATTCATCACCCATATTCACATTTACAAAACACTCACACACATTCTGATAAATTTAAGTAGCTTAAAATGGTGTCCTTTGATAGTACCGCTGTGACTTGCTTGTTATATAGATCTCTTCTGCTCTCTAGTGGAGATAATCAGGATGACATACATCAACTGATCAGTTTCAACCTGAAAAGAAATCAGATGTGAGCTCTACACGAGGCTTTCAAAAGATAATAACATCAGAGTAAAATGTAGTAGGCTACATGTCAAACTTGGAAAACATTTGTGGTTGAGTACAAAAGTGCAATATAGGCAGTTAAGATATTGCGGTTTAATGAAACCTAACAATAATAAAATAAAACAAAAAAAACCCTTTAGCATTCTAGCTTTTAAAGCTATTAAATTTAACATCTCATTTTTGCAAAACTTTAAGTCAATGAAATATTTTGTCATTGAGATTTTTCTAAATTCTCAAAGTAAGCATAGGTGATGCTTTTCTTTACCACCGTTGCTGCTTCACAGAAGAGGCATACTCTTAAGTACGGTAGCCCCGAGGGGAACGTAAGACCCGACAGAACTACGCGGTGGACCAACTTCACCATCACCTAACGAATAATACCGACTTTACGAAATTTTTACAACAGTAATGGAGTTCAATTATCAGTCAATGAAAGTCGCCCACCAGGCCCGAGAGGCGGTGAGTGAACACGGGCTTTTGTTTCTTGTTGTTTTACGCAAATTTGAAGCACAACTGTTTTCAGATATCAGCTTGTGGCTATCTAACTAGCAGTGGCAGTGAACAGATGGGCACTGAACTGTCTGGTACTGTAAGCAGTGTTAAGCTAAAGGCATATGTATCCAGGTGTTGGTCGATTTATTTTACACATGTGATGGGATTTCTATATTGTCGCTTTCACGAGCGTGGTAGTTAGCCGTCGAGCTAATCGTTAAGTTCTGCATGCACTCTGCGACAATAAAGCGGCTGCGTCCACTGGTTGCTTAGAGACAGCGTCAACTGGTTGTTGTTTGTGGTTGGCTGGCCCCCTCTGCTGGCAACTGTGTTTTCCCTGTATTTCCAGCCCAATATAAAATATTCCTCCTCCACATGTTTGAACCAGGGAAGAGAAGAGAACTGAAGCATTAACGAGCACAGGCTAACTCGTTAGTTGATAATTAGTGGCTACTTTTAGTTAGACCACAGACATAAATAAATACTTTAGGGAGTGTCATTTCCATCTTTATTGTCTGTGCAGGTTCTTAGTCATCCAGGTCATGGCAGTCTTTAAGAACTTGTAAAAAAAAAAGAAAAAAAAAAAAAAGCAGTTGGACTTCTTTGAGTTTGATGATGTTTTTCATCTTTCACCCGAGAGGTTTCTTAAGTTCTAAAAACAATAGGTGGAGGGTGCAAGGCATTTAGCCAATAGTGGGATTTTTCACAAGCTTAAAGAAGTACAGTTTTTGAGACTTCCATATTTACTGAAATTAGGCATAAGTTTAAACCCGTGGGTAGCACAGTGGTAAAGAGTTTTGCCTCCCAAAGAGGTCTATCCACAGGCCAGCTGGAGTGTCTCTGTGTGGAGTTTGGATGTTCTCCTCATGTCTGTGTGGGTTCTCTTCAGCTACTCTGGCTTCCTCCCACAATTCAAACACATGGACATTAGTTTAATCAATGACTCTTAACTTGATCATAAGATAGGAATGTGTTAGCCCTGCGTTAGGTTGGCAGCATGTCCACGGTGTACCATGCCTCTTGCTATATGACAGCTGGTACAGACTCCAGCCTAATGGTGACCCTGAATTGGATAAGGCGAAGTAAAAGGATGAATGAATGGAGTTCCAGCCAGTATTTGTTGAGTGCTGTGGCTCGCTTGTGTAATGCTTTTGCTATTATGCATAGCATCATGGCCTAAAATAATACTGTAAAATGTTATATCTTGCTATAACCTGTATATGGAGTGGCTAATTTCTTTGCATTTCAGTGATTCACTTTAAAGTTTTGTTTATCCATAAGTTGTGACACTTCATATCCTTCTGTTAAAAAAATCTGAATATTCTTCTAAAATATGTTGCTTTTGGGGGGACTGTATTGGTCTTTATTAGACCATATCTGTTCTTCATGATACCTGTGACAAATTGAACAATATTATTTGGTAGTTATTTCTCATATAACAGCCCCATTTAAATTCCCCTTTTGCCCTCTTGTTGCTGCTGTTCTTGTTGCTGTCCAACAGGATGAGCAGAGGACTGAGATGAGGAAGAAAAGTCTCCTCATCCTCATCTATCACCACCTGCTGGGGCAAGGGTCAGTATAAAATTGTGTGTGTGTGGATGCATCAAGTGGTGATCAAAAAGATGAACTTTTCTTTTAAGTACATTTTTAGCATCAGGTTTAGATACGGACTTTTAAAACAAGTGGCTGAGTTTCTTTGATCAGAGCAGGTAGAATACATAAATTCACTCTTTGTTACTTCAGAACAGAATGGGATGATGCAAAATGGCATTGCTGGTTTATTATTGGATAAGTGGTAACAAACCAAACAAAAGGTCATATTTGTATGTCTGTATAGAAAAAGTGAAGTGCAATTCATTAAAACAAGCACATCAAAAATCTGTTCCTTTAATGTGTCTGTCCACCAGCTATGTAGCTGCAGCAGTGGCCTTGGACCAAGAGACAAATGGAGGTGTGAGGAGGTTCGAGGTTAGCGATAACATTGATCTGGAGATGGTGTTGATGGAGTATGAGAGCTACCACTACGTCAAATTCCAGAAGTATCCCAAACTTATCAGAAGAATAGCAGAAGCAGGTACAAGAACTCTGCTGAAACACTGAGAAGCAATGAAAATTATATCTCATGTTCTGTAAAATGATTAAAAACTAACTTATAGTCTTAGCATGTTTTTTTCTGATATTTTTTTCTGTCCAGGTGAAAGAAAATATCCAACATGTAGTGCAACTAAGAGGTGAGTCAGTCACGGGCCAAGTATGCTGTGCATACATGCTCACAGTAGAGGTGGGGAAAAATCGATACAACATCAAATCTCAGTATTTTCTGTGGCAATATTGTATTGATAAAGCAACACAGACACTGTCTTATGGCGATATTTAGGGCAGCAAAACAAAAAACTTATTGCATAAAACAGATATTGACAAGTTGAACTTTGAGGAGATAATTTGTAGTTGAAATGGGTGATAAATTGCAAATATGTTATTGCAAAACTCAGCATGTCACAAAATGTTAAAAATCACAATAATAATTATGAGTGAAGTATTGTGATAATATTGTATTATGGGTGTGTCTGGTGATTCCCACTTGAATATATAACAATAAGTGACTCTGCCATGCTGCTAGTCCATGCATGACAGTTAAAAAAAAAAAAAATACATGTGTTTTGTTTTTTATTTGTTCCCAGGAGTCCCCGTTCAGCTGTGAAACCCCTCCCAGAAATCAACCCTTCCCGGAACACAAACACAGGAACTGGAGCAAAGAAGCCAGCCACTAGTGTACGAGCAAATGTGGAAAAATGAAGTCAAATCAAAACAACTCTGTACTCTAGCTAGCAATTATTCTGACATTTATGTTAATTTCCTAGGAGAATGGCACCTATCTTGCTCCACAGTCATCGGACTTTGGTCTCAGCGTATCCTCCATCAAAAATGGACCAGCTGGAGAGTGTGCCACAAACAGGAAGGTACTGGAGAAGTGAATACTCTGAGAATAGAAGCAAACCTCATCATCCCAACTGAAGTTAATCACATTTTTTTCTAGTATGACATTTATGAGACAGTTTTCATTTTACGATGATGCTGCAGCAGGATGCTAACAAAATTGTTTATGTTCAATTCATTACAACATAAACCAGCACCTTTATGATCTGGGGTTGATTTGACCGTGCCAAATGCAAAAACATAAAAAAGAAGTCCTCACCCTTTTTAAAACAAAATTACCGCTGTCACTTTTGTTCCTATTATGTTCTCTTGTGTATCTTGGGGGCAGATGACTGATGCCAAAGGTGCAATCCAGGATGCTGTCAGAGGAGCTGGGATTGATTCAGACCATATGGTAATTATGCTGGAGCCCTTGAGCTAAACCGAGTTATAAAAAAGGTCATAATATTCAGACAAGCTTCAAACAACTGTGAAACGTGTAAAAATATATTTTAGTAACAGTCTGAATTGTCCAAAATAAAAACTATTTGAAGGCTACAAAAAGTACAAAATGTCTACTGATAATAATAAAAAGTCTATGTTGCAGGAACGCCTACTGAAGCCACTGAGTGGCTTTTCTGGAATGAGTGGTGAGATGAGGGAACTAGCTATGATCATCAGCAGGGTAAACACACACACACACACACACACACACACACACCTTAATAAACAAGCCTGGGGAGAAGCTGATTTTATCTTAATTTGTTACTTGGAATATGATGTAAAAATATGAAAATCCTCCATATGACTCTTGCTGAATGTGTCCACTACTGAGCAACAGAGGGCTTTGTTTTAAATGAATTGATCTTTTGTACTAATGAAGGCCCAGGCTCTATCCACTTCCCATATCTGATGTTTCATTCTAAAAGACACCTATTTACACAACCAGGACGTGTGTGGGGGGCAAATTTCTGGCTTATGTCTTCCACTTGCATCACTCATTCTCTGTTGTGTCTGTGTGTATGTTTTTCCAAAGGACATCTATTTGCACAGCCCCAATGTGCGATGGGAGGACATCATCGGTCTGGAGGATGCCAAGCGATTAGTCAAGGAGGCCGTCGTTTATCCCATTAAGGTGCGGCCGCTACCCGAGCATGCTGGTATTTCAGCTCCGGTCGCCCATCTTCGATTCTGAATACATCTCTTTTAAAGGGCTTAAAGAGAGGTTGGGCAGTGGGGTCAGGCCAGTCTATTAAAATAACATTAAATCTATACCTGGGATATTATTGTAACACAGATACAGAGATGGATAGAAAGACACATGTGGCATGCCATGTAGAATTTATTATACACAGCTACAATCACACAATTTGTGCTTCTGCAAATAGATAAACACTGCATCATCAGACTTATCAAGTTTCTTTGCACAGAGCTCAGTTTACTATTGGTGTGCTGAAAATGGAAATACAATGTGTTCTCATACTGAGCTAGGATGTGATTTACTCAAGTTGTATCTATACTGTTTTGTTCATGTTTCCCCCTCATTCTTTGACTCAGTCTCTCCTCCTCAGTATCCCCAACTCTTTACAGGCATCCTGTCTCCATGGAAGGGTTTACTGCTCTATGGTCCCCCAGGTAAGGACTCAAGTGCAGGATATTAAAAAATGTCAGGGGCTCACTATGAAAACGTACCTTACACTGCCTCACACATGCAGGTACAGGTAAGACGTTGCTGGCCAAGGCCGTAGCTACAGAGTGTAAAACAACCTTCTTCAACATCTCAGCTTCCAGCATTGTCAGCAAGTGGAGGGGAGACTCTGAGAAACTGGTCAGGGTAGGTTGTCATTCAAAACATTTTTGAATACTATTCTCTGAGGGGGGGGGGGGGGCTAATTAGTGTAAATGATTTAATACATGTGTCTGCAGGTTCTATTTGAGCTGGCCAGATACCACGCTCCATCTACCATCTTCCTGGATGAGCTTGAGTCAGTGATGGGCCAGAGAGGAAGCAGCATGGGGTGAGCTCAACCACTAAGTGCCGTAAAATATAGATATGCCACTGCTGCTGTCCACAAAACCTCTGTTTACTGCTTTCAGGGGCGAGCACGAGGGGAGTCGCAGGATGAAGACCGAGTTACTGGTTCAGATGGATGGACTAGCCAGATCAGATGATCTTGTTTTTGTACTTGCTGCCTCCAACCTACCTTGGTAGATTAATCACATGCACATTTGGACTTACTGGCCTTCTGTTGCATTTACAAATGAATAGGAAGACAGAAAAATGCAACTCACTATTTTTGCTGTTTCAACCCTCCTCATACATTTATTGCCAGCATCATCTCAGCCTGATTTTAACATTCATTCATTTTTCTTGCATTGAATGCATTTGAAAAGAGACCCTTCATTTTCTTGACAAACACAAGATTATGATGTTATGATGTCAAAGTCACAGCTGTATAAATAAAAAAAGATGACTACTAAGACAGCTATAAAATTCTGACAGTTAAATCTGCCTTTGTTTGTTTCTAATAAATCTTCTCTCAGGGAACTGGACCACGCAATGCTGAGGAGGTTAGAGAAGCGGATTCTAGTGAGTCTTCCCTCTTCACCAGCTCGCCAAGCCATGATTTCTCATTGGCTGCCTCCTCTCAGCTGCACAGGAGGGGTGGAGCTACGCACTGTGCTAGACTACGAAGCACTGGCAAAAGTGTGTATGGAGTTTGTCAAGTGTTTAATCGTTATGCTTAACAATTTTTCTGTAATTAATATAATTTCATAAATCATATATGTTATCTGGAAGGAAATGTGTTCACTCATGTGCATCTGTACATTTGTGTGTTTTTTATTTCCAGGAGATGGAGGGCTACTCTGGCTCAGATATAAGATTGGCATGTAAGGAAGCTGCCATGAGACCAGTTCGAAAGATCTTTGATGCTCTGGAGTCACATCAGGATGGTAGGACAACACACACACACAATGTCAAGATTGACCCCTACAACAGCCATCTTCTCTGTCTTACTTTGATTCTCTTTTACAGATGACACAGACATGCCCGCCATCCAACTGGAAACTGTAACAACAGCTGATTTCCTGAATGTGATTGAACACACCAAACCCTCAGCGCGAAACCTGATAGACAGATACACAGCCTGGGAGAGAGAGTACCAATCTGTCTGACACTAGTACACATAACATGAATGTAAAGACTTTCATACTAACGCCACTAAAAGTGATGATAACTTGTTTTTACTATTACAAATTTATATCCTGCACTATACTAATAATTTACACTAATGACTATATATTAGCGTAAAATGTTTCCTATACTTTGGATATTTGTGACAAGCTACTGCAGGTTGGAACAGTGTACATTTTAATAACTGTGGAGCTTTGAAAAACTCTTTTTGACATGGAGAAAATATTTGTTCATTGATCATTTGTTTTCTTTTTTATTATTTGAAAACAAAAAGTATACAACCTAAAACCATAAAACTTTGGTGACTGGTACTTTGAGTCAAACTATTATAGCATGACTATTTTCGATTTATCAGGATGTTCTGCGTAGAATAATTTCAAATCTTAAGTCTCTCCACTGTTGAAACACTAGTAGTGTTACTTGTGCAAATGAAACCGGAAGGTTATTTTTACTTGACGCTCAAAGCAGATTCTGCAGGATGTGTTCAACAGCATCTGGGAAACTGTCACATATCAGGTGGGGAGCTGGGCTTATTTTATTCTCATCGCCTTCTCTGTATTTACCTAAAACATAACAGGAGAGAAGATGGTTAGCAACAAGAAAAAAAAATATGACAGATGAAGTTGCAGTAGGGAATTATTATTATTGGGAAACAGGATGGGAATGCTAGTCTATCAGATTTTCCGCTGCTGGTTTAGGAATCGGATTCACAGTGACTGCCAGCAACCACTTGCAACCAGACGGAGAATAATAATTTCCTCCTAGCAACCAGTGATTGCAAGCACTGTCTAGGCCTGTTTGACTTCTTCTTCTTCAGATTATTTTCAGTTTATTCATAATAATTCATAGTAACGTCCTCTTCATTGTCTCTCTATTATGTTTTAACTGCATCTTCCTTTGTTTGGTCCTATTCTCCCAAAAAACTGCATTAGCAGTGTGTATGCAATGAAATTAAATGCTTATTGCAGTGTAGAAGGCTCTCATTGTTCCTTTGGGTAACTCTGTGTCATTTATTCTATTCTTTCCTCCTTTTGTTTTCATTCTCTCACCTTATTTTCATTGGCACGCATGTCTTTCGACTCTTTTCTCACCTTCTTTTTTCCTTCTATGCAGCGTTTTTGTCTTTGTGCACATTGCCTTTCCTCTAAACTTTACTTTGAGACTGAGGAAGCAGAGTACTCGGAAATGTACTATTTTGTGTACTAAGTCAGTCACTCCTGTTTCTGTGCTTCATCACATTGCGAGTGTTGCAAGCAACACCTGACAGCCTCTATTCAGTAGTTTTATTTTACACATGTAATGGGATTTCTATACTGTTGCTTTCACAAGTGTGGTAGTTAGCCGTTGACCTAATAAGCTAAGTTCTGCATGCACTCATAGCCACATTTAAGTGGCGGCATCCACTAGTTACCTAGAGACACCCTCCACTGGTTGATGTACACACACACACACACACACACACATTAATAAACAAGCCTGGGGAGAAGCTGATTGTATCTTAATTTGTTCTTTGGAATATAATGTAAAAATGTGAAAATCCTTTATATGACTCTTGCTAAATGTGTCCACTACTGAGCAACAGAGGGCTTTGTTTTGAATGAATTGATCTTTTGTATTAATGAAGGCCCAGGCTGTATCCATTTCCCTTATCCGATGTTTCATTCTAAAAGACACCTATTTACGCAACCGGGATGTGTGCGGGGGCCAATTTCTGGCTTATGTCTTCCACTTGCATCACTCATTCTCTGTTGTGTCTGTGTGTATGTTTTTCCAAAGGACATCTATTTGCACAGCCCCAATGTGCGATGGGAGGACATCATCGGTCTGGAGGATGCCAAGCGATTAGTCAAAGAGGCCGTCGTTTATCCCATTAAGGTGCGGCCGCTACCCGAGCATGCTGGTATTTCAGCTCCGGTCGCCCATCTTCGATTCTGAATACATCTCTTTTAAAGGGCTTAAAGAGAGGTTGGGCAGTGGGGTCAGGCCAGTCTATTAGAGTGACATTAAATCTATACCTGGGATATTATGGTAACACAGATACAGAGATGGATAGAAAGACACATGTGGCATGCCATGTAGAATTTATTATACACAGCCACAATCACACAATTTGTGCTTCTGCAAATAGATAAAAACCCGCACACAAACAGAAATAGATGCACACACTTTTGTCATCATTGCCCAGACCTTTCTCATGGATATGATGACAACAAATCAGGTTGTCTGCATCCTCTTGACATTTATAGACGAAGATGAGGACTGATGTGTCCATCTCCTTGTATATATTCTGCTGGCCTGTTTTATTGAACATCGTCTCTCTGCCTTCCCACAATCCTAAACTTTTGCTTCCATTATTATTCATTCTCTGAGCTATAGGTCAGTTTGGTCATTTCAGCCAGCCTGTGTTTGCCACCTAAAATTTAAACTAATTTGTTGTGTGTGGTATTTGCAGCACTGATCAGCTATAAATCAGACTTATCAGGTTTCTTTGCACAGAGCTCAGTTTACTATTGGTGTGCTGAAAATGGAAATACAATGTGTTCTCATACTGAGCTAGGATGTGATTTACTCAAGTTGATCTATACTGTTTTGTTCATGTTTACCCCTCATTCTTTGACTCAGTTTCTCCTCCTCAGTATCCCCAACTCGCAGGTACAGGTAAGACGTTGCTGGCCAAGGCCGTAGCTACAGAGTGTAAAACAACCTTCTTCAACATCTCAGCTTCCAGCATTGTCAGCAAGTGGAGGGGAGACTCTGAGAAACTGGTCAGGGTAGGTTGTCAGCTATAGGAAGAATTTTACAAAAACATGTTTGTATACTATACTTTGTGTTTCATTTTTTTTTAGGTCTGATTACACTGGTCAACACTGAAATTGTTACTGACCTAAAAAGGTCCTAATCTGTAGTGTCTTGGTGTGCTGAACACAAATATGAGCATGAAAATATTGTATTTGCTCTCGTTTGGAAGATATTTCACATAGTTTTTTTTCTATGTTTCACTCTGTACATTTTTCCAGCAGAACTGTAACAACATCCTAAATAAGCATAGAACGATGTAATATTGCATCACATTGGATAATACCATCATGTACACATCATCCAGAGTTTATTCCATTATTTCCTGAAACAATGCAGTACTACTGCCAGGCAGCTGCTGAAGTAAGCTGACATCAGCAGTGTACTATACAAAGCCTTCTTGGAAAATTTGAGAAATATTTCAGACTTCATGGGATACAGTTTGAGCTACTGTTACATAAAACTGTCATTCTATCAATTTAGTTACAATACAGAACATTAATGCCTCAAAAGTGTGTTAATACTGTGGACAGTTTTTGCTATATTTGTGGGGAAATGACATTTGCCAACCAGAAGAAAGTATCACTTCTCAAATGAAGAAGGCATATCGTCTTTACTTCGGATGCAAGATTGGTGATCAGGACAAGCCTTGGGCCCCGCATATATGCTATGCTACATGTACAACACAGCTTTCATAGTGGTTACATGGCATACATTCCGTGATGTAAACAATAAATATTGCAGATTACAAATAAACTAGAGCCAATTTTGCATTTTGACTGTCATATTTGTTTTGAGTACATAAAATCTGATAAGAATGACTCATTTTATTTCAGTAACATGACTTTTGTACAAATATGTTGACCGTGTATGTAGTGTAAATTATTTAATACATGTGTCTGCAGGTTCTATTTGAGCTGGCCAGGTACCACGCTCCATCTACCATCTTCCTGGATGAGCTTGAGTCAGTGATGGGCCAGAGAGCAGCATGGGGTGACCTTAACCACTAAGTGCAGTAAAATGGTGATGTGCCACTGCTGCTGTCCACAAAAACTCTGTTCACTGCTTTCAGAGGCGAGCACAAGGGGAGTCGCAGGATAAAGATCGAGTTACTGGTTCAGATGGATGAGTCTTACCTCTTCACCAGCTCGCCAAGCCATGATGTCTCACTGGCTGCCTCCTCTTAGCTGCACAGGAGGCGTTGAGCTATGCACTGTACTGGAGTACGAAGCATTGGCAAAGGCGTTTAATCATTATGCTTCACATTTTTTAATTACCATTTGATTTCATGAAATTACATATGTTATCTAGAAGGAAATGTGTTCATTCACGTGCTTCTGTGTTTTATTTCCAGGAGTTGGAGGGCTACTCTGGTTCAGATATAAGATGGCATGTAAGGAAGCTGCCATGAGACCAGTTGGAAAAATCTTTGATGCTCTGGAGTCACATCAGGATGGTAGGACAACACACACACACACACACACAACCTGCAGCTGAATGTAGCTATAACAAATGAGCTGGTGGTAGAAACAGATCCCAACCCTCCCCTGTCTGCATTGGTGGGACTGATGTCGAAATAGTCACATCCTATAAGTATCTGGGAGTTCAACTGGATCACAAGCTGGAGTGGTCTGCCAGCAAGGATGCTTCCTACAAAAGGGGTCTGAGCTGGCTTTACTTTCTACGAAGCCTCAGATCCTTCAACGTATGCAACAGGCTGCTCTATATGTTTTATCAGTCTTTTGTCGCGAGCACCATCTTTTTTGCTGTAGCATGCTGGGGTGCAGGCATCAAAGAAAAGGATGCAAACAGACTGAAGAAATTCATCAGGAAGGCCGAGTCTGCTGCTGGCATGAAGCTTGCCACCCTGGAGGAGGTGATCAGTGTCAGAATGCTGGCAAGACTGCTGGCAATCATGGACAATGACTCCCACCCCCTCCATAACACACTGGACAATCTGAAGAGCAGTTTCAGCAACAGGTTCCTTCAACCTCGCTGTCTGAGGGAAAGTTACAGGAGGTCGTTCCTTCCCGCTGCAATCAGGCTCTTTAATTCATCCACTTGGGTCAGGTCCACAAATGTGGAACAGAATTAATCACACCTCAGTGCACCCTGTCACTTTGGTACACCACGACACATATTTGCAAACATACTTGTCCTTTTATACTTATATCTCAATATTTATCTACCAGTATCTCTGTTTCTACGCTCATTTTATATGAGTGCTTGTTGTTTGTTGTATATTTGCTGCTATGACAACTCAATTTCCCTCTGGGATTAATAAAGTTTCTCTGATTCTGAATGTCAAGATTGACCCCTACAACAGCCATCTTCTCTGTCTTACTTTGATTCTCTTTTACAGACGACACAGACATGCCCGCCATCCAACTGGAAACTGTAACAACGGCTGATTTCCTGAATGTGATTGAACACACCAAACACTCAGCACGAAACCTGATAGACAGATACACAGCCTGGGAGAGAGAGTACCAATCTGTCTGACACTAGAACAGCACAATTTAAAAAAAAAAAAAAATTTGTTTTCTTTTTTTATTATCTGAAGAAAAATATACAACCTAATACAACAAAACTTTTGTTATGGTGACTGGTACTTTGAGTCAAACTACTATAGCATGACTGTTTTCGATTTATCAGGATGTTCTGCGTAGAATAATTTCAAATCTTAAGTCTCTCCACTGTTGAAACACTAGCAGTGTTACTTGTGCAAATGAAACTGGAAGTTTATTTTTACTTGGCGCTCAAAGCAGATTCTGCAGGATGTGTTCAACAGCATCTGGAAAACTGTCACATGTCAGGTGGGGAGCTGGGCTTATTTTATTCTCATCGCCTTCTCTGTATTTACCTAAAACATAACAGGAGAGAAGATGGTTAGCAACAAGAAAAAAAATTATGACAGATGAAGTTGCTAGAAATGTAGCTTCTAATAAAGACACCACAGTGGAAGAGAAAGCTGGAGGGATCAGCTGAAGATGAAATGAAAAGCTGACTGTTTCTCATCTCACCAGTTCTGACAAGAATACCCAACATTCCTGAATTTTGAGCCCCGCCTACATCATCTCTGGCGTCCTTTGGAGAAAACAAACAAACAAAAAAAGCAGACCTACTTTTAGTAAATTGTGAGGGTGTTAATCAGTCACAGGCTGGTGAAGAAATATATATCACAGGGCCACTCAGTGTAAAGATCACCATTTTATTTTAATGTTACCACTAGGAAGAAAAAAAAGATTTTTTAAAATTAGTATATCTTGTAAGAGGCACTAAAACTGTCAACAGCAACAATAACATTACAAATAATGGTTATACTGTATACAAGAGAATGCCAAAAACTCACTTTCTGTCAAAAATGATAATATACTTACATCGCCTATCATGACAGCTTCACTGGGGCTACATCCTAAATCAGACAGAGCCTATTTGAAGAAATGAGAAGAGTCTTCAATGGTTGTTAGTACCAAAAAGCATTAAAAAAATCAAATACTAAACACAAAAAGATTGTATAGATGCTATAATGTCAAGTAAGTATCTAACGTGTCTGTTATAAAATCAACAATCATCTTATTACATGAGGAAAAATAAAATCAAAATAAATTCCACACCTGTGTAAAAAATGTCTTTTCAGGCTTTCCAACTACAGTAGCTTTACAGTCGGTGGCATACTCCAGTCCCGTCACGAAAGGCCCGGGTCCGAGGGCCAAACCATCCTTACGTTTGTAGTAGCGAGCCTTATGGATGGCGATGAGAGGAGCTCCATCCAGAATCATTCTTGAAAGAAATACACATTTAAAACAATGACGGTTTAGAAAGCAAAATCACAAACACCAAGTTTATTATATGGTCTCATTTTTCAAGAAATAAGACATAACTGCACAAATATGCCCAAATAAAATGCTTGCTTTGCTACTACTGTATATCAAAAAAATAAATAAATAATACAAAGTATCTGATATTTTTGAGTAAAAATATCAGACACACTGAAGATTTTGTCTGATATATATGTCAGCTGCTAAACTTATGACCAATTTAACACCTGAAAGCCTTGTTGAGTGTGGAGTAGTTGAAGTGATCAGGAGCAAGTCCAATGACGACAGCATTCGGCTCTGATGTCTCAATCCCTGCAAAAGGAAGAAAAAATAAATAAAACTGGAGGTTTTTCAATAAATTATTATTCATCTATATAATTTTATAGTAACTGCTAAAGAGATAAAAAGATCAAATAAATAAATAAATAAAAAGAAGAGATAAAGAGATTTATGAATTCTTTGTGCTTCATTTTTAACAAAATGCTCGTAGACAATTAGAATTTTTTATAAAGCTATAATGTCTTAAACATAAATAGTTTATCCTATTTGGTTACTGAAACAAATGATAAGTAAAACAACATAAATAAGGTCTACCTCTCTGTCACTCACACACACACACCACCACGCACTCTCAACTTCGTACCAGTGAAATCTTCCAGGGCGCTGTCTTCCACCAGCAGCAGGGGTCTGTGTTGTTTCTGCTCTAACAAACTCCTTGCTGCACTCAGAGAAGTGAAGATCTCATTTTCCTGTACAGTAAAGGTCATTTTTCAAGATCACATAAGGCAGCACTCTCGAGGTCAAAATGGCATTACAGTCCTTTCAGTTTGTTGATTTATTAAGTAAATCACCAGTTTTGCTTTTCTTCGCCTAATTTTGACCTCTGCACTAACATTTTTTTCATCACTTTACTTTTGGGTAAAAACAGACATTACAAAACAAGATCACAGCGGTTCCCCTTCTAAAGGTAATTTTGATTTCTTTTGGTACTGCAGTAAAAGTTTCTGCTATAAGAAAGGGTGTGGTTATTTCACCTGGAGGTTAAAACTGAGGCGTTGCAGCCTTTCAAATAAGATCCTCTTACTCTCCTTGGTTGTGTTGGTCACAAACTTGACAGCTACAGACGCCTGCCGTAACCTGATAATGCACAAAAACACAAAAGAAAACATCTAGTAATTCAAACCATGTTTACAATTCACAGCACTCTATCGTAGGAAAAGAACTGATCCAAGATAAAGATATGCAGCAAGCACAAGACAGAAAAAGGTTTTTGAGTAGTGTTCAAGTAATATAAAAAAATAATTTTCAGTCTTTCTTTTCATTCATAGAGTAACATCCTGACTCTCAATGCGCCATTTTATGTCTGATTTTTTCCCTCCTGCCATCTACCTGTTAAGGGCATCCTGCGCCCCGGGCACTGCTGTGTCTTCTATATGCAGAGTTCCACTCAGGTCAATGAGCACAGCCTTCACCGCTCGTCTGCCTGCCATCCTGGAGGCCTGCACAGGAAAGAAAGGCAATGATGTCACAAGCAGTCATTTTCTTAATAAATTAATCTGTTATTTTCGTAAGGAAACACTAAAAATTGCAATATAAGGTGAATGATATTCTGTAATCTAATTTATCTACATTTATTCAGATTTACAGAAAAAAATTGTAGTATTTACAAAGTCAGAACTGGGGAATTTGGGACATTTCCTTTTTGTTGTTGCTTAAACTAATGATCAAAATCCTCTTTACACTGTTTTCACTTGTTGTGAACTAATCTGAAAGAGCACAAATACAGGATGTTCTTAACATTTTAGATAACACATTAGATAAGACCTGTTTGGAACGCAGTATCTGATTACGATTTCTAAACCGCTACATATGACCATCGTCCACTGTAAATGGAGCTTTAGTTGTTTTTTTTTTAAAAAAGCTTGTTCTTTGATAACAATGTATTATTTTGGAGATTATATCTTTATAATCATAATTCACAGTGGTGGTGGTAGAATCTGTCAGATTACCGGCCAAACTGAGAGGATTACTCACCAGTTTCTGTTATGGGTTTCTGCCGAGAATACAGATTTATGGATCTGTGGGTATTTGATTTCAGGCTATGAGTCCCTATTATTTAGACATACTTGGATTTCTGTCGTGTAGTTATCAGTGCAAGGGTACAATTAATGCTCTTAATACCCACCTAAAACCACACACACAAACGCAGAGCGTGTAGGGGCTACGTATCTAACATCTGCAGTCATCTCTACAGACAACAGAAAAAATACTGAACTATCAAGAAAGTGCTAGGATAAAAATAATAAACCTGGTTTATGTGTGTGGTAAAGGTACTAAATCATAACCTAAAGATGTAACTTAACAGGCTTGACAAGTCTCTTACATTCAGGCCTGATGTATTGTACAACATTACTTCACTTTGTATGTTTATTTAATATCTGGCACACTTGTAGCGTGCGTACAGTGAAGTGGGAAACAGGCAGGAAAAGAATAAAAATCTAACACATATTCGTATCTCGTACACATTTGTCGTTCCACATTTAAAGCTTTCAGCACTTACGATGCGTGCATAATTGTACTAAACATTGTAATGGCTGGTTTTTGAGAAAAGGTGTATAAACTGATGTGTTGTCTGTTTGACAACATTAATGTGTACTATCCGTGTGATAATTGAATCGAATAAAACATACATAAAACTGTTAATACATCTTTGAATAGAATTCTCATTAAAACATCTCATGACAAAACTTTGAAGCAAAAACAGGTTTGGTCCTAAAACTTTGGACCAAATTTCTCTGCTTTGAGAAATTAAAAATCGTGAACAGTAAGGAGCAGGTTTTCTTCTTCTTCTTTTGACCACTTTAGTTGTCAAAAAATTGGAAGATAGACAAAAACATAAGGGGGGAAGGATTTTTTTCGAAAGCTATTTAGTATTTTAAATAATATTTCTGAACCACTCTTTCAAAAACCGGGCTTACATGCTGTATCAGGAGCGGTGTAGTGTACACAATAACAATAAGTAAGCTTTAGTATTTTGTGCATGAATTATTTTCAAACTCATTGTGATGAGACAGAAAATGGTTCGAATGTTTTCGGAATCATATACATGGCACAATAATTAAAAAAAACCTTTATTATTAATTCCCAAATGAGAGAATTAATAATAAAAGTTTCCATTTATATAAAAGCCCCAAAAGCGCTAAAAACTGACTACTGGGAGCGTAAAGAGCCAGTACAACTAACCTTCAACAGCATCAGCAGCAACCCTCCTACTTCCTGTTGACGTTTTCTTCCTCGTAGATTTAAAACGGGTTTGTTATGTGGTCACTGCTGACCCCTGCAGCTCAAATGAAGTACAGGATTATATTTTCAAAACAGAAAAAAACTTGTTCTACATTTTTGTGGAGAAAAAAAAAATCTTAGTACCATATGTTTAATATCACTCTCTCTTGTCAACATCAATCTCTTTTTGTCGTGTTATTATAACTTATATTTTTTCAATTTCTATATTTGTAATCAGTTAAGAGGGTTATCCTTAACCACTTAATCACTCATTAGAATAATAAAAAACATATGTGTCCCATCACACTAACAAGTAACAGATGTATCGCATTAGTGGGTCGCTCAGTGCATTCGGATAGATTTAATATGGTGGGAGGTATTAACGCAGCGATAAAGACCTTCTCTCTACAGGATGCCAGAGGCCGCTGATCAAATCCTCTTTGCATGTTACCTCCACATAGTGAATAACAACTGTTGTTTTTTTAGCTTTCTGGTTTTATTTTTTGCATAAATATTTTGAAGTGCACATGATAGATGTGGAAAACATGAAAACATAAGCTAAACTCACAATGTAAATGTATTAATTCAGTACAATGTCTTAAGGCCCTTCCTACAAAAACACAACTTTAACGTGTTGATCTGTTTCTGATTTTAATTCTGGTTTATTTTCAGCAGCTCTTTCTTTTTACACTTCCTCTGGCTCTTGCTATTGCTCTGTTGTTATTAAATTATAATTTCACCACACCTGTAGCCTTCTATCTTCCCTGCACTTTTTTCCATCTAATATGTATTTTAACAACTGTAATCAGTGATTTGATCTGTGTTGTATTTTGTTTTTCTTTAAACTCTGTTGTATATATTTTGTATTGTTTCACAGAATGGGTATTTTTCCATTATAGCTACAGTAAATTATATTCAATATGAATACTTTTCAAATTAAACTCTAAAGTAAGCACAATGACTCACCACAATTCTCTCAAAAAATATTTTTGTGATTTATTATTAAGCGCCCACAGATCAAAACACCACACATCCTGACCTGTGAATTGCGGACACATATTCAGATATAATTGCGTGCTTGCTTATAGTTTTTTTTCCTGACCTCCAAGCTAAATGAATCACATGTCAAAGTGGCTTTACAGCACAAATCTCTCTGATAAACATATGCTTGTAATTCCAGCAGATCCCCTTTTGCCCTCGCACCCTCCTCCATCTAATGTTAATAAAAGGGGAGCTTAGCTGGATAGAGAATGGTGATAATTCACTGCATATGGAGATTATTAATGATGTGGAGCTGGACAGACAGAGAAAAAGGAAGTTGAGAGAAATAGTGTATGTCAATATTTACACAGTGATATCCTTTATCCAGGTACAAGTGCTCGCTTTTGTGAGTGAGAGTAAAATCTTTAAAAAGGGAAGTTTGTTAAAAATACTTTTAATAAAGAGTGATGCATGTGACCTTTGTTCCCCAGTAAATCCAAACACAAAGTTGCTATTTATTAAGTGTATCCAGCTAAGATATATACAAATACTCAAAATTTTAAATTCCTTATTATGTGTATGTAATACTGTAGCTTTCTTTTAATTTTTCTATAGTCTTCAGGAATACTTCTCCAGGCATCATGCAGGACATTCAAAGCTCTTCTTCGGATGTTGGCTGCTTCAATAATACAGATGCCTGGGCTCTGGGAAGGGCAATCCACGACTGAGTGATTTATTTATTTATTTTAATTCTAGGTATGCTTTTACTGCACTGGCAGTGCATGGAATCATTGAAAAAACTGAAAAATACATCTGCTACTGTTCAGCTTTTCAGATGGTGTTGCAAGGAGAGTCAAAATCCAATGGTACTTTTCAAGATTCAAGAAGTTTATTTTCATGTACACTGCAAAACACAAATGGTTACGCTGCAATGAAATTCTTACTTTGTGAGTTCCCTTCACACAACTAAGTAAACAACTAACTAACAAATATCCACTGTGAGCACAGAAAATAATAAATAGAGTTAAGTTTAATTAGTTGTGTGAAGGGAAATCATAAAATAAGATTTTCTGCATTCATAATTCCATTTTGATGAGATCCCCAAAACCAGTGACTGAAATGAAGCCCCCCAACCTCCATTTGTTCTACTGATGACTGTAAACACTCACCATTTCACCTCTTTCCTGACCTCCTCCTTACATACTGAGGACTCCATGAGACCCATTGCTGCTGTTTTTTGGTTCAGTTCTTGTGCAATTTGGTATATCTCAGTCCTTTCTCACCGTTTTCCTTGCTTAACACTGCTTCTTGACAGCCACCCTTCCACTGAGACAATTTCTGATGATATTTTTCCTGTTCCTTAAGGACATGACTTTCAGATACGGTTTATCTGTCTTAGGTCCTCCACCTTGTCCAGTTTCCTCAGTACTTTTAAGGACACATTGCATGCTGTGCCAGAATATTCTTTGCCAAGGTTTTGGCTAATTGCTCTTTGGGAATCACCTTGTTGGTACAAGTACTATTTCAGAACACTCGAATCTCTGGCATTTTTCTTATATTCAACTAAAAATGGGAACAAATTGTGTGTTTTTTGACAGGCTGCTAGTAACAAAGTGCCTTAAAGATACAGTTTAAAATGGGTTCTTCGCTAAGTTGTTATACGTAGATATAACACTGGTTTAGAGCTTGAGTTAGGCGCGTTTCTTATGATGGGCTTAACAAACACAACCATTTTTCTGAAAATAAAAAAATAAAGGGTAAGGAATGCACTGAAATGAGTGCAAAAACAGCCAATAGGCTCCAGGCTACTTAAAGACCTTCAGAATTCCCAAATAACTTTAGTTCAAGATCACTTTAGAAACATAAAAATAAACAACAGCAAAAAACCCCCAAAACAAAACAAGAAGTGTCTCAAGACTTCTGCACAGTACTGTATGTGAATGTGTAAATCGGTACCAACCTGACAGAGTGGACAGGCAACATTTATCTTCATTACTACCTACACATCTAATATTTCATTCATCAACAAAACAGCCGGAAGTTTTATCGAAATGTCATTTGTTTAAGTTTGTCTGCTGTCACACACAAAAAGCAACATAATTTAAGGAATTCCACAACACTGAGTCATACATTTATTTCAAGACAGTATCTCAATTTTTGTGGCACTGAAGTGTAAACAGTTCAAAATACATTGGTCGGAGCTGCGTTTGGCAGCATTGCTTAAAATTTACATCTACACCATTTAGCCTTTTTAGTTCTCAGAGATGGGCCAATTACAAATCAATTCAACACATATATATGAAGAGATTTGTGAATTGTGTTCCTTTTTGAACCTGCTGTGAGTTTCCCCATAAATGTTTGGAAAAAAAAAAAAAACTTTGAAGGCCCATTTTACAGTAAGAAGTGTCAACAAATCTGTCTGTACCAACAGTTTATTTAAATACTGATTTTAAAAAAACATTTGCAAATGATATGATATCGGGGATCAAGATGAAACCATCATCCTGTGTGGTCATGACTTCGTCAAAATTATATCAATTTTGTCCTTTTAGTGGTGATGAAACACAACAGGAAGTCTGCACCAGCTAATTTTCGGTTCTTCTACTCTTTGCATTTAAAAATCTGCAGTTGATCTTCTATTTCAGCGCCGGTCAGTTGAAAAACATTTCCGCCCTCCCAATAACTGACAGTGGCAGAAGTCTCTAAATGGCAAAGAGTTCAGGATTTTGTGCGAGTGGCTTTTCATTGGCATGTTTGTGGTCCTCCACCTAAGTTTGGTAGGCGAAGATCAACCAAACAGCAGCAACAGGACGATGCAGGCAGAATTCACTATTATCAAAGGCACTGTCAAAACAAAAGAGTACAAAACACAAATAAATCAAACTGATTCCATCAGCAACCTCAGAAATATTACAGCTGCTAATTCTTGACTCAAATACATCTGTTACAGAGTGAATTTAAAATTGAAGAGCACACCAGCAATTTAGCTCATTTAATACTGAGTTATTTAGGAAAAAGTTATTTGATTTTGTTAACATCAGAAAACAATGTTTGTTGACAGTCATGATAAACTTAAAGTCCACCCTCTTTCATTTTTAAGATTTTGTGTATTAAACAAAAAATCCTTAGCAGATCTTAAAAATAGGCAAATGCAACTGCAAATGAATAATTACATATGACATATTACAGTGTGTCATTAGTTATTTAATGAAAGCTAAGCCAAAATGCAGAAGCAGTGTGTGAAAAACTAATTGCATCCAATTCACTAACTTGTAAAATCACCTTTCATCAGTCTCTAACGTGATTGTGGATCGGCCCACTCTTCTTTTCAGGGTTGCTTCAGTTCATTGATATTTGTGGTCCTTCATGTGCACAGAGTTCTCTTAAGGTCCTGCCACAGCATTTCATTGGAGTTGAGTTTTGGACTTCGACTGGGCCACTGAAGCATTTGAATTCTTATCCTTTTTCAGCCATTCTGTAGTAGATTTGCTGCTGGGATTGGGATCATTGTCATCCTGATTGACCCAATTTTGGCCGTGACCAGGTCCGGTGGGTGCAAAACAACCCCAAATCTCCACTTTGGTCTTGTCTGTCCATAGCAAGTCATGCACCCTATCCGTGACATCCTCCTCTGACACACCAACCCTCTGAATGTCCTCTTTCACTACATGAAACTCATAAATCCTGACTACTCTGGTCACTCCCAATGAAAATCTCAGCTTCAACTGTGCCACCGCTATCTCTAAACCATATAAAACAGCAGGTCTCACTACTGTCTTTTAAACATTCCCCTTCACTCTTCCTGCCATAAATCACTCTTAACACTTATCTCCACCCCGTCTCTCCTCTCTTCTTTACCTCTCTTGTGCACTGCCCCAGGTTTTTAACCTCAAGCCTTCACTACCTCTACTCTGTTGTAGCTTCACAGTTACAGTTAATATGAGAGTACGTGTACCTATTTTTAAGATCTGCTAAGGATTTATGAACAATACAGCCTACCGACCTCTCATGACAGTCCGGACTGAGCGGATGAGATTGAGAATCTGGGCTTTGATTCCTGGATCATCTCCAAAACCTCCAACTCCCTGGTCAACACCGAAACCAACTGCAGACACACGGAGAAAGGAGAAGAGAAAGTACAGGAGACAGATGGGAAGAAAGATGAGAAACACCAGTAAATGAGATAGCAGATGCATGTATACGTGTTTATTTTCCAGTTTAAAAAAAAGACCAGCAGCTTTAATGTTATTCAAAACTTTGCATTTTTTTTTCTCTGTAATGCTCAACTCTTAATTCTTCCTTATAAATCCCAAACAGGAGCCTCTCCATTAACCAAGAGGCAGCCTGCTAAGTGTATACGCGTAGCTAGCTGCTTTTAACCAGTTATTTCACTATACGTGACATAACGTGTCACTGTACGTGATATAAAATACACTTAAACACTTACTCTTGCTGAGAAATCTCTCCTCATGCAACACAGCGATTGCATTGGTACACAGAATAGCGGTCTGGATGAGAGAGTAAAGAGTAAACGCCATGCTGGCAACTTCTTCTTCTCCTCCTCCTTCTTCTACCGCCACTCCCAGAGATGCTGCTGCCGTAAACAGGCATGCCGACGTCGTGCAACAGAGGTAGCCAGATTTTTTTTTGTCTCGTAAATCAAAAAGGGGACTTTTAGTTCCATTCATTCAATACTAAAATCCTGAAAAGAATAACAGCAAGATAACAAGGTACCTTTTAAATTCTCTTTTTCTATAAACTTTGATTTTCTTTTCTCTTTTTGAACACCAAATTATATTTTTAAAACACACACACACGCAATTAATATTAAGTGACCACATCACTCAATTATTCTTTTCTTATACTGTTTTATTGGTGTTTTTCCATCCTATTTTCATTTGATTTACCTGCCCTGTTGTTTTATGTAATTTTAGGTGTTCGGGTGTTGTTTTGAATTGGTCTTATAAATCAGTTTGACTTCACTCTTACCTTTTTTTAAAGTTTTTTTTGACAGCATCTTTAAGAGGCAACACAAGCATGCATGCAGATCCCTAAGTGCTTGTTTATTGCAAACTTGATTCACTCATTCACACATACATTTACACAAGCACCTTTTTCTATGGCTAAGCAAGTTTAACTTAACAGTTCCACACTCACACTCTGATGGATGCACTGAGCATTCAGTATCTTGCTGAAGGACAGTTTGACATATAGAAAAACACTTACTTCTGACTAGTCAACAGCCCATTTCATCTTCTGAACCACAGAAGATATAATAACCGGGATCTTCTTAACAGCCTGCTTTTAGTTTCAGAAATAACTTCATGAAAATATGCTCTGGGTAAAGGGACTCCATCCACGCAAACATGAACTAGTCCACCACATTCAGTTTTTCATATAGACTTTTAATTTACACATAAATAGTAGAGAAACTACAAGAACATTCTGAAATACATCTGCAATAACAGCTTCTAATGATAACATTTTCTCAGTAAATGACAACTTTGTCCATTTATTTTATAAACAAGATGAGTGGGTTGTCACTTTTGCTCTTTTTGAGTTTGCTCAAACATCACCATCATCGCCACCACCCCTGTGTCTCTTTCTTTTTCATTTCACATTATAATAAATAGTATTATTACAATTGGGGTCTCAGGAGTTGATACTCAAATAAATAAACAAAAAAAAGGCAAAAAAACCAAAAACAAAACGCACACACACACAAAGAGATAGGTAGAATGACTGTGAAGATCAGTATTCACATGTATGACATTTTATACAATAAGGTGAAATAATTTACATATAAATATACAACACTGACGAACTTCAGGCCTTTGCTCTCGGATGCTCTTTCTGGAGAGAAAGCACGTGTCCAGAGTTTTTCATTTCCAAAACAACGAGGCAGATTCTGCAGCTGATGGCAGCAATATTTATTTAGTGATAATAATAAGATGTTACAACAGGAAAACGTCTGTCGGGAGAATGAACCATACCTTCACTGTGTCTTACAGCTGCTCGGTTCCATATGGTACACAGTCTGCAGTTAATGTGACACAGAACATCATTTCAGGTAACTCTGACTTTATAAATAAAGTATTAAATATAATCAGATGTGACATTAATTAAGGACAAGGTAAAAACTGTGGTTTTGAAATGCTGTTAATAGAGTTGTAAACTGCTAAATTTATGAATATATATATATATATATATATATATATATATATATATATATATATGTGTGTGGACTTTTTTTTGTGGTGCCATGTTGTAATAGTACCATTGTAAATTCAAGTGCTTTATTTATTTATTTTAATTCATCTGACATACTAAACCAAGGTTGTGTGTGTCCAGCCACTGACAAACTGGTGGTGGTGGCTCGTGTTTACAGGGAAGGATTAGAGTTGAACATGATGAAGTCCCTTTGGGATCAAATGTTGATAATAAATAAATGTTGTCGTGCTTGTTTCTCTTCAGGGCCATCACTTGGTGATACAAATACAACCTATCTTAGTCCTTTTTCATCCAGAGTTTGGCCAATGTACAGCTGAGCCCACGGGCAGATAAAAACATCCAATCTTTATTTACTTTTTTTTATGCCTGGAAATTAGTTTTCTGACATCTACAACTGCCTTCCTGGTGGTGCTCAAAGGCCGAGGTTGCTTTGGTCCCGGTTGGTTAATGCTTTGAACGTGACTGCCAACACATTCGCAGTGTCACAGGTTTCAGTCAATTAAGTTCAGTTAGGGAACTTGAACCAGGGAAGAAGAGGAAAAACTTTAGAAATCTTTTACCAGTATGATGTCCCACAGCCTCACATGAGTTCTTAGCAGGCAGTGTGTAGAGAGCAACTAACAGAGGTGATATCGAAGAAGCAGCAGAATAATTGCTGTCC
The DNA here is from genome assembly GCF_963576455.1 of Neolamprologus multifasciatus. NCBI lineage: Eukaryota > Metazoa > Chordata > Actinopteri > Cichliformes > Cichlidae > Neolamprologus > Neolamprologus multifasciatus. Next base: position 30,032,678 of record NC_140445.1, on the reverse strand, counting down.
CGCGAAAAGTAATATAATGTATGATATAGTTTCACATCCTCTCTGTCGGTGATGGTCTTTGTCAGTTTTCTGTGTGCTAATCCTAAAAAAAAAAGGGAAATTACATTAGTTTTACATTCAGGGTAAGAGTTTTTCCATACTGACTTAACTGATTGTTTAGAATCACTCCAGAAAATTATAATAAAATTTAGCCAGTAATGCCAAATGTGTTAATGCTATAAGACAGTTTATTATCAATCAAATGAAAATTAAGTATATTTCACTGTCTTGCCATTATCTCTATTATGATGTAAATATGAGGCTTAATAATGTGTAGCTTGTCCAAAGCTTTTTATGTGATAACTATTTATTTTTACATTTCTTCAAGCTTCATTTTAAATTTACCGAAAAATATTCACCTCTTTGCTACTTGTTGAGATGGGAGCTGATCTTTTCTTTTCTGATGATGTTTGCGTAGGGAATCTGAAAGGCAAAAACAAGACATAAAACGTTACAATCTTCCTAAAGAAATACATTTAACACTGAAAAAGGTTCTCTAAAGTAAACTTTACTATTATGATTTTATCATTGGTGGAAATATGAAAATCCAAAACTCTAGCCAAGCTGGTGAAAGTAAAAGTCTGTCAACACAAATTAAACATTTTTTGGAGTTCATTTGCATGTCTGTGTGAAATTAATGTGTCATTACTCTCAGACAGATCCATCTGCTGGTTCTAGACACATTTGTCAATTGTTTACGTGAGTATGTGCATTTGGTGTGCACATACAGGCTTATAAATTAGCTTGAACCCATATTCATAATTGCCTGCCTTTGTGATTACATGAATGCAGCATGTTCTTGTGTGCGTTTTGGGGCACGCCTTGCCACTGTGTGCACACAAGCGTGTACAGTGGTGGCATGTGTCAGAAAACAAAGACAAACAGCGTCTGTCAGCCTGTCTGCCAGCTGCTCCAGTGATTGATGTCGACAGAAACACTCAGATGGCTGCAAAGGAACTTCTCACCCGTGAAAGACAAACTAGATGATTGGCTCTGTCTTTTGATGGACAAATAAGCAAACGCATGTGTCCGGTCAAGTCCTAGTGATGGCTTCATTTATTCAGCATTTAATTTTTGTTTTTGTTTTAACCCATGGAAAGGATTTCCCAAGTATGCATACAATCTCTAGCAGTAGTCAGAGAATTGACTGGCACATTTCCTCATCGGTTTTTGATTTTTTTTTTTTTGTTTCGGTTGATGTGATGTCACTGTATTTTAGTAAGTACTGCATAATTATATTTTTTCTCAAAATCCTTGCAGACATTTTTTAAGGCAATCATGAAGATTTTCTTTTAATTTGTTTATCTAAAAAAGGGTGTTTAATTTGTCGTTTAAAAGCATATTTCCATCAGTGTTAAGCACTAACGTTAGTAGTCTTACCATCTGTAACTGTTGGACCATCTCCTCTCTGTAGGCGAGCTCTCGTTTCATCTGATCTTGAAAATTGTCTGAAATTAGCGTACAATAAAAACAAACCTTGATTAGGTGGCGCGTGTATTGTCATTTTGGAAAATTGGAGTGATAAAGACAGCCGATGACAGAAAAGGGTTGAGCAAAAAAATCTGGGAAAATAAAAAACTGAAAGGTAAAAATGGGGATAAAGGTAAAGATGTAAGAGACCGCAAGAAAGACAGAAAAGGAGAAGTTGCCCTTCAGAGTATGGAAACTAAAAGGAAATCAGGGTAAGGGGGAAAAAAAACTGACTTACGGAAGACAGGAAATGGTGAGGTGCCCTTCAAAGCGTGAAACTCTTGCTCCAGTCTCCTCCTGAAGTCGATCTGTTCCAGCAGAACCTTCTGGAGCTCTTCTACACAAGGACAGAAGAAAGCAGAAGGAAAATATGAGAGTGGTTGCATTAAAATATTCTCTCACAATCTCACAAATGTCCACTAATGTCCATCTAGTATAGATTACTAGTTTTCTATGGTCAGTGCAGCTGAGATGTGCTCAAACAGGCCTTACCTTTCTCCATGCTCTCAACATCCTTTTTCAGCTGCACAGGAGAAGCAGCACCCTGGCTTTGATCGCCTGAAAACATGAAGAGACTTAATTTCAAACTTGAAATTACATACATTTGAAATGAATTGTTAACTAAACTGGGATTTGATCCATGAACAGGAAATGAGTACAAAACAAACAAATAAAAATAATGAATTTAAGGCCATGCTCATAAACTATAAATGATCTTGAAATCAGTTATTCAAAAGCAACGGGAAAAGCTACAAATGTAAGTAAAGTTAAGTGAAAGCATCAGGCATCATTTGATCGCCCAAAGGAGGTTAGGTCTGTTTGTTAGATCAGGAAAACAGCTTAACTGCAGTCTCCATTATTTGGACAGAACTACTTGGTTTTATTTTGTCATGGACTAATTTAGTTTCCTCCTCTCTTGTATGCATCACGTCTTAAGTTGTGAATTTTCTCCCGTCAGCTGTAAGTGAAGCATTGCAATTCATGTTCTGGCCTCTAGGTGTCAGTACAAGTTCATGGAAACTACTTGTGATGACCGGAGACTATGACGAGCTTTACTGTTCTCGCCTCTTATTGTAATATCATGCTTCGTCCAATCTAGTCAGAGAGATTTGAGTCAATCATCTGGTGGCTGTTAAGGCTGAAGAAGGGCGGAGATGTGGAAAGTTTTGATTTTACAACAAAAGTTAAGGTTTTTTGACCAATACAAGTAGTTCCTGCAAACTAAAGCAGGATTTAAAAGCCATAAATATGGTTAAAAAAAACATCCTCACAGTTAATAGTGTGAATGTTTTATAAAATATATGTTTTGTCTGTTTTGTCTTTTGTTTTTAACTCCTGGAGGATAAATCTACTTGTTGCTTTAAAGGTCTGCCATCCTCAGAACAATCTCCATTACATGCTGTGTTTTTCCTTCAGATTCCCAGTGTCTGTCATGGTAAGCATGCATGTGTGTGTTTGAGCTAATGTCTGAATTGTGACAATGAGGCATTGAACGCCTTAATGAAGCAAGTGAGCACCCTCGATATGTGTATCCTCCTCCAGTCATTTCATGTCCTGGCTCCTTAAGCCTCCCTATGCTTCTCTCTCTCTCTCATTTAGAACAGAGAGAGCTCTCCTCTCTCCTCCTCTCCTCTCTCCTTTCCTCTCCTCTCTCTGTCTCATTTGACAAGCAAATTTGCAGACAGTGCCCGAGGATAACAACCTCGTTTGACAGTCAATTAACCGTGAATAGTCAAAGCCAAGGCGGTTTGCATTACATAAATGGAAAATTAGATTATTTTTTCTCCCTAGAAACAGAGGGAGAGTTTAAAGACAGTGGAGGGGGGTGGAGGGACTCGGAGGAATCAGGCCTTCTAATCACGTAGAGCTTCCCACCGCCCAGGGAGACGTTTGGCAATCAGGGGAAAGGTGGTCTCATTTAATTTGTTTCGTGTAATTTTTCGAAATACATTATACATTATGCACAGGGATCATTACGATGTGTGTGCGTGTAGGGGTTGAGGGAATGGGGGGGTAGATATAAATGTTGGCACAGATGTCATAAAGCACTTTTAATGTCTTCCTGACAGATATAAAAAGGTAATAAGCTGTGATCTTTTTCAAACGGGAAAGGTTTTTTTGCGCTGAGAAAGGGGAAAAAAGGCAATTATGTCGGGGGCGATATGGGTCTGGGATGGAGATTGCCAGCGCGGCTGCTTATCTCTGAGCTGATGTTTTCTTGTTGAACTATAACGGCCCCCCTAAGAGTAACAGCCCTAGCGACAATGCCACTAAAGAGAGGAGCCGTGGCAGAGCTGCAAAAGGGGCAGCTTTGCACTGCTGTTTCATCTCTGTGTGTATTTATATGAATCCCTTAACTTGCCATCTGAGAGGACATGGAGATGGAGATGGATAAAGCTTAAGAGTCAAAGGCTTTCCCTCACTGACTGAACTGTTCTGAATGTCATTTGTGTAAGAAATCAGTGTCATTTTGCAAATAAAGTCATAAAGTGTCAGTTTTTAATCAGCATTTTAATCACAAGTAGGTTTATTTTCTAATATAAATAATAATCAGTGTCATCAAACACCAAATATAAGCAGACGGTACCCATTCCATCCCAATAATTATACTTTCAGTGTCTGATTTGCCAGTTTCAACTTTTGCCTTTAGTTTATTTTCTGTGTCTATCTGAATGTAGCTGTTTTGCAACCACTTATAAAAAAAGAATAAATACAAAAACGTGAGTTTTTATACCTGAGTTCTCCCTCCAGTAGTCCGGGGCCGACGTCTCAGTCTCTGGTACAAAGAAACTATTCTGTTCTTTTGTTTCATCTGAGAAAAGATGAGAGCGAAAGACAGGAAGACAGACAGGAAGAGAGATTCAGTAAGGGCCATTGGCTGAGCTGGTTATCCGGACACATGGAGATAACTAAGTGTACGCATGATGTGTGCGTCTCCTTTGTGTGTATGCATTTGGGAGCTATGGTCGAGCGTACGCATGTGTGTTTGTCAACGCACTGCGAGAAAACACGGGGAAGACATTTTCTCCGGGAAAAGGGTCAGAGTGGGAGATGAGAGGAGCAAATGAAACGTCACAGGAATATGAGCCTCACAGGAACACAGGGACACTATAAAACCACTCACTCAGACAATAAATGAAACAAAGATGCTATAATACAACATACTCGGACATCTGATGAAGCAAATAGTAACAGTTTGCTGAAATAGATTGTGTAATGCTATTTGATGAAACAGTGTAAAAAACATTTGATGAAACTGAGACATCGTAAAACAACTGCAGGGTGGAAGATGTAGCGTCCAACAAACCATGCAACCAATATAGTGATTTCTGGAGATTATATATGAAATATTATTTGCTGTTGCAAATTTGATGGAGAAAAAAAAGGATGATGTTTAATGTGCTTTTTAACTTTTGTGTCAACAACTATTTTTCAGTTTCAAAACTAATGCATTTAATTAGATTTCTGCAATGCCGCGTTCTGTGTTGTGGAGACTTTAAAATGAAAAACTGTTCCAAAAGATTAAAACGTTTGCGCTTACCGGAAATGCTGGAATTGTCTTTGGTTGCATATGCAGGAAGTCCTTCATCTCTGTTTTTGTGAACCTGGAAATCAAATATAGTTGATAAATATTTAATTTACATGTTGCATAAGACAATAAATTTAAAAAACTGGAACATGCACTGAGGCAGGGCAGTCTGATTCTGATTACTGATAATACTAATACTACTAATAATATAATCTGCAATATACTGGAGACTTTTATTCCTCAAAAGGAATACTGAGATAAATCTGCAGTATGTTGCTAGATGATAGTTTAACCCCCCCAAAGAAAACCATCATCAAAATCGAACCTCTACTTCCTCCTCTTGGAGGTCTGGTTAACATGGGAGTCGACAGGTTAAAGATTAGAGTTGCCCTAACAAGCTGGGGTGACAGAGGGAGAACGAACACAACGTGGCCATTAAACAAGCCACACCTGGGCCTATTAGCTAGTATCAGAGTGAGGTGAATGTTTTCATGTCTACGGGGAGAAACCAGCCTATCAATCTGCTTATGCAGATCACACCACTGCCTGACTGCGGCACCATTTAAATAATAATTAGCTAAAGTGGCCTGTGGGGATATTTACGTTTTTGTAAGCTGTGTCCTCCCGGTGAGGTGGGGTGGAGCTTGAGAGAGGTAAGCTGGCAGGAGGGGAGGTGGGCAGGCTGGGAGACTCCTGCTGGATCGGATCTGAGGAGGATCGAGGGGACGTACCGGGATACATTGCACCACTCCCTCTGTCTTTCCCCCTATCCTCTCCAGCATTGTCACTCAGCGCAGAGAGGTACAGGTTGGTTTGAGTCTGTGGTGGTCTGTTTGTAAAGCTCCCCTCCTCTTCATCATCTTGCTTTGATGACTCCACATCCACTTCCCCCTCCTCCTCGCTTTCTGCTCCCTCCGGTTCCCCATCACCTCCACTTTCACTTCCATAGCTGCAACTGCTAGTTGGTGATAGCCGCGGGTGTTGGTCTGATCTGGTGACTACAAAGTCCTCATCCGTTGCTCCAGTGACCCCTCCGCCATTGCTGTGGAGCTTGGCAATGCTTTCTGCATCTTTGATGACAGGTCGGAACGCAGAGCCATAGCTTGACTTCCTTGACTGGAGAGTTGGGTTCTCCAGTAGTTTGAGCCAGCCCTCTGAGGTGACAGGGCGAGGGTCGGTGGTAACTGTTGTACACTCTGTGTCAAATAGCCCAGATTTGGGTGTGGTGGACCCGCCACTGGGAGTCATAGTTGCATTGATCCCACTTCCATTTCCACTCACAGCTCCAGATTCACTGGGGTCTGAGAGATCCAGAAAGGCCTGCCTCAGTGAGGGGTTGTCTGTCAGGGAGGAGAGGGTGCTGGGCTGAGGATGGATGTAAGTGGGGACAGGGATTCCTCCTGCTGCTCTTGGTGGCCAAAACATGCAGAAAGGAGGATAAAAAGAGTCTTTTCGACCGGGCCATAAAAGACCAGACAACCCTGCCCCTTTCTGTCCAGCTGGCACATCACTGTCCTCTTTTTTCTGCTGGCAGAGGCCAAATGCTGGAAAGGGATAAGGGGAGGGGAAGAGTGATGTAGGAGGGAACTTCTGCAGCATGCCGAAACCTTTGCTTGGGACAGGAATGACAGGGTAACTACGTGGTGTCTTACGAGGAGAAAGACTCCCTCCATCCAGATCATCCTCATCTTCAAAGCGGGTTCTTTTCTGAGCACCCAGCTCAGGTCCCATTACGTGAGGCACCACTGAACCTGACAGACTCTTCATGGAACCCATAGCAGAACAATGGGAAGACGAGGGCAAGGCTCTCTTTCGGCTGCCTCCATTGAACATAGCTTTGACATCTTCCCACGCATAAATTAACTCCTCTGGTGGATGTTTGTCGGTTAGTTTGAGGTGTCGTCGCCAGGAATTAAAGTTGGCAGCATCAGGCTGGGTATATTTGGTTTCTGGTGTTGAACGGTGGGAATGGAAAATAAACTTATTTGGGGAGAAGTACATGTTGCAGAACGAACACTTGATGCATTTGGCCCTTGAACTATTGTAGCGTGCAGGAATGAAGTTACCACGGCAACCCCAGGCGCACTCATGCGTTACATCGAAGGCAAAGTTGTCGGGCAGTTTCGGTGGCGTGTTCTCTCCGAGAAAGGACTTGCACAGACGCTCAGCTTCACGCTTGGTGATCATGCCACAGCGTCGTGACGAGATGGGCATGGCGCCGGCCCTTCGGAGTATCTCCAGCTGAACCGGCGTGCACTGAACACAGGTGATGCCCAGTGCCACCCGACGATTGTGAATCTCATTATAACTGTAATTCTTGAGGAGTGTGTTGGAAATCTGCGCCAAGCAAAGTCTCTCTGTGTTATCTATGACCAGTGATACAATGGGAACGCCATAAAGGAAGACCTGGCCAACCTGGTTGGGTTTGAGTGGTGAGGAGGAAGAAGAAGGAGAGGGTGACGATAAGGAAGAGGATGAAGAGTGGTGATGGGTGGGCCTGGGTGGAGTCAGGGGTTCCTGTTGGTAGGGGCCTGTTGAGCTTGTCATTATGATATCAGTAGGGCTTGAAAGATGAGTCTTGTCCATGCTCGGAAAAAAGTTAAAAAAAACCTGGAAAGAAAGAAAGAAAGAAAGAAAGAAAGAAAGAAAGAAAGAAAGTTCAACATTTATTAATTCATAAATAACCTTTTAAAACAGTTTACGAGCGCTTCTCTACCTGTATTATCAGCCATATGAAATGAGTTTCTTATTACTTAATATACACTTTGACCAAATAAATATACCTCAAAATAATAAATAACAGAGAAGTGGATAAGGGAGAGCAAAGAGAATAAATAAAAAATCCAGTGAAATGTAACAATTAAATGTATCTGATTACCCTTTCAAAGTCTGTTTTTTAAGAAAGTTAACAATTAATTTAGAAATATTTTGACATCACAAATGCTTATTTTAATATTTTTAATGTATTTTAATTTCTGACTATTCTTGCAATTTCATAAAGGGCACAGAAATCGAAGCTGAATTGTGCAGATGGAATATTATTGCTGTTACTTGTTTTGATGACAGCAAATATATTTTTTTAATGCTTAGGAGGTATATCTTGATGTGGCTCCTGTGAATTTTTGAATTATCAAATGGGAAAAATGATTCAGGAGGATGAGGAAACACTCTTTCATAAGCACTGCTGTGAAGTGTACTTTAAAAAAAGAATCATTTAAAAATAATTTAAAATAAAATAATGTAAATACCACCAATAGCACATACGGTATTTTAATAAGGTTGCATATAGTTATTATTATTATTTCTGTACCATTCACAAGGCTTTGCTTATATGATGCCAATCTTATTGCCTTTAATAGAACTGTGGCACTTCAGATATCCCATTCGTGCGTTACTTCATATACTTTTTATTGTGTTTATTTATTGTGTTTATTTTAATATACCTTATATTTTTGTATATATTTTAAGTATGATAATGATAATTACTGAATATAACGAATAGTGTAAAATAAGAGATTTATATGAGCTTCTTGAGAATAAAAGTTATTTTTTCTAAATGTATTATAAATATATTGTTTTTACTTGTTTTAGACACAGAAAATTTGCATGTCAGAAATTTCCATAATTCACTTAAAGCGCATCTGTCTTATATTGGTTCTGCATTCATACACAGTTATATTTTGATATATTTTAAAAAAATTTTAAAATTTTTAAACCGGTATAATATTTTACGAACATTTCACAAAATTTTAAATCAAAGAGATCGTTGCTAAGAAATTACAATACATTTATACATTCTAAGAAATTTAATAATTACATTGCGTATTACAGAAAAAGGACGCTGGGTCTAAGAATGTAAAACAACTGCGGTGTTTTTCTTCTTCTTCTGTTTGATTTAACTACTCATAGGTGCAGCATAAAGACGACACGCAGGACTCCGCATATCAGAACTTTAACTCAAGAATTCAGTCCGTCTTTAATTTTTACTATATTAAAATTTTTCTCTACATATTTCTTTTCTTTTCTTTTTTTTATGCTGTTTGTTTTTTGTTTGTTTTTTCGCCGAAAACACATATGCTTCCATTAAAGTTTTCACAAGTGGGTTTCACGTTTAACTTCGGTAGAACAAAATTAAAACAACAACAATAACAACAACAACAAAATAATAACAACAACAACAAAAGCAATAATAATAACATTATATTCAAAAGAAATCTAGAGGACTGTGAGTTATACATGCATCGCATTTTCGAATCATTTTTACAAGCTTGTTCTCTGTCCCCACTGTTCATGTAACACAAATCGATAACAGTCTACACTTTTACAACACTTTAACCAGAGTAAGCTCGGGAATGATCAGCAGTCCTTACCTTCGACTTCTGGGGAAAATCCCAAAACGCGTCAAAAATATCCCCGTCACGAGAGAAATCGATTTATCCTGCCCAGCTTTAAAAGACTCATTTTATCACGTAAAAAAACAAACAAACGAGAAACCTTGTATCCGCGAAACACGTGGGAGCGGCACCGGCTATTTTTTTATTTATTTACTTTTTAACTGTGGAGAGAGCCTGCTCATGATGTGAGTAAACTGCGGCGCTCGCGCCGGCTTTATTCCCTTTTCTGAGACACTTCGCGCAGTCCTAATCCCCCCTCCTCTCTCTCCCTCTCTCTCTCTCTCCCTCGCGCGCTCTCTCTCTCTCACCCGGCAGCACACCTGCCTCGAGTTTGATTGGCGTGTGGCGCGAGCTCAGCCCACCATCCGGGACAGACACCCGCACACCTTCACGCGCGCACACAGACCTCCCACCTCCCGCCTTCCCTCACTGCGCCGCTCTGTCCAAGAGAACAGCTAAAATGACGTCTCCCTAACTGTCAGCGAAACGCTGGAAAACTCAAATTAACGCCACAGAGGTCCAGGGTAACATACGCACGACACCGGAATGCGTCCAGAGCGTGCGCCTTCAAACTTTAAACAGCCACCTACACTAAAAAAAGACAAACCCAGGATTTAGGAGGGGCGCAATTTTAGCTATTTTACTTACCATATCATCAGCCTAATGAATATTAATTTCAGCTTAAGTGGTTATTTCCGCACAGAACCAACCATAACTACGCTACAAGCTGTTGCCATCAGATGGTTGTCTGCTGTTAGTCCGCGGGACGCACACCCCGAGTTGCAAATTAATTAACACCAAACTGATGTTAAAAGAGACTGCTGGCAGCACACACGGTCAGCCGAAGAGACTTGAATTGGAAATATGGCTTTTAAACACAGACATGGTGTGGAGTAAAACACTAGCTTGGCCGTGGGGGCCGAAGAAAGGAAAAATAAAAGCTGAGACAGCAAACAGACAGGCCGGCAGACAGTCTGAGGATCAGAATAATATCTATCAGGTGCAGGTCGTTTCCAGGACTTTTAAACGGCAGCAGGAAGCACACTGCAAACTATATCATATGTTGTAACCGAGGCTCAGCGAAGCACCCAGCTAACACACGATGCTATAAAAGGTGCAATTCACCTGATAAGGGCCCTTAAAAAATTTCAGCAGAGGGATCGGATAAGTGTTCCCGGGGGAGGGGTTCAGAGCATTTGTTACCAAACTCTTACTCCAAGCTCCGAAGCAGGTGTTTTTGCAACAGCTGAATTACTCCTTCCACTAAAAATATGCAGGCAAATTACACATGTGAAGCGAAGACCTAAATATGAAGTTCATAACCCAGATACTAGCGGCCTCACATTTATCTGAAGTTATCCGCAAAACGATCTCGTTTAACTCTTCATGCGAGTGCACTCATGGGGAAGTCCTAGTTCCAAATACTGATCGTCCTTGTTAATTAAGACACGTTGATAACAAAGTTGCTCTCAGGACAGATTCTTCTGTGGCTCGTCATGGGGCAGGATGGAAACTTTATGTAGGAAATAAGAAAGAGACCAGTCTCAGAAAGCAAACTGCACACATGTTAAACATCAACACAGGTGTGTTTGTCTCTGAACTGCAAATTATAACTGAGGTATCTCAACTTCTAAGGAACTTTTTAGCAGAATGTTTTTGAAAAGACACGAAGGTTGGAATAAATTATGCATTTTATCCCCACTTTTATTATTATCTTAGTTGTCGGAAGGTGAAATAAATAATTACCACGGGGGCAAAACACGCAGGGATCTTTATTTGCTCCGAATTGCCTGAATAAATAAAAGCTGCAGTGCGGACTAATATTTTATTTTGTCTAAATTACACATAAAATGTTGTAACGTTCGACATATCTTAACATAGTCGAGAGACATCCAGTCCCCAGATTTTTACTTTCATGTCACCCATTAATTTCCTTGCACACCATCAGATAATTCATAAAAGTCATCAACACTGAAAGTTTTGGAAAGCCCGCTTTTAATCCAACTTCTTCCTTGCGAATTTCAAATTACGCATTCATCTGTCTGAGCAACTGTCAGTCTGGTTAAAAGGCTGCCGGATACTGAGATTGCCTGTAATTTATTCTCGCCCAATCTTTTCTCAATAGCATCTTGATAAACATGACAGAATCGCTTTTAGGCTCTGCTTTAAATCGGTGCGCGCCAGTGTGTGTGTGTGTGCGACACAGAGGAGAGCGAGAGCCCCATCTGCTCCTTTTCAAACCAATTTAGGATGTCACTGCGCGTGCTTTTGTCTCGCGGACGGACGCCACGGGAACACTCTGCAATGGGACAAGAGGTGGGTTGGGGCTGGTAGGAAAGGGGGGCAAAGAGCGGAGTCACGCACTGGCCGCAGTTATGGTGCTTGGTGACGCCACAATAGAGGGCGAGGGGAATAAAAGAGTGTAAAAACCAGGTAAAGTAGGCCTACCTTCAAGAGCTGATACTCAATCTTGCTTCAGAAATGCGTTTTGGCAAACACTTACGTAACACCCTATCCAGAAGTGGCCTATTTAAAATAATAAAAATTTAGATATGATTATATTATCTATGTTTACCACGTGGTTACCAGATATTTAAAATAAATATGTGGCAATTTGCTGCAGAATGTGAAATAATGTAGAATTTGAAATAACTTTTATGTGTGGATGTATTTGTTTTCTATTGGTCTCACTAATAATGCGCAGATAAACAGCATTGAAGTAAATGAATGGCTACTCGTTTGTTGGGTTAACTTTCCTTCTCCAGGACAGAGATGTCTCTGAAATGTTATCAAAATCCGAGCATGACTAAACCATGTGAAGCAGGAAAAGACGTATTGGAATACAATAGAGCTATTAGTCCCGTTGGAATACATTTCACTTTTTTTTCGTAATGCATTAGTCGGTCGCCCTACTGAGAAATTAATCTTGCGGTTAAAGGAAAAAAAAATGCTTGTGTGACCTCGGAGGGTCAAAGCTGGATGAAAAAAAAGGAGAGCGAGTGCTGCACGTCCAAAAACATAATAAATTAAGAGCTACAGCACTAAGTGATCTTGAGACATTTAACATCAAATCTGTCAATAAGTGAAACATGCCCCGGGTGAGTGATTACCATACTGAGATGCATCACCTCCTTTTTTCAAAAGGCACTGGATCAAGACTGAAGTACCCCACAGCATCGATTTGATTTTCATTATTTTATTAGTAACCCTCATTCTCAGAACAAAATGTATTTTATAAATTTTAAAACTGCCATTCAGATCCATCCTACTTCAAGCTGTTCGAATATTGTATTTATTTATGTTTTTAAACGAGACAGCATCTAAGACAAAACTGATATTTAACCACAAAACATATTCACGTTGGTTCTATAACAACTCACCAGAGCTTATATTAATTTATTGCGGATTTAGAGGCAGATGTAGGCTACAATATGGCGCACACTCGTCCTGCACTCCCCAGTTTAAATCCTCACTTAATGCCTCGCGTCTTCTACTGAATCCTTCGACTGAGTTCTGCAGTGAAGATTTACAGTGCATTACAATTAACACACATGTTAAATAAATACGAAAAATTAATTAAGTTTAATATTATATTGGCTTTTTTCTATATATATATATTTTTTTTAATTTGTTTAACTTTTTTAACTTTTTTTATTTTTTTTGCCAGTTTAAATAAATGACTAGAATGAAAGAATACCGAAACAGTGCTGGTCTATTTACAGCATTAGTGCTGCCCTGTCACAGCCTATTAGGTTAGATTATTACACCGAATCTTAACGCCTATTTAAAGCCGTGGGCCAAAAACAGTTTTTCTTTTTACGTATTACACGATTTTTTTTTTCTCTTTTCTGTGGGAATCTTAATGTTTCAAGTGCTCTCATATGTGGTTGTAAATCATCAACTCCAGGTGCCATCTGTTCTAATTTAGATTTTATTTGTCATGGTTCTATTTTTAAACTGCTCCCGTATCAAGACTCAGCCCTGTGAGTGATGCTGTCCTCAGTTTGTTAGATGTGAGCTTGCCCGAGGCGCTTGTACCAATTAGCAGAACAGACCAACAACTAAAGGTTCCCATATTTCATCGGAGAACTGGAACATTAGCCAGTGAATTATTGAGAAATGATAATTGTGCCAAATCCACGTGACTCAATGTTCACAGAAAATAATTTTTAATCAAGCAAAAAGGCACATCGCTCTTTTAAATCGTTTGTAAATAAGCGCATGTACGTTCTCGCTGGTTTGTTTTCACCTTTTAGACATTCACCACCTTCTTTTCCAGGCTAACCTTATACTCATTCATCTGATGATCAGATTTTGTGTGCGTGCCTGCTCTGCAGAGATTTGTGTGTGTGAACGTTGCTTTGACATAGCAATAAAACGTAGTCCCAAAAAGGTGTTAAATTTAGTGCAAATGTTTAAGTAAAGAAAGTCCCAAAACACAATTTAATTTAGTGTGTCTATACTGTAGCTTTCTAAGTCCTATAAATATTATTCCTGACATGAATCTGCATAATTACCTGGTCCTTCAAGTTGCAGATTCATTTCAGCCAAATGCAGGTGTAAGTATAACCAATGCTATGTTTTACTTGCTTCAGATATGTGCAGAGGCCCTCATTGTGTTCAAGTACAGCTTGTAACAAAACAACCCTTGCACTGTTAATTTAATTAATTAAGGAAGTACAGACATACCTTCCTCTGAGACAGCAGAGTGTGTTCAAATATACTCTCTATAATCTTTCACAATATAATTCTTGCTGATTTGAGTCTCCATATGAATGTATGTTTATTTAAAAAGAGGTTGTTTTATGAGAAGAAGTTGACCACTTCTGCTGTTAATTTGTTAGGCTGCTCTTTGTTAGCTTTTACTCATCTGCGAGTGTGACCTAAGTTTTGAAGTATGTTTGTGGAAGTCCCACCTGGAGTTACTTCATTTAATATTTTATCAACTTATCAGACTTATCAGTTTTTCCATGATCATCTCAAGTTTCACCGATGTTTGGTCCTTCAGAGCATTCACTGTGTGAACAGGTATGTTAGGAAGGACTAAAAAAAAGGATACTGTACAATTTGGAGCTGTAGGAAGATACAGTTTTATTTACTGAATGACTCAGATCCATAATTAAAGGCTTGCTTGACTTTTAATGACCCCTGAACACAAGCAAACTCGTGTAAGTTATTTTAAGTGGAATGAGTAATGAGACGTTAACAGTGAACACTGAGCTGAAGCCAATTAGCTCTGCAGTGCAGGCAGACTGCTGGGCGCTACAGTGCGCTTTAAAGCCAAGCAGAGAGCCTGCAAGGTCAGAAGGGGCTGGGCTGTGTGTGCATGGGTGCTTGTGTGTGTGAGTGTGTGTTGGTGTGTGTGTGTGTCCATCTTTGCAGGCTTGATGTTATCGTTTTCTCGGTTTGTTTGACACATTTGTGCACAAGCTAGAGCACAATGGTACGTGCACTTTCCACCAAAAGGATGACTTTAAGAGCTTGTTGACATGGGAAATGTATTTTATTGGCCGTTTAGCTGGTTTTATTTTTGTGGTCAAAGCTGCATTATCATCGCATCATAATGGACTGGAGAAGTGGGACAGTTTTGATAAAAGTCTTTCGCCCTCATGGGAAGCGTGGATACCATTCTAAGCTGGGAAATCTATTAAAAACTTATGCTATAGAAAGCTGTCTGCAGTAACGCAGTGCTCATAATACGTTTTGTGGTTAACGAGCTAAAACATGTAAAACCACCGGTATTGTTCTTTAAATGTTTTATCTTCTGAATATGGCTCAGATTGATGCGATGCAGGCTGCTTTTGAAGCAGTAGCAAGTCAGTAGAACTAATGGTACATTTAGATTGTTTGTGTGTGTTTACGAATATAATCCAGAAACAGGATTTAGAAACACCCTTCCTGAGTGTTTTTTTTTTTTTTTTACACTGGAGCATTTGGGGGATTTTTTCATGATGTTAAGCAGTGGAAAAACAAAAAGAAAAGACAAAAGGAAGTAACAGTGACTTCACCCAGCTTCATTATCATGTTTTTTTCACACTCCTGACAATTTTTTTTAATGATTCTTAGAGGTTACTATGTAAAGTTGCGATATTGTTTGTCTTGTGTAACCCATAGATGTGTTAGATAATTACTATAACAGCATTATGCAACTTAAATTATAAAAGTCTTTTGGATTAGGTTTGTTAAAAGGTCGAAAAGAAGCAGAGAGAGAGAGGGAGGGAAAGAGAAAGAGAGGTCTTAGGCAAGTAACGCACTACAAGACTATTATCTCTCGTCCAAGAGAATCATTCAGCTCTCTCTGTGGGGTGTCAAAGCGACACATCTCGGCGGGGAGAAGATAACTAACCAAGATGATCTCTCAGTATCACGGCTTAATTTTCTTTACTGGGGGATATTCGGCGGTAATGTAACTTAAATAGGCCATTGTGCAGCAAACTGCATCGTTTTATATGGGACATAAAATCATGGAAACTCACCAAAAAGGAAGATTGGCACTTAGGTCTGCACAATGTGTTAAAATGGATTCTGAATGAATTACCACAAATGTCGTCCCATAAGGCCTGCAAACAGTATTTTCTTGCTGTGCGTGCATGAGAGCAAGAGGTGTGGGTGTGTGTGTGCGTGTGTTTGAGAAAGAAAGACACAGAGAGAGGGAGATTTTTTTTTTAGATTGAGATTGCTCATTTAACCTTGTACAAGAGCTTAATTCCAAAATGATATGAGTGCATTTAAAAATAAAAGGCACGATTAACATCATGATTATCTTTGCCTTGTGTGTGTGTGGGCGGGTGTGTTTACACATTCCTTTTAGCTCATATGCTGCAACTTACAGATAACAATTAGGAGTCTGCCCATGGTCACATCCAGTATCCCAGAAGTGAAGAGGAGTGGAGGCTGCTTTAAGGAGCATTTTTAAATGCGTTATCGCACACATGTGGGTGTAATACTCAGGTGCCCACATAGGCTTGTTCATGCAGTTTGCATGCATTACGCTATTGACATGGTGCATTTGTGTGTCTCATCTTTCCACTCGGCCATGTTTCTGACTTGTCTGTCCATCTCCCTGAGTAAACAAGAGCTGTGTTAATGTGAATGTTAAGGGCTCTATTAGTGCTACAGACAGGAAGTGGAACAACCCAGGCTTTTTCTATTCATCTATAATTAATGAGGACTAGAGGTTAAACTACCTCTTAATCACCAGACAACATAGAGAGGGATACGAGGATGGAGGGAATAAATAAAAGACGAGAAAAGAAAGAAGGAAATCAAACAGAGTAAGTGAAATAAAGAAAAAATAAAGGGAAACAGCCATCATTGACCTCGATCAGCGTTGTTCTCGATCAGCATGCATTTGCCCACAAATATTTAATCATCTCTGTAAGTAAAAGATCAAATCATCCCATTGTGGTGTAGTGGACTTTTTCATACATTAAGAGTCATTTTGAAAGAAATGTAAACATTTGATCCTCCTTGAAATAGCTCCTTATGAGAAAAAAATACCACATGGAAAAACACAAGGAAAACTAATTTTAAAAGCTGTCATGGTTCTGGGTCATTAATCAATTGCTTTGTGTTTATGGATTTCTTGACTAATGTTTCTAGACTCATATTTCCTAGTTTAGTATTTCTTATATGTATTCGTTTTTCTTGTTTATCCCTATTGGTGCTGGTTTAGCTCCCTCAGTGTTTCCTGTGTTTGTCAGTCTTGTTGTCATTTCACATTCATTGTCTCTGTGTTCTGTCTATAGCACACTCCTTAGTGTGTTATGTTGTTTTGCTTCCCCTGTTTAGTTAGTCAGATTTGTTCCTGCTGTGTTTCCACCTGTTGCCCATCCTCTCGTTATGCTGTGTAGTCAGTCTTCATGTCCTTCCGCCATGTTTCCCCCCTGTGCTGTGTGCTTCATGTTTTGCGGCTTAGTTACCACGCCAGAAGTTTATTGTTTTGTGATTGAGTTTGTGGTTCTCAGCAATAAAGCTGTTTAAGTTCATGTTTCGCCTCTGGAGTCCTGCATTTGGGTCCAACCTCTGCTTGCCACACAGCCACACCTTGACAATTTGGTTTTGCTGAATAAACGGAGCTTACTCTGGCCCAGCTTATGACCCACTTTCTTTTCACATGCTTTGCATAATTGTTTTGAACGCTATTCAATACAAAATTCATTTAGCTTAATATTGCATATACTTGAATATACTGCCCTTTGCTGAGCTGCCTCACTGCATGTCAAATGAAATCAAATATGTGCTTCAACAGTGCCATTCAATCCTGGTGTCACTCCTAACTCCTCACATACAGATACATGCCCGAGTTTAAACAAAGACAAACTACACACAAAGTATGGCAGCAGCCAAGCTTGTGAAAACAGGTCACAAAGAAACGACTTTTAAATACCAAGAAACTCTGCGCTGCACTTACTAAGGTCCCATGCAATAGATGGGCAAAGTTCAAAGTGCATCAGATAAAGATGTTGTTAGGACAGGCATGTCAGGGACACATTCAAATAGTAAACATAAAGAAAAAAGATATATATTTTTTAGCTTTACATGGCACTTACAAATGGTACATTTAACAGTGTCTTTATGACACTTATCGTTTCCACACACCTATACTGTATGTTTTTGGGGAATGGCATGTGTTTGCATGACTTGAAACAAATGCATAATTCTAAGCCAATGTGTTTGTGTGAGTTTACCTCAGTTCGTCTTGTCATAATATCACATTCGTGTGCCTCCCTCACCCCAGGCAAGCTTTAATTGTGTAATCCTCTGATCCGGCTTGTAATCCTTTCAAACATACAGTACAGGGGTGATCATATCCATAGGCACTCACAAACACAACTTCACATCACAGATTAAAGTGGAAACAACAAATTTTGCTCTTGCTTTTATTGAAAAAAAAAAAGCGAAAGTAAACAGGATAGGCCTCAAAGCACAAATACAGCAATCCTTCACAAATACAAATGTTTATTCCTTTCGACAAGCTGTTTTACCTGCATCTCTTTTGGATTTGAAATATACTTTAATGACGGCTTCAGCTTTGTTTGCTACTCCACAGTAAGCAGTGTGACAATGAGGCAGAATGCACAATATGAGGACTGAAACTGAGGCAGTAAAATCAAAATCAGCCATGATCACAAACATTATTATTTATAATAGTTTTATTTATGTTGTTTTGCTGCTTTTTTGTCAAGTCATGCGCTAGAACGAGCTTTTTGTAATTGGCCATAAGGCAGCAAGTCTCAATAAATTTAATAATATAAATCAGTCTGCACTTATGGATCAAGTGACATAAGTCTTAGATAAAATATAAACCAGTCAACTAACTTTGGAGCAGATACAAGTCATTTTAATAACTAGAAGCCCTGTTACTTAAACATCTACTAAAATAACAATCCAACTTCTATGGATTTTTTTTTAAAACAATACACTTTTTGACAAAACACAAATATGAGTTCACACAAAGCGATTCCAGCAATGCTCATCGCACTCACTGCGCTGCAAATTATGGAAAAACAAACAAGAAGAAAAGCAGTCTACTGAGAAGAACCAGCCTGCAAATTCTTAGACAATTAATGTTTAAAAAAAAGCCACACCTTTACTTTTCAATTATTTGATTTTTAATTATTTGATATTTGTGTTAAATGTAGTTCTGCTCAAGGGCTTGTCATTATAGATAGAGGCTGGCTTTTAAAGATGGGCCACTGGGCAAAATGGTAAACAACAGAATTAAATGGTAATAATTATTGTTCCAGAAAATAATTATTGTTCAGCTGCTTATCTGCTCTGGTGTTTAAATAACAATGAATATTAGCTGCCTTTCTCCCTCTCTCTCACTCTGTATGTGTGTGTGTGAAAGAGGTTGGCTTAAGTTGAATCGCATATGCAGGACACAGATAGGCGGGCAATGTGACACACGTACTGTACGTACACATGCAGCCAGAGATTAAAACTCACACAGCGGGTTTTAAAGATAAGAAATAACATGTACAGCCTGTTATTTCCTGAAAACTCTTTCTTTATTACAAAGTAAATTATTCAGGCTCAAATATTTTAATAACTTTTTGGTAACTTTCTAATTAACTTGTCCCAAAATTTAGTTTCAAAAATGTAAAAATGGAAAATGTATTTAAAGTAAAACAATGTGACGATTTCAGCACAACTAATGATATAGCTAATATGCAACTACACTAAAAATGACAAAATTTAATGGCTCGATCAAAACATTTTTTTTAATGACAGACCAACAACTTCTTCTCTCCCCCCTAAATGAGATCAAGAGTGCCACATATGGATCAATTTTACATCTGTATTGTTTGTGATGTCCTGATCCCCCAATATTAAAGCTCAGCATCAAAAACAGTTTTTCTTGCTATTATTGTTATTATTATTGTGCCTGATCTCGTACCATCGATGCACTAATACCCTTGTACAACATTGTGTGAACTGAGGGATTAACTGAGAGACATTAGGGACGCATGGCAGTGATCTGACAGAGTTAAGGGCGTTAATGATGACAGAAACATAAGCCTTTGTTGTTTTCGATGATGACATCCAAACAAGCTCATGTGCCACATGTGCACATTTACACACACACACACACACACACACACACACACACACACACACACACACACACGCACACACACACACACACACACACACACACCACAGGATATGCTCATTGACTTAAGTATCCCCCAAAACACAGTGCCAAACATGAGGTCCAACAAGATGTTTTTCCACCTCTATTTTTGATGGATTATTTTGCCCCAAACACTGATATAATCTTTAGGATATTTCAATACCTACCGACAGATGTTATACAGAGAGAAGATAATAAAAACAGCTATACTTGTCACCTACTAAGGGTCATTCATATGTAGTTCATTATTGTCACATAAGTACAAGACTTACAAAAGTTTTGATTAGGTTTGGGGGAGTTAATCAGTGTATAGTGCTGTATGCTGTATATGAGGTTTTTGATCCCAATTGTAACTTGGTAGTTTAAACTTGAAAATAAAGAAAGAAAATCAGCAATTAAAATTGGAGACCCGTGAAGGCATCCAAGCAGCAAAGTCTTTTAGTAGACAAACATTTGATTCATGCCACTGCTATGCATACATTTTAAAATTCTGCATCCAGTCTTGTTGCCATCAGTGTACTAAGGCACCAAACCCAAAGGACGCCTGGTGCATATTACTATGATGGCAGCAGTGGCTTCTTATAAAACAAGAGTGTTAGTCATACTGGGATGAGAACATGTTGTTATCTGATTGTTAAGTCTGATGTCATAGCCATTTCCACATCCAAAGTTCCCTTTCAATTCCCCAAAGCAAAAATGCAGAGGCACAGCTGACAGTTTAAAACTACCCAGATTCAATCAGCACCAGTAAAATGATCAATGTGGTTGTTCTACAAGGCATTATAATAAAGAGAAGTGTCCAGACGATGATGATAGAGGATTTGCAAGGTTGTGCAAAATTAGAAGTTAGTAGTAAGTTAGATTAAGATGCCAGCTACTGACTGATTTCAAATTTTTAATTATTATTGGGTCTTCACCTTTATTAGATAGTGGAAACTGACAGGAGGGTGAGAGAGTGGGGAAAGAGGAAGGGGCCTTGGGTTTGACTCAAACTCAGGCTGCTGCATTTCAGCCTTTGGGCATTTGGCTGCTTCTTCACCCTGTGAGCTAATCTGGCACCTGGCCTGAAGTATTCCACGCTTCTATAAACCTGGACCTAAATACGTGTGGCATATAGATGATTAGTGAAGATTTGTCACATTTACATAATGATCTGCCACTGTGTCACTAGATATAGTGCCAGTATTTGAGTAATATAGACACACAGGTAAGATGTAGGATGAGGGGTAAATTGTTCTCAATACAGATAATCTAGAATAAGATACTGAAAACATAGTAAAGCTTAATCAAAACAGCACCTGAAATTACCCCATGCATTGCAGTAGGTTATTAATATTATGCATGAAAAAAGTCCTTCAGTTCTTAATATGCACCCTAAAATCTTACTCAGCCTGAGAGTGATTTATCTTGGTGTTGCTCAATCATCCAGGTAAGGAAATCCCTAAAAGTTTATTCTTTTCATCTGGACATCAATTCATTTCAATTCAATTTTATTTATTTAGCACCAAATCACAACAACAGTCACCTCAAGGTGCTTGTAAGGTAGACTCTACAATAATACATACAGAGAAAAACCCAACAATCATATGACCCCCTATGAGCAAGCACTTTGGTGACAGTGGGAAGGAAAAACTCCCTTCATCATTGATCATCATTGAACATCATTGATCAATGGCCATTTACAACTGATCAGTTGGCCAGTGATCAGTTTGCATATTATTGATCATTGTCAGTCAGTGGTGCTAATTTCAGTCATTATGCAAATGTGCTGTTTATAAGGTTGGGGGTGAAATGATGAAATGTTACATCCAGATGAACAGGATCAACTTTTTATGACCTGAGTGTGATTGATTCCTTGAACTATTTGGCGTTTGGGACACTGAGCTTTAGTTTTGCTAAAAAGTTAAACAGATTCTCATCAAGAGGTCATTAAATCATGATTTAACAATTGTACAACATCCACAGTATAGAAGTAGCTACTGTGTCATCACCCACTGATTTCTGAAGTCTAAGGTTGAGCATTCACACTGTTGCTGTTTTCGTTTCAGAAAATTGGATATGACATGGAGTGCCATGTCTGACTGTGAAACCACTCACTCATATCACAGATAATTCACCGTTTTGAAGCATAATATGTATTTCTATATCTTTTTCATCTTTATATTTGGTTTATGAAATTTGGTTAAAGCTGACTTTACATATGCATGGATAGCCGTGTTTGACATTTCCTGTTTATCAACTTAAAAAAAAATCTTTAAATTTTTGTTATTTATTTATTTATTTATTTTGGCTCGGTTGTATTCCAGTAAAACGTGAAGCATGTTTGTTGTGTACTCATGGCAAGTTTTAAGAAAAACTGAAACATTTTGCCTTTAGAATAAATTTGCACATTTTGGAGCATTTTAGCGGCAGTCCCACTTGAGTCCCACATCATTCATTGTTGCAGCAGACGTTCTTTAAAGTGTGTAACTATTACTTTCAAGGAGAACCGTTTCTGTTTGTGACTCTTGACCTTGTAGTTTAACTTTATTATAAAACTTGCATTCTAATTATTGTGGCACAGCTTCCTTCAGTGCACCAATAAGCCAGAGAAAGACTTAAGAACATTTATGCAGCACCAGCTTCGGAAGATTTATTTGCATGAGCAAAAGTGAAAAGGAAATACCCCCTAAGCATTTTATACACTTTGCATACACAGCTGTAATTAAACATTATTTTTCATCCCTTTCTAAAAAGAAAAAAAGTTATCAGTTGCCAGACCATCTTCCTTTAAAATTTTAAGCTAATGGCTTCATAAACACACCAGAGTGGATTGTTAGTAAGAACTGGACTTTTCTATTCACCCCAAATCAAAAAGTATAATACCAGTTGCCTTGAAATGTAATGTGTATGTGTTAGTCCCCATAGGGAAATTGCTCCTCTGCATTTAACCCATTCACCCAGTGAAGCAGTGGGCAGCCACCAATGCAACGCCCGGGGAGCAGTGTGTAGGGATGGTACCTTGCCCAGGGGTACCTCAGGGTAACCGTTCAGTGGAGTCGAACCCCCGATCATGGGGCCACCACTCTACCTACTGAGCTATCCCTGCCCCTTAAATGGCCCTGCTGACCTGCGTTTGACTCTTAAAATACTTAAAATACTCTGCTTCCGTTCTAAAATGTGGATTAAAAACATAGCTGAGAGCGTAAATATTCTTCAGCATGTGTATTTGCTTTTTATAAAATCCCAGCAGCATATTACACTTACAGAAGTCGTGTGCACTGAGTAAAAATCATAGAGTGTAAAATTGACAGATGGGGCTATTTGGGTTTCTGTTAGAGCTCAGGGACACTCATACACTTTAGGAGGGTCTCTTGTCATCAACGGTACTTTGGTTAATGATGACAGCTGCACTCAGTCGTGATTGACAAATTTTAAAAGAAAGAAAGTGAGGGAGAGTTATCGTTCAGCTCCACCCACACCCACCATCCTCACTCACCCGCTCCCCTACTTTTACATGAAATCAAGAGCAACATGTTGACTTCAAACTCTTAAAATTTAAAACATATGCAGTCCATTAGCATGGCCCCCAGATGTTGCTACTGTAATCCCAGGCCTTCTGCTGATCTGATTGGCCCAGAACTTTAATCATGAGATGGTTAATGCGGTGCATTAAAGGTACATTTTTAGTGTTCAGTGCACACATGTAAGAACTTGCATAATGCAGCAGCATTGTTCATTATAGAGTAAATAAATAAAAACTTTAAAAAAGAAGGCAAAGTGACAGTTCAGGTGACTCTTTTGTTTTATATTCAACCAAGAGTGCAGGAGGGAAATGTGAGACACGGCTTTAAATTGATCCTCTTTCAATATCTGATCTCTACGTGAATGTTACAGATTAAAATATCTCTCACTCTTTCTACATTCCTGCTTTGCTCTCTCTTTAAGCTCAACCTCTAAGCTGTATTTGAAAAACAGAGGCCACAAATAAGATATTTAAGAAAAAGCAGATCTTTAAATGCACTCTATGCCGCTCTTCCCTTTGCAATTCTTATGCAATTTATTTGTGTGTGAGAAAGCCTAAGTATTTAAGCTGCTCAACAAGTTGTTTTAAACCATGTCCATTAACAAAAAAAATATTTAGGTATGATCCTGAGAAGCATCAACAGTTCAGTTCACCAGATTCACCAGAGAGTGTCCAGCTGAACCTTGTGCGCTGACCTTGTTTATTAAGTTGAATAAAACTGAATAAATAAATAAATCTAACCTGAATTAATATTATTAAGCTGATGTGTGCTGAATGCTAAGTACAAGATTTATGGTCAGTCTTATTGAGACACAGATTAACTACAATAAACCTTTGAAAGTCACTTGAAACCTAAAGTACATACACTCAGTTTAGCCTTTAAAAGCATTATAGGGATGCTGATATGGTAAGTAGTTCACTGTAGTAGCGTTCTGAGTTGATAACTATACAATTGTGGTGTTCTAGTTGAAGAGATGCTGGTATGAGCCTCTAAAAATAAAATAGGTAACCTGGATGTAACAGTCAGAAAATACAATTTTGTTGATTTTTCTAAGTGAAAAGTGTAAATCCAAAAATGATGTCTGTCTTACACAGATCAGAACTTTGAAAATGAAACAATCTTCACGTCTTTATTTCTTGCTTAGTTCTAAAATGAGGAGCATTCAAAAAGTTTCACGTTGGATTTACAGATTATCCTTTGGATTAGGGATATTTAGTGGAACCAATTCGTCTACTCAGCCACTGATCACTGCAAGATCCCAATTTTATCTATGACTTTGCTTATTAGATTTAACCCTTTAAAGCCTGAACCATTAAAAAAATGTCAGAAAATATAATTTCCCAAGTGATGTCTAAACTGCTGCATGACAACGACTTTTTTTTCTGCATCTTTCAACCTTAAACGACTGACAAATCCTTCTTGTCGCACCTGTCTTTTTTATACATGTCCTCAGCCAGAGGCCAAATATTTTTCTGAGCTTTACTTTCATGTGTGTTGCACATCATGCACACTATGCAGAGTGTGCAAATGTAGCCCGGCATCTAATAATATCACACCCTGAATCTAGTTAATATGTTGATGCAGCATTGTGACATTAACTGCAACTAATCAAAACCTTATTAATTAAATGACAAAGATTTCATTCCTGATTATTTCTCAGTTGATTAATATATCTGAGAGTAATATACTGCCTCATTAATAAGTGTTTTTGCTGCCCACAGTGCTTTGCCCTCAATTTATAAGCACCCACGCATAGTGCACGCCTAAAAACAGAGACGAGTCCTCTGTTTGAACTCACGACTTAATCCAATTCTATTAGTGGAGAAAATGGGTAAGGTATTATTTTGCTTTACAAGCAGCCAGTCTAGTGAATAATGTGTAATTAATAACTCGTAGTTTTCAAACAACTGTCCAAACACTGTAACAGCACTGACACTTGTGTATGAAAAATGTCAGTGCATGTGGGTTGTTTTTTTTTTTTTAAGATGACAGCAGATTTAGACATATGGTGTTTTACAGTTAAAACTTTTATTCAGGTCAAATAGGCATCAAGTCATTTAACTGCTTTACTGGCTGTGATGGCTTTCTGTTTGCCAAGGATAATACATGCTCTCTATTTCCATCTTTGCACAGACCTTTTGGTATTTACATCTGCTCTAACTTTTAGTATGACATCTGTATGTTGAAGTGATTGAGGATCATAAGAGCATCAGAGGTTTGTATAGACCATGCAGGGTTTTATAGTCAAACATACTCCTTGATCTTCCAAGATGTAAATAATCTCTCCTTTATTCCCCTCATTTAAAAAAATAAATAAATACATAAGCAATATTTTCCTGTTTTGGTATTTCACATTTGATTTGATTAGTAAATTGGCAGTTTCCGTTCATAAATGGTGTTCAGGTTTGGACTGCAGTATTTGATTTTCAGTGTTTAAATAGTTAATAGGGAAAACCAGTATTCAGTCTAGCAACCCATTAACCTCGCCTCTAGGTCAATGGGACATTTTTCAGGACTTTACAGGACATTAGTCCACTGTTGTTGTTTTTGCATGCCACCAAAGCCTGCTCAAATGTGATTGGTCAAGAAAGCTCTCATGTAAGAAGGAAAAGAATGGTCCTGGTGTCTATTATAGCTTTATCCCTTTGTGACATATATTATAGTACACGTTCAGCTCATCTGCTGGCAACTGATAGTGGCAAATTTTCTAAACACTGTATGTTCATTTCAAACAGTTGTTAACAGTTGTTGTAGCATAGTTACAAGCTACAAAGACTAGATCACAAAGATATGCTTTAGTGCTATAAAGACATTACATGCAAAGCATGCTCTGGTTGCACTTTCATTTTTTTTTCAGAATATAGGAAATACATTAAAAATAATAACAATAAAACAAGCAAGCCCAAAATTTCTGACATATTTAAGAAGAATGCATGCTCTGTGATTACACTGGATCAGCCGACCCAGCTTCATACTCTGTCTTAAGTTAGGCCCAGACATCCTGTGAAAGTAATTTTCCATGCTCTTGAGCAACTGAGTGATCATATTTCTTTAGTGACTTCCCAAAGCTCAACAAGTGAGAGATTCAGAAAAGGTTGGTAAATAGAGAATTCAATTTTCTTTACCCCGATTCACAGCTCCTTCAGTGCCAGCGAAGTCCATATGCCAAAAAGCACCCAGACACCCATCTGGGGATGTACCAGTATACTTTTTTTCTCTGTCTTTCTTTTTGTTTTTTTAATGAAGTTTCTGAACCACAAAAGTGGCCCTAACAAAAGTCCTCTTGATAAAGGTTGAATGATGTGTGGTGTGATGTTTGGCAGAAATGTCCTGGGCTCAAATCTACTGACCAGCTTCAAACTCTTTCCTTTATTCCCCTTATTTAGAAAACATGTTTAATGTGAAATTTACATTGTTTTCTTTTCACTGAATGGGACTGCGTACAATTTCCTTGTTCTTGTTGTATAATGACAATTAAAATTCTAATTTATCTGATGTGCCTGTGTGCTGCCCACCCACGGTCTAAAGACATGCACGTTAGATTAACTGGTGATTCTAAATATCTTCACATATTTCTTTTTCCGTGTGTTAGCCCTGTGGTAGACTGGCAACCTGTGTAGGGTGTATGACAGCTGTGATAGGCTCCACCTCTCCCGCAGCGGTTAAGAAAATGGACGGATGGTCACCTGGATGCAAATTCTCCTCCACTCTCACCACGATGCACCACAAAGGGAGGGCTTCATTTTGAGAACTTTTTCCTCAAGCTTATAATCTTGAAATTACACGGGGAGGTCACTTGGCGTGTGTTATAATTACTTTGGATCAATGAGGGCCTGTTTGAGTGTTTGGCTGAAATGTGCCTGAAGAACAATAAATCAGGAGGAGGTATACCAAGGTGAACAAAAAGCATGAATTATTAAATTTTTAATGGTCATGATGTAAATTCAGCTTCCCACAACAGGATGCGTTATCTATTTGAAATATAATTAGTTGTGTTACGGAACTGGAGGAGATGGAGGTGATGGCTGAAGGGGGTTTATGGCCTGGCTTATTTCTCATTGCAAAAGGATTATGACTGATGTTAAAAATATTTTGAATTCATAATTCTTTCCCTTTAGAAATGTGCAAAACATTACATTTTTCTGGTCAATAATAGACTCACTCACTCACTCAATCACTCAACTGTGTCAGTGGGCGTTTCTCTTGAACCCTTAGAGAAGGCTTGACTGATGTCTGGCATCACTTTCTCTCCTCTCGTTCTTCCTCCTCTTCTCCTAGTCCTTCCTCCATCGCGTCACGCAGTGTCCTGCGGGATCCGGGAAATGATTAAGGAAGACAGTTTCAAATACCTTTCAAATCTCTCCCTGATGGCACTGCAAAGTAGGTGGGCATGGAGAATGTGGGAGTCAGTGAGGAGTATGCCAGTGTGCCTGGTAGAGACAGCAGAAAAGGTGAATACTGAGTGCATAGATGTGGATGTGCGGGTACAGGTGTTTCTCTACATCTCTAAGAGTCATGCTGGTTGTTCGTGCATGGGAGTGCCCATTAGTAATTAGAGGAAACAAGTCTCTCCAGATAAGTGTGTTCAGGTTCATTTACTTGTGGTTGCAAGTATACCAATCTACATTTTCACCTGTAGTGCAAGTGTGTGTGTGTGTGTTTGTGTGTGTAAGAGACACAGTGTAAGAACAATTTGGGCCTTTGAGCTCCTTTAGCAGAATATATAATCTCAATTAAATATGTGATATACTTCAGTATCTTGTTCACGGTGACATACATACATGGTCCCTCACTGTGACATGCTGCTCAGTGTGGCATGACAAGGTGTGTGCATGTGTGAATACATAAACGCGTGTGCGCCTATGTCTTTTTACAGTCTGTGCCTTTGTATGTGTACGCATGGGTCTGTGTGAGGGAGAGATAATGAGATCTTGTTCAGTTGAGGCCTGGTCTTGATCCCCAGAAGCCCTGGACTCATTTCAGTGACAAACCTCTGAACAGAGTGAATACGAAACTGAGCACCTCTGGCAAGCTTGGCATCAGAGGAATTTTAAACCTATGAAAGTCCAAGATGATAGTCTTTGATATCTGTAATGAGGGAACTTAAAAAACAACAACAACAAAAAACCTAACTTTTTCTCAGGAGACAAGCTTTCTTTGTGAGATGGTGTACATTTTACAATTTAAAGAAGTATGCCTAAACATAAAAAAGAGCAAGAGAATATCTGAACACATATCTACTACCATCTAGTATCATTTTTACCTGTGTACATTTTAATCAGTTAGGAAAATTAAGACTCTTTAATAACATAGTATTTAGAAGTAATCAGCTATCAATTTTTTTCATCATTTGGCTATTTGTTTAAGATGAAAAAGCCTCTTATCGCTTTAACATGTGGCCAGAGACTGACACCATTATGTCAGCCATAGAGGGATCCAATATGATGTCACCTATTGGTTTGAGGACTGGCATTTTGATACTGTCATTTTAGGCTGTAAAGACTTTTTTGTTTAAGCCAGATGTTGGAAAAAAGGTTGGAGTCCAAAGGTAGTAGCTAATGCTTACACGCTTGGTTGTAAAACTCCATTGATTGTATTTTTGCATTGCTAATTAGTAACAGTTTAGTACAATTTCACTCTACAGTACAAAATTGGGGCACAAACCTGTGTGTATTAGTAGAAATATTATTGGTGCTTGCCAAAGAAATGCAGACAAATTCAGCTTTTTTTTGGACATTTCAGAACATGCTAAGAATAGTTTCAGTGTCTTCCTTCCTATCTTTTTGTCTTCCTTTGCTTCCTCTTTCCCCTTCCTCCCTCTAGCCTTTCCACGCCTGTCAGCTAGCTTTACCAAGTAAGTTAGCTAAAGCTATCAATGTTCCCTTTTCTTTTCGGCATTGTTCAAACTAAATGGAAACAAGGTAATTAGCTTGTTACAATTAAAGCGAGACGAGCGGATGAATTGTAATCACCCGCAATGGAGTTCCTGCTTTCTCCCCTGCAGCCTCCAACAGGCCAGCTGAGCTATCCTCATTTGCATAATTAAAATATACAAATGATAATGGATTTTGTAGTCAATGTCCAGAGGCTGCAGAGGCAGGGATGAGAAGAAAATATGAAATCACAATAACAACCACACTGGTGTTTGCCTAGAGGGGAGGAACGTGGGGTAGGAAAAGAAGAAGATGGGAAGAAATGGAGAATACGAGACTACTGGAAAAGATGGAAAGAGAAAGGAGGATGTGAAGATAATGGGGAACAAATGAGTGAGAGAAAAGGCAGCCCGAACATCACAGAGAGCAGAATAAAGGTGAACCAATTACATTTGCAAATAGCACATGCCTGGCCTTGGCCTGTGATGCCCTCCCTCTGGGGAAGCCTTTCGCCTGATTACATGAAATTGGGATAGAATTAAACATCTAAGAGTTGTCCTAAGACAAACCAAAATGAAATTAGAACCCGACTTCTTTTTTACCTTGGAGCGCCACAGAGCCGCACGACAGGGAGGGAAAGAGAGACAGAGGGATTTTGCAATTAGGCGAGGGACAATGTCGGTGAAATTAGGCCTTAGAGCTGAGTTCTCTCTTTGCTTTTTTTCTCCCCCGCCCCTTCCTGGCTTTTTATCCAGTTTTCTCTCTTTTCCCCATCAGAAAGTTCAGAGGCAAAACAGCTGTGATCCCAAGATGCTGATGTGGCAATAGACTTCACACATTCGCAACGCCAAAGTACATTTGCATACACTCATGTTGTGGTTATTTGGCCTGTATAGCAGCTTGGTGCACGACATTAGAATGTGCCGTAAGCGCTGGGAAAGGCCTCAAAACAAGTGAATAGCTCTCCAGCCACCAAGCAAACTTCTTTTTCCACTACAGTAAATGTTTGAGGCAGGGGTTATTATGTAGAGAGGGCTCCTCTTTAAAACACGAGTGTTACTTTTCTTGTCAAAAAAAAAACAAAAACGGGGGGTGGGCAGTTTAGGGTTTGACTAAATTCCTCTCTGCCTCGCTCTCAGTTTTCTTTTGTTTTTGCATTCTCTCTGCCATCTCCACCTTGAATAAATGTAAAAGAAAATATATAAATAAAATAAAAGTCAGACCTTTTACTCAGGAGATCATCAAATTACAGCAAGACACATTGTTATTATTATACAAATAATACAATAACATGTGCACATATTGTCTCTTCTCTTCCACTCCATTTACCAACCAATTCTGCTTTCCCACAGGGATCAAATGTAGTTCATTTAAATTGTAATCTGATCAAATCTAATCTGATCTAAAATGAACACGCATGCGATGCACTTCTCCTTCTCATTTTATTACCAACAACCTCTCTAAACATAATGACAAAACACAGTGTTCTTCACTGCCTTCCAGTCCAAATGAACAGCATCTGTTCCAGATGCCATTATTCTTTTAAAAACCCACTGAGAAAAAAAGTGGAAAAAAGGAAGATTTTTCTTAGGAGCTCATTTTGGACTTTGGAAATCATAATCTGGCAAAAACTTCACTCACATATAGAGCGGCTCACGGAGCTCTTCTGTACAAATAATGCAATTTTTTCTCTGGTGTCTTGTCTATGGTTAAGTGATGGGGAGTTTTATGTGCCTTAGTTACAACCGTCATATATGACGTTGTAGTTGGGAATTATTATTATCGGGAAACAGGATGGGAAACTTGCAACCAGACGGGGAATACTAATTTCTTCCTAGCGACCAGTGGTTGCCAGCAGTGTCTAGGCCTGTTTGACTAGGGCCTAACTGAGTAATGACTTTTCAGTTTTTATGAAGGAACTTTGTTTTCCTCCTTTTTTGTTTGTTCTCTTGTCCTCTTTTCCCATCTTCTGTTTGATCCTAGTCTCCCAAAAAACTGCATTAGCAGTGTGTATGCAATGTAATTAAATGCTTATTACAGTGTTGAAGGCTCTCTTTGTCCAGTTGTGTAACTCTGTGTCATTTATTCTATTCTTTCATCCTTTTATTTTCATTCTCTCACCTTATTTTCATTGGCACGCATGTCTTTCGACTCTTTTCTCACCTTCTTTTTTTCTTCTATGCAGCGTTTTTGTCTTTGTGCACATTGCCTTTCCTCTGAACTTTACTTTTCTCTCACTATGTCTCTTCACACCATGTTATTTGACTCTTCATTACTTTCTCTTTGTGCTTTCATTAAGTGCAGCTCCCTCAGTCTTTACATGTGTTTTCATATAATTCTGTCTGTGTGGTTCCCTGTTTACATCGCCGCCCCCCCTCGCCTCATCTTTCAGTATGTGTGTGAGAGTGAAAGCAATAACAGCAGCAGAGCTGTAAGTAAATAATGAGGAGTAATCAAAGTTAATGGAACCCAATGGGAGCCACAGCTTCTGTATGTGGCAATAATCTCATTTAGAGAGAGAGGCAGATTTAGTGGATAATTGGGGCCTAAGTATTCACCGAATCCCTTGCTAACTAACTAACTAACTAACTGAGCTGCTGATGCTCATTTTGTTCACGGCAACACAGATGGAGCACAAACAATGAAGAGACGTTTGATGTACTCTTTCATATTGGCCAGTCTTCTTCCTGCTCTGGTTTCTTTTCCTTTTTTGTTTTTACGTTACCTCTGTCATATTGATTATCTTCTCCTATTTTCATGATTTCTTTCTTTTTTCCTCCTTTCTTTTATTTGGTCTTAGATCATCACTTTGTCTTACATCTTTCCATCATCTCTTTTCCTCCTTTCCTCCTTTCCATTATACATTTTCCCTTCTTTTCACCCTTTCCTTTCATCTACTTTATTTTCAATTCCTTATGAATTTTTCTCATTTTTGGCATTTCTCTGTCGCAGCTTCCTCCTTTCTTACTACCTGTTCTTACTTTTCCATACTTCTTTGCTTCCCCCCTTTTATCTGGTGTATTCATTTCAGTTTTTTCCTCTAATCCAATTTTTCTTGTTACCCTTATTGCCTTCTTCCCTTCCCTCTCATCCTTATATAGTCCTCTTTTCTCTCACATGAATTTCTTCTCCTCTAACATTTTTATCTTGGCCTGTCTACTAATTCTCCTTCCTTCTCCTCACCCTTTCCCCTTCCCATAAATGTGTCTATGACATAAAGAAGGATGGGCATGTACAAAGTGTGTGATGGAGTTAATGAAGGATGCTGTCAGTTTCACAGCAGGGTTGTACTTGCTCTTGGGAAAGCTCAGCATGCTTTGATCCAGGTATGTGTGTGGGTCTGTGTGTCTGTGTTCATTTTTTTGTGTTCCTGAATCTGAATTGTCTAAATGTCATTACCGAACAGCAATCTGTGCATGCTGCTTTCCTCTATGGCTACCAGTCTTTAACCCTCAATTTGATAAGCAACTCAAATCATTTACCCAGCATGATGACTGGACCACTGCCAAAATCGCCCTGTATCATTCTCACATGTTTTTCTCCTCTGCATCTGTATAATTAATCTTTCTCTCTTTCTCATCTTGCTCTTTTTCTCTCATCACACTTCTTGAGTCCGTTCCATCCTTTATTGGCAGGAATCTCAAATGAACAGTATTAACCAAGGATCTAAATACAAAAGAAAATTAACGAGAGAAATAATTAACAAACAGATAAAACACAAACCATGTGATTTCCCCACCGTCTCTTTCATCTGTTTACCCATTTCTAGAATTTTTTATTTGCTTCTTAACGTCTCATCTCTATTTTTTTTTATTTAAAGACTGTGAGTAATTTACTACGATTGCTTCAAGTTTAGATGATTCAAAACAACAAACACTAAGCCTAAGAATTTTATGAAGTGATCTTGAGCAATAGTTGAAGTTTAAGTCTACACTTAACACACAACCTGGAGAAAAGATTGTACCTTTAGGCATTTTATTACTAGACGCCAGTTGCAAAAGTGCATAGTTTGTTCCCATCACAGAATGATAAACACAACATAATACCAAAGGGACTATTAATCAAAAACTTGGCATATCTCAGCATGCTTAAAAATACAGAGGAAACTGGACAAAGTGAACAAAAGAAGAAGTGACAGTCTTAAAAATTCTTTAAAATCAGTGGAAACAGTTCTTACAGAGTGAGAACTTAATTTGGAGGTTTTGGTATGTCAAGAGAGACGTACAACAGTGAGTTTGCTTGGGAGGCTCTGTAATAGTTTGGGGCTGAATGTCAGCCAGCGGTGGCATTTCATTAGTAACAGCTTCATTTTGTAGTATGACATTAATCTCAAACAAACCACCAATGCAGTAAAAGTATACCTGGAGAGAAAGAAAAAACACACAAACGCACAGTGGACCTCTTTCACACAGCCCAGACCTCAATGAAAGTATGGATCCTCTTGACTGAGAAGGGAATTAAAGGCAGATAACATCCAAATTAGAGCTTTAAATGTCCTTTAAGAAGCCTGGAGAACTATTCCCAAAGACAACTTTAGACGACTAGAGATATTAAAAAAGAAGCTTGCCTAAGAGAGTTCAGGCTGTATTCAAGAATAAATGTGGGAGTACCTAATTACCAAATTGACTTTCCAGATTGTACAAACTCTGTTTTTGGTTTTTATACAGTATTTCCATGTATGTTGGCACATTTCAATAAATTGCTGGACCCATTTTAGATTTTCCTAGAAAAACGTCAGAAAAACTAGAAAAACATAAAGACGCGAGGTGTGGCTCAAGGCTTTTGCACACTGAACTGTATATTAAGTAAGAGTCAAACTCCTCATCTTGTGGGTAATTAAATCTGCAACTCTCAAAATAGTAGTCCTTTGCTTTTGGCCAAAACCACAGAGAGTCATTACTGTAACAGGTTCGCCCTGTTTTTAGTTTGATCATTTAATGCTGTCACATTCTCATCAAGCAGAGTAATTTTTTCAGGGTGCCAAAAGGACTCTCAGGTCAGGTCACATATTTAAAAGTGCAATTTATAAAGGCTTCTGACTACATTTAATATTTTTAAATATGGTATTTCCACAGTCGATTATGGGTGTATGCACTCGGCGTGTGTGAATTCATGGCCACGTTGGTGTGTATATGTGGACAGCTTAAAGCACCACAGCAGGATAAAGGCTGACTGTAAAAGATGTATTTAATCTGAAGATATTTGACTCTGGTTATTTTTACTTACCATCACTCGGTATTAAAAAGCACAGTTACAGTTATTGTATGGTCAGCAGGGGTGGCGGAGGACCCAAGGAAGGCAGGAAGTAGATTAAAACAGCTGTTTAATCAAGGAGTGCAGACACACATAGACATATAGAGTGGTGACTGCAAAGTCACTTGTATGCCAGGTAGATACACATTGTACAGGTACACATTTAGATACTATTACACATGTTGTGTAAATGTACCCCTAGAATTGGGTCATCACTCAGAGGCAGGATTGTTTGAATATATCTCAGGCCTCCAGAAGCAAACCCAGAGCTTTAGTCCACCATTATATAAATGAGCAGGATAAGACGCTTAGAAATTATTTACACACACGGCAAGAGAGGATTAGGATCAACCCCTGCCCATCCCTTATCCTTTTTGTTTCACTGTGCCTTGCTTCTTTCCAATACACTATTTTCTTCTCTAATTTTCAGCAAACCAAAACTATGACGTAACTGTAAAAACAAAACAATCAACAAAACGTTTATTTTGAAAAGGCAATTCATCTCATTTTTAAGAATAAAACAGTATCAATTTGATAAACGCAAGCCTCCAAACAGTGCAAACAGTATCACTCTGTGAGTCGGAGAGTAAATCGACCTCTGCGTCTGAGTACTAACTAGAGCAACAAGTCATGCTGTCAGAGGTCCTTATTGGCTCATTTAAATACCGCTCAGGTGTAATTGGCTGGCAAATTAAACTGTCATTATTGGACAGGCAAAGAGGGGAAAAAAAGCATGGAGGAGTGACAGGACAAAATGGCTGCCATTCTCCCATGGGAAAACATTGAGAAATAGGGGAGACAGACATACGCACACACAGTAACACACAGAGACTTCGCTCTGAACTGTGGTGCATGAATTCTGTCAGAAGTGCAAAGTGATAGTCATGTGAAAAGTTACAATTTTGACTGTACCCTCATCTTATTTCGTTCTTTATTGAGGACTATGCATGTGTTCCTCCAGAAATATTTTACATACGGTGGAAACAAGGCTCAGTTCTCTCTGATATGCAATAAATGCCCTTGGGGAGAAAATGACAAACATGTACAAGATACAAATAGCACAAAGTACAAAATAACGTGTTAATGTAATCTCATTACAGTTTTCAGCAATACAGTAATGTAACATGTTACTGTACTAACTTCAGTAATCACTAATTTGATATTTCTTCAGTGGTCTTCAGTTATCTGCATGCCGGGTGGATGGAAAGAAAAAGCAAATCAAACAGTACTTTTTTCTTCCTGTGTACTTGTGCAACAGTCAGCTGATTACAGTCCATGTGTAGAAGAAAGGGAAATGTTTTATTGCACAAAAGGACATGAACATGCTGTAAAGTGCAACACACGTCCAGGAGAGAAACAGAGGCATTATACTGCTAACAGAGCTTTGTCTGTTTTCAAACATCTGCACGGGCAGCATGCTAACTCAAAGCTAGCCAAGAACCCAGAGTGATAGTAAAGCTGAGTGAATGCTGAACCCGCCCAGCAGCCAGAACTGGAACTTTTACAGGTAACAAATGAGCAAACTTGAAGCCTCTGCTTCACTGTGGTGATTGCTTTGAAATCTCTTTAGACTGGGTTTCATCTTTGCTTTGTGTTGTCAACTTTATGTTCATATGTGTCCTCATTAGGTTGTTGGTGTGTGCGACTGAAGCCCAAGGTTTATACTGCTAACTGGTAATTATGTTTCAGAATATTTTACGGAGTAATGAAAAGAGTAGTGGAACAAATTCCAGTAATTAAATAACGTAGAATAACAATAATGTGTAATACATTACTTTTTTTGAGTAATGGCCCAAACACATACAGGCATCAACTTCAGAGACTGAAAAATGAAGCTAACACAAAAATTTCCCAAAAATTCCTAAAATGGCCATCTGAGGCTGCCTCCAAAAAGGAGTTAGTCCTCATGGATGACCTTTGATCAAATACTCTAACAGAATGCCATGATGTCTATGCAGGGAAATCCTAGTATTCTGTTAGTATACTCAGTATAGTATAGTAAGTATACCCACCTTCCACTTTATTAGACACATCTGCTCAACTTCTCATCAACACCACTATCTAATCAACCAATCACATTCCAGCAACTCAGTAAAACATGGTCAAGAGGACCTGTAGAAGTTGTATCATATAAACTGTGTATCAGTTTGAATTTTTACAGGCTCACCAAAAATGGACAATAGAAGATGAAAAATGCTGTCTGGTTTGATTTCTACTCTGACAGTGGTAGGTTCAGAATTTGGCAAAAGAAAACATAATGAATAAATTTTGTGGTTCCAGTGGTGGTGCTGCTACTGGTGGTGTAATTGTTGTGTGGAGTTTTTTTTTTTTTTGGCACACTGAGCATTGTTGCTGACCATTATCCCTTTCTGACTACAGTGTACCCATCTTATGATGACTGCACCGTTTGGATGAGGCCGAATAGGAGGTTCAAATCATGGATGTGCTGCTGATATTTCTGCAGCAGCTGTTTGATGCTACCATGCCAATATTCACCAAAATCTTGGAGGAATGTACAGTAACTTTTACATATCTATGACATGAAAGACTTCAGATAGCTCTTAAGGCTAAAGGGGGCCCAACCCTGTACTAGCAATGTGAGCCTAAGAAACAGTCTGGTGAATATAAATGTTAGCACAAATTAGCAGGTATTTGTGCCTGTGTAATCCACCCATATAACTACAAATGCAAATCATTTTCTGTCTCTGTAATAAAACTGATGGATGGACAGTGACCAGAGCTTCTGCAGGTGAACCTTGACCTCAGGGAGTATATATGAATGTGTGTTTATGTGAGCATGTCTTTGTGAGTCTGGCCCATCTGTGTGTCCTGTTAAGAGCCCCTTTCTGTTTTTGCCCTCTTATTCTGACCCACATCCTCAGCGGTCAACACAGAGAGCACTCAGGCCCTGGGGAGGAGTGTGTCTCTATTTCTTTGTGTGTGTGTGTGTGTGTTTATGAGTTTCAGTACATGAAGGAGTGAGTCTTAGGAGGGCAGCTATACACACACACACACACACACACACACACACACACACACACACACACATACAAAAACATACACAGTTTTTCATGATCTCATCAATGGATTGTGAATACAGTATTAACGATGGCTGGGCAGCCCCTGGCCACTACTTACTGAATCAGATATGTGACATCTGATATGGCTTCAATTTGAAATCCATTTGTAATGCAATATAGCGGTGTACTTGATGTGAGGGTCAGGACCCAAAGTTGGGTCACTGAAAGATCATAATAAGTGGATGGCCTCAAATAACAATTCACTCTTTTTTTTTTTTTCATTTGAAAGCACATACATGAGTGCTATACTTCTAATTCTGCATTTGCCTAAATGCTAAAGCTTGTCTGTTGAGGTTTCATGTGTTCTTTTTTTGTCAACCAACTCATAAATTGGTAATGCTTTGTCAGCTCTAAACTGCAAGCAATACTATTATAATATTGTTCTTTAATATCACCACTATCACAACAAATATAAGCTGGGTGCCCTATCTTTTCCTGAGACGCTGTCCCAATCAACTCTTGCACTGATAACTGATATATCACAGCTTTAAAGTAATGATAACAATCAGCTATGATTTCTAAAAGTCTTAATTTTACTCATAAATTGTCTTCTCATGTAAAGTCCAGGCCATTGTTTTGTGTTTGCAGTTTTCTTCTGCAGCATCAGGGATAAGCTTCCAATGACTCTGGCACCCTCAGCTCACAGTGGAACAACAGTGGTGATCACTGCTCAAGGCAGCTCCTGTTCATGGTTACTGTTGTGGAAATTGACATAATTTCTTCTTTAATTTTCCCTAAAGAGATTTTCCCAGTCACAAATCTGACTAACGGCGCTCTAGGCTACAGTTCAATACAATGTCATTATCATTTGCAAACAAATACAAAATTGAAGGTTCATGTAGGGCGTTAAAAATGTGCCTGACTGTTGTGTAGTAATTACATGACTTGTAGTTTTGTGCCTGATGTGTCTGGATGACGCATGTAGAGGTGTCAGCAGGGAGCACAGAATGTTTTGCCTCACGCTATCTTACTATTAATGTAATATATGACATATTGCCAACTGTATTCTGCTAATGACATGGTCCGGTGAACCATCTGTCTGGGGAATGAAAGGACAACAGACATTAGAACGGCTGTCAGAGGTGATGCACACACTAATAGAGATAGTGTACATGTGCGCAGACACACATAAAATCAGACACAAGCACAAAGGGTGCCATTAAATGCTATTTAGGATAGAAAGGGTTGGCTGGTGTGTGTTTTGGTGCGCAAAGCTCAAACAAATGGATTCAATCCCTTGACGAACTGTGTATTCATGTGTGCGTGTGCCTCTGTCTGCGAGTTTCAAAGCCCCATGCCCCTGTTGTGACATCATCTATGAATGTCATAATTGAGGGTCGGTAAATTGCCGTTTTTCCCTGCTCAGCGTCGCCCCATGTGTCAATACCGAGGTTCAAGGTGACGGAGCGGATCAATACTCAGAGACAGGAGCCATCCGCTGAATTTACAGCCCAGTAACAAGAGAGCCATGAAACAACGCTGCTGTAGCCTTCAGCAAGCTGCTGGACGAGACTGCAGCGCTGCCAGCGAGCATTTGTCAAACATGCACACCAGTGATTCTCAGAGGACTTTTGTGTTCTTGTTGTTTTGGGAAATAATTTTAGTTTGAGTTTTGCATCAGTCATAGCTATGGGCGGTGTTCTGGTTGTGGTTGTTGTGAAAGTGTTTTCATCTGAATGAATAAAAGGCCATTTCAAAAGGAGATATTCTGATTTATCATAGAGGGAAGAGCACAGGTGAACTAATAACATTACCAGTGGCTCTGTTCCATTTAGTTGTCTTAGTGAGTCATTTCTGTGAGCCAGCACAACACAACGCAATAGCACTGTGTGTGTGTGTATATACATATATATATATATATATATATATATATATATATATATATATATATATATATACACACACACACACATATATATATATATATATGTGTGTGTGTGTGTGTGTGTGTGTGTGTGTGTGTCTACTGAATTCAGCGAATTCAGTAATTTTTCAATTTTTCAACTTGTTTAAATTTTTCAAT
This sequence comes from Neolamprologus multifasciatus, assembly GCF_963576455.1. NCBI lineage: Eukaryota > Metazoa > Chordata > Actinopteri > Cichliformes > Cichlidae > Neolamprologus > Neolamprologus multifasciatus. The sequence goes on along the minus strand of NC_140445.1, from coordinate 29,992,872 downwards.
TAAGAGTTACTTTGAAGTATACAATTTCCAGTAACCATTAAACTAAAATAAAGCTAAATTAAACCCAGTCATATCCCTTCTGCAAAAGCTTTAATAAATTAATTGCATGTAACGATAAAGATACTTACTGTTGGTGTAATTTTCCTGAAAAGTAAGAGCTTAATGTTTGTTGTTAAAATTCAAAAACTATTGCAAAATATTCTCTGAGGTTTATAAGTCATAAAAGCCTATTTATCTGCTACCCATTGGTGCAGTATGACTGCAGCCTTTTCTCAAGAGAATATAATTAAAATAAGAGTTGTTTTGTGTGTGTCTGCGTGCATGTGTACCCACTACAAATTCAAGTTTATTATTTTCTTTAAGTAGCTTAAAACAAAGGAATGAAAGCCATACAGTATGTCTGTGAGCATCAACCAAAAAAGTCAGTATTGTAAACAGCGCTTTCACAAATTCAGATGCATGTGTGGGTGTATATGCAGACACTTCTCTATTTATGAATTTATCACAGCAGCCACAGTGTCCAGCAGGCATGTCACAGTGATAGTAGGTGAGCTGTGAAGGTGACGAAGCTTGCTGTGTGTGTATGCGTTCCAAGTGATGGATTAGGTTCATTTCCAATGTAAGCCGTCTGTTGTGAAAGTGAGTGAAAGTGTGTATGCTTGAACATAAGCAGCAGGAGGGAGTGTGTAAGTGATGTGTGTGTCTCCTGGACAGAGAGAGCATGCGTTTCTGTTGCCTTGACTCTATTTATATGTGCCTTTACGTTCACGTGCATGTGTCTGACTGCGTGTTTCTGTGTGACAGTAGCTGAGGGATGGGTCCAGCATAGCGTGTAGTATAGCAGACAGACGCAGGGTTTCTGTGGCCAGGGGCAACAGCGAGGTGTGTATACAATCAAACATGTGTTGACAGGTACGATGGACATCACACTTTTATGATGACCTCCACGTGATTCAGTTGACACCGCACAACCAGGCAGCGCACACACAAACCGAACAAATGTCCCAGTTTTTAATTTACTATAGAAAAGCACAGAAAAATTCTACTTGAAGATTAGTGTGGTAACATATTGCCCAAAAAAGTGCAAGTGTATACACCCTCACCCTTTAAAAAAATACAATAAAATGTAGTAACAGTCAGGTTATTAAATACATACACTCTGGACCTTTTTGTGCATCACTGAATTCACTGAATTCAAAACTGAGTTAATCAAATAAGTCCTAAGATCTGTGCACAGTGCATGATCACTAACACTAAGCTTGAATGGGCAACAAACCAATTAGACATTTTATTGCAGCACCACATTATTTTTAAGGCAGAACTGTACATTAGCATACAATATCTGAGATGTTGGTAATTGCCTAAACTAAAATTGAACCAGCAAGTTTTGCTATTTGCAAACTATGAAGAACTTTTCATGTCATGGGCAACACTTGATGCGGTCAGTCCCATGTCCAAGAGCTCTTTACATATGTGACCTGGGAACAATATTTACTGGAGTGATTTGGTCACCATGCTTGAATGCAAATGAGCAGTTAACTAATAAAGTGGCCGATTTTTTAACAGTTTGGTTTGAGTAACAACTTGATTGTTACCCAGTATGTTTGCCCAACTTTGGCTTTGTTTTAAGCAAACTTTTCCTTCTTGTGCCTTTCAGAACAGCCAGTTCACTGAGTGCTCAAAACACAGCCGTGCCAACTGCGAGCCGTAGAGTTGATGGGCTGTCATTCATGGTTGTGCTAGTTTATCTCCTCTCCCATGTTCTCTGTTTCACTGCTCTGCTTCAAACATATGCCACTGTTTGTCATCTCTTTTCAAATAAAGATAGTATCGTTAAAGTAAATCTATCTGGAAGATGCAGTACAATATTTTCTATTTATGTAAATTGATTCAAAGGAGTCAAACGGACTCAAAAAAAAAAAGAATTCCCAGCATGTCTGTTTGTGTGCATATGTTGGTGTATGTATGTGGATATGTTTATATGTGTTCTGTGTGTCTCTGCATGTTTTCTGCATCTTTTTTGTTGTCCCCTTGTGAGTCCAAAACAAGGTAAACGTGTAATAATAACATCTTCAGAATATATCTCCCCGTCTTTCTCCCTTGAGCAAACCAACCCACACCATACACACCTACTCCACACCTCCTCCCTGCCTCCTCCCCGTGGCAGTGCAAGGAGCGTCCGGGTGTGAAATGTAAAAGGGAGAACGCTGTCGTTCAAACTGTCCCAACCACCAGTGTCTCCTGCTCTCGTCCTCCCTCACGCTCTTGCTTTCTCCTGTGGCGACTCCACCTCATGTTTGTTTCTTACTCTCTTTCTCTGTCGCCATCTATCTTTCTCCTCCTCTCTTTCCTCTCTCTTTCTCAGGTGGGCTTGCTGCTGTAGGTTGCAGGTGCGTGGGACCCCTCAGCCAATGAAAAATGAGTGCCTTTGCTCACTGTGACTTTGATGAACCTCACCGTACGTCAGCCTATCACTCTTCTCCATTTGGCTTCCCCCGAAAAAAACTGCCCTGCGACACACATATACGCAGTATGCACACACAAAAGTGGAGAACGCTCTTGACCAAATATTTGTCTTGTTGAAGGAAGAGGCTGTGCTCGGCTAAATGTGTGGTCAATAGTGCCTTTTTGTCTGTGTGTGCACCTGTGTGTGTGTTTGTGGACAGATGTATTAAAGCATGATTTGACTTTGAAACTGAAAAGTCACTGAAGGTAAGTAAAGTTATCTTCCACTGTGGAAAACATGCACAAAGTTTGGAATGAATAATTCCTTTGTTAAGCTTTGTAGTTCATAAAAACTGAATCGCATAGTTACAGCTATTACGGCATTTAACTACCCCGACATTTCTCATTTTCAGCAAATCTGGATGAGTGACTGTGAGGGTGCTGGGGAGCATCTCCCTCACTAAGTGATGTACGCACTCACGATGTCTGATAGGAAGTTTTGATTTTGTTATGCTTTTGTTTTGAAGTCCATTAACCTCTCTCTCTCTCTCTCTCTCTCTCTCTCTCTCTCTCAAAGTCAACTTCCTGAAGGCCTGAGTCATGGAGTGCACACATGATTATGGCCTAATGATGTTCACCTGAAAGGAGTTCTCCAATCAATCAGATATTTGTGAGGTGTGTCAACAAACCACAGTATTTCACTGTATAGGTTTTTGTAGCCGGGCTGAGGGGGACCTTTTAAATTGTATTGGTGATGGTATGACCAGCATCTATTTAAGGAGTAGTTTGTTGAGAGGCTCAGGTGGTTATTTCTAGATGTGTTGCTGGTGAGCATGACAAAGCCTCTGTACCAGAAAGAAGAAAGAATACATTCAAAGCTTTGAAAAACAATTGAAGGCTCGTGTGGTTGTTTTTTTTCCCATTTGGTCCCCTTCACATTGCTTTGCTACCACTACAGTGACTATAGGCAGGACCTTCACTACTAATGCCAGCTAACGCACAAACCCCTGCATATGCCCCATTTTTCCTCCTGCAGAAAACATTTCTAGATGTAATGTTATCTGCACATCTTTTGTGGAGATCAGTCCTCACATTTGTGTGTGTGAGTCACAGATGTGTCTGTGATAACTGTTATGTGAGCAGTTATTAGAGTCAGGGGGCTAATCCCTCCCAGTTGGTCTCTAATCCTGTTCTAATCCCTTTAAAACTGTCTATCAGCCTCTTAGGACCTCTTCTGAGTTAAGTCAAGTTACACAACTGGAAAACACACACACACTCACACACACACACACACACAAATACCTGTACTACAGGAGTTTTAACGAGCCACATTTTCTTTTCTAAGTGAAACGATGAAATGAGATACCCTCCATTTGTTACATGAAATCATATCAATGTTTTCTCACAGCAGGTTATAGGTTTCATTCTTCCCTCATTTATTCTTCTTTTCACTTGTCATCGTTGTTTGCTATTTTCTATAAAATATAACTAGGTATGTTAACCCCCATTTTTAAAGAAGTAGATGTTTATACAATTAGATAATAAATGTCAAATATGTTGTGCTTCCAGAGGGATGTGGATAAATGCTTGAATGAATTAACTACACACCAGACCAGAGGTCATCACTGTAGAACTGAGAGGTGATCTGAAAAGCCATTAGCAGACTTCATCTAAGGAAAGAATGAAAAAGAGATTTGTGTGTGTCTCTGTGCATGTGTGCATGTGCAAGTCTCTCTTTTGGGACGTCTTTAGTTCAGTAAGCTCGGAAAAATGTGTTTAAATCATCCTGCATTTTAAAAAATTTGTCTCTATAAAGGGGATTGGTTTTACAAGTCAATCAAATGTCAGTTCATAAGAATTTTAAAGTCATGCGTAGCCATGATGCACTACTATTTTTTTGTGCCACACATAGCACCACATTGTTGAGTTTTGTACATTTTTTTTCCAAATAATTGTTATAATGCATAAAGAAAGTACCCACTTTCATTATAGAAACGTGCACACATGCGCACACACACACACACACACACACACACACACACACACACACACACACACACACACACACACACACACAAACTCCCTTTAATCCTCTTGTTTCCCCACAGCCCTCCTGCACTGCTTCCCACACAAACACATTACACAAATGAAAAACAAGTGACAGGCTGGAAGAGATGCAGGGAGGGGGAGGAAGAGGGAGAGTGAGTGAGATTTTATTTAAGTGTTCTTGTAAGCCATCTAAGATATTAATGTTGCAAAGCTACTTATCAATATTTAAGAACATAAAAGGAGTGTGAGAGCGGGGTGTGGAGCTCTCTGTGTAGGGAGGGCAAATCAGCAGGGACCTGCACTATTGAGATGTGTGTGCGTGTGTGCGTGTGTGTGTGTGTGTGTTTGCTAGAACCACAGAACAACAATCAGAGACAGGATAAAGTCTATCCGATAGTTAGAGAAGAGGAATTGCTCAGTTTCTGGTTCACTAAAAGCTTTCACACACACACAAACACACAAAGTGACTTCTGTTAAGTGATGGTAAATACAACTGCTAATGCCCCATAACCACAGCAAACTTATTTTATGTTGTGGTTAAAATGCACTGATTTATCTTTATGTGTGGATTCATGCATTCATGAATGTACATGTAAATGCATCCGCATGTTTTATGTCTATTCTGTCTGCACTTTTTAAAGTCAGACATGTCTTTACTACATATGTGTGCACAGGTATCAATGTTTTTTTTTTAAATTTCCTTCACAAAATAAGAAAAGTTAAAGAATGAAACATTATGTATGTATGAAGAATCTCCATCTTATACTTGTATTTATTGTTGTCATGCATTTTCCTTATTCCAGTAGACTTTAAATTTGCATTAACGAATAAAGGCTAACAAAAAAAGATTGTAAAGCTAACTCTGTGGTTATACTGTCATCCACAAAGCATATTTTGTTTTATTAAAGAAAAATAATTTTATACATCTTATATTCAAATAAGGATAATACTTCAAACACTAAAATCCTTGCCCATATAACCAAAATAGTTATATTTCAGTATGGTTTTGCCACGTATTACTTCTTGAGGTGAAAGGTAAACAAAAACACTTTACTGGCTATATGTATCTATATACCAGCTATATAGATAGCACTCTGATGCTACTAGTTGATGGATAAGCATCTAAAAATTGAAAATACATCAGACTTTTACATCACAAGTCACTGCAAAAGATGAATAAGCTAATATCTACATAACTTTAAAGCCCATATGAAGCCTGGTTAGACTCACCGTTCTCTGCATTTCTTGATATCTTTTTTGGCCAGTTCCCACAGTAACTCAGTCCAGGTAGCAAATGTCTATACAGTGACAGTGGTACGTATATGCATAAACATTTAACAATAGCATGATACAAAAAAATTCTCGAAAAATCTGGCGTATGTGGTGCAAAGCAGGTAGAAAAAAGATATTTTAGTTCAGCTGCGTTTAAGAGATTACATAGAAACCCTTCTTAGGTTGCCACTCATCAAATAAAAATAAATACATAAATAGACTACAGCCTCATTTGTCTAAAAAAAACTTTTTAAAATACAGGTAGTACTTTTTGACAAATACATTAGGAAGTGAGCAGCAGTCCGCAGGTGTCGGCTGCTTCTGTAGCTGGACTACATTAGAGTGACGCACACACTCACATACATGCACATCCACAGTGACCTCTGGACAGTGTTCTGTCATTCTGTGTCTTTTCATGTCATCCCTAGTGTTACACATCCAAAACAGACTCTGAACACAAACCAGTAAATGATTGCTGCAGGGTGGAAGTGGAAGTGTGTGTGTTTGTAAGAGTGACACATAAAACGGAAAAGGGAAAAAGATGTTTGTGGGTGTGTGAATGAGGGAACAGTGTGTAAGTGCATGTGTGTATGATGACCCAAGGCAGAGCTAGATGGATGAGTGTTCTGACCTCCCTACAGGGGTGCAGGTACGCTTATTTACACAAAGCACCCTTAGGTGTGTAGATGTGTGTGTGTGTGTGTGTGTGTGTGTGTGTGTGGGTGGGTGGGTGTGTGAGATACAAACCTCTGAACTTAGTCTTACAAAGAGCAACAGCCTTAAATACTAAATTACTTTTTTATTTTGTTTGTTTTTTTATTCACTGGCTGATCTTTTTGGTGGGTTTTTTTCCAGTGACTTTAATAACACCACATCAGTGTTACAAACTGTATGGTCACACATTTGAATCAACAAGATCCTCTAAGACAGTTAAAAAATAATGAATGATGGAACCTCTATGAAGGTACAATAAGGCAGCTGTGAATTTTTATTCACAGTCCCCCTTTTCAGAGTCTCAGAAGTAATTGGAAAATAATTTAAAATCCTTCTCCTCATATACAAGATCTTGAATAATCAGGCTTCATCTTATCTTAAAGACCCCACAGTACCATTCACCTCTTCACTCTTCATGTGTTTATACACCACTGTTACTCAACTGGTCGCAGCCAATGGCTGCACCTCTCCAAACCCAAGTTCTACCAGAGTTTTTTTCCTGTTAAAAGGTGTTTTCCTGTTGCCAGGTGCATGCTCATAGGGCACTTCTGATTGTTGGCATTTTGTCTGTATTATTGGTTCTTTTGAAGGCCTTAAACACAAACAATAATCTCCACAAACTGAGATTCATAAAGAAATCTGGTGTGCAGCAATGTGACTAACCTCCACCCTATCCTGTCACTGATTAGTTTTCTGTATTTGTGAAAACTCCCTTTTCCCTTTTAGCCTTTTTAGATTTAGCTTCAGTGTTATTGCAACACAACTTCTAAAAAACTTTTAGGAAACACTTTGACCTTCTGTGTGGTGACAGTGCTCACCACTGGGTGTGATAGACAGTGACTCTATGGCAGAGTTTTAAATAAAACTTGCAACCAAAATTGTTCTTAAAGCAGTTGATGCACTAATATTACATGAAAACGCCTCTGAAATGTGACAACACTTTTCCTAAATGGAAGCGTAAACCCACACAAGTAATATCTGAAATGATGGTGTTATGTTTTAAACATATTTAATATGGAATTTTTGGTCTCATTAAGTCTAATTGAACGTTTTGTTACAGATTTACATTTACTTCTGCAGCTCTGTAAATAAATCTGCCACACTAACAATTTCTTTCACAATTCAGCAGCAGCTTTCCTTCAGTTTTAAAGTATGTTTGAATAACAATCCTGTCCAATTTTTATACTGCAGGTGAGAGAAATGTGTTCTGCAGTCATAGAATCACATTGATTTGCCTCTGAAAGGTGAATAAATTGCTCATGTATTTTATGGAAACAGAAAAATCCATGCCTCTGTTTACAATGCTTGCTGCTCCTGTAAATCAGAACATAATCATATTGACTGATCCATTCCCTGGTTGTGAATATATACTACTGAGTGTGTGTGTGTGTGTGTGTGTGTGTGTGTGTGTGTGTGTGTGTGTGTGTGTGTGTGTGTGCGCACAGTGCGTAGTTGTGTTGGAACATGTGTACATTTGTAATATACTTGTTCGCATGTTTGCATTGCAATTGCACGCATTCGTCTTATTCTCACAAGTTTGTGTGAACTTGTTTCTTCATTTTATGTTAAATGTGTTCAGACACGTATGTTTTCCCCCTGTTTGCATTCGTGTACAAGTGTTTACGTGCGTGTGCCTTTTCCAGCCCGCGAGCGGGGTCATTTCTGTATTGACAACCTGCTTGTCCCTGTCATAGAGAGAACATGAGTAGAAAGGCCATTCTCATTTAGCCTGATAAAGCGCCTGTAACGTCATAATGACCTCTAGCCATTTATAAATCATACTTTAACATGAGGGAGATGGACCTCTAAGCGCTGACTGATTAAAGAATTGATCAGAATTACTCATTCATGAGTCAGAGAACCGGGTTTGCAGGATGCCAAGCACTTTCAAAACATTTTAAAGGTGAAGCATTCATAAAACAGAGGTTATGATACGATAAATATTGTACTTTGGTTGTTCTTTTGCTTCATGTTGTTCTGACTTTATCTAGTACATAACTTGTGTGCCTTTTTAGATCATTTTTTAAAATTCTTCTTTTCATCAATCTTTTATCCCTTCTTTCCTTTTATCACTGAGTCTAGCTCTCATTTTTCTTCCATCAGCCACCTCATATTAATCTGCATAGGAACAATCAGCAGCTCATGTTTACTGATTCGCTCAATCAGCTATCAGTTATCTCTTGAGGTTCACGGTCCCCATCGACATCCCAGAAATGTGTGTGTGTGTTAATGTGGACAAAGGAAGAAAATCCCAGGGAGAGCTGAGCTGAACGTGTTGATCGATCCTCAGCAATTACCAGCCAATCGAAATGTGATTTATTTCCCAAGGAATCATTTCAATATCAAGATTGCTAGCAAGCGGATGGGAGGATGCGTATCTGTATCTGTGTGTGTGTGTGTGTGTGTTTGAAGGGAGATCCTTGTCAATAAACTACCACTTACTCCATTCTCCTTCCTGTATCCCTCTCTCAGCCCATCCATCTATTTAGTCTCCACTCTTCCTTTGCTCTTTGCTCACTTCTTCTCACTCCCTCACTGCATCCCTCCTTTCCACTCATACTTCCTTGCCTTCATCCTTAACTATGTCTGTCTTCTCCAGCTCTTTCCACACTATTCTCATTCTGCTTTTCGCTCTCTTCCTATGCAACCATTAACGGGCCACACTTTTCCCAGTGTTATGTTCCTGGTTCTCTCTAATATCGCTCCCTTCCTTTTAGCCTGTTCCCTTTCCCTCCATCCTTCTCCCTGAATGCAGCCGTCTCCAGTCCTCTTTCTCTCTGACTGCTCCCCTGTGAGGCTATCATTCTGAGGCCTTGTCAATACAATCAGTCAACCAAACAAAAAGACCAACTGACCAATTGAGGTATTTTGAGTCTTAATCCCCCACCTCGCCCCTCCTTACTGCCTTCCTTCGGTCACTTTCACTATCGCCTCCACCCCTCTTCTCTTCTTTTCCCCTTTTTTGCACTTAATTAAGTCACCAAGTGGCTGTCAGGAATAATTTTTTTGCTGCAGCATGGGGCCGAGGGCCGCTGTAGTCTTGACATTTGATAATATTGCGTCTCCACGTTGATTGAAATTGATTTTGGGGGGAGTGAGGCCCCCTGCTCGCCACTGCCGTGATCGTTTGACAACTCTCAGCCAATCAGCCCCAAGGACAGCCCATGGACCCCCCCCCCCCCCCCCCCCCCCTTATCTTGGCAACTCATATTCCAACGAATGATGGCTGAGAGTCGGCTTGTGTGTGCGAGAGTGTGTGCGTCGGGATACCAGGGGTCAGACATCGAGTACCGTCGCAGGGTCATGGAACTGGCAGTCACATTTCCCATAAATCAGCTGGGCAGCGCAGAGGCAAAAGTGTAGAAGTCTGTTCCCTTATATTAAGTTGGCAATATTGTTTTGTGTAGGCAGCTACATTTGTGTACATCCACAAATAATCCACACAGAAATTTAACTTCAGGTTTGTTTTTTTTTCCAGCAACCTCTGCCCCCTTTAGCTACGTTTTTCCTTTGCAAGCTAATAGAGGGTATAATGTTAGATGCAAATGACTGTTTTAATTGTTGCCTTATTAGTGGGGAGTGAGGGTATTAACTAAAGAACATCATGATGAAATGCCACTCAAAAGCAAGCTGCAGTCAGAATCAATCAAGGTAATTAATTACAAACGTGAAAACCACCATCAGTGTTTCTATAATGTTTACAATCCAACTTGCAGCGCTCTCGCTTCACTTCCCTCTCAGACTGCAGGCCCAGTGGTGGGTTTCCAACATGTTTTCTGCTATCTTTTTATGAGTTGTTGTCCCAGGGCAAAACGTAATAATTATTTTTGTAGTTTTCAAAGATAAAGTATTTTGGAACACCCTGCCTAAGGAGCATAGACCAGCAAAACAGCATTTTAAATTACTTGAAATGCTGATTTAATTAGTTTTGACCATTTTTTCCCCATTTCGCTCAATGTACTAGATACAATTTTTAGTTTTCAATTATAAATATATCTAAGAGTGTCTCTTTTACTGTTTATCTTACTGGCATTTATTGTAATTTTAACATGCTTTGTAGCTTTAATGAAAAATTTGAAACAGATAAAGCAGAGTCGTTAAGTTCTTAATATGATTTTTCTATTGAACAAAAAGTTTGACTAGTGTAAAACAAGTATAAACATGGTAAATATATAATATAATCCTTATTATTAAAAGTATTTTTAAACCAAAATGAATTTAAGACCCACTTAAAGCCATATCTACAAATAGATTAGATTTCTGCTTTGGGAAATTTCATAGATGAAGATAGTGGCAGCCCTTGAGCAAGGTACTTAACTACCACAGTTTCCAAAGCAGGAATCCCACATTGGGCACTATTTTATACACCACAGTGAAGCAGGCTTTGAATCTTTAGTAACTTCTTTTGGTTTTGAGGACCCAACCCGTAAACACTGTGGATTTATTTGTAAGGTTTCTAGCCATCTCTGTTCAGTTCTCGTGTGCTCTTGTTAAACTGGGTTATGGGTATCATTTGGTGTGTCTCTGTCTCAGAGAGCTGTTCCATATTTCCATCTTTTAACCCCCTTTTTCAGGCGTCCTAATCGCCTCTCGCTGCTCCAGGCAAAAGAAAAACTGTACCAGATGAACACAGAGGGAAAACTGCTGTTGTTTTGGAGCGGACTTCGCCAAATTAATTGTGATTTTTTTTTTTTTTTGCCTTAACTTCTCCAGCAGTCGACTACAATGTTAACATTGGCCTAGAAAAACTGCTTTCAACAACAGAATGGGAGGAGCACAAGTCTATTGACAAATAAAGGTTTTAAAGGACCTTTTGAGTGTGTATTGTGTATAGAGGAATCACTGCAAGTGTGTGATTCAGAAATTTGGAACTCCCGGTAGTTTTAATACTGGTTCCTCTCTTCTTTATAATCTTTCTTGATCATCCTTCTACTTTTCTCAGTCCTCTCTTATCATGCCATGCACATAATATCCCCATTTTTATTCTTTTCTTTCCTCTCTGCTCGCTCCTTTTGATTTTAGTCCTCTAAACCTCCTGCTCTCGTCTGCTGTGCCGTCCTCTTCCTCCCTGTCCGGCTTATCCCCCCTGCGTTCTCAACCTTCTTGTCTGACAAGCTCACTATTAACCTCTGGCCTTGTGTCTCTCCTCCCATCACAGCTGTGGTAATTAGGAGGTCAATCCAACCCTCTGTTATCATTTACACATGGACACATTTTACTGACATCTCTGATGGCAAAACTGTGACATATTCATTGGATTACAATAAAAAATAAATACATAAAATTAGCAGCTTGACGCATATTTTTATAATTTAAAAAAGAAGCAGCAAATTACCAGATGAGAACAAAATATATCAAAAAATCATTGAATTTCCCCAATACAATAAACCTATAATAAACATTTGTGACTTTGCACGGGAGATTCATTTAAGTGCTTTGTTCTGAGATTAATAAAAATGCTTCTTCCAAATTGGAAGTTTGAGTACTAAAACGTATAAAATTTTAGTGTACTCTAAAAACAAATCAGTCTGAAGTATTATAAAATCTGCAATATGTGTGCTCTGTGAAAATTACTGCGGGCTGCTGTAAAGGTTCGATCCCGTCTTATCTCTTCTGACCCAATCTTTGAAAAACAAACAAACAAACAAATAAGTAAATAAATAAGAGTTCCACATTGTAATAATAGAGCCATAATTATCAAGACGAGCAATTCTGTCTTCACTGCCCTATTAGTAATTACATGTCATTTCACCAAATTGCAGGATTGTTAAATATTAATAAATGAATGAAGGCTTATACACAAACACACTCAATATGGTAATTTGATGCATAATTTCAGTGTGTATTGTGTATCGTATCTCTAATCAAGCATTTTAGAACATGTTCATCTCCATACTATAAGTACACACACATGCACACACACAGCAGGGTTGACAGCACTGGGCAATGAGCTGTCAGCGCAGTTTCTCTTCATCACACAGGTCATTGGCTGATCCCTGTCTGTCTTTCTCTCTGCCTGTCTCTTTCTCCATCCTCCTTTCCTCTCTTTCTCCCTCACCCCTCCTCCTCGCCTCTCTGCATCTCATTAACACAAAGTACAATTAAAGCATGTGTATGTGTATCGGCGTCGGACCCTTACTATTAGCACCTCAGCATAAATGGCACTTGGCAGAGAGCTGAATCCCAGCTTCCTCCTCCTAGCCAAGCAATCAGAAGCTACAATGAGGTTGACATAGTAGAGAACAATACAGCTGCAGTCCTTGTATGTGGACTGACGTTTAGCTCTTGTCACTTACGATGGTAGTTAAACAGTTTTTTTTTTCCCCTCACACTTTTACTTCTTTTATGTAATTCATAGGACATAAGATTAGGATAGACCTGGATTAGGTGATGAAGACTACCTTGATATACAATGTAATGACATTTGATGGTATGGTAGAAAATGAAATATTTTAAGGATCATTCTCCTGAACATCCTTTGAAACCTGGTTGTGAGGGACAATTTTTCACTTTTATTATTTTGCTACTGTTTCAAATTCTCATGAGCAGTGTTTAATCTATTTTTACTATCTATAACTTAATTTACAACGGATGTTTTTTTTTCTGTTTGTTTTTTCTTAATGGAGAACCAAGGGATGCCGATCTAATTGTGTTGCTTCTCCTCTGAAGTACAATGATAATAAAGTCTTCTTGAATCTTGAATCACAGCAGGTTTGCACACGGCAGCTTCAGGAGACTTGACTTACTCAGTGATAGCAATGCTCGCTGTCCCTACATGCAACAAATTCCACTAATTGTACTAAATGCACGCTCTTCTTCAAAGGCACTGGGAGGACATGTTGCCTGTTCTTTTTCCAGAGATGCTTTTAGGGTTTGTTTGTTTTTTGTTTGTTTGTTTTTTGTACTTTGCTTCGTTTTGTTTTCAGTTGCCATTTGGTTCAGTTTATGAACCAAAGCTACAGCTTTAGGTTTAAGAAAAAACAAGTTTCCTGGTTCATTATTTAGACCCATGGTTGCCCAAAATTGTACATCAGCTAAAAAGAGAAAAAAAGCCTTGTAGACAGCCCAAGTTCAAAGATGCCCATCATGTAAAGAGCCAGTCATCATTGCATCGTTCTGATTATTTTATACCTGGGCTAAGTGGATCTATCCACTTGTGCTATAGCAGGTTTCAAAATTATTTTTTTAATTAGGTAAAAGAAATAAAGGCTGCAATGTAAAATTTACTACAGACTTTGGCAATGAATTATCTTTAAGCACAACAGCAAAACCAATTTTACAAGCATGAACTAAACGGATGACAGTTTAACAGACACAATTCATGGCTGACTGCAGTAACTCTCACACACACAAGCACACTGGTTTAAACACATACACGCGTACCACACCCTCTCTCACACTGCAGCAGTAAATATCTGAGATCTAAATCCTCTTCACAGCATTGCCTAATTACTCCAAACAACATGGTAGCTGATTAACTTGTAATTGCTGCTCTGAACGCAGCCTGTCCCTCTCTCCTCGTTAGGGTTATTACTGACTATAATTACCGCTAATGTGCAGAGAGCAACACACACATCCTCACATGTACACAAACATCCATGCAGGTGAATGGTAGTACCTAAGCACCTGAACACACATATCCTCACACAAACACATGGACACACCTCACCAGGAGGATACTTAGTTTCTTGGAAACTGTGACTGGAGCACAAAGCAATAACCGTGAAATTTAGGCAACTAAATTCATTTTCAGTATGTTACCTCATTTAACCATTGCAATTCACAGCAGCCAAACTCCTGTAATGGTATTCATATGTCACTTTGTGTCCCACCGGTGTCCTCTAAAGCTCATCACGTCCCCACATCTAAAATTTTGGCCCCTGGATCATGTGAGTGATGTCTATGGCATGTTTAAGACCTACTGCTGTTTTCCCCTGAACATTTGTAATTCTGAAAGTACATTATTTTAATTTTACTTGATTGTGATGATACAAGCACACAAATGGAAGTTTTCCAACAAACAGCACACAAAAAAAGGTGAAATACACAAACCTAGGTCAGGTTTTTGAGGGCATTCACGGCATTAAAAAAATCACATTTCCAGAAATAATCATCTGAAACAGCAAACAGATAATTATAACATTGTATTTTCCATGTTTTAAAATGATGCTTTCAGTATATCCTGTCACCACACAGATCATATGCCAAATTGTTTTGATATCGTGCAGGAAATCAGATAAGTAGAAACATATGTTTAGCATTTCCATAAAAGCAACATTTGTAGAATTAACTATCTGCTTGTAAAACCCAAACAAGGAATTTAGCAATGTTAATCTGTTTAGAAACTTATGAATCCTCACTGTGCTCCTGTGAACTTCAAAAGGAGAAAATAAAGAACAAAAATACAATAAAATTCATATTATTATTTTTTTATAAAGTAATTTTTGCTCTGCGTGAAGCAAATTTCAGCGCTTGATTATGATTTATAAAAATGAATCCTTTCTGAAATGGTAAAAAAGAAGCTGTTTGTTTGTGTTTCTGCACTCTGCGGTACAGGGGGTTCTCTTCTCTCCTTCTGCCTCCTGTGTGTAAAAAGGCATTTGCGTGGATCTAAATCCGGCTTAATCGTAATTTTCCAACTAAACTTGCTGTGGAGAAAGCTATGAGCGCAAAGCTCCTTTTAAGTTCATAATCACTTTCTCCTTTAGCCAGGGATAATGGCACTACTTGTGGGAGATTTAGCCTACGTCTGTCTCTCTCCCCTCCCTGCCCTACCTCTCTGTCTTTTTCTGTTTCCCCCAAACACGCTATCTCTCTTTCTTCGGACCATTAGTGATATTGCCGGGCCGCAGACCTCTGTGTTAAGTCACTTAATCAAAAGCAATGGGTTGAAAATCTTGTTTGGCCTCTTATGTCTGATTCATTCCTGCAGACAAGAGCAGCAGAGAGACAGAGAGAGGGCCTGGGGGAAATAAATGGAGAGCGAGACAGATACGTAGAGGGCAGGGAGAGAAAGTGAGCAAGCCGGTGTTGATAGTAAAGTGAGATGGTAAGGGAGAAAGTGTGAGAGAAAAGAGAAAGGACATTAGGTGGTGGTACTATGTGTTATCACCTAAGCAGCAGCAGAAAAGGCTATCATTGGCTTTTTCACCCTCTGGGCAATGAGGAGGCCACTGTTCCTCTAACCACTTCTGACTACCTCTCATCCACACAAGCACAGACACACAAATTCTCCTGTTTTTGTCTCTTCCGTGCTCCTCGCTGGGCTTCTTCATTGGTATAATTCATAGATTTCTACAAATATTTTTTAGATCCTAGCCTCTCACACAACACACAGAGGCTGAGTAAAATCTTCAAAATCAACAGAAAAATATCATATTCCTCCTGAACTTCTGGTGAAAACCTTTCTGTGATCTGAATCCTCTTCAAGTAAAAACGTTGTTAGCAGTACCTGTCAGTAGTGGTTTCTGATTTGACACCATTATCAGCAGATTCCGACACAATTTTAATCATAGAAAAATCACTGCATTTTTTTCATGCCTAAAATATGACTGCTTTGAATAGGTTGCTAAGATTACAACAAGATGACAACATTAACTTTTAATGGATATAAGAAATGGGAACCTTTTAGAAACCAGCCCGTTTGGCTCGTATAAAAATCACTCTTGAAAAACTCATTTTGGGCTTCACTTTTTAAAAAATCAGAAAAAAGAAAGGTTTCATACACACAACTCAGTGCTGTTTACAAAAATAAATAAATAAAGATAATTCAAGATAACAGTTTACCCACTATACTAACTTACCTAACCAGATGTCACTGAACACCAACAGAAAACTTCCACTGCCCAGTGGAAACATTTTTAAAAGGTAGGATGTTGTGAATGGCCCAAACAGAATTGGACATAAAGCCATCTATGGTCCTCACAAGTATAGAACCAGAAACATACAGGCACTGTGTGTGTAAAGGAGATGATGGGTGATGGAGGGGCTCTATGCTCCATAGGGGGGCAAGTGGAACATACGGAGCGCCAGACCTCTCCCACTGTTGTACTACACACACAGAGCGAGAAGCATTTTATTTTCATTTATTAATTCAAAAGAAAGAAAAGAAAAGTTTTCTGCAACTGACAGGCTAAATAATCAACCGTCTGTCTTGTGGAGGATGTGCGACAGAAGAAGGAAGAAACACAAAAGGAAATAGTCCTTGTGTGGATGGATTAATCAATATAGGGCTATCAGGTTTTTAGTAACACATGCTGCGTATCTCACAGAATCAGAAAAAAAAAAAAAGGCAATCTGTAAAAATTAATATACACAGTATGTCAAAACCTGTACTTTTGAGACCCAGAACCCTTTGCATTTATGGTTTCCATTCATTTGTTTGTCTGCAAAAGGAGATGAACAACTGAATGGAAATGCATCACTTTGATTCCCCCGTGATCAACATTACACCATTAATGCACTCTCAAACATCTATAAAGCTTTTAACATTAATACACTCTAGGACTTTATCTTAGTTGTAGAAGTTAATACGAGCTTCTTTTTTTTTTTACTTCAAAAGTGGAAAACTGCACAAATCCGAAGATCGATAAGGTGGTTTAAAAGTCGTAAGTGAATTGAATTTTCTTAATTACGGTAAAAGTCATAAAGTGGGAATTACCCTATGATGCACATCGGGGTCAGAGAGTGATCTCTCACCTCTTAAGACGATCGCAGTTTTCATTTCCTAATTGAGAGAGAGAGAGATGGCTTGAGGGATAGATGGAAAGCAGAGATGCCGGAGGGAAATTGGCACAACTCTGTTATCTCTCGTCTTTCTGTTTTAATAGCCTTTTATTTTATGTTCTTTTTCACCCGTCATTCCTCCCTGTCCCATATGTATGAATGTCCAAAGTCTTGGATTTGGGAGATGCACAGTTAGCAGCACAACTTAGTGAAAGCTAAATAAAGACCCTATTACACCAAGGCACCTTTCTTTTGGAAATGCTCAGTTGAAGAAACTGGAGAGCAAGAAAAAAAAAGTAAGTGAGAGATTAAAAAAAGATAGAAAGCTGAGTGAAAATCCTACATGTGCTTAGAAAATAGATGGTGACAATATCTTCAGCAATTTCTAAACAATAAAACGCTGCACAATGTGTGATTGTTATTGCATGTTGGCAGTCAAATTGTTCAAATCACACCATTCACCAAAGAAAAGAGAAACCTAGGTAATCAAATGTTGAGTACCTTTAATTGAGAAAAGAAAGTTCTAGAAATGATTTATAATTTCTCTAAAAAAACCTTCATTGTACCACTAGTTTTATTGTTGTTTGTCTCAGGAAACCGAATGAAAATGATCCTCTTTTCACCCCATCTTCCCTCATGTGCATGTGATAAAACATGTGTTGCTGAGGTTCAGCTACTTCACATCAAACGCACTCCCAGCACCTGTACACACAATCAGCCTCTTCGCACTGTCACAGGTGTATGGTATGAACGCACTCTGTTATGCACACCTCTCAGACATTGATAAGACGCAATTCAATTAACAGGCAGACACATGCACACATTTATATGCACTCAAACCCGTCCATCCAACCACCAACCAATCACCTAATACAAAAATTATGGCACAGACACACACACACACATGCACACTTAAAGTTGATATTCAGCCCTGTTGCAGACGCTTCTCAATTCAATTAAGATACACTGGAATATATCTTTTGATCTCAGTATTGGCTATCAGGAACACACACCTGATGCTAGCAGCAATAGTGGCCTCATTGTCTGCCACACAATGCTGCTAAAAGCTCACATCATCTGGCTAGCGGTAACAACCGTTTTCAGGCAATAGTGCCATTTTCAAAAGTACAACAGGAGAGCACACCGCGAATTCAATTATGGTGCATTGTATTTCATGTTTGTGTGCTTCGATGAAGTTATGTTGAGCCGCGTTTTTACATTTACACATTAAGCGTCCGTGGTGCCTCAATGCAGACAAATGCCATTTCCATTTGATGATGAGCTTTCTCCATATTTCAAGATCAGAAACCAAATTGTAATGATGTTCCTAACGTAACATAAACTTGTGTTTCATTTGAGTAATTAGGTGATAGAATTAGGTGATGGAAAACTGCAAAACAATTTCTTTAAAGAAATAAAAAAATAACCTAACCTGACTATATCTGTGTGTACATGGCCATGCTGCACAGCACCTTCCTCATAAAAAAACAAAAAACAAAAAACTGTGGTATGGTCATTCAGCACAGAAACAGGCGGCTGTTACGAGATTGAATTAGAAAATGATAAATGTAGCTTCTGGTTTTCTTTTAAAATTTTAGATCATGGAAGACATCCTTCATTTTACATTAGGGGAATAATTGTAATACAGTCACCAGCCACTATGGTAGGTAATACCTGTTCAACTGTTAATGCAAATATATATTCAGCCAATTACATGTCATCAACTAAATTAATTTAGGTGGCAGACATAGTTAAAGTTCAAACCGAGTATCAGAATGGGGAAGAGAGGTGATTGCAGTGACAAGCTGCTGATCTACTGCCCAGTGTACCCTTCTTCTGGTGGCAGGATAACACATCACGTCAAAAAGCACAAATGGTCTCAAAATGGTTTCTTGAACATGAAAATGAGTTTACAGTACTGAAACAGAACACCTTTGGGATGCTGTGTAATAGGACATCAAATCATGGATGTGCAGCCGACAAATCTGCAGGTATCATGCCAACAATCTATTAATCTCTGCCATGAAGTATTAAGGCAGTTTTGATCTTAAAATGGGGCTTCAGGAAGTTAAAACCATTATGACATTTGGAGATTCTCAACTTTGGGATCAGAACCCCTCTAGATATTTAGGTAATATGTCCAAGGAATTGAAACAAATTTCAGGATATATCAAAATTTACAAAGATTAATACGATTCAACTGAAGTTTTCCATTTTAACACTGGTGAGGAAACTCTGCGTCACTAAGTATGGGAGCATTCTGTCCTCAGCATAAGAGTCTCAGCCATCACAGTGGCAGGGAAATGACATTTTTGATTGCAGTGCCTGTTTTGTGTCTCTCTGCATGAATACACAGCTCCGGATTTTGCATATGTAAGGTTAAAGTGGCGAAGCTCATCCCGCTGTATTCAACCCTTAAAAAAGACATTTCCTCTTTCCCCCCGAGGCTGTGGGGGTTGAGGTAATAAATGGGGGGGCATAATGGCATCTGTGCATGCATACGTGCACATTTGAGTATATGCATGCAAAATCATTTGTGTGCATATGCGTGTGCGTTATTCCCTGTTCATCTGAATGGGGATTCATTGGGCAGCCATTTCAAAATTAAATGCTTTTGCTCTGGCAGATTGCTTTACGTCTCTGTCATGTTGTTGTGAATGGGATGCAGCCTTTGATGGATATAAGGGCTGACAGGAGAGCCCTCTGCACACACACAAACACACACAGCACTTTATTCATTTTCACCCTCATTCTTTCCATCACACCATCACCGAGCTTCACTCCCTTACCTCGTGTCTTTTGGTCCCTTCATATAATGTCTACCTCTGTTTTTGAAGATCATTTCAGTACACATCCTATTACCAAGTTTACAGGAGATGCCACTAATAAGAAACGCAATAAAAAGTTAAAACACTGCATGTTTTTTGGTGAAGAGCTTGCTTACACACAAAACTTTTCAGTTGTTTCTGTCCTATTTTTTCCACTTTAAAAACACGTTCTTTTCCTGAGAGTCAAAGACAGTAAGGATCATAATTTTGCAACTGAGTTTGATAACATTTAAAAACCATAAAATCTAAAATAATTTCAAACTTGCAATGTAAACATTTCTGGTTTCATCTTTTCTGTTTCAACAACTTTGCCAACTTTTTGTTACTTTCAATCAAGTTTCCACAAAAATCAGTTTTTGTGCCTCCTTTGAGGCATGAGTTTTGCACATACAGACATATACACTGCAGTCAGGAACTACTAGCACTAATAAGAGATCTACAGATGGTCCTCTCAGATATCCGGCACACATTTCCTTTTCCAAAACCAACTTGTACAGAATTGGTTTAAGAACAATATGCAAAACTTCCAGCCCTCCATAAGTGTTTGTTCCTGCGTGTGTATGTCAGTCATGACTAAACACAATCAGTCCTGTCTGAATTTCCTGCTCTGTGACAGTCTACATCTGCCTTCCTAGTACACGTCATCTGTCTGCCACATGCACACAAACTCCTTCATTTCCTACAAGAAATATCATTCTTAACTGAGGGAATAAATATCCCAGTTACTTTTAGGACATTACTTCATTATCTGATGATGCATAAAGTTTCAGTGTGCTGCTACTTTGATGAAGACAATTAAGTCAGCTGCTTCATGTGCCACTGAACTCAAACATAGTTTCTCTCATTAGCTACTGTGCTTTGTTCTTTTTCTTGGGTATTTTGAAGTCATTCTGCAGAAGAACCAAGATCAGGTACTCAGATCTCTCCACCACTTTTTATTCTTTTACTTGACTTTTAAAGATAGATTATCAACTATTTCTTATTTGTTTTCATTGACTTTCAAAGCTTGATAAGGAATTACATTTATAAGAGGATGGTCATTATTTCTACTTAACCCTATTTGTCCATGAACGCTGAATGTAGCCTTGTTTTTTTTACAAAGACAATGAATCTGTCAGAGTGAACCTGTAAGGTTGTAATGGTGGCAAAATGTCCTTAATACCGATTAAATATACAAAGGTGACTGTGGTCTGAAACAGAAATGCTATTTAATTGAACAGCAAAGTTTGATGAGGAGTAGGAAAATATCTGCTTTTAGGCTGCACTCACCAGCACAAGCTGCGAGTGCTATTCTGTTCTGTGATAAAAATCTATTTGTATTCCTGCCTCACACATGAACACACACACACTTGGCCCTATACTTTTGTATGGAGCCAAGTTGTACATTTGCCTATGTGTGTCTGTGTGTGCATTTGTCTGCGTGTGTGTTTATGCATGTTGGATTGTGTCTCATTCACCTCAGATGCTAGTTTTTTTTCCGCCTATGAGCAGATGAAAGCCACTGAGAGGTAATGGAACCTCTGTTGAGATGAGCCAGCCAATCTGCAGCTTGCACAAATACATCTCTCTCTCACACACACACACACACACACACACACACACAAACACACGCGTGCGCCTACCCAATACATTTGCATCTCAAGTGCCAAAGCAGCTAGCTAGCTAGTGAGACAATTCGAGTTACCATTCAAATGAAGGCAGTGTTTGTGTGAGCCCCGGAGAGTGAAAAAAGCAGAGAATGGTTTTTTAGGAATATGCAAATTCTGCTCTGCATGGGAAATCTTTCTTGAAATGAGCTTTCTATTTGGGGAGCTTAAATCAACAATCACTTTGCTTCACTGATGTGAATTGAATAAGTTTTGCTTCTGCTGATGTTTACATTTAAACCGGGGCCAGAGGGTCTCAAAGAAACACCAAAGAAACACTAAGGAAAACTAGACTAAAAAACAAGAAAGAAACAAATCTTAGCTGAACCATCAGACTGAGAGTGAGAGAGAACCGCTTGCTGGTATATACAATGTTTGTAATTTTCCCCCTGTACATGACCATAGCAGATTTTAAATCAAACAATTCAAATGTGACTAAAGTGCAGACTTTCAGCCTTAAATGGATGAATTACAGCGACTTTTTATAAGCAAAATTATTAAACAAACTAAGATGCATTTGAATACAAGGATTGCTTTTAATACGTTCATGGAAATCCTTTGGAGTCAGTGGCGGTCCTAGCCTGTTAGGCGCCCTGGGCGAACACCCCCTCTGGCGCCCCCCCCCCCCCCCCCCACACACACACACACACAGATATATGAAGAGGGAGAGAGTATGCATAGTATGCAAACGGCTACTAAACAGACATCATACTTCGTCATACAATGAGAACAGGACAAATCAACAATTGACACTGACTAATTAATATTATATTATTGTATATATTGTTTGGAGTTTAGTCTGTTACTGTTACTATTTGTACCATTTCTTCTTGGAGGAACTGTAACCCAAATAATTTCCTTAGGGATTAAGAAAGTATTCTGATTCTTAATGTTTTAGGATACATGACCTGCCATTATCCAATGACACATCTGCTTACCTGTATCTTTTGCTCGTTCCTCCTTGTAGGAGCCATAATTAAATGTATTGAATTTTAAGGATCACTGGGTTTTTATTTGTTTGGTTGCTATGGTAATGTGTAACAGGAGTCACGTGGGTGCTAGCGGCGACATTAAGAGTTTGTTGTCAGTCTGTCATTCATTGGTTTGATTTTGACAGAGAGGAGGGCTGGGTAGCCGTAGTTTTTGTTGACCGCAGCACAACGAGTTTCCCCTTGTTGCATTAGAGCCTGTGATGTTTTAAGAGTTTGAATCGCGAGCCGATCACATTGCTCTGTAAACTTTTCAAGCACTTTAATAAACAAGCAAGCAATTCCACCTCTCGCATTACTGCGTAAAGTTGACAGCGCGTCAGGCAAATAGGCAGGCTCCATCCCCGGCCTCTAGCGACTGTGGAAGTCGCTACACTCCTCTTCTTTTCTCTTTTTTTAAAACTTTAAAAACGGGTTGTGTGTGAGACTTTAAATAAACAAAATATAAAATATACATTTTAAATTGTTATTGATCCCTTTACCCCGAGTCCTAAAGTGTATATTTATTTTTTTTACTCTTAAATATTTATTGTTTGTTTTCTTGCACTGCTGTAACTGGAGCCTCGTCGTCTCGTCTCACTATATACTGGACTGTATGTATGTATGTATGTAGCGGAGATGACAATAAAGTTTACTTTGACTTCAGCAGCAAGCAGGCGCACCGAGGGCTCTCGCGCTCACTTGCATACAGAATTTCGAAAAAACATCGGTGCAAATTATAAGTCTGTATCATGATGTCTGGTGTTTTCGTGTTTGTTAGTTTGTTTTTATTTAGTTTTATTTTGCGAGTTGGTTATTAGATGCTGCTCCAGCCAGCCAGAGAATCCCCCGCCGCCCCGCCCTCTCCTCCCTGTGCCACAAGCAGCAGGCGCACCTCGCAAACGGAGGGCGCCCTTACTCCCATGGGCGATAGAAAATCGATCGGTGCCTATGCCCAATATGGGCTCGCATGATGTCGGGGCAGCATGAGTACAAGCATTTATTTATTTTTTTTACCGATGCCCATAATGCCGCCCCCCACCACGATGCCGCCCCGGGCAACTGCCCGTGTCGCCCGTATCTAAAACCGCTACTGTTTGGAGTCAATGACAACCTGAAGGCTAGAACCCATGGAGCTCACCAAATGCTGTGTTTCCTCCCTTGAGATGCTCTGCCAGTCATTTACCACAGTCACCTTCGGTCACCATGTGTACTTGTTTGTGGGTCTGTCTGCCTTCAGTTACTGAAAAACTTGATCACTTGAAAAGTTTTTTATTATTAAAACTCTTGGGTTGTTCTTGCAGTTTGCACTGTGAAGCACCCTCTGATCGCTTTAGCAGCATTTGACTGAATATGAGCAGAGAGTATAGCCCTGTACACTGCACAATTCATCCTGTTGCTTCTATCAGCAGTCACATCATCGAAAAAAAAAAAAAATCATTCTCCAGACTTTTCTCTTCCCGACATAATGTTGCAAGTTAATCTTGGTTTTATCTATCCAAACATTTTTTCCTCTGAACTGTGCAGGATCTTTTAGACATTTTGTGCCAAAATGCCATGAAGTACTTCATGAAGGCATTGCTTGATTGTAGACCTTGACAAAGAAATGCCAACCTCGTCAAGACAGCTCTTGACTTGGCTGGATGTTGTGAAGGATTTTCTAGGTTGTTTACTTGGCTACTCCTGAACTTTTCTCTCTCTATAATGGATTCGTCCCAAGTTTACATTTGGAATCTGTCACAGTCTCGCTGAGGCAGACTATATGGAGTGAAGAAGGTGGACCCAAGTGCGGACACGCAAAATAACAAGACTTTATATTAACTGAACACGAGCCGTCTATTGAAGGCTGATCTTAGCAATAAAAAACAAAAGCAAAGACAAAACTAAATCCTAACCTAAACTGGGTGAGCTAAACGTAACAAAACCCTGGAACATGGACATAGACATAGAAACCTGGCATGAATGCATAATCTTGGAGATATGGCACGGAGACAAGGTAGGATAACAGACGCTCGGACAAGGAATGAATGAACACACACAGACTAAAAGAAAACAGAAGGTGATCAGGGGAAGTGGAAACACATGGGGAAACATAACGATGTCACAGTGGAAGAGTAAAACTAAACACAATGAACACAGGAACACATGACCTCTTCAAAATAAAACAGGAAACATAATGAGACACAGACATGACAGCATGAACTTGAGAACAAATGACGTGCCGACATGAAACACATAAAGGACAGGGGAGACTTAACACACAACTATAATGACAACCTAGGCATGATAGAAATGCACTTAGAATACCTAAATGACTTAAACATAAAAACAAACTAAAACTCTAAACGCTGGGTCAAAATGGCCCAGGACCGTGACAGAATCAACTACAGAAGGGAACAGATCTTGCCTGGCTGTGAAAGAGTTTGCTAGCAAACTCTGCAAATTTTATCTGACTTAAATCAACTGTGGTGTTGTAAACAGGCAAAATTACAAAAACATATTACTTGTTCAAATGCTTATGGACCTAACAGTATATATAGAACATACTTAATCAAATATGTCCACTGTATTTCACTGCTTTTTAATAAATACAAACTGACAGACTAGAAGTTAAGTAACTTTTAAAAAATAGTATCTTTGATGCACCGAGCTGCTCGTGGTTTTCTCCACACTGTGTTTATGTTTTCTCTCCCCGAGTCTCTCAGAATGTTGCAGTCTTAACTACAATAGCTCACTCATATGTGACACTAGCTTTCAAACCTTATTTAAAACAGATATCAGTTAACTAGTCAATAGTCAGAAGAAGGAGAGTGGGGTTGGTGATGCTGCTGACTGCAAACATTTCTTCACATTAGTTTTTCACTTTACACATCACAATAAGAGTGCCTTTATACATCTGTAGCAACATTTAAGCCCCAGACTGTGAGTCAGATGGATGATGTGCGACTTGGGAGTGATGCGCCGTCTTGCTCTAAACAACCTCCTCAAGATGAATTTAAAACATAGTTAAAATGTCATCTGCAATATGAAATATTTTAAAATCTCCACTGTAAAGCTCATTCTGAATCAACATAATACTTAGCACTATAATTCTGTCATGCAGCTCTGTTTCCCTAACAGAAAGTTATTACAATGATTTGTTCAAGGCAGCGCTGCCATATTACCAGTGTGCATAGGTGTGTGTCTGTGTGTGTAACTGGGATAGTGTATCTCCGTGCTTGTAGTCTTGCATGGATTTGAATGTGCATACATCTGTGGAAGTACATACAGGACCTAGCGTGAATTTATTCATGTACTGTGGTGTGTCTCAAGCCAGAGCGAGGGTGTGTTTGTCTTCGTTTTGTACTACAGTATATGGGTCATAAAGCACACCTAAAGCTGAGATGGTCGATGGAAAGCGGCTACAGCCTACTGTGTAAAACTTACAGCTATCAGATAAACTAGCAGAGAGAAGTGAAAATTGGAGAAAACACACTGCAGTAGATAACATGCCGATGTCCTCAGTCACGCAGAGGACTGGCTGTTTTTTAACTGTTCAGAAACACTCTGGCAGGCTGTTCTCTAACGAACAGGTTAAAATATCAGGCCAGAGTTAAGCCTGAGCTCAAGCAGCTGTTTAAAGATGAGACTTCACGGCGGGCACGCCGGTGCAGCCCCCTCTAGCTTCTGCCCGGTGGCTACTGGGTGACCCCTCGTCTGGGGATCCTCAGCCCTTCCCATGAAGGTGGCACGGATGCCCCTCCGGTGGTCCTCCTTGGGCTCTTGCACTCTGGGGCCTCTGGATGTCTGGGGCCTGGATCTCCTCCATGCCTGCTTCATGCCCTGGGGGACAGGGCTATGGCTCTCTACACCCTCTTGCAGACCATTACATGGGGAAACCATTTGAATACAAGCGCGCCGATCCACACAGGTGTGCACACGGGTGTTCACTGTTCGTAGACATAAATCACACCTTTCTTGGCTGCTACTTCAAAGCACATTGTGCGCTGTCTGTCCTGCGTGCTGCACAACAACATTCAATATTTAGTATTTACTGCTGTTTACACTTAGCTAGATTAATGCGATGGTGTTGTGTTTAGTATGTTGCTTTGTTTTGTTTTTGCTTGTTTTCTATTTTTTTTCTCTCAACAGGTGATCCAGGAGATATTTTTCCCCCCTTTCTCACTGTCCCTCTCCCCTTCTGTTTTTCTTTTCCTTCCTCTTTCTTTCTCCCTTTCCTATCCCTTACTCATGTCTGTCCCGTCTGTAACAACTGAAAATAAAATAAAATAAATAATAAAAACAAAGGTCGATCAAATGGACCAACACGGCAATGCCATGATGATCCATTTGGCAAAATAAATCCATTAGGTATCCTTGTTGGTCTTCAGACAACAATTCTGACGGCTAAAGAACCAAATGGGACAGGCAAAAAAAAAAAAAAAAAAGATGAGACTTCACAACTGTAAAGAAAAATACAGAAATATAGATATTCTATATATAGAATATATAGAAAGACAAAAACAAAAAAAGTGCTTCCTAAAAATGAAGCAGCGTGTTGGCCTTGAGCTCTCAAGTATGTAGCTACAATACAGATTGTGTAAAACAGGCTTGAAGCCAAAAGCTTAAATAAAACACTGTTAAAGGCCAATTATGTAAAGCACAGATGTACATAATAAAACTGAAAATGCCTGGCATTGTGCCTGCTAGTTCACTTTCTGGTAACACCTGTGGCTTTTCCACTACAAGTCAAATGATCTGACAATAACCAGCAACAAATACTGATCATCTCGTGATTTTATGTGGAATTTTTGTGTAAGTAATTGTGCATATATTCCTTAAATATAAGTTGCCTTTGTCTGAGGATCAACTACTGAACCAACAAGGTAAATGTGGCAAGTTGTCAACTAAAAGAAAACACTCTCCGAGTAAAAGGATGAAAACTCACTTCCTATTTAGATGATAAAAATTCAGTCCCCTCACCTCTAACATCTCTTTACCCCCTCCATTCTTGCTCTATCCATCCATCGCACCCCCTACCACCACCACCTTACAATCTTACCCCTTTCAATGGTGAAGCAATCTTGCAGCAGTCACAGCCTTCTCTCCCTGCAAAATTAATTTGACAGGTTTGCATTAAGGCACCTGATCAATACCCACTTAGAGCTGTGAGGGCTAAAGCCAAGAAAAATAACACACTGGCCTTCCCTCCTCTCCCTCTGTACCAGATGAGAAAAAATGAATCTTGGCCACTTTTTCCTTATACCCCCCCCCCCCCCCCCCCCCCCCCCCCCCCCCCCCCCCCCCCGCCAATCCCCCAAATCGCTTGGCAGTCCTAAGCCCCGCTCTCTATCACACACATACAGACACACCCTCAAATAAACACACACACAGACACATGAAAGCACACAAATGAGAGGAGACCAATATACAGACACACACATCCACTTTCAAGCATCTCTATCACCAGGCTGACCCCTTGCCATTGATCGGCAGCCGTTAAGTTGACAAAGGGCCTAGGAGGTGTGTGTGTGTCTGCTTTGTGATTTTCACTAGGCACTTAAAAGGGGAACAACCAACTATACAACCTCGATAGAGTGAAGACTGTGCGTATGTGATAGAGAGCCCAAAAAATAATTTGAATCCAGCTGAAATAAAATATAGAGTCCAAGTTTGGCAGGAGTTCACATGCAATCTGAAAAAGAGAGGAGGCAAAACATAAGAAGTAAATGGAAGTAAATTGATATATTGGAAATGATACACACAATATTGTGAGTTTATTTGATTCTCAGATTTCTTTATTTG
This sequence comes from Neolamprologus multifasciatus, assembly GCF_963576455.1. Lineage (NCBI taxonomy): Eukaryota > Metazoa > Chordata > Actinopteri > Cichliformes > Cichlidae > Neolamprologus > Neolamprologus multifasciatus. The sequence continues at coordinate 29,964,441 of NC_140445.1, read as the reverse complement.
ATCCCTGAGACGGTCTGTTACACTTCTTTTTAATTCAGGGCTAATAAGACAGTTAGCATGTTACTAATTTGTTCCAATAGAAGAAAAACAAACATAAATTTAACACCCATGTGGTCTTCTGGCTAATGCTTATACTAGGAGCAAAGGATCAAGCAAACTTAAAAGTATGTCCCATGGCAAACATTTCTACAAACCTTTTGTATTGGAAGAAGAAGTAACTCCTGCACTTATCCCTTTCTTTCCTCCTCATCCATCCGTCACTGAGTCTTCGAGGGCTATCCCATCTCATCCAGGCAGAAATCAATACCTGGCCCCTGAGACAGGTCCTTGATAAACAGCAGGGAGAGAAACATGGGCCAACCTGCAGAGCTAAAGCTCCGCGCTCACTTCCCGCACAATTCAAAGTAAATTACCTCACCACTTTTCATCCAACTTCATCCAACCAGCAGCAGAGGCCTCCATCCAGTGTTTCAGGCCTCAAGGTCACAGTGATGCTTTGATCCTAGTCATCATTCATTCAAATGCACTTTCACACTCACTTAAGAGTTTGCAATCTAACATGTGCATCTATAGATGAGTGCATGTGCATCAGAGTTGTATGTAGTATACCCTCAACTCCAGCCAGAGAGATTTTACTGTATACTGAATCAAAAACATAGCGAGCAATATTTATGATAATGAGCAGTATTTGACTCTTGTGCAAGCGTTAGGAAATAAATATCCATTCCCTTGGCTTTGCATAATCTGTGAGATGTAGAAAGTAACAGTATACATTTTGTATACTGAAAAGATCAGCAGAATATGCATATATAACATATATAATATACATCTTGATTAAGAAAGACTGACTGTTACACCAGATTTAGGATAAATGAACTGGTATATGGTACCTTTCTACTCAATTTGAGAACTCAAAGCACTTTCTACTACAAGTTATAATCATCCAATCACACGCACATGCATATAGTGCTTGTGGCTGCATCAGAGGCCCAACGAATCAGTATCTTGCCCAAGGAAGAGTCAGGGATCGAATCACCAACCATAGCGACTGGTAGACGACCCACTCCACCAGCTGAGGCACCCCTTTTTATCTTTTTCATCAGCAGCAAGTTATCTGTAAAACCTGTTAAATGTAGTTCATTATTATCGCTAAAAATGAGTATTAGGCAGCATGAACATACACCGATTGACCGCGATTTTGCCTACTTTTGTTTCTCCAGAACAAATCCGAACCTTTGAGGCGAGCACGTATCTGGTGGTGCTCTGTGGTAACGGCTATCAGGGCATCATAGGAGACCCTTCGGGACCTGCTAGACGCAAGGAGGAGCCTACACGGATCCAGTTATTCTGACACATCTTGATCAGTCTGGGATATTCACATCTAGGCGTATGGAGAAATTAGACACAGGTCAAATGTTTTTGGTTCTTTGTCTTGTTCCTCACCCTACACAGTTTTTCTGAGTGTTGCAGCTACTGCTGTTGGGTTTTGTTATAAAGGCGAGTGCTCGGTCTTGTATTGTATTATTATCAGTGTAATCCATGTTGATTGCAAATGATTATAATATTGTAAACAATCAGTGAAACTGTCAATCGCATATAATATTCATATATATTCTTTTGAAGTGTTGTAGTTACAAGTTACAGTGTAGGTAAACGTTTCACATCTTTACCTTTGTGAACTCAACAATAAATTGCAATGTTTTACAACTTAGAAGTAAAAAGTATTCAATCACTCCACCACTTCCCCCCCACACTTTACAACTGAGCCCTTATCATTGGTACACTGGGAGACTAAATGCCTCAAAACAGCTTTGCAATAAATCAGACTTGTATATTTCCCAATCCGTTAACTCTGGGGAAAGAGTGCAACCTTATAAGAAACTGCTTTGTTTTGCCACTGAACTTTAAAAAGATTCTTGAACTGCTTGCCAAGGATTTTACCCAATATCTTCTTACTTACTTGGCTAGGTACCTTATCAGAATGTTCATGTGAGTATACGTGTTTCTCCTCTTCCCTGCTTGATAGTTTGTTCATTGGCGAATTACTGTATATGTCCCTGCACACGGTTTTCTCATTTTTCTTCTCCTATGGGTGAAAGTAGGAATTGAAAAAGAACAGACAGCGGTGGGATTTTACTTGTGAGAACAGTGGCCCATACACACAGAGCTGCCACGATGCAATTTCATTGCAGTGTTGCCACTTCCAGCCCTATTCATCCCTCCCTGCTGAGCCCCATTAGAGAAGATGGGCAGGTGAACAAGTGCACATAGAAAACAAGTTCCTCTAGGCGCTGTAGACCAGCAATCCCCCCGAATTCTTCTTCTCCACCCACACACATAGCACAGTCCTCTTTAGTCAGATGTAGATTGGAACAGACATCAATAAATAATTTAGAGGTCTTGAGACTCTTAAGTAGGAATCTATGCAGTGTGAAACACTGTTTAATCGAGTAACTTCTGACGCCATATCAATCAAAGTGGGTTAAAACCTGCTAACGTTGGCACAAAAAAACAGAAGCTGGATTCTTCTCCTTTTATTCATCAACGTCTTCTCTCTATGACTTTTTTGTCTGGTTAATGGAACATTAAGTGGCATTTGTATTCATCAGTTGACTTAGATTCAGTGGGTTGACAAAAAAGGAAAGTCAGCACTCTGAATCAGGGCAGCTCAGGCTAATAACATAAAAAAGAGGCAGATCCGAAGGCTCTGGATTCTGAAACAAAGTGTTTCAAGGTTAATTTCAAAAACAGTACTTGGTTTAACCTGCCAGACACTTGAACAAACCAATTTTTGATAACAGGAAGAAACTGTAATGAAATAAAAGAGGACGCTATAACAGCTGACTGTCACTGGCACAAGGATATACTGAAATAATGAAATAAAAAAAGAAGCCTGTATACAAAATGGGTCATATCAAACTTGGGCACAGATGGAGTGATTTAAACAACACTTCCTTCTCACATATTTTTTCTTCATTTTATGACTCACAAATTGAAATGCTTTACATTTTGATAGCAATAACTCCCTTGATAGATCAGATCGTGCAAGAGAAAAAAGGATTTCTATTATGTGTCTATATTTTTATCATTTGTTTTACCACAGCTGAATAATTTGCCGGCAAAAACATAGCTGTCAAATTATAATAATATTGGAACTTTACAAACATGAGGAAGTTTCAAAAAGGCGCATGCAGGGACACACAGGAAGAGAAAAAAAATAAAGGTGTGTATATCAGACACACACACACACACAATGCTCAATCCTCTAGTGTCATCAGCAGATGTGTACATACCCTCGTCTCAATACAATACAGATGAGCTAATAGCCTTGGAGGCTCCCAGCTTGCCTCTGATCTCCATAATGCCTCTAACCACACACACGCACACACACACACACACACACACAGTCATAGAGAGTTTACTTCCACAAATACCATAATATTGCTACACCTGCCTGTCTGTGGGGAATCTGATAGACCTGATTTACATTCAACAACATTCACAAGACAAATATGATCAGTTAGAGAAACACACACATGTGTATGGCCCGGGTACACACACGGCTACATGGATTGCATACACACAGGTAATACAATTTCAGGTAATATCATTTCAGATCCAGCTGTTTTAGAGGTATTACATGTTTAGGGGCTCATATGACAAAACACACAGCTACATTTGCTAGTATTACAGTGCAGCACATCACTATATTGTAAATTGCACACACATAAAATGAAAATAACTTGTGCGATCTGTTTAAACGAACTGACGGGAGTGCTTTCCCACCTAAAGATAAGGGCTCTTTTAGAGGTACCAAGTGACTTTATCAAAGCAGCAATGCAAAACAACAACAGCACAAAAAGTTTAATATGAATATAAATCCATTCATTCTCTTCCACTTATCCTTATCAGGACAGCTGGGTCGCTGAAGCCTATTCCAGCTGCCATGGAGCAACACACAGGGTACACCTCTAAACTGGACAGGTTGCCAATCTGACGCAGGGCTAATACAGAGAGACAGACAACCATTTGCAGTCACATTCACACTTCTGGGCCAATTAAGAATCATCAAGTAACGTAACCCCACTAATTGCATGTCTTTGGACTGTGGGAAGAAGCCGGAGAACCCCCGTAACCCACGGGAAAAACATGCATCAGTGCTAACCACTGTACCACCATGCTGCATGATATCTATATGTAATACAGGAATGATAAATAACAACAACAAAATATTTAAAAATAAAAATAAAGTTTTAAATAAAATTTAGCAGCAATGCTTTCGTGAAAAACATCTTCAGCTTTACTGGACTGAATTGTCATCTGTTAAGCTAATTATCTGAGATTTTTAAGGACTTTAATTGTAATTCTGGAACAAAATTCCTCAACAGATGCAAATTCTGGTGACATTTTTTGTGTACAGGTGACATGTGTTGAATGTGACGCATAAAGAAACGCAAACAGAGAAAGTAACATCACATTCACACGGGGATAACGAAATATATATATATATATATATATATAAATGTTAATAACTGCTGTATGTGTTACTATGTGCGTGCAAGTCTTTGCTCAGACTGGCCCACCCATTAAAGAGGCGATAAGGTACACACAGACATTTATAAAAAATAACACTACGATCATCCTAGTAAGACTTGAGATGCCAATATAACACTTTTTTTTGTATGTGTGTTGTACATGTGTATGTAAGGTTCCTTTATGTTGCTAGTGTCAGGCCTTCCATAGCCAGTAAATAAAAAGAACAGTAAATTCCACTTCAGTCTGAGGCTTTCAGAGGATCTGAGGGGATCTGATAATGACTACAGGGATTTGTGTGTGTGTGTCTGCGTGTTTGTGTAGTGTACCGTTTCATCTCCAGTTGTGAGAAGAGGCACCACAGGGATATTTCAAACAGAGGCCCTCAATAGCACCTAATTTCACAACACACACACACACATACACAAACAGAAATTGTTGTAGACATTTAAACATGCAGACCAACGCACAGGTGACACACGCACACACACACACACACACGCACACACACACACACACACACACACACACACACACACACACACACAAAGAAAACATACAGCCACTAGGGTGCTATTGCTCAATAATAATTGTGTAATTTCCTAGAAATATAAAGAGCTGATTTTTTTTTAAATCAACAGTGAATATGAAGCCTTCCATTATTGTGCAACAACAAGGACAATTTATCAAGGTAAAAACACTATTGGGACAAAGTAATGACCCAAATATTAAATAAATAGGTTTTGAAAATCACATTTAACCTAGAATGTACAAAAATAAACAAGCTGACACTCAGAATACATAAGTGGAACTAAATTACAATTTATCTTCATTTACATTTCTCAAAGCTTAGACCCATTCGCAGCGGTCTTTGGAGACCAGTTGGAAACATTAATATTTCACACTGGTGGTACATTTTCTTGTGACACAGTCAATATTAAGCAGATTAAGGGTAAAATGAGGCAAAAACGAGTTCATCTCACAGGTGAAGTAAGCAGAGAAACCCACATATGAAAGACAAAAACTAGGAAAAAAGGAATGAACGATCATTATGAGAACAGATATAACAGGTAGCTGACAGTCATAACTAGGCCAATCAATACATAGTTCCTTTACTTCCCTCTGGCTGCTGTGTCAGAGCCAACATCTGTCAATTAGCAGATGCACACACACACACACACACACACACACAGACAAGCATATACCATATCTATACACAGTCTGTATCCACATACACATGCACACACAGTTTTACCAGCCAAAGGGCAATAACCTCCTCTGAAGCATTGTGGTTTGGATCAACACTATTGACAGCTTTCATATTAGACCTATTGAAATGCATTGTTGGTGCTGTGACAACATGCACACACGCACGCAGACGCACACGAATACTGCGAGTCTCAGGCATGCACCACCAATCAATCTAACTGCACAATCACATTCTTTACGCCTGCTTAAACGGAGAAAAACAGTTAGGAGGGTCTTTCGACTCTTCAATGTCACTAATTTGACCCAAAGCCTTGACCTTTGACCTTTAGCGATCGTGGTCAAAGGTTCACGAGAAGGGTGGAGAGGAGAGAGATGAGGTGGATCGATAGATATGTTCTGACAATCAACCGTTTCAGCAGAATGAAAGGCCTTAAAGATCACTTGGGTCAGATATCTCTTTAGTTACATTTTAATTTGTTTGCTCTCTGATATATTTTTACTTCCATATCTTTATGCCTTTAACAGTTATATATTGATGTAATATGAATATTTTAGCATTATTTTTTTTTAAATACAAGTAATGTGCAGATAAACACTAATCTTTACTGCTGGCTGTCAGTTACTTAGATACACCTCTTCCCACCCCAACCCCCACAGGATCACTGTGTTAACCATCTAATGTCTCATTAGCATAACACCACCCCATATACACAAATCTAATATCATGGATAGAATATAGCATAAAACACTGGTATTACTTAAATTAAGATCATTGCAAAAAACCCTCTTTTTTTCTAATTAAACACGCCTGCTCTAGGGTAAATGTACGTTTATAGGCCAGTATTCTCTAAAATCACTTACAAGACATTTTAACCAGATATGTACATATATATATATATATATATATATATATATATATATATGTATATATATATATATATGAAGGCATCAATGATAGGTGTCTCAGGCCACAATAAAAACATCCAGCTCACAATCCCATGCCTTTCTTTTATTGTACTGTATTATATCCAGTTCCCAGAGGACCATGGGGTCCTCTCTCACACATCCTGCACTGGCAGCTCAGCACATCGCTTCGTGTATGTGTGTGTTATGTTGTCAGAAGGGTAAATGGGGAGTTAAACAGATATATCCAAGCGTAAAATCTAAAAAGGCTCCCCAGTGGGTGCCGGAGGGGGTTTCTGGAAATCAAGCACATATCAATTGAGAAGCAAAAGGGAAACCAAGTACTGGTAAAAAGAGGGCAAAACAAATGGAGACAGAATCCCGCATACATTTGCACTGCATTACAGGACTGAAAAGGTCCTGAAAAAGGTCCTGCATTACAGATCTTTCTGCATTACAGACCTTTTTGCCTTCTTTTTTCATTTCCCTACTGCTCTTCTTTCTCCTTCACTTTTCAAACATTTTTGATTTCTTTACATTTTTGCTCTTAACTCCCATCTCTCTCTCTCCCATTTCATCTGCTGTGCCCCTAAAAATCTTTCAATTTTTATCAAGTTAACATGGAAACCAAATGCACTTTGCACAAAAAAAAAGAAAAAAGTAATAGGACATGTAGCTAAGATGTGGGGATGCACACATACTCCCACAGCTAGCCCTGTGTTGTGCAGTGTAATGCTCTACTTGATTATCTCATTGTTGTCTGTAACTACAAGCCTAGATTGAATCAGCCTGCGCTCCATTGTCTCTCTGACGCTGCTGTGTGTGTTTGTGTGTACGTGTAGGGTTAGTAATGAATGGCCAATCTAGTCTATCTAGAGAAAACCTTCTCATCACAGCGCCCCCATAATTACTAGCTCTCTGTGAAAACCATGCACTGCTTTATTACTTTGCAACGCAGTCAAGGCTCGGGTTTGAAGAAATGAGATAAACACACGAAGTGCTCTTCACGTAAAGATGTTTATTTTTTCTTTTCTATTTTGTCACACATTAAATAACCTATTTCTTCTAAACTGTAAGAGATGCCAATACAAAATTCTGGTTACATAAATCATTCAATAATACTTAATGAAGTTTTTACTTTTATATTTATTTTCATGTAAATACATTTGGTGGCACATGTTACTGTTGACTAAAATGAAGAAAAGTGTAATTAGATTAAAAATGAACAAAGCAAAATCTCAGTTTTGAATATGTTTAGTATTCATGCATGACAGACATGAATAGATTTACTTCATCTTATTTATTGATTTAGTATATTTTCTGCACAGCATTTAAGGAATGTCCGTATGTGTTTGTGCACTCAACTACACTTTATGTATCTAGCGCATACAAGAAGCTCAGAGTGCTTTACTGTATAAATAAACACCAACAAGTGAAACAGAAGCAAAAGAAAAACACACACCAAAAAAAGTGGTTGTTTTTGGAATAGGAACATTTGAATGTTATTTATTTAATCTAGAGAAATCATGTAGCGCTACCATTATATTTGGTAGCACTCTGTTTGTTACCAGTAGTCTTACACCCTGAGTCGACGCCTCCTGCCGGGAGCATCAGACTGAGCGATCAACCTCGGGCATTTGGAGGTGATGAGAGAAATGGAGAGGTTGAATGGAGGAAGATGAAGAAGAGTAGACAGAGTGGGCTGAGGACACATAAAGAAACAGAGGTGAACAAGTTTCCATGTTACACTGAGGGAAAAGGGAGTGATAAAAACTTAGAAGACAGAGTTCCCACTATGCTCTGCAGTTTACGCCCACTCCACCATCCTCATGTTTGCTGTAAATCCTGTTTTCCAAAGTAAATGTTCATGTGTTTTTTTCTGTTACACAAGGATATAGAAATGGGCAACTGATGTCATCATAAAATACACAAATTTTTTAACATTATTTAATGTGTATTTCTGCACTGCATTTTTATTGTGTGTTATTACTTATTACAACAGACAGACACAATTACACAGAACAGTTATCCTCACATAAAAATATCACTTTTGTCATTATCTCTGAAAAACAATGTTTGTTGTGAGCTCTAAAAAAAGCCCTGTTAACACATGCTTGCTGTGTATGAATATAACTTTCAAATGTAGAACCAATAAGATCATAAGGAAAGGCTGGACTAATGAACTATCACTGGAATGGGATAAATCCCAAATCAAGAGCAATCTCCTTTTTAATAACAGATTTTCTAAAGAATTTCAAAGCATATCTTAAAATGTATCCCTCAAAGGACTTTTGGAGCTTCGGGTAAATTAATTACATAATTCATTGATAAGTAAACTAAATAAACAAAGAAACAATTAAGCCGTTAGGGACTGCTTAAGTGTTCTAAAATGTAATAGTAGTGATTAGTACATGCTCAGCCAGAGGATGACAAATAGCACCTGAGACAGAGCACATGATCAGAAACATTTCTATGGGCAAAGACTGTATCAGTGGATGATGCCTGGAGCACAGTCAGAGCTGGCTCGTAATTAGACCTTGATGCCATTAGTTGTATTTCCTAGTGGGCATGTCACAATAAATGTGCCAGAGTTGTTAAAAAGAGACACTTTGACAACTGACATTTTTGAATTTGTGCCAGTTGTTTACACTCAGCATGCTGTCATCATGGAGTAAAGCCTTCAGAATATTAAGTGAAGGAACAAAGGCTCCTTAGACATGACTGATTTTCTTGTGCTAAACAGTGTATTTTAGAAATTGAATCTATGTGTTTGTGCTCACGAATCACTTCCCTTTTAGATAGATGTGTCCATAAAATGTTTGATTAGCCTGGGATGTTATACGTGCAGCACTGCACAGGTAACTGCATTTGAGGTCTCATTGTGTTGGTGTAAGCTGAGGTAATTACTAAGAAAGGTTACACTGTGTGAAGGTAAGGTAACAGAGTGGAAAGTAATAGTGTGTACCAAGGGTGGCTCAGATGATGCGCTTGCTGGTATCTGTTTCCACTGTCTGGCCATGTAGCTAAGATGCAAATGTGCAGGTGAAAGTCAGTCTCTCTCTCTCTCTCACTCTCGCTCTCTGTGTGTGTGTGTGTGTGTGGGGGGGGGGGGGGGTTGTGAGAGTTATGAGAGCTTTCCAAATAGGAAGGCTACAGGTAGGATTGTGTGTAGCAGTTACAGCCATTATTATGGATGAGAACAGGGAGAAAAGGCTGAAAAATGCCAAATTACACAAGAACTGGATTAAAAATCAGTGGCAAAGATTCAACAGAGTCGTGAATCCAAATTTTAAATTACTGGCTCAGGTCATCATCAAGCGTAAGAAGAAAGGCATAACAATGAGTGTCTACAGACATCAGTAAAAAAGGGAGAGGGTTTGTCATGGTTTGGACCTGCATTTCAGCCAGTGGTGTTTGGGATCGTGACAAAATTGATGGAATTACGAAGGCAGAAAAGTAGCAACAGATTTTGATTCACCATTGAAAACATGTAATGTGTGTGTGTGTTAGTCCCCGTAGGGAAATTACTCCTCTGTATTTAACCCATTCACCCAGTGAAGCAGTGGGCAGCCACCAATGCAGCGCCCGGGGAGCAGTGTGTAGGGATGGTACCTTGCTCAGGGGTACCTCAGGGTAGTTGTTCAGTGGAGTCGAACCCCCGACCGTCCGGTCATGGGGCAACCACTCTACCTACTGAGCTATCCCTGCCCCACCATCAGACCACCTTCAGTCATGTACTGGCCTCTCAAGAACCCTGACCTCAATATTACTGAATCCCTGTAGGATCATCTTGATAGAGAATGGAACAAAAGGCTGCCAATATTCAAAGAAGAGCTTTGCATGTCTTCAAGAAGCCTGGAGAACTATTCCTGAAAAAATTACTCATGGAAATTACAAGCGCACTTACCTACGAGAGTTCGGACTGTGTTGAAGAATAAAGGTGCCAAACAATGATTTCTAAGCTCGTTAGAACAAGCATAAAAATCTCTGGTCTTATATAACATCTTTACATGTAGATTTGCAGATGTTTCAGTTAATCAGTACACCTACTTCCCATTTTCATAGCAAAATATAAATACACGAAGGCTGACCTAGGACTTCTGCACAGTCCTGTACATGAGTAAAAAACAATATACTGTAGCTGTTATTGTTTACCGTTTACTGATTTTGCTAGCAATATTGCAGGTACAGCTTGCTGCATTTAAATTATTTTGTGTAATTTGTACAAACATGCTCTATTAAGTAACCTGGATCACCTTATTATAAAATTAAAGGTCCTGTAATTTTGCGCAACTATGGGTGTGAATGCAATTATACAAATTTATGAAACTGAATCCAAGATATTAGGGGCACAAAATGTATGGGACCCAGTATATAAATTCCATAAATGCCATTGTTGTATGTCATTTTATTTACCCAATGAGAGTCAACTGGGTGATTATCTTCCAATCCTGATGCTCAGTTGATAATTTGGCACATCTCTATAATTAACTGTGGTTTTAGCAGAATTACAGGTGACATTACAACAAGAACTCAAGAAGTACTGTAACACCGCATCTATCGCAGAAGCCGGATTGTGTGTAGTAAAGTGATACTGCGGGAAAGGTGGTGGTGTTGTAGTTTCACCTCTCACTCTTACACACCCACGCGCACACCCACACACACAGAGGAAGTACCCTCATTACCCTTGTGAGTCTAGCTGCTGAATTAACGAGTCATGGTACACAGGTCTAGTGAGGCTGAGATCATGTTGCCAGTCAAGTTGTAACACAGTCAGGTCAAACGGGTCAAATAGCTGTTCAAATAACACAGTGTGACCTGTTATTTTACCTCAGCTTGCCAATACTCGCTACCTGCTGTATCTGATCTGAAAGCCTTTTGTTTATCAGTAAACGATAAACATGGCATCAAATACTCCAAAAAGTTGTGTTACAGTTTTACACTCCTACCCTTTAGTGGCCTGACAGCGCTGAACAAATCGCACACTTTATTATTCCACCAGAAGTTAAACTGCACTGAACACCAGCAGTAGCACACAAATAAAAACATATTATCATAGCTCTGAATCAGTCTGATCACCTAATAAGTCACATCTGGCGAGGTCACCACCACTAATTCAAAAATGATTTTTGTTCTTCAAAAGTCTTTTTTTTAGGTGACATTAAGTCAATTTAATAAATTACTGAATAGTCTGGGTCACACACAGACTTTAATCTAAGTAAGTGGTACCAAAGCTGAATACCAATATTAATGGAAAATGGTAAATGGCCTGTATTTGTACAGCGCTTTTACTAGTCCCCACTAGGGACCCCAAAGCGCTTTACACACCCAGTCATCCACCCATTCACACACACATTCACACACTGGTGGAGGCAAGCTACAGTTGTAGCCACAGCTGCTCCAGATCAGAAGCGAGGCTGCCATATCGCGCCATTGGCCCTTCTGGCCAACACCAGTAGGCGGTAGGTGAAGTGTCTTGCCCAAGGACACAACGACCGAGACTGTCTGAGCCGGGGCTCGAACCGGCAACCTTCCGATTACAAGAAAAAAACAGTATGTATTAAATCTGACAAATATACGTTTGCATGGTTTGGGAGTTTAGAAAAGAGGCGGCACACACAATAGAGTAGTAGTAGTAGACTGTGTTCACTGCAGCTGCGATTCAATTTACATGGTGAGAGTACCAAAGTCTTCTAAAGAGTGTTGCATTATTGTCTGTTCTAAGTGCTTAAGTAGAAAGCAGGTAGACTTCTCAAGCCCTGTTGCCATCTGCTTAAGCACTTTGTGTTGGCATGACTTGGATGACTAAGAATCTTCAAATGCATTATTGTTCTTTGTGATTTCTTTAGCCTTTGGTAGACTTTATGATAAACCAATATTTAATGAGGGGCTGTCTCTTAATCATCCTTGTTTTACATCTGTGCTAATACAATGCTCTATCCTTGGTACAGAGGATTTATGCCATACATGTTATATATTTATAACAAAATGAAAAAAAGTTTTGAAGCCGGCACATTTTACATCAAAAAGTTTTTTTTCCTACTAGATTTAACTACTATGTAAGATAAATCTTTGGCTAAAGTGTATTAATATTAAACTATGTTATTTGGTTTATTATTTTAGTGCCAGTGTTACTTTCCATGCCAGTAAGGTGTGTACTCACACTACGGACTGTGTTTTGCTGTGCTCAAGCCTTATTGCCCTCCATCAATGTCCTTAAAGATCAGGAAATGAGTGCACTTTAATTTGTCTCTGCATCTCAACTCCTATCTCATGAATGCTCTGTGTGTCATGTAACTCACAATCTTGAAAACCATTTTTGCTGAGCACAGCAGGGTTTATGCATTTTGTGGCTTAATAGAGAAGCAGTGACACACTGTTCTCTCCCGTATTTGTTGATTATTGAGAAATCATTAGAGATCTGGGATTGTCTGTGATAGCCATAACACTACATGTGTATCAAGTCAGATCTGGGCACATGTTTTCAAGCTAGTCAGGGCATAGTTCACTTAACCCTTTAAGACCTACCATAGAACCAAGTCCGCCAGAGCTTATATTATATTTTTACATGCTGTAGTGCCATTTTTGGAAGCATTTCAAGTTGATATACATCAATACAACCATTATAGCCCAAATTTTAATGATATGTATGCATTAAGTGCATAGTAATTATATAAATTGCAAAAAAGTGCAATAAACTACAAAACAATTTAAAATCATTTTTGTTTTTTTTTTAACATATATTTCTAGTTAGAGAAATTTAAGGCTTATCCCTCAAAACTGTAAATACAAAAAAGTTGCACAAAATAGTTTCCCACCACAGGAAATTTATTTTAAGTGTCTTCATAGTTTTATTTTTGAAATACACCAATTTTTATATACTGCAGGAAAAACGAAAATAAATATTATACTGCAAATTTGCAAAAAAAACAGCATATGCCCGCCCCGACCGGCTTTAAAGGGTTAATCATACCCTGGTAGTGCAAAGTGTTCATTAGAGTCAAATCGGCTGAACTTTGGAGGCCAAATGCACTGAGGCACAATAAGGAATGAATACTGTGAATAAGCCCTAAATGACTTTTGACTTGTTACTTTGTTCCCACACCAGAACTGAGCCTACGACTAAAAACTATGTTTATTCACCAGGACATTCGGCTTTAAGGACGGTTCAGAAGTGTGAGAATTAAATTAGATCTAAAGACAGTTGAAGGCAATTAAAGAAAATATATTTGTGAGGATCAATTTTGAAAAAATAATCATTACATCACTGGTCAAGTCGCACACTTTTTTGGCCTTAGAAAGCAAGAAGAAAATTGGAATACAGTCAAGATCGTAAGCGTGGATGTGTGTAACCTCTCTAGCTCAATGACAAATACACACAGGGTAATTAATTTGGTGGCTTCTTATTGCCAGGGTTGCTTACTGGTTGCAGAAGCCAGATCAGAGGTGTCACCTGCCAGATCGACTCCACGAGGTTCACATACAGTCACACACAACACACAAAAAGCAGTTAACACTCCCATCTTTTACAGAGAAAAGCGGGAGCTGAAAAACAGAGAGAAGGGAAGAAAGAAGTTAAGATAAGAAAGAGAAACAAGAAATAGAAAGAAATCAGAAGAAAGCAAAACAAAGGGGGGGAGGACAAAACGTCCCCTTGCCCACTCAGTTGCTCTCTAAGTCACACACACACACAAACTGATACACAATGAGTGACAGTGTCTTATTGCAAGCTTAAATTGAGGCTGTGAGGACTGTGTGCTGTTCATTAAAGACGAGTGAATCTCTATTGGTTTTCATTAAGGGGTCTGACCACACCGACTAGATGGTTAATCTAGACAGCTCCGCTCCTCCGCTCGACCTATCTCTGTTTCTCTCTCAAACACAAGCACATACAAATGAATGCACTCAGATAAACCTTAACCTCTCATCCCCCACAAAGACAAAACCAGATTCTTATTTATTAAGCAGAGGTGACAGGTACTGAATAAGTTGTTTTCAGGTACAGTGTGTATGTGTGTGAGTGTTGATTGAGCCTGTGTGTGCCTGTTTTTGTACAATAATACCCGTGTGTGCATTTACATGCTGTTTTGTGTGCCCCATCTATCTAGAATTCATAGTTTCCTCCATAGGATGTGTTTGTGTTGGCCTATATTTGTGAGCATGTGTGCTAGAGGAGGACAATCGGCGCCTGTGGTTATGAGTTAAGTCTAATTTCCAGGAGGCCTGTCCTGAGTAAACAGAGCTGACACGGTTCTGCTCCAACCAGTTATCTGTCACTGGGAATTAGAAACTAACACACACTGTGAGAGAAGTTGGGGCAAAAACACACCCACATAAACTCAAGTTTCTCTCTTTGACTAATATATGTGCACATATAAACATGACCGAATGTATGTGGACAACACATACATATAAACACACATACACACACACACTTAACAGTACAGACTGCTTTTTAAAACAGTGTCTGGGTAGTTTTCGCACAATACTTTTGAACTTTTCTGCAGGAATATTCAACCACAAGGGCATTACTAAGTTCAGCCATCAATGTTATGTGGCAAGATCTGGCATACAGTTGGTGTTCATTTGCAAGATCTTTAACATTATACTGGGAAACTAACTTCTTCATAAGCTTTGCTTTGTGCACAGGAGGTATGTTATTTTTTCTGTTGCTAAGAGATAGAAACACTGGGCTGTAACAGTATTCTATAGCAATAAATTAAAGGTTAATTGAAAAATTGTAAACTGTATCACATCCAACCCACACAGCAAAATTGGTATGGCCTGGATCTGGCCCACACAATGTGCTTACACATGGCCCACATACCGCAAAGAATGACAGCCCTTTGGTGGCCCAGATCTGGTTTGCCTGAGGTGGCCCACACATGGGCCAGCACAAGGCCAGTTGCAGACACACTGCTGGCCCTGTGCTGGCCCAGAACAGTTTCAGCTCTGGCTCCAGACGTCACCCTAAACAACACATTCACCCAATCACACACTTTCTCTAAACTGAGAAAGTTTAGATACATTCATACACATTCTTGACATGCAGACTGGAGGAGCCAGTGATCACATCACTAACCTTCCGATCAGTAGGGGGCCTGCTCTACCTCCTGAGCTACAGCCATCCGGTGGGAAACATGAGTAAACCCTCACCAGATTTTGGATTAAGTGTACATTCACAAACCTGTCAAATCTGCATTTGAAACGTTGGCTACCATTGCAGTCTAGTATTTGGGTCTTCTAACTAAAATAGGAAAATAGGAACATAAATAGCGCCATCATTGCCAGACCTGGCCCACATCTGGTTGAAATACACCCTGTCATGACACCAGTCACTCAGAAGTGCCAGCTTGATGCTGGATCCGAGCCAGACCTGTTTTCTATGAGCCTGAGCCACATAAACCAAACCACAACTGTGCCAGATGTGGCATGCCATCACATAAACAGTGCCATTTATGCCAGGCCTGCCCCATATCTGGATGACATACCACTTACCATGCCAGAAGTCAGCCAGCAGTGCCAGCTTGACACCAGATCCGGGCCAGACCCGTGTGCTATGTGGGGATATGTAAAAACCTCAGTATCACAAGATGCACGTTATCTTTTCCAGTTAGGCTACTGTACATCGATCTAAATGTCTGGATCCAATGTTGTGAAGCTGCTGTGCTTCATAGCAGAGATCTCATTCCACATAATGGGCCACATACAGCACATTTTGATGTCAAGTGTACCAGACCAGTGAAATTCACCTTTCTGTCAGTGTAAAGAACCCCTGAGATTATTTAATATAAGAAAAAGAAGTGTAATTTTAACCATGAGTCTTAGTTTTTCTACATGATAAAGAAATGTTGCTGTAGTAATTGAAAGATATCAACTCTTTGGGCTTAAAAAATCTATAGTAGATCAAAAAAAAACCCCTCTTCTGTCATTTAATTGCGCTGTTTAAATAAACATTTAGATGATTGATTAGCTGCCCTTATGTAATTTGCCTCAGAACTACCATCTTTAAAATACAGCCTAGCACTGAGTAAAATAAGAGAGATAATTGTTTGGGGGAAGAAAAAGTATTTTTGCCAGAGCCTTACTGACTTAAGATAGATACGATATTCTGCCCCCCACCACCACCCCTCACACACACACACACACACACACACACACACACACCTACACACACACACACACACACACACACACACACACACACACACACACACACACCTCTAGTTATTTGGCCTGAGTGGTCCTGTGCCTGTGATTGTTTGGTATCTAATTAAGTTGTGCTTTCATCACAACAGTTGCTGTGACCACTGCATAACCTGACAGAGTTGACCATTTACATTGCAACATTAGGCGCGCGCACACACACACACACACACACACAGTCACCAAAGATATACCTGCAGTATAGCAGAGCAAAGGAACAATGCAGACAGGATGCCCTAAATCCATCTTTATACCGAACCACACACATGCATGCACACACACTATTTACTATGTGTGAGGAGGAAATGTGTGTGAACTGTTGAGTGTTTACAAGTGTCCAGTAACCCAGTAGTAGGATACCAGGAAATACGGCTTGTCTTTTTATCTTTCCATCTTATTATTCCATCTCTTTCACTTTCTCGCTCAAACAGGGGACCTTTTAACAAGTGTGTAAGAAAGGTGGTTTATAGAGTGTTCAGAAGTATCTGGCATAGCAGATGGGATCAGGGTAACAGCGTCTGATCTTGGTCTCCCATTATTCCAGTTCATACACTCTACCTTTTCAAGTGGTCTTGCTGCACTTTTAGCCAAGCCTCACTCCAATCTGCTGTATGCTCTGAGGGGCCATCCTGTCACTCTTTCTCTAGCTTTGAACACTCTAGCACTAATGGAGAATATAAAATTACATCTTAAGGAGTCTCTGTTGCATGCTTTAGACAGACTGTGATCTAAGAACGCAAAACTGTCAAGTTTCCAAAACAATATTAAAAAAGTATTAGATGTTTGCTGCCAGGTTCTTCTGATTGAGATTACAGAAACAGCAAGTAAAAGGGTACCATATGGAACAATATGGGATTTCTCTTTTGTTGTCTTGTGAGGCAGTTTAACCTTCATCAACTAAGTAGATGATATAAAGCCACTTGATTCCACAGCTTTTATCTCCTGATGTACTCGAACCTGAGGGTCTTCTACATTTTGCACAGATGCAGGTAGATGCACAGACTGACATTTGGTTGAATTTACTTTGGCAATGACATTTAAAAATTAGAAATCTGATTCATTCAAAGTGTCAGCTTTGAGGTTTGGAAATCTTTTTGATCACTGTTATCAAATGTTTTAGTAGGTTTGACAAATTGTGTGGGTCATGTTCATAACAATGGAACTACTGGACACCTTATTAGGTACACATATTCAGCTGATTGTTATCATAAATCTCTAGTCAGCCAGCCACATGGCTGGAACTCAGTGCATTTAGGCATGTAGATATGTTCAAGAAAACCTAAGCATAAGAACTGGTAAGAAAGGTGATTTAAGTGACTTTCAACACTGGACGGTTATTTGGTTTCAGACAGGCTGGTTTCAGGACTTCAGAAACTGCTGTTCCACTGCAATTTTCACACACAACTGTCTCTAGGGCTTACAGAGTACAGTCTGGAAAAGGGGAAATAGCCAGTGTCCAGAAGTTGTTGAGGCCAGGGGTCAAAAGAGAATGACCAGACAGCTTCAAGCTGAAGGGAAGGCAACAGTAATTCAAATCATTAATTACAACGAAGGTACGCAGTATTTCTGAATGTACATGTCAAACCTTGAACTTTGGACTACAGCAACATTAGACCACATCAGGTATCTCTCCTGTCAGCTAGGAACAGGAAACGGAGACTACAATTGGCACAGTCTGACCAAAACTAGACAACAGAAGATTGCTTGGTCTGATAAATCAAAAATTTTTGAAGTGTCAGAATTTAGCTCTAACAAATTAGGGTCAACCTGATACTAGGTGTGTGCTATACCAAACAAAGTGGTGATTTTGTGCTCCTCATTGTACATTAATAAAGTTCTGAATCACCAAATCTTTATATTTATAGGCTCAAACAGAGCATTTGATTAAGGAACCAAACACTACCAGCTTCTCAGAAATATTCATAATAGCCATAAAAAATCTTATTCTGTTAGTCTTTAGTAAAAAACTAAATAATGGAAAATCATGCTGTTTGTGGATGTAACCATGGACACTAGCTGTGTGCTATCTATCTTATATGTGGCCACCTCTATAGTTACACAAACATCATTCACCAAACAAATGATTCCTGCAAGATTTTGAACTCTAGATAAGAACATAAAATGTGGAAGTGCTTTATTTAGTGTTTTTACAAAGTTGAGGTAGAATAGATATTGTAACACAATACAACAGTCTATTCATGGAGGTATTGCACACATTCTCATTTAAAAATACTGCTTTTGTATCAAAGTACCACATAAGAGAGAGATTGTATTGGGCTGCTGCTACTTGGAAAGAGGGATTTAGGAATGCGTGTGTGTGAGAGTGTGTGTCTTATTTGTGTGTGAGTGTGTGTGCGTGTGTGTGTGTGTGTGTGTGTGTGTGTGTGTGTGTGTGTGTGTGTGTGTGTGTGTGTGTGTGTGTGTATGCATGTACTCAAGTGTGTATTCCCAGGGCTTGGACAAGCTATCAAGCATCTATCCATCCTTTGTAAGAATCAATATTTATAAACCCCCGAGGACCTGTGGTATAAAGCATATAAACAAGCAATGGAGTAGAGCAAGACAGACCACCAAAAAAGACACGCACATACACACATAAAAGTAAGAATGTATTAAAGTGCATCTGAAATCAAACACATTAACAGAAGACTGAAGGCAAGACAGAAGGATATCTAGAAAAAAACAGTGGTCTAGCAGATAGTCAATATTTTTCAGAAGTGTTCATAATCACATAAGAAATATTGTAAATAGGGTCTCAGAATACTTCCCTGTGCGATTTGCTTTATGTGAAATCACCTGAAAAAGGAGTATTGATTGTCAATGCCATTCAGCATCTTATTACTGTCACAATGATACTGTCAAATAAATAAAAAAAATACAAAATCTGGAGTTGTTTGCACATGATTACCTACACAATATTGCCAAAAGTATTCACTTGTCTGCCTTCACACTCATATGAATTTGAGTGACATCACATTCTTAATCCATAGGATTTAATATGATGTTTGTGGCCATAATAGCTTCAACTCTTCTGGGAAGGCTTTCCACAAGGTTTAGGAGTCAAGGAGGTTTACAGTAGGAGTGTGCATTTGTGAGGTCAGACACTGATGTTGGATGAGCAGCCCTGGCCCTGACTTTATACAGGCCAGTCAAGTTCTTCCACACCAAACTTGCTCATTCACGTCTTTATGGAGCTTGCTTTGTGCACTGGTGCACAGTCATGTTGGAAAGGGGGCTGTTCCCAAACAGATTTCGGAGCATCAAACTGTCCAAAATGCTAAATTGCATATGTGTGTGTGTTTGTCTGTGTCCGTAACATACAGATAAAATAAAGTCAGTTTTCCATGCATGTCATAATTATTGTGTGGCTGCAGGTAAACACAGCTACAATAGTTAGGTTACTTCTAGCTGTCTTTAAACAAGCACAGGCATCCTATTCTTATCCTGGCATGTCTAAAGTTTTGCTTGAATTCACAAGGGCCCCATACCAACACAACGTCCAAGACACTGTGTGTGCAGGACATCTTTTAATGTGCGTGTTGTGTCATCAAAGCAGGTGGAAACAGTGTGTAATTAACATGTCATAATCAATGTGGGGGAGTTTGACACCTTGTAATCACTGCACTGAGGAACCCTAGCCCCAGGACATACACGTGCACACACACACACACATACACACCAACGGAGAAAGACATTTTCAGCCCGTCCACACAAGAACAAACAGCCAAACAAAGACACACACACGCACGCACACAAACACGGCAGCCTTCACAAACATTCATGCACACGCACCTGCATGCTCAGCTGCTCAGGCTTGAATACACACTGGAAACACACACAAATTCACACACAGAGGGCCTGTTTAATATCATTTACATAATGAGAGAGCAGCCACAGTAATAGCTTTTCCTTTCTCTTATTATCATAATTTCACCCTGGGCACCAAATGACAGAAAAGGAGAGTGAGGGAGAAAGAAAGAGAGAAAACACAGTAGAAGTGTCTTGTCCTTGTTATCATGAAACAATTCTCCCTCAAAGTCAAGGCCAGTTATCCCTTCTAGCCTCTGTTTCTGCCCCTGTTCCTTTCGTGCTGTTCTTCATGTGCCTAATTTCTTTTATATTCTTATGTCTACATATTTAAGATTGTATTTTTTTTAAAATACATAATGCTCTGAATGACAGTAAAGTAGCTATGCTATTCTATTCAGTCCTATTTTTTCTTCTATTTTAATATTTTGCTTTTTTGTGCATTTGCTTTAATTGCTAATAATCAAGCTATTCAGATTCGGATACTCGTAAATATTATATATTTAACTGTGTGTTTCTGATTAGCTAAAAAATATGCTGATAATAACCTTTTATTTTGGACAGATAAAAACAAAGCAATACATACACATCCACACACGTGCTCAAGCACATTTCAGTGACCACTCAATCATTGAATGGAGTAGGAAGACATCTATCTTTATGCCTGTGTAAGAAATCAAACCGTTTTAGTATTATTACGCACTTCCAGTTGCAGTTAATTAAGGTACATCATTTATGTGATAACAGTTAATAAAATAGTTAAAAAGTTTGAATCTCTTACAAACTGATATTAAAGCAGCTGTTGTAAATGTTTTTTTTTTAAATACAGGATTCATGTGAGTCAAAAAAAAGGGTTTTTTTTGCTTTTGTTTTTTCCAACTGTGAAAATTTGGCTTTAGGGCTGTTTTTATGTTTCTTAAGCAATTGCACACCAGAAAACCACAATTTCAAAATGCAAGTACATCTTTAAAATCGATGTGGAAATGTCTGTGAACATCTATAAAGAGGAAAGTGGGTTCATGTTCTACTGAAATCTAAAGAGTAAAAGACATATCGGACTCCTGTGTCTGAGTGTACCTGCAGAATGTCATTGATTTCGAACAAAAATAAGATAAAAAAGACCGTGTTTCATCCATAAAAGAGGGATCAAGTTTTGGAGGCAGAAAGAAAGAAAAGCAGAGGGAAGAAGTGGATGCACTGGTATGTTTTAATTGCTTCTCTCTTTTTGTTTTTTTAACAGCATTTTCTTCTCTTCCTTATCAATCTCCTTGTCTTTTCCTACCTTCCACTATGATTTTACCTGCCTCCCTTTTCTTCCTTTGTCCAGTTTTTCCTGCCTCTTCCTCATCCACTATCTTTTCCTCCAAGTTTTCTTTTTACACTGATACCACTAATACCTTCCCTTTACTCTCCACTTGTCTCTCTCTAGCTTCTCTTCTTTCCTTACATGGTCCCATCCTTTCACTTCTCCTCTTCTTTCCCTCTTCTCCTCCTCAGTATCGACAGAGGAGGTATGCATTTTGCTAAAACACTGGCTGATGAATCATTGATGTTGGTGTTGAGGTTTCAGTGGCTCGGGGGCAGCCGGATGTAAATAAGTGAGGACTAGGCATGGAGTATAGCTAGCTGATATTCAGCCCTCGATCTGAAACATTGATGAGATATGCATGGGAGTGTGTCTATGTGTGTGTCTGTGTGTGTGTGCACACTCTGGACCTTCTGTGAATGCTATTTAAGAAGGCCAGATATGACAGTTGTTTACAATTTGGTCCAGACACTGAAGAAGTAAGGAAGGAGCATGGGGATAGAGAGGATGACAGATGGATGTGGGTAAGGAAGAAGAGGGATGCAAGGATGTAAGGGAGGTAGAAAGAAAAAAATGAAAAGAAAGGAGATGAAGAGGGGGAGTTAATGATGATGTTACTTGTATAAGTAATGAATATTAGATTACATAGAGTACAAAAACATGAATCAGGCAGACATGTCATGATGACTGGCATCCTCTCAGACATGGATCAAAAAAGGGGCTGTGGCCCCATATTTCCCACTTTAAACACTCCCCCTCAAGATTGAAGAGTGCAACTATAACTATTAGAAAGAAAGCGAATACCTTCTGTCAGTCTGCATAGAACTTCACAGGAATTTGAAGACAAGCATCAACCTAAACTAGCAGTAAGTCTTCATACAAATCTACTTAGCAAGAATGCTGTGACTGCACAAAATATAATGGCACTAGATAAGACTTAACTGTGGAAATAGTTACGCTTGTTGAGTAAGCAATGTGACTCTCATTTGATCTTTCCCAGCAAAAGTCAAAGGTTTTGATTGTGATTACAGTAACTGTCACTTTTATGGCATGTTTTCTTATTTTCTATATAGATCCTGATTGGACTGAATTTTCCTATGTTTTAAAGTTCACATATATCCAATAAACAGTGTTGTTTGTTTTTAAACTGCCACCAGCTTTTTGGGAAATTGGCTAGAAGGTCCCCCAAATATGCAAAATTTATTTGTGATGGGATAACACAAGTCAGGATACTTGCTAACTTGCTGATGTTATCACACAGTACACATCACTCAAAATTGTTTGGACCACAGATATGTTTTCATATTTTGTGTCAACTACACCAATGAAAAGTTAACAAAAGACACACACATGCACACACACACACACACACACACACACACACACACGCACACACACACACACACATCTATGTAACATACAAAGTATTATTCATATAATCGCTTACCTAACAGAGTTACCACTTTTATAATCAAATCCATGATAGTTTGGTGGAAGCCATAAGTAGAGTAGCCATCAGTACACTGGAAAGATTTAACCTTTTCTCATATTTGTGGGAGACTATGCTGAGTAATGGATGGTGTTTTTGAGAAATACCAATGGCTGTATTGATGTACTGCATCACATTTATAGCAGCACAGTGGTGCAATGGCTATCATTGTTGCCTAACAGAATGAAGCTTCTAGATTTGACTCTACAGCCGGGTGGGTACTGTCAGTTTGGGTGTTTTGCATGTTCTCCCTCCTTACGTGGGTTCTCTCTGGACACTCCCACAGTCTGAAAACATTTATGTTAGGTTGATTAATGAAATGTTTAGACAGGCTTTCAGCATCCTACAGGAAAACACCTTCTGTTTTGTTTGACACTGCAATTTTTCCGTTAAAGGAAGAGAAAAAAAAGATTTAAGAATCCTTGAAAATTGTCCTTAAATGTGATGGATTTCCTAATCTATCTAACCATTAGCTCCCAAAAAGTCATGCACACACACACACGCACACACACACACACACACACACACACACACACACACACACACACACACACACACACACACACACACACACACACACACACACCTATCGCAGCCAATCACCGTTCCACACCTTCACTTAAAGCACTTTTCGGGCCTCTTAGTGCCTCCCTCCCTGTACTGAGCACCATTAATACAGTCACTTAGTCCACTAATACATCAGCGTGGTCAGTGCTGTTACATTATGCATCGTTTGGGGTCAGCGTACAGTGAACTGTACTGGTCTTGACTCTAACCACACATTGTAAAGGCATTATCCATTTCCCACAGAAAACAACACTGACAATGTGATGAGTGATTTAAGAAGACATGCACTGATGTGCCAGCAAATACTCTGCACATATATACATTCACACTCAAAGTTTTATGTCCGTATGCTACATGTACGCTACAGAAAGGTATTATTATAAAGAGAAAAAGAGCTTTGATTAATAAAATTAAATAAGAAGGTACTGTACAGCCATTTGCAACAATGATACAGGCAATCACACCTTAAAGAGCCAAATTAGCTATCTCAATCAAGACAGCATAATTATGAGTCAGATAATAGTTCCAACATTCACAGGACATGCCACAGGCCTGCAGACTTTATATCACCTCACAAATGCACTGAAAGAAAAACAAAAAAAATCTGTTACCTGAGGAAATAGACAGACTATTTACTATTTGTTTATTAAACTATTCTGCATTTTGGCTGAGCAAACATGAATTAAAAAATAAGTAAATAAAAAAAACAAACATCAAAAATGGCAATGAAAGGAAGCATTTTTACATGACTGGCAGGAAAGGTTTATTGTACAATGTAACAGTTATAAAATAATGGCACCATAACTGTTGAGATTGTTATAAGTCTTGCAGCTACAGTGCTGGTTTGCAAAATATCCCCAGGAAAAAACGTAAGCCCCAACTGTAACCAAATCAAGAAGACAGATGCTACTTTTGTCTGCTCATTTATTCGCAAAGAGTCACCAGAGCAGGTACATGCTTGATTTCACTGAACGCTTTTATATACCACAGACTCTTTGTGACACATCTGTCAAACGGATTTGTGCCTCATTCCAGGATCAAGCCGAGGATCTTTTGCTTGTTAGACAAACGTGTAAACCACTACACTACCATCAGGACCGTTACTTTTGTGTTCCTCAATATCTATGCACACTTCTTCTGGTAGCTAAAATGGCAGATGGTGGAACAACTGGAGTGACTGTCGAAACGCTAAGTTGCATGCTTAAGCAGGGAGAAGAGATAGTTTTCCACAACAGCTAGTCTGTATTGGATTTGAACATATAGAGCAGTTATTTTCCATTCCACATGCACCCATAAACATGAAATCCATTCTGCTTATTTCTCATAAATTGAGGCTGGACCATTTCCCAAAATGCTTCTCGAGAAATCACACACGCAGTAACAACTCTGATTCCTTTCCTGTTTGTCTCCTATTTTAATTCCATAATAAAAAAAAAAAACAACCCACAGGATTACACTTGAAATAACACCTCACAAATGCACAGCACTTCCAACTTAGCATGAGTAAACTCTAAATTTTTAATTTTTACGGTACAAATGAAATCACTGGTGGGGACTATTCTCCTAGCACAGAAACAAATGCACATGAATACATGCATAAACACACACACACATCCAAACACAAGTGCAGCTCTTAACCACACAGTAAAACCCCCATTATCTTTTAACCACAGAAAACAACAGCGCCTTAAGGTTAAAAAACCAAACTCTCTGAAGCCCATTAGCTATTCACCGCAGGGCAGAGCACTTTAGACTGGTGGTGTATACAGTTAACCACAGTATCTGAAGCACATTACCTACTTACCACAGCTCGTGTGTATGTGTATATGCGAATGCTTGTGTGTCTCTTGTGCAGTATGTATACCAGGCTCAGGTTAGCTTATGTGTACGCGCATTTGAACATTTGTGAGTTACTGAGCATGCGAGCATATCTTATCATTTCCTGGCTGTTTGTCTGTGTGTACACATGTAACACGACACTTTAATGAAAGGAAGAGAAAGACAAGGGTGGAAGAGACAACGGCAAAACGGGAAGAAAGATGACAGAGAAGAATATTGAACGACATAAGTCGCAAAAAATACACGCTATAGGGAGACACAAAAAGCAAGACATGTGGACGTCGATAATGCCAAGCCACAAAGACACTTTGCATACAGCAATGTAGAAAGATAGACAGAAAGAAAAAGAAAAAGTTGCTTCTGAAACCTGCTTAAGAAAGCAAATTTAAGGACATTTTTAACAAAAAAGCATCGGAAAAGAAGGAAGAAGACAAAGAGAGAACGAGAGAAGCGCAAGAGTGACTTAACTGTGAAATTCAGAGAGAGAAACTGCGATGAGGAGGCAGCAGTACATCTTGATCAACAGATGACTGATCATATCAGTGCTGGCCATCTTTCACCAGCCGCCGTTTGACGACATAACATGAACCCCTGTACACACACATGCACACAGCTGCGCGCACACACAAGCAAACACGAGCACACTCCCACATACACGCACATCCATTTCCCCCGACATACCCTGAGGCAGGAGCATCAATAACGAATGGCCTGGCCAGGGGCTTCCACTCACTCTCACTCACACACACACACACACACACACTCATTCATTCACACATGCACACAAGCATGTGCACAAATATACCCCCATATGTGTCTCTCTTTCACATATTCATGCATTCATTCAAACACACATGATGGTCAGGCTAGAGGAGAACAACAGAGGAATAAATTGGACACACAGACACACACATTAACCCCACAATATGGTTCTGTGCCCTCAGGCCTAAGGTCTTACCCCCTACTCAGGACCCTGTGTCCTCCTGATGCCCTCCTGCAGCTCCTCTCTGTGTGGTTATAGGCAAAAAGAAGAAGAAATGAGAGATTATTAATAAACTGTAAATACTGCTAGACCTAGAAACATACATTTGAAGTGAACAAATGATGTATGGAAAACAGTAAAAGCCAAAACAAGAAGGGATACCAATAAAGAGGAATTAGAAAGTAAGAAATTCACAAAAAATGTGACTCAAACAATTCATGAACTAAAAACGAACAATTAAATGCACAGACAAATCCAGTCTATCAGTACTGTTTCAACTGTAAGTGTAAATATTTCATTCCTTTAAGATGCCTCACATCACCCAGAGAATGGCTAAGAATGTATTTATTTAGGTTATTTATGCTATAAAGCACAACAAAAATCAAAGTCATGGAGATTTCTATAAGGTGGAGTTCATTTTCCCCTCCACAGTGTTGTTTTGACAATAATAATAAAGTTCAGCTTTAACTAACAGAATTTAGTTCAGACAATTTGTAGTTAATACTGAATTTCAATCAGTGTTGAAAACCGAACTGAAGATAGACTGTGAGGTAACAGCAGAAAGGGGTTTTAAAAAGACAAAGAAGGTTAATAAAAGGTGGTTGGATGGTGGAAAGATGGTGGTGATGTGTCTCCAGTCTCATGGCTGACATCTCCTAAGTGTAATGGGAGTGTACTTTAACACCTGAGTTCACCAAAAGCAAGCACACACATTTTCATACGAGATCCTTCACTTTCCATTCAGTCTTTCATCTCATATTCATCTTATATTATAGTATTTCTGTTTCTTTTGTTTGGCTCTCCTTTTTTCTTTTCTTCAGACTTTATTAAACAAACACACCTGGTGTCTAGCTGCTTGAGGCCACACGTGGCTTCTGTTCACTCATCAAACACAAGAGCAGTACTAGATTAATTCTTCAAAGTACATATCCAATCTCTGTCTTCTTACCATGGTGGATGTCTCAGTCTTAAGACTTAGTCCAAGCCCACTTCAGTGGCATTGTAGTTACAAATACTAAAGTCCAGAATGATGGCTGAAGGGCAGTCAACAAATGGTCCAATCAATCGTAAATTTAGCTTATAAAAAAACCCCCAAATAATCATTTCAGGGAGGAGAGGAAATATTTTTATCTAAGGAGGACTCAAACTATGGTTTACTGCATATAATTAAAACACTCTAAAGTACTCTGGACTCTAAGTACTGTCCAGAAGTCTTAAGTAACCCCTCGTTTATTTATATTTCTTTATACTGGACAAGTGGACTTCAACAGCAGACGAACAGTATCCAAAAGTCACGTCCTTAAGAAACAGGAAAAAAATCCAGCAAAGACCTGAACGAGCTCTAAGAGATTCATCTGCCCTTTTAGTTGATCCAATTACCAAAGCCTCATCAGAAATGGTCTCAGTGGAAGAGTGGCTGTCAAGACGCTATTCTTAAAGAAGAAAAACAGAGAGAAAAGTCTGAGGTATGCCAGATTACACAATAAGTGGTCTGAAAATCAGTGGGAACAGGCTTTTGATGAGGGCATGATGAATTCAAATGTGAAATTTCTTGTCCCCCGGTCCCACATTTTGAAACAACACCCTGTATTTTGACTGGTTCTGTTGGACATGCACTTTTCAAAACTACTCCAATGAATACAATAGGTGGCTTTCTTTTATACTCAGACTGTTAGCCTGTGTAAGGCCATAGTTATCCTGGAAAGTTACAAATCAAACATGCATCTAAACTTACAATTAAAGATTAAAAACTGCCTCCAGACAGAAGAGCGGCTAAAATAAAAGTGAAACTAAAAAGAATAAAGGAGTATACAAAGAGTATCTCATTAGACCATAAAAAATACATTTCAAAAACTTAAGCTTCATTTTATACTTACTGTATGTACTTAGCAAGTAGTTGGAAATATAATACATTTGGCCTGTACATGCTAAATGAAAATCTGGTAAGACACACAATTTATTGTATTTTTATTTTTAAGTTCCACACTACCTCTCAGCATTGTTGAGGTGATGTCCCTCACAAACCCAGAGCCGAGACCATCGTGGGATCAACTTGACAGAAAAAGCAGTCGAGATCTGAAGAAAAGCTTTGAAATGTCATTAAATTAGCTTGGAGAACTATTCCTGAAGACTCCTTAAAGAAATTACAAGAAAGCTTGCCCCAGACTTCAGACTGTGTTGAAGAATTAAGGCGGTCAGACGAAATATCGACTTTCAAGTTTGTTAGAATTGTTCAGACTCTGTTTTGTCTCTATTTACATTTATCTTTTTAGATGTTTCAAAAAACCACCTATTTCTAATTTTGCTAGCAAAATATAAAGGAATGAGGGATGGCTGAAGAGTTTTGCATTGTACTGCATTTCTAATTCAAGTTCAAATGCACCTATTTAACTTACTAGAGGCAATGTAAGCTGTGAGTTAGACACGAGGATCTGAAACCTATAGTCTAAGCTGATGTTTCATTATCACAAATACTGTTTTGTCAAGCATTGTAAATAAAAGAGCAGAACGTGACATATTGTATAGACAAAACCTCCCCTGTGACACAGGTAGTCAATTATCTCAGAACATGAATGTACCTGAAAGTTGACACTTTAGCGATTTGCTAAATATCAAAACCACTGTGCAGTCAACTGTAGAGGCAATGGTTATTTGTGTAGGTTGACCCTGCACCTCAAAAGCCGACTGTGTGGCATTTAGTGCTGATACACAAACACAGCTGATCTGCAGCAATAGCAGTCCAGCCTCCTATGGGAAGTGTGGCCTACCCCTGACTATTTAATAACAGAGGGGAAAAAAATCGCTGCAAATAAAGCTGTCTTTGCTTCTTAATTGCACTCTTTAGTTATTCCAGTTAATGTTAAATACTGACAGAAAGGGTTTAGAGACACATTAACACACACACGCAGATTAACACTTACACACCTTAAGGTTGTGGGTGAACTATACATGACACATACACACACAAAAAGAAAAAAAAAATGCTTTAGGTGAGCCACCAAAAACACACTGAGGATAATTATTACATTCATATGCAAACGTCTGCAGTGCCTGCCTGGCAGCCTGTGTTTCTTAAAGTGTGTGCTTTTCTTATTTAATTAATTAAAACAATTGTCAATGAACTTTAAATTAGTCCAGCATAAAAATAATCATTTCCAGTGTGTGTGTGTGTGTGTGTGTGTGTGTGTGTGTGTGTGTGTGTGTGTGTGTGTGTGTGTTAATAATTAGCAGGCAGTAAAGCGGCTGTGTTAATTGCATTTAGGATCCTGCCTGGGGAGAGAGAGGGGAAGGAGTGAGCAAGAGAGAGAGACACACAAAATGAGGGAAAGAGAGGAAGAGAAACAGCAAGCGAGAGCGCGCACGCAAGAGAGAGAGAAAAGGACCGTCTCTCATCTCTTGTTCCTGAAATAGAGAATTCCCATGTATTTTGAGATATAAAATGGAGCATGGAGCCCCCAGGAGCAGGAAAACACACATATACCGTCCATCTCACACACACTTTTTTTTTTATTCACTCACACCCTCATACATACACAGCCCCTGGGAGCATAGCGCTAACCTTAATTAGCCTAACACTGTGGTGAAATTGATTGAAATGCAGAACATCAATTATTAAGCCTAACTGTTTTCATAACCCCACACACACCCCGCCATGTAGCACATGTAGGGGGAGGCGGAGAATATTAGGAAGGTGGAGAGTTTGTGTGTTTGTGCGAGCACAGACACGTGCGTGTTTGTTTGTGTGCACGGCCTTCAGTAGCTCGTTGCTTTAAAAAGTAATGTGAGATGATGTGAAAATACACAGTGTACACAGCTGCACATTTAATACACAAAATTAACACACAAATATGCATAATATGATCTGCTTCACAACAAACAGGGAATAATATTGGCTGATATTATTGCACACAATGTATTGACATTGGGAGGAAAGACAAATAAGAGAAAAAGGTTGAAGATCAGCGAAGGAGACAAAAGCAGCTTACAGGCCACATTCAGAACTGCAAAAGTGACAGTAAAAAATAAGCTTTGCTTTAGTTTGTTTTACTATCGTTAAACCAAACAAAGAACAACTAGTGCTTTCATTTTGTTTATTCAACCAACGTGAAAAGGTTAGAAGGGACAGAATGTCTTCTCCCCCTCCGCTCAAACAGCCTCCATCATTGTAAAAACAACCCCACAAACAGCTCATTTACAGGTGCTGCTGTATGCTGACAGGTTTGCCAGTGGTGGGAGAGCAAGACCTAGCGCTCACAGGGCACTAAATTTATCATTAGGCAATTTTTTAAGGAAAAGTGGCTGTGAAGATATGAAAACTTGCTAATTCTTTTAGATGGCAACAATGAGGTGAAATGAAGCGTCATGATCACTGCTGTGCATGAAAGGAATGGTTGAGATGGTGTGTGTTTCAGCGCCTTAAAAAATCACCTAAAAATTAATTATAATTTCAAAAGCCAAATACCTTCCCCCAAAAACATTTATATGCATAGTTGAATATCTGTGCACAGCTCTAATTTCATTTTTCCAATTTGTGCCATTAAGCAGTTGTACAAGAAGAAGCAATCGGCCTGTGCTGTCATTCTCACTGGACATTTCAACCTGAAGAACCATCTAACACCAGCTTCACTTGTTTTTTTAAAGAAAGCATAGAAGAACAACCTTGAAAGTATATTTAGATTTTACAAGAGATATTCAGTGTTCCCAGCTAAGCGTAATATTTCCCATCCACATAATGAGCGGATCTTAATTACAAATAACCCACCATACAATCTCATGTAAAAATTCCCCCTTAATGACCATTTCTGTTACTTTTTGAACTCGGTTGAGGTGATAATATAACAACGTCACAAACACTCTTAGAGCTCATAACAGCTTATAATTGGAGGGATCATTTTGGGGTTAAAGCAGAACTCACAGGTGGCCAATAAGAATGACAAACACATTTGAATAGAGTTCTTGAGTTGATTCCTTTCATATAAAAAGACTATTTCAAGGGTAACTTTGCCACCAGTTTCATCCATTTTGAAGACAAGTGCGTTCTAGGTGCTTCGCTGTCTATGATTTGTCTATTTCTGATAGTAAATCAGTTAAATGGAAATTGAAGGATATCTGATTGTTAAGTAAGCAAGACGGTCAATAGAATATCAGGTTAAGCAGCATGTTCAATGCTACAGGAATGCATTGGATTTTGAAAGAAAAATAAACTGGAGAGACATTATTTTTTCTTTGTTTAAGTGAAACAAGCCATTTAATATGATTAATTACTGTCAATATCATGTTATTCCTCCAGCATAGAATGTATCCTTGCAATCTTTTTGCACAGTTACACTTGTGGTGACAATGTATTACACATTTATGGAGCAAATAGGCAGCAGAAAGCATGGCTTTTGCTTCTGTTTTGGGACTTTTATATGTGAACAGATTACAGATATATAATTGTCACTCATCCCTAGTGTACATATTCATGAGAATAATTGTAACTGTTGATAATATGTGAAATTCTGTGGGTGGACATAGGACTGGACTTTCATTTGGGAAATTAAGTTGTGCATTCCCCCACATTAAAAAGTTGTTCATATTCAGATTTTAGAACCATAAAGAAACAGGGAAAAAAAGTCGTGTCAGTCTCCCCTAAAAAACCTTGACCAAAGGAGGTCTACCGCCTGCCACACTGCACTCATTTCTTCATGTGACCACACCATGCCCCATCCCCAAACTTGATGACTCCCTGACCTCCAGCATATCTTTGTCCCAGCGCTGCCACGACCCACTGAGTCAGTGGAAAACTCATTTAGGCCTAATTACATGGACTAGCCGTCTACACCCCCTTACTTTCTTTCCCCTCTTCGGTGAAAGAAAGTAAGAGAGGGGTAGATGGCTCTTTTCTTCTTTGCTCTCTCGCTGTCCTTTTCTCTTTGCTCTCTCGTTTCTTCTCTCATCGTGCTCCAGTTACCAGGTCAGAGTAGCCCTCCGCTACCAGCCAGCCAAAACACACACATGCATGGACACACACAGGCACACAGGATATCCAACACTCTAGTGTGGCCAAGAGGCCACAGGTAAGCAGGTACAAAGGCTTTTAGATGGTTCATTGTTATTTCCTTGGGGTCAGCCATAGGTTAGGGCCCAGTCTTAATTAGTTAACATAACTTATACATGATCAACCTTCTTCGGGTCCTATGGTGCCCAAATACACACAAAGTGCCTTTCTAAGATGTAAAGCCAAGAAGTAAGAAGGGTTCATCTACACATGTATTGACTGTTCCCAAGGAACCATCCAGTTAACCCTGTCCAGGAAAGACACACATCATTCATGTACACACACACACACGCACACACACACACACGGTTGGATCAAGCAGCACGTATAAGGTTTAGATTCAAAGGGTCAGGTAAGTGAAATGTAAGGAACCCATGAAAGGAATCTTACACTGGGACGTCAAATGGCACAAACACAACGTCAGAAACAAAAAGTCATATTAATGATAGATGTCAGTGTGGGGTCAGCACACAGGTTGTATGTCAGGACCTATGCTGCAACATCACCAGGTATTAAAAAATACCTGACAGGGAGAGTTAAAGGTATTCTTAAAAATCCTCCCGCCTGTGTCAGGTAGATTTTTTTTTTTGCCTTAGATGCATAGACATAAACAAAGACAGAGACATGGACAGCAATAGATAAACAAATTACAAGTCAGCTATTT
Source organism: Neolamprologus multifasciatus (assembly GCF_963576455.1). Classification (NCBI taxonomy): domain Eukaryota; kingdom Metazoa; phylum Chordata; class Actinopteri; order Cichliformes; family Cichlidae; genus Neolamprologus; species Neolamprologus multifasciatus. The sequence goes on along the minus strand of NC_140445.1, from coordinate 29,930,896 downwards.
ATAGCTGTGCTGAAATGTATGATGAGGAGTCAAGCTAATGAGTCCAGCTGAGAGAGACCCTTGTCGGTACGCATTACGTAGATTAGCCATACTGTTAAGAGCAGCAGTCGTAAAAACCAATGAAATGTCATAACTATACTCAAATAAACTACTTTTTAAAAGCACTAAGGTATTGATAGAAAATTTCATGCTCACGTGAAATCCATAATACACTACACATACTAACAGCCTGGAGTAAGATCACAGTTGCAAAATACTATATTTGCTGCTGACTGTAATTTACCAAGCCGAATTACTCTCATAGTTACTGGGAAACATATTTTGCATTTGCAACCTCTGCATGAATAGCCAGCACATCCGATCAATATCTAGTCCATAAAGCAGACGCCACAGTCACAACAATTAACGTCCTTGCGTCTATTAACCAATCGGAAATATAAATTGAAATCTGTTCTGCCACCGCAACTGAAAAAAAAAACATGACTGCCACCATTAATAGTCTATATTACACTTCCAGAAAGTTTAGGCACACTCAGGATATGGTATTAATTTGTTTGGGAAATGCTTACTGCTCTGTACTGTAAGAGGACTCAGGGGACTGGATGAGATCCAAGGCCAAACCATAAGGAAGGAGGGTAAGCATCGACAACAACACCCTAATGATGCTCTGGTAATGGAGTGGGTCACTTAGAAAGACTACTCATTCAGGCAGGCAAAAAAGATGGTAATAGATGCACTGGCATAAATTTAACTGGGAAGACCAAAATGCTAAGTATTTACACGAAACAGGTTAAAATGTGTTGCTAAAAATATTTTACTGCTTTTTTTTAATCACAACACCAATTATCTAAAACCAACAACAACAGTATATACTATAAAACATATAAAAGATACTCCACTCTCTAGACTGTTTACTCCACCCAGCCTTTTAACTGCAAAGGTTTTAATGTGTTTTAATGTGTCTGGGATGTTTAACTGTAAAACCACCATATCACTAAGTAGACTATTTCACTTCAAGGGAGGGGGTTAAAAGACGGTTTCACTCACTGACAGTAAACAAATATAAATAATTCAGGGAGGGAGAGATTACCATTTTATTTATGTTACAGGTCAGTTACTGTTTCAGGGTTGTGATCCAGTGTCTGTATATATGCTTGTGAGTGTGCACATAAAGAAGAAAACATTTATTATCAAACTGGTTTGGTCAGTTTTTTTTAAAGAAATATACAAACTACTTAAATCTTCATTTTAATGCTAAGTAACTGTCAGTGTCCTTGTAGACAGGTAGTATACCTGTGTAATAGTCGGTCTTTCCTTAAAACACATTTCCAAATTAACACGTGCACAGGTTAATAATACTGATGTGAACTGGGAGTAAAATAATGCAAATAAATAAATAAACACAAAAATCAAATTTAAATTTTAAAGCAGGTTTTGAGTTTCCTTATTGCGCCTCACACCCCTGGGGCGCTTCATTAGTTTGCTTCTACCTCCCCCTACCGACAATCATAAGACATCTAACATCAGGACCAACTCACATTCCTACAACCTAGGCTCCTAGGCTAGTGATTTGCTTACATTTGTAATAGTAATGCCATCCTTTTTAGTATTTGAACTAAACCACCAAAGCCCTTCAGTTTACATGCTATACACTATAAACACCACATAAGCCTTACTAAATACACTTTAGCGAGGCTTTAAAAGCAAACACAAGCTAAAAGACTTCTAATAGACAGTCTAAATAAAGCTAACTTCAATAGACGTCTGTGCATTAACTTACTGATTTAAACAATTTTACTATACTTATATCTCTCGAGAGTTATAGGATGGACATTAGCCAAAGACAGTACCTGGACCTCCGAAATGCAAATTCTTCAAGTGTTACTGTTTAATTGAATCCATCGAAGAACTCAGTGTTTAGCTAATGAGCTGGAAGAGCCCGTCCTTGTTGTAGCTGTGGTTGAGATAATACTTATTCCAGCTAAGTCTTGCAGCTAATCCATTTTAAAAGTGTCTTCACGGTGTTCTTGCTGGCCTAAGCTAATTAATCATAATTTGGTTGGTCTAATACACTAATATTTAACAGTTTCGCTTCTGTTTTTCATCTTTATGGGGAGAGCAAATAAACATGTCTGATTGTACAAAAAAAAAAAAACTAACACTTTTTTATGTGCACATAAAATGTGTGCAGCAACTCAGTGAAGTTCAAATTGAGCATCAGCGGGGGGGTGACTGACGTGACATTGGTGTTGGTCTGAGTATTTTAGAAACTGCTGCAATCTGCTATCATTCTCCTGCACAACTATCTCTAGGCTTGGTCTGAAAAGAGAAAATATGCAGTGAGGGGGTCGAAAATACCTCGTTGATGACGGAGTTGATTCAAGTTGATAGAAGGGGGACAATGGCCCAAATAAACAGTCATTACAACTGAGGTATGCAGAATATCTCTAAATGCACAATATGTGTCTTAAAGCAGATTAGCTGCAATAGAGGAATACTCACTAGGTACCACTCCTGTCAGCTAATAATAGAAAATTGAGGTTACACACAGGCTCACCAAAACTGGTTAACAGAACACACAGAAAACCTTTGCCTTGATATCTGCTGTGACATTCAGAGGGTAGGGTCAGAATTTGACATAAACCATATGAAAGCATGGATCATGTCTAGTTTCTATTAACTCTCCAGGCTGTTGGTTCTGATCGTGTACTCATGTGGGGGATTTTTTTCTTGACACACTTTGAGTATTGTTGCTGACCATGTCCAACCCTTTAAAACCACAGTGTGCCCATCTTCGGATGGCTCCTTTCAGCGTAACGCACCATGTCACAAAGCGAAAATGGCCTCCACAATCACAAATTTCAATCCAGCAGACCACCTGAGATATGTGGTATGAGTTTGGGATGTGCAGCCGACAATTCTGCATCCGAGGACTGTTTCCTTGTTTTATCTATGCCAAGAAGAATTAAGGCAGCTCTGAAGGTAAAAGAACCAGGCTGGTACTACCAAAGGGTACCTAACAAACACCATAAAGGACAGTATTTTAAATTAAAGAAATTCAGGTAAACTGTCAGTTTTAACTGATGACTACACCAACATGAGCTTTATTCAGTTATGCAGAACGCTCAGCCTAACAAAGGCTAGAACTATTTGGAATGCAACACAAGACACCATTTTCAGTTGAATTAAAACAGCTTTATTAGTGTACACTGTAAGAAGTTGTTTATGCAAGGTAGTTGGAAAGCCTATGAAGTGAAGTGTTTGAAAAGACAGAAATTCTAAGAGACTGTCTAAGTGAATATGCTCCATTGACAGCAAGCAAAAGGAACAGCATGTATGATAAAAACAAAAGTACAACTATATAACAACACATCACTAGTGACATGTAGAAACTTCACTGTCTCCAAAGAACCACCTTCTTGACGATTCACCTGAAAGAGGCTTATTTGAAGATACACAATTGTCATCACAATCAGGAAACAAAAAGAAATAATAATAATAATAATAATAATAACAATAATAATACAACATGTGATCCTTAAATAGGAATGCGGACCTTCAGAATGTGTTGAAGTAGCCTTCATGAAACCTTATTTGGTTTCATCTTCCCTCAGAGCTGGTAATTTGTAGGCCAGGCTAAAGTCTTAGGTGGCACTTAAAAACAAATAGAAGCGAAGGCTTTTGCTGGATCCCGGAAATACGCACAAAACAGTATGACTAGCCATCAGAAAAAAACGAAAAGAAAAGAAAAAAACCTTATCAATGTTTCTGCATAGAACAAACGTGGGTTAGCAATAATACACCATGATATCGTCACTTTAACATTTGGAAAGTCTGGCTAGAACATCCAGTCAACATTTTCCCTAATAAATAAAAAAAGAAAATATAAGACAGGTTGACAGATAAATAACAAAAAGATAAACAACATTTACCACATTGAGCTGGTTTTAGTCTGGTTACAGATGAGCATTAGTTAGGTGAAGAAGTATAGGTCAACATTTGCCTGGGTCAAACCAGTATAAAGACAGGCAGAGCTCTAAAGTAAAGATAAAAATAAAGGCAATGAAGTACACTGCCTAATGAGAGACGTCATCCATCAACCGCTCTAAAACCCACCTACTGAATTTTGACATCTTTGAATATGCAATAATGTATCATGTACCAGGATTTCTGGACTTCATGTCTTGGCCCTCATTATGTGAGAAGCTAAACCTTCATTTTGGTGTCCTTACTTAAAAAATAAAATAATAGCAATAATAATATGTCACATCTGCATCACTGATCAAATAAAAAATGGGAATGTGTTTACGTGCACACCAACAACCTTTATTTAGAGAATGTAAAATGAGGATACTGGGAATGTGACAGCAAGAGCCACAACAATGAGGCAAGTGAGTCCCATTATTATATATTTACATGTCCCACTATAAATCCCAAGTAAAGAATTTACTTACAGTACAGAGACTTCAACTTAGTATCCCCGTGTGCAGATAAACACACTCATTGTTAATTAATGTGCATGTGTTGAATTACGGAACTCAATCAGCTTTTGATGCAGTTTGTTCACTGCACACTGGAATCTCTACTCCACAAACACACCTTTCAGCAACAGAGCTATATTAATTAATACCATGTGCTGTATACTCCATTGCGAGGCGGTTGGATTATACATCAATATCCAAAAGGTCAGTTATTTAGTAATCGAAACACCTTCATTTTTCTAATAGCTGTGGTACGTAACCATAAAATGCTCATCTTTAATTGTGGAGCTCAAACAGACACTGGTGAATTTAAAGATTAAGCCGATCTTTGGTCAGACTAAGATGAAATACTGGTATCACTAATATGACATCTGTAAGAGCCTAAATATGGTGAAAGTCTCCAAATTTCAGATGTTGAAGAAAGAAAGGTATCAATTAGGACAATGTCAGTCATTGAGCGCAATGATAACTAAATGTGCTTTAAGTGGTAAATTCAGTGATAATGGTATATCCTATGCTACACACACACACACACACACAAATAGTCATCAAGCTGTAATAATTTTCAAACTGAAGGTATGTTCTAAAAAAAAATAAATTCTAATAAAAAGGAAGAAAGCTTTAAAGATTTTAAATATATTTATATGTAAAAAATACTCAGAAAATACAAAATGTAGCTAAAGGAAACAAGTAAAGAAAATAACTGTAGAGTAACTAGCTTGTGGAGTACTTAAAGCTTGAATACTTAAACGCTTTCAAACGCCAATGTCGGTACCAGCTGGCTTTCGGATAGGAAATTTTATTTATTTATTCATTTTTCAAATCAAATGAACACCAATTCATGCAATGTAAGGGCCCAAATCTTTACAGTAAATAGTCTAAAATATTAATCTTCTTCTGTGATTATCTTGAATCGAGTGGGCTTTTCAACACTTCTATATTTTCGATTTAAAAGCATACCTTGCTATATTTTACATGAAAGGCAACCGTTTTTAATTTAGGATAGTGCAAGTGCGGAATAGAGGACGCTTGTTAATTACAGTCCAACACTGCAGGACTTTACTTACTGATAAAATGTCAATAATGATACACTATTTCAGAGATTTATGCCTCTTCCACAAATGTGAAACATAGGGAATAGGTGTTTATCTTTTCCTCTTGTTAGACGTAAGCAATAGTGAAGCCTTGTGTTTAATCTTAAGCCTGTGCATCTCAAAGTCTATACAGAGCTCCTCTTCACAAACAAGCTGATGTAACTGTGGAATAAAATAAGGAGAATGTAAGAGAGGGTGCATGGGAGGAACTAATTTTGGCCAAGTGTGACATATTGTAGACACTTGCTTCAAGTAATCCTCAACTTTAATTCCAATCATCTACACTAGGTGGTTAATGATGACTACTACTATTTAATGGAAACTCCTCACCAACCAATTCACACTTCGTATAAAGAGGAGACACTTTATCATTATGAAAACAAAGGAAAAGAAAAGCGCATACGGTTTGTGTGCATGAGAAAATGCGAAGATGGGGTTCGTGAGTAATTAAACCCCTTTAAGAGCAGAAGACTTTGCATTCCAACATAGTGAGGTCAGTGATAACAACAGCACATGACTGACTGGGAGAAGAGAGGAGCATCCCAAATCAAATGGAAGTTTGGTTGCCAGAAAATGAAGATGTGAAGTTGGCTTTGGTCGATTGTGAGCCTGGAGTGGCAGTAGTACTGTTAGTCAGCGTCGTGTAAATGGAAATACTGACATGGGATCAAAGTTGTGCTGTGGTAAATAGGTAGTGAAGATGCGATCTGAACGAGTAGTTGGACAGACTGTCCAGCAAGTAGAAGGTCACATGCTCGATCCCCGAAGCAGCTGTTGTTGTCAGTGAGGAGGAAAATAAAGCTCTGTCCTGCTTTGGGTTTCCAGATCAGAGCACAAATGTAGGCTCGCCCAATAGGACATCACTCTCTTGTCATTTTGATATTGCAAGGTGATCTCACTTGATGAGAACTAGAATGTGTCAGTTGTTCCAACAGAGTCAGGGTCTATTGTGGCATCACTTAATAAACCACTATTGTCAATTAGTGATGTCAAGCTCTTGTCCTCAGGGTCCAATGTGTGTGTGGGGTTTTTTCTTCTTGTTTTTGTTTTGTTGTTTGTACATCACTTAAGACTGCATGGTGCTCTCCTTTAGGATACACTGTTCAAACACTGAAATGTCTGACTTTGCATCTGCAAAAGCAGGACACTGTTTAGGACATACTAGAGCAGCGCACTGAGGGTGAACCCATTTGGGTCAACACCTTATCCAACCACTGGAGGGGGCCGTTGAGATGCAGTTCAATCCAACAAGGGGTGCTGGTGACTGTCTGACGCCTGCAAGGATAAAAATATAGCACATGGGTATGGGACAAAAGTAGCTAAAAGTAGCATTTCATGTGATTTGTTATTGATAATAAGCAGCATTTATAGATGGATTTCATATCAATATTCATTTTTTTATTTTTTAAAGCACAAAAAAGACAGTATGTTAAACATTATTATGAGATTTCTTACGTGTGATTAAAAATACTAAAATGTACATCTGAGTTTGCAGTTTGACCGAGACTGTTACATTGTGTGTTATTCTTGGCAGGATGCCTTTACTGCACTTAAAGTCTGTTTGGGACATGCCAACCAACTACTATTCTGTTTAAATAAAAAACTGTTTGGGGTGTAAAAAGCACCCGTTTTACCTTCCACTGAACACTGGGGAGCAGTAAGGCAAAAAGTCTGTCCTCATCCTTTGTTAATGATGTTCCATGCATTTAGCAACTAAAAACTTGTTATAGTTTGTGTGTGCACATAAAATGTTGACTTAAAATCTTGCACGAGCTGCTTCTCTACGACCTGCATGAAAGATATACTGCTGACACCGCAATAGAGAGTGAGAGTGTACCTAGATTTGAATTTCAAGTCCTTCATCACTTTCTCAAGTTAGGTTGCTGATTCACTATTTCTCCTTAAGACTAATTTACTTAGGTTCAGTCCATTAACTTGAAGGTATACAAGCTATGAGTCAGTGTTAAGGGAAACTACAGTCTTTTTCATGCACAAACAGTCCAATAGCTTCAGAAAACTCCCCCTAGAACATCTTGAGAACTAATTTGATTTCAGAGAACTAATACAACTTCTATTGCTGACTATTCAACCATCACATCATGGCAAGCAAAATGTGCAGAGGTGAAGGGAGCCACAAGCTTTGTCACAACTATTTGTGACACTTATGTGGCCTCTACCCACAAGCTCATTTTTAGTGAATAAAGAACTTAGATGGACACTGATGTGTACAACAAAATTACACCAAAAGTTGTTTTTAAAAAGAGGAGGTAGGCTTAAGCCTTTCAGTTCATAGAACCAGAAAAATATTGTTAGCAATCAGAGTCATGCCAACATTTGCAACATTAACAGTTTACAGAAAAAAATTAATGAATTAAACAGCTCAGAAATTGCAAACACTATATTCCTGCGCAATCCCCAGAGAGAGACAACACTACTGAGTTTTACTGAGCAACTCTCTGGTCTGATGGCAACCAGAAAGCCCTCCACTCATTATGGATGGCAGTGTAAGAGAACATGTGCTTCAGAGACAAATTCACCTGTACTCAGCTCCCCAGCCCTTGACAAAGCTCATTCTGATGGTGCACATCCTGGTTAGTTGGTATACAGCCTCAAACCCTTGATTTACTGACTGGGCCAGCAGTGCAGCAAACTCCTGGTTGTTAAAAATCTTCAGATTACAGCCTATCAAAACAGAAAAAAATACATTACATACAGAAAAAGGAAACAAACAAAATGATGTGTGGGACTAATAATCTCCACCAGGAAAGATTCAATTTAGTTAATGCAAATACTCCGAGTACATTTAATTTTTCACATTTGTGCACATGTAACATTTTACAAAAATAAAGCCAAATTAAATAAATGTGCATTTCCAAAACTGGTAAGCTGAATATTATAATTAACAAGATCACAGCTGTGATATATTTGTAGGTACCAAGCTGAACCATTGTGAGGAGTGGGTGTGTTGCATGTTAGGAATTATTCTACACAAGCCTTACAAATCTGACCCCTGAATGTTCAAAAGATCTTTGTGGTGCGTTTCAGTACCACTGTGTGCTTCAGTAATGATAGCATTCACACTGCTCTTTTGGCCAGGGATGAAATGTTCAAAGTTACATGGGTACAGATGAGTCAGAGTGTGGGTGAGTGTCTGAAAAGACTGTCACACTGTATTCCCTTTCTTCAAGCTCAATTTCATCAATATCAGAGGGGGGGATCTACATATCAGAGCTATTTTCATTTAAAAAAACAAACAAAAAGCAGAGCCATCACGCACCATCATTTTCTAAATCTTTGTTTGGTGATACTTCCATTGGAAGAGGACCAACACTAAGGTTTTTTTTTCCAAAAAGGGCACGAGCAGGTTGTATCCACCGAGAAGGGAGAGATCCTTCAATGTGTACAGCAAAACACTAGGGACTTTCTATCAGTCGGACACCAACAGACTAAATAAACCAATCTGGAAGGCCACCTCTGTGATACAAACTGGACATGTTAGAAGCCCTCTGAACCACTTACTGTACAGGCAGCAGTGCACTTTTTACTAAGAGTGATTCAGCTCCACACTGACTGACACAGGAAATTGTGGTTCATGCCATAACTGTGTTCAAATTAACACGTCTGCCTAGCAGAGAATCATCTCTCAACAGTTTATCTCAACCTTGCAGTGTCACAGCAATTAACACTTACTGATTTACTTCACTGTACTGCACTTTCTGCTACTGAGAAACTTTAATAGCATCTGATATTTGCTATGCTGTTTCTACTACGCTAGGTAAGTCACTTTTTTATAAACTTATATTTTTTTTACTGTATTGTATGCTACTACTTAATATTGTTAGCCAAACATTTACTTATTTAACATTTTTTAATACTCATTTTGATCCCAGATTAGTTTTTACCTTTCTGAGACATTTGCAAAATTCACATCTTTAGGATAAATGAAGTATATCTTCTATACTGTATCTTGTAAGCAAACCAGGCAGGACCTTTTTAAACTGTTGTATAAGAATCATTCAGCTTGATTTAAAAAATAAAATAAAACATGTACAGACCTGGTGGTATCTTGCAGACTGTGGCGGGGTGCCAGCCATATCGTTGATTGCAGTTAGGACTCTGGACAAAAATGGCACTGTCGCTGAGGCACTCGGCAAACACCTCCCCTCCAATATAATACAATCTCACGCCACGACCTGCAGAATGTATCACAGAAAAATTTATGTGAAGCTAAAAAAAAGACAGAAAAAGACAGAAAAAAAAAATCACAAAGGCTTACTCTGGAGCAAAGCTTGAACTTGAGTGAAATATCAGTGGGCGTAGCTATGGAAAGTCTTAAATCAGTCACACCTATTCAGCAACATGTCTTTATCAGATAGATTTTTAAAAGCCATCACTGAAAGAACTGCTGTATTTCTCAAAAGAAACAAAAAGCTGTATTTCTCACAGCACCTTTACAATTGAAATCTCTGTAAAGACACATTTACAGCTCAAGGATGTCAGTGTAATGAATCTGAGATTCATAGTGCAGGTATTGTTAAAGTGCTGCAACACTGTAAAAATCCTTAAAAAGAGCTTTTCCCACGCATAGTAGCTGCTACACCATGTTATTTTTGAGTGTGTGGCAGTGTATGCCGTACCTATATGCCTCCTTGTCATTTCAACAGTAGCATTTCTGTTAACATTGCTGAGAAGCCCTAAACAGAAGCGTTCAGAGTTGGAGGGATCGGTGAAGCCATCAACGGTCAGGGATGGCTGTGAGGCATGGAACGTCTCTCCAACCCGCTGGTTTAGCTCGTAGTAAGCTATAGAGCACCAGAATGCTGGTTCGCTATAGGTGACTGGCTGAAGGTCTGAAAGAAAGAAATCAAGGTGGTAATGTTTAAAGTTTTCATTAAATCGTTTATTGATAATTTCCAAGGAAACTAAAGATAACCGATAAAGAAATAAACCAATAAATTGCTCTTACCCAGGCCGTGACTGACAGGAGACAGGGTGCTCGGTGACATTTCTGCTGGTGAGCCTGATGACAAAAACATACAACACATTACATCTTGTTGTACTTTGTTTTGCATTTTAAACACTGCCTGTGTAAAACACACTGCTGTAATGAGGTGCATGTGTGAGGAAAAAAAAAAATCCAGAAGTTTACATGTGAGTATAATCTTAAGGATATTTCCAAGTGCTAAACTCAACTAATCTACCTGATTCCATACTTTGATTCATCTGCTGGTCGCTGGTTTCACCATCTTCACTCATATAGCCAGGTGGAGGAGTGTCTGTAAAAAAGGAACATTAAATAAGTTGTGTATTCTTGACAGCAACCATTGTTTAAAACCCAAACAAAGCCAAGAGGTTTTTATACTAAACCAAAGCTCAAGAGTTATCACAGAAAGATCAGTTGTTGCTTTAAACAAATGAGTGAAACTACTGAAATATGAAGGAAAACATACATACCTGGTATATAGTTATTAGGAGGATCTATGCCTGCAGGGAAGTTGGTGTTTTCAGGAATGGAGTTTGTAAAGTCGTCTAGAGGCGGAAGCTCTGTCAGAATCTCTGTGTGACGTGGGACCAACACCGGTGGCAGCACTGAAGAGAAAAGAAGTGTTATTGACAAGTACAGATGGAAATTGTTATACCAGTTAATATGATATAATTATATGCATTTTCCACTAAATATAATCTTGTAAAAAGACGAATGAACACTAATATAAACACATTTAGACTGATTTTAACAGCACAAAATGGAAATGGAAACAATGATTTTGCTATGACTACCATGCTCATAGGGTTGTTCAAGGACATCTTGAACACCAGAACCAAAAGTACTTGAAGTAAGAGGACACACAATTCTCAAGGACCCTTACCAGGTGTCTCCACTCTCTGGTAATGGTAGGGATTGACACACACTTCATCCTTCTTAAGGTTAAATGCATACTGGCAGGTGTCAATGGCCCTCAGCTCATGGTGGCTGTGAAGGTCAGGCCATCTCCACAGGCGGCAGTAGATGACGTGTGGCAGACCCTTACGATGAGACACCTGAAGACGGCCATCCAGTGACCTAAGAGAATTGAGAAAGCGAGAGAAGATGAAAAGCAGCTCACAATGCGCCAAGATCTTCACAAGAAACTCTCAGGAACTCTGAAAGGTGATTGTGTCATGTGGAGTTCCTGGTTTGAAAGTGCTTACTAATATATATATTTCAAAAAGTCACTGGATATGTTGCATGGCTAAACCTTATTTTAAAAGCCTACCTGCTAGTTGATTATTTAAAAAGCTATAAAGAAAGCTTTTCAGTGGAAATGACCAGCTACATTATTTCCTTATTGTCTAAATAACCATAAATGCAAACTCGTAGCACAAGTTGTGATTACATCTGGTTTAAAAAACAAAAACAACAGAAATGACCCCACCTTAAAGAAACAATGGGCATTACTTTTTTCTGCACAACTTTTGCAATAATGAAGACATATGTAGTAAATCTGCTGGATCACTGTATTTTTCATGCATGTGAGTATATTCACCTGCTGTGGTCAGGATATCCGTACATGCCTGCTGAGTCCCACTGCTCTATCATGTGGCCTGAGCCTAGACCCCAAAGGTCTGAGCAATTGCTACAGACACAGAAACACACAGGCACGCACACCAAAGACATGCATACACATACACACGCACACAAGTGGAAAAAGAAAAAAAAATACAAAATGAAAGCAAACAGATGGTAAACATGAGGCGTTTCATTCCAAATTAGTACGATGAAATCACAGATATGTACAGTTGGTAACTCAATGGCATGAAGGAAGGAAAAAGCTCCACCTTCAGTTTCCCAGTAAGAGACCAACAAGATGACAGATGACTGCAAGACAAATCCAAATCAGACAATAGTGATGTGGTGCAATCAGGTGACACAGAATGGCTCCGTAAGATAATACAATTCCAGGCATGCATCCAATTGTCATTTACTTGACTTAGGAGGTTAATAAGCCGCTAAAATGCACAACTGCAAAGAACACACAAACAAATAAAAATAAAATAAAACCACACATTTGGGCATGTTTTTTTCAAAAACATATGAGAAGTGTGATGTGAAGAAATATATTAATCTAAACATGAATGATATGTGAATGAGGACATTAAAAGAAAAAAAAAAAAAATCACTAAACACTTTGTGTGTCAAGACATGAGAAAAAAAAAAAAAAAAAGATACAACACTAATGTGTATCTGCACATAAGGAGTTTGTGTGAGAGATCCTGTTGTCTGATTAGAGCAAAATGACTGTCATGCCTGTCTGTGCAAGGTTCTCTATCTCGAAGCTTATCACCCTACTTGCATAGTTTTACAACTACAAGAATCACAGATAGCACTTTGCCTTCTTCCTTTCTTACTTAAAAGGTCAAAAGTACAATGTCTCTTGAGTCCATCGTCAAAAAGCCCCCTGTCTGGGAACACTTGATCTTCATCTATTCACCTATTGATCACTGGAGATAAATGACATAAAACTAGAACTGTATTTTAAAGGCGTCTTCTTGCAAGTTTAACCAAAGTATGCGCAAAACATTAGGATGTTGTCATTTAAAATTTCCATCACCACCAACTACTATCTCCAGAAATAGCAGAGCTGCTACAGTGTTTCCTACCTCCAGTCAGAAAGAAACCTACAAACACCTTGCAATACTCGAGATACCTTTTTCCACATCCTTCACTCCACCCACAAAAAGACCAAAAGAAAAAAAAAAAATCTTAGGCTTTATCGTCACTTTCTTGAGCTTGAGAGGTGAGAGGTGATGTGACGTACTATGCAGCTAAAAGAATCCAAGCTGTGTAGTTACAACCCTTAAAACATACTGTCTAAACAAATGTCTTTCGGTAACTATCATGATTTTATCAGTTCTATATCAGAAACTACAATCTAACCTACATTCCTCAATGAGAAAAAAACAGCAGACATTTAGCATCATGCAAGTCTTGTCTTTTTCATTTACAGGACATGGATGACAACATATGATGAGCCATTCTCATCTGTGCTAAAATCTCTGACAACTTCCTCAACAGTTAGACCACTTTCAGATGCACTGTTTAGAATACATAACCACATACAATACTGTGCAAAAATGTTGTGCTGGCCCTCATTTCTTTGCATCTTGCTTCTATGATGGCTTGGGCTGCATTTCAGCCCTAGGTGTTGGGGATCTTGTAAGAACTGATTGTATCGTGATTACAGAAAAGTATCATTAGATTTTGATCCACCACACAATACCATCTGGAAAGCATCTGATGAGCTGCAACTTTCAGTCTGGTAATGATCCCAAACACACTCGAATGGAAAACTGTCAGTTTCAGTCATTGATTGGTCTCCCCTGAGCCTGGACCTCAATATTATTGAAGTGGTAAGGGATCATGTAGACAGAGAACAACACAAAAGACATCTGGCATCCAAAGAACTTTGAATGTCCTTCAAGAGAACAATTCCTGAAGACTACTTAAAGAAAGCTTGCCTAAGTTAGTTTAAGTCCAATTGTATAAACCCTGTTTTTGCCTTGTATACTGTATTTACATGTTTGAAAACATCACTGCACATATTTCTACATTTTCTTAGCAAAATATAAAGAAATGATGGGTACCTTAAAACTTTTGCAAAGTACTGTATGTGTTACATTCCACTTTTTGCAAGGTAATGTTGGATAAATATGTTATATTCAACGACTAATTTGAGCTTTACATGCAATTCTAGTGATTCTCTGCTTTGCACTACAGTACCACTGTATGGGCGCTACAAACACTGAGCTCAGTTCTGTAACTTTAATAATAATATATATATTAGCTCATCCATTCAGAGTACATCTACACAAATGCATTAAAGACTGCAATGTAATTATGTCTGTCTGACCTCAGCCAGAAATCTGACCAGAGTGCACTGCTGAGAAACTATCTGCCCACCAAGGACATCATCTAATATTCCTTAATACAGAAGGTGAACCTGTCTGTGCTACAAGGCCAAAAAAAGGAAAAAAGAAATACAGTGCAAACTCCATCACATTAGCTGCATTTACATTTCTGGTCACCTCACAAAGCCCTCAGTTGTTTCACAAACTAAGTTACAAAAAAAATGGAAGGAAAGCAGGAAAGCACCAGTCTGCCAAACCAGACACATGCTAGTTTCACCTCCATTATATTCTAGGTAAATCTGACCAGCATTCTCTGTGACTATATGGGTTTCTACCCCAATACTCCAGCTTCGTCCCACAGTCAAAAGGTGAGCTTGTTTTGTTAATTGGCCATGGATAAGAAGTAGATAAAGTGCTTTTAGTGTACAGAATAAGACATGTGCATGGATGTATGGTTAAATGTGGCCTGTAGTCTAAAGCACATATGTAGGACTAGAAAACTGTTATTGAAATGCCAATTGCTTTAAACACCTGATGTAAAATTAGATCTGAATTTTCATTTCTTTTTTTTTTCTCCATATCTGTCAAAAACTACCAATAGAAAGCAATGGGTTGAGTGATCAAGAATAGCACCCATCAATTCAGTGACAGGCCAGTCTGAGTGTGCTGATTTATGGTCAGTATAAGTACGTAGTGTGGTACTAAAATAATACCAAATTATAATTTGTAATTAATGTGAAGCTTAAGACAGAAAGGAGAGAAAGACTACATTGCATAAAACACTTGAGAAGGGAAGCTTCTAATAATCCGATCCTCAGTGAATTAATGAAAGGTGATCACGTGTACTTTGTTGGGTTTCCATGACTTTTTTGCCTCACCTCATCTGGAGACTTCCAACACCTTCTCATGTGACAAACAGAAATATACTGAAGCTATATGTAAGAGAGGTAGCCAGTGACTATTTGAACAAGGTATTATGGCGAACAGTTTCAGAATGAAAAGAATAAATAGATGCATTTTCTTTTGTTTTTTCTTCACTTGTTTGCAAAAACTGCAATGTGTTAAGAGAATATGTAACAACTGTAACAAACTTATACATCCTGCACAACTCATTTTTTAAGAGAATTTCATCAACTTTTGTAATCATATGTTCATCATATTTCAAACAGTTTGTTAACTGGTGCAGAATGCTTTACATACCAAAGGTATTCTTAAGTTTTTGGACATTGCTTCAACAGCTATTCACATTTGGTTGTCTCTTGCTTTATTGCTTGAGAGTTAATAATAAGAGTAATAACATAATTTCTACAAAACGTACTGGACTTAAAGTGCTTCATGAAGTGAAGTGGCCAATGCAGAGTGCTAATTAAAAAAGCAGCTATTTAATTAGTAACTCCTGCTGTTATCTGAAAGTACTTAAAAGTATGCTACCAGTTAAACAACAACATTATGCTCCTACCTTTGAAGCCAGAGACGTTTATTACTCAAATAACATTTAAATCTTTGATTTGAAAACAAACTTTATAGAATTAGGAGACGAGACGGTGCAAACTACTGGCGCAAGACACAAAACTATTTCAGAATAGATTTTAAAGATAAATTCTAGAACAGGCACGTTAATCTTTTCACTGTTTTCGATCAAATTCATTCGAATGATCACTTATCGGCATAATGTTCTCAAAGGAAACACTGAAATCAGCTCAGGCAGTTCATATTCTTAAGGTGCAGAAGACCGCAAGGCTGATGCAATCAAAGATTATCAGATAAATCAATAAGAATATAGAGCAAACTCTGCAGACGGTGTGAATGCACCCCCGAGTTCTGGATATAGGTTAGTGAGTTCTAATGAAAGCAAGCACAAGATGGTTTTGGTTGGCAATGCATGCAGGACATCTGTTTCCTCCAACCTGGTTTCACTTCTGCTGCCTTGCTAACCTATGGCACAAAGTATTGGGGAAGTGGACCCACTGTTGCATAACGGAGACTTCTTTCTGCAAATGTGTGGGTGCCTGTCACTCTTTTTCTTACTTTCATGTGTGTTGATATACCTCACTGCACTCACTAATTTGCGGTATTGTGGCACACCATTCCATGCTGCCAGCAGATTTGTTTTTGTGTGGAAGTGTGACAGTGCTGAAAGAAACAAATGCATTGTTCATTGTAGTCTTCATTTTTAACCATTCAGTGGAAATGAAAAAAATTGTAAGTTTACATGTGCTTTATATAAATGTATTAATGCACAAAGCTGTTGTGAATGAGCGTCTACAGTTCAGAGACAAAAAACATAGAAATACAGGATCTCTGGGTCCCCATCTTACCTGGGTATGGTGACACACTTTGTGTTGCTGTTCTGTGTACTGATCGCTTTCTCTAGCTCGTCCAATTGTCCCGTCTTCTTAAGCTTCTTTACCAAGCTTTTAACTGCTTTTTCACACCACTTCTCCTCCTGTCCACCTCCATTCTGCTCCCCAACCCCTCCGATTCCTCCTCCTGCTCCTCCGCTCCCCGCTGGAGTCTTCTTCCATCCCAAGAGCCGCTTCACAACAGGTGGGGTGAAGGGAAGGATGGAGGACATGGTAGCTTGTTGAATGTTCTGATGCCCCTCTTAATCTGTCTTGAGTTGGGAAAGAAGGGTTCGGGGGGAGTGATATAGTTGACTGGTCTGAACTCACTGTTAATATACCCAGCGTATGTATGTCTTTTACGAGTAATGTTTGATCAGAACTAAGTCATTGGTCTTCAGAAGTCAAACTAAATATAGGGATTGAAGGGGAATAAATCCAAAGAAACCTAGAAAACAGAGAGAAAACACACATTAACATTTGTGCACAAGTAAGACACCTAAGAAAATATTAAGTGAGATGAACAATTGAATGCATTTCTTTTAAACTTAGTTGTTTCTTTTTCTAAATCATTTGTATCACAGCTTTCCACTATCATCTCTCCCACTGCACACGAAGCACAAAAATTTGATGCATCCGTATTAACAATTTTTTTTTTTTTATTAAAGCCATTAACACCTAACTTTTGCAAACTTTTTAAACAGAGATGTATTTTTAGGAGTACAACACTCACAGGTCATCTCACTGGCTATTTAAAGATATATAGAAATGATGAACAGCATTTGTTGCCATGCTGCATTTGATTTGAAAATCTGAGTACGTAACTGACATAGCCTAAAAAAAAATAAATTTCACCAATACACTATTTACAGAAACATGTTTCAAGTACAGGCAACAGAGCAACAGTTATTATACATATTTATCACAGTCCTATATTACAAAGCAGTATTTGGGGCTTAGTGGAGGAACTTTAGGTTCAACCCAAGTTTTGAAACCCACTGCCTACTTATTAACTTAATATAACTTTCACTTTTGTCATTTTCTGGCAACAACTAATTAGACATACCCTGTGGTTACTAGCAGCTTTTAAGCAATTTTATATGTTGTTGTTTAGCCTTTAAAATAGTTATAACACTAAAAGAACGCTAAGGCTCGTATAAAGCCTTGACCTTGTATAAAATTTGCAGTTCTACTTACCTGCCAGTTTAAATTCTGTTTATATTTTTGTTCGTTACTTGCTCTCACACAGTCTAAAACCACCAGGGTTGCATCCATCTTACCAAGCTAATGCTCATCCTGTGCTTCTATGACAGAGTTGTGGTGCTGAGAAGTCTACTAACTTACACATACAAAGCTTACTTGCTGGTTTTCTACTGGGCTTTAAATAGAGTTTTTATGTGCTGCTCCAGTCTTCCTAACCACACATTAATATACTTCTTATTTATATCATTTACATACAATTCTGCTTTGGTTGCAGTAAATGTGCTACTTTTAGCTTGACATGTGTCTTTGACCACTTCATATTTTCTATTATTGTAGTTTTCTATTTTAAAGTAGAATAGGCCACCCCGCTACCAGTAAATGTATGCACGTTTGTGCCATATGTGGCCAACACCACTGTGTGAATGTGCTCATAGCTAGACTTGAAAAGCCTAGCTTGACTTATCGAGTTGATAGGAACCATTGTGTGACCACTTAGCCCGACTGCCGATGTTAGAGTGAGTGAACCCAAATATCACAATTCATCCTGGTATACTGGATTTGCTTGTTAGTACAGCCCCCTTGCATTTCACTATTTACACCAAATTTTTTGGTCTCTAATGTAGTTATTCAGCATCACATGCATGTTGTTCACACAAATGCAGCTCTAGACAAATCAATACTAAACTTTTGAAGGATCCTAACCCATATAAATCTGTTATTCCAAATGGTGGATGATGCACTTGATCCTTTTCCCCAGTATATAGTCGGCTTTGGAAACAACTAAAGGGTATATAATTATGCTCAAGTATTGTTTTTACTTAACAGGGAAGAACACCCATCTTAGGTAGCAATCTATAGCATTTCTGTAACCAAAACCTGTTATTACCCTATCATAAGGAAACTGAGGACTGTTTAATCCTGGTCAGTAGCAGGTTCCTAGAGGGAATTTCAGATGAAACCTGCTGGCCCACCTACTCCTGATAAACTCTTAAGCTTCCAGGATGCTTTTCTTTAGACTTTCAATCTGATATTCCCCTTCACTACAACTGAGTGGAGCAATTCTAAACCTCAACCTCATCCTCAATTGGACTAGCAACTAAGCAGAAAACAGCTAATGAAATATGGAACACACACTAAACACCAAGTTCAGGACACTGATGTGAGCTTTGACTCGGAAGTGTAACCTCCTCCTGTATTAGACCTGTCTTTTTTATTGCAAAGAGCCATTTTCTAGCCTATTGACGGAAGCACACATGCTCAGACTGTGCAATTCAAACAGGACCTCCAGAGACAACTGTAATTAAATTACTAAAGGAAATTTGAAAATGCATCTTCTTTGCAGACTCAGTCTTGCCAAGACTATACTCCATTGCTTTTGGATTAGACAGCTGCACTACAGATCAATGGACTCAAATAAATCCAGACAGAACTACTGGTAGATGCAGATTTCTCAAGATAGCTGCCAGGTGGAAGGGATAAATATCCTTAGTGTGTTACTCTGAAAGTCCAAGCTCCTTCTAAGAATTATTTTCACTTAATGCTTAACCCTTGGACTCCTACAGTAAGAGCAGCTTCCAGAGAGAGACCTTTCCTTAAAATAATTAACTACAAGCTTAATTCTGTGTTTGTTTGATACTGTCCAAACAGCAAAGCACGCC
The DNA here is from genome assembly GCF_963576455.1 of Neolamprologus multifasciatus. NCBI lineage: Eukaryota > Metazoa > Chordata > Actinopteri > Cichliformes > Cichlidae > Neolamprologus > Neolamprologus multifasciatus. The sequence goes on along the minus strand of NC_140445.1, from coordinate 29,911,232 downwards.
AAGCAATATTTCTAGCTGTAGTACGCAAAATAACAGCTACTGGATGAAAGCTTAATGGCTTTTTCAATACACGGATTGAGTTCAATGAAAAGCAATTATTTGGTCCACATGAATGATCACTTAAGCGTTGTGGTTAATATGCTGAAGAGAAGCAATGGTTTTTCGAAATAACAAAATCTCAGGGACAAGCCGCTGGCGAGTGTGAGAGCCTTCAAAGTGAACACAAAGTCTCAATGCAAGTTAAGGAGTCAGGAGAACAAAACGTGCCGATTAGGCCGTTTGTTATTTGCTCCTCATTCGTTGATTCGTGTCAGCTCGAAATCCTGGCATCCTATCGGGATCTTACGAAGGGAATAAGCAACAATAATATGTCTGCAACGATCTGTTTGGGTTACTTCTTCTCCGAGATCGCCTGCATAACACACGCGATTCGAAGAATAAGCTAACGCTACTTAATGGCAAGGGGATGTAGACTTCAACGAGCCACAAAAGGCGAGTTGGTCTCATTGCTGGCTGTCATTTGCCCCCAGCCACATATTGGTGAAGATATTAGGGTTTCTTTTGTCTCGGAATGACTGATAGTTCCCCCTTATCCTCTTCACCTCGCCCCCCCTCTCGCTCAAAAAAAAAAAAAAAAAAAAAAACAAGAGTGCGAAAAAAATCTGCTAGCAACCTTGCTACTTTGTGTCACAGACAAACAGGTCTGTGGCATGTTTTGTCGCTTACAAATCAATTCTCTTTCATTGTTAAAATAAAAAAAAAAAAACACGCTTACCCAGCACCGAGATAAAGTGAAGCTTAACAGTCACTGGAGTACCTGTGAAAAAAGCCTGCTTGCTCATTTTGAATTCATCCGGAGATACTTTGAAATGTATTTTCCACCTCCTAGCCGCCGGAATGATGGCTCCTCATTCAAAGCTCAACCAAACATGTATTGCTTCGCGCAAAACAAACGTAAGCAGACTTCACAATGCCCCGCCCCCCAACTGGTTCTATTGGTCACATCCGGGGATTTAGCCCCAAAGCCCTCGACTGTTTAGCCCGTAACCTGTTGCCAGACGCGTGCTCTATTGGTCTGACGCAGTGTCCGTCACAGGGTGTTACGCATGGAGGTATGTCGGTGTTACCTTGATTATCTTTATAAAATTGCATAATACACTTGTACACTAACTGTATCTCTGTATCTACACGAACACAAACACACTGACACACAGAAATATATATATATATATATATTTTTTTTTAATTTTTTTTTTTGTGTACTTAAGTGAAACCTTAAACCGCTAATCATTTATAATTTGCGGTTGGGTGGGTCCAGACAATCTGGCTACATAATGCAAATAGCCTCTACACCTGCAACGCATGTAAATAAAATCAATGTGTTGGCAGGAGACAATACACAAAATCATGTGGATCCCTTTGTTCTTTTTTCCCCTCGTTATGTTTAAGCGTCAAAGAGCCAAAGGAGCACATACTCGGTGCGCATAGGACTCACCTGGGACACGTTGCTCAGCTGCGGTTGAAAGTCCCCTACGCTTAAGGACCAAATGATGCACTACAATACAAACTGTGCTACACAGCTGCGGCTTAATAACCAGCTCATGACGAGGCCGGATGCTAAAACTAAAACAAGAAGTGGACACCACAGGTGACTGTGCCTTTTTTCCCACTCGCCATAACCAACGAAACTTCCCTCACTTGTAAGTACTTCTGTGTTTCCTCTTTCGTCCATTGCCTAAACTTTAAGAGTTTGACAGAGTTGTAGGAAACACATGTAGCAGTTCTAACAAGTGTATTTTGTAGACTAAAAGATGCAGATAAGTTTAGTCTATTCATCCATCCTTGGAATTAGATAGATAGATGTAGAATCAATAGGCCATTCTTTTCAAGTCAAATACAATAGCAGTAACTGATGAAAGAGGCAAATAATCCTTGTTGTTTCATATTACATTTTCCACATTGTTCCTACAGGGGCTGAGTACCTGTCGGCAGGTAGGTATTAGATGATGTTGTGAATGTGTAGAGAAGAACAGATAATAAACCTCCCTGGACCATCACTAAGGAGACAAAAAACCTCCCTTGAGTTGATGGCAGTGTTTGCTATAAAACCTCTTATGAGACTCGTTCTGTTGCATAAATCTTTGTACAGTGAAGGCAGTGCCATTTTTCTTTCTCTGCTTTGCATTATTATCTTTAAAAGAACGCCTCATGTTTTTCTGTGTGCAGGTGTGTGTCTGATTTGTATACCACAGGCAATGGGAAAATGCTGCAAACGCAATGGGAGACTGCTGTGCTTGTGTCTGCTGCCTTGTATGATGACTGGCCATCTTTTAATTTATATTGGCATCTCCATATTCATCACCATCTCCTACGCTCCGCCAAAAATAACTCTCCACTATATTGCTCCAGGGATTTCTGCTAATTCTTCAACTATGGCCTCCCATCCACTCGGGCCTTTCTGGAACCTTCGTTTGGAGGACAGTGCTCTGTGGAACCAGCTTCAGCATGCTTGGGACCGTGAGCACAATCCACTACTGAGAGGAAACACAACTCGCATACAGAGGAAGCCCAAAGCTAAGTTTTTATCAGAGATTAACAATGAATGTATTTCTGACAACACGTCACACAAGTGTTCAGTCCCTCACATGCAAGATATAAACAGGCTGCCAGAACAGATTAGGGCATTTATCAGGTCAATGTACTACAGGGAGTACCCCCTTCTTATCAACCAACCTGGTATGTGTAGGAAAGACAACAGTAGCTTTGATCTGGACTCTCCCATGCTCCTCATGGCTATCAAATCTCAAGTGGGAAACTTTGAAAATAGGCAGGCAATCCGTGAAACATGGGGACGCAGTGGTCTGGTGGAAGGGGAATCAAATAAAAAAGGTGGATTGGTGCGCACAGTCTTTCTTCTCGGAAGGCAGGACTCAGGTACAGGTCCACACCCAGACCTAAAAAATCTCCTGGAGCTAGAGAACCTGAAGTATGGGGATATTCTACTGTGGGACTTCAGAGATACTTTTTATAATTTGACCCTAAAGGACTTGCTGTTCTGGCGATGGTTCGAGCAGTACTGTCCCACTGCCATCTTTGTTTTCAAAGGGGACGATGACGTCTTTGTCAGAACAAATGCCCTTCTGGATTATCTGCACAAGAACAAGGAGGAGCACAAACTACAGCTACTTTTAAAAAGGAAAACTGAGATGGATATGTTCATTGGGGACGTGATTACTAATGCAATGCCAAACCGTGAACCGTCCACAAAATACTACATACCAGAAAATTTCTACAAAGGAGTGTATCCACCCTATGCTGGTGGAGGAGGGGTGGTGTATTCTGGATCACTTGCACTACGTTTGAAAGAGGTGTCTGAGAGGGTCCACCTTTTCCCTATTGATGATGTGTATCTTGGAATGTGCCTGCACAGACTCGGGCTTTCTCCAACCCATCACCCGGGTTTTTTAACATTTGACCTCCCAGCAGGAGAAAGGGAAAATCCTTGTGCATACAGATCTGTTCTGCTTGTTCACAAACGGAGTCCCAAGGAGATGGTTACTCTGTGGAAAAAGCTCCAGAACCTGCCTGGTCAATGCTAAGGCTCATTTGCCAACCAAATAGGACTCAGTGAGTACAGGATGACTGCTACAACCACACTCACTGACTTCATCTTCATATCAATCAGGCATTGTCACGTTAAGAAAGGTCACATAATGGACATTTCCTGTGTGGAGTTAAAAACTGAATAGGAGACCAATCTACCTCAAAGAGGGTTTGTTAATAAGGCATCACAGATTAAGGGCATACATTCTGGCCCCTTATTCACCATTTGTATGTATTTACTCTTCTTTAACTTAAAGGTTTATTTTGTTAACTATAGAAAATATTTTACCATTGTAAATGATTTAGATGTATTTATACAGTGGCTGGTGAACATAGTTTTTTTTCCCCCTTTCTTAAATTTCTTGGCACTATTTTCTTCCCTTTAAGTCAGCAGTTTCTCTTAATGTTCTGATGTTTAACTTTCACTTCAAAACTGCAACACAGCTTGATTAAATGTATAATTTTCCTGTGATGCCTTCTGTACCTCAAAAAAAGCAATGCTTGACTTTGAAAGGTGTGTATCTACATGGTTGTAATCCTTAAAAAAAACTTTTTTTAAATGTTCTCTGCTGCCAGAAAAACAGTTTTTTTAGCGTCAATCTATGATGCTAACTTCTTCCAACTTCTTGTATTCAATCATAAAGCATAAAACAACAATGTCTTTCAAGTCATGAAAATCTGAAAATCACTGATAAAGTAAAATTATGCAGTTGTTATTCAAAACGCTATAAGTTGCCTTAAACATGGACAATGTTCACGGGTATATAGATGTTGTAACACTGGAGTTTGGTTGTGAATAAAAAAGATGAACTTTAGCATTTCTTGAAAGATAAAATACTCAGTAAGAGTTTAAGTGCATTAATAGACACATTACAAATCAGCAGCATGGCACAAACAGCAGAGATCACATTTAAGTAAATATTTCCGCACTTGCAGTCTGAAATGTTTATGGATAACTCTAGTGTTTGGCGCGCTCGTCTCTTCTTTCTTCTTGATTATATTAGTAGCCCATTCTTGTCTCGTCTCAGTTATTGATCTTAGTACTAATAGGCAGACAGTGGCTTCAGAGTAATGCATTTGGAGGAGTCCATCCAAAGAAAAGACAGGAAAGATTATGAAGATGATGAATACTAAGCACAAAATATATATTTTTTAAAACATTGTATAAAAACAAACACCCTAATTGTGTTTATATGTGTATACATATACATTTATATTTGTTTATATGTGTGCTTTTATTGAGATGATACTCAGATTAGATCTGACAATATTATCTAATGATAGTTTAGACAGGCATCTAGTGTTGCAGTGATGCAAATGAAGTTCCTGAAAACACAAGAGTGATGATTTCATGTGAGTAAGCCTGAGTAACAGCCCCACCCAGTGAAGATCTGTGGTAGTGACCAGAAGGTTCCTGCTGAATTTTGACCTCTTTTAGTTATAATATAAGAGGATAAATAGTCCTATTTTTGAGAAAGAAAGAATGAAAGAAGGGATAAGTCAAGAGAATAGACACTTGAACATTGTTGCATCTCAACAATGCTGATAATTTATGATTCTGTGTGCTTTAGTATTTTTTATCTGATAATGAATAAATATCATAAAAGCTAAACTGTGTGTTTTAAGTCATTTCGTTAAAAAAAATGCCTTGCCTGAATGCGTAGAGGTGACATTCCAGTGAATACATATTCGTTAATATAATTCTGAAATAACAGATGTTTTTTTCCTTGTTTTTCTTTTTGTGTGTTCTTTGACCACAGTGGAGAATACTTCTATATTTATATAATAGTATTATTTTTAGTAGTAGTATTTTAAGTGGAAATTGATCGCGCATAGAAAAAAAAAGGCACAACGTTTCAGACAATACATTCTTGATTATTTGTGTACATTGATGACAGTATATTTCAAGTAGTCCTGTAACCTTCTTTGTCAGGAAGAATGTCTGTACATGAAGAAAAGAAACCTCATCAGCTCAGTAAAATCAAGAACTGTGTGATTAATTCTTAGAAGGTCAATATCAAGGTTGCTTTTGAATTTACAGATGTATGCTGGAGACGTTTATTAATGCAGCTTTCATGGAAAAACGTAGAATAAAAATATTTGTAAAACATAAATTTTGATGGAAGAGGAATAATAAACGCACTGTCTAGAATTTTTGGTACAGATTATTTTAAATAAACTTTAAATAAAGTCAAATTGGGGAAACACTGTACACCAATAAATTACCTGTATTACAAAATCCAAACAAGATATTCAAAAATAAGTATTTGATCCAACAGGAATAGTCAAGTGAAGTTTGTATTCCCGATGAACCGTCACCTGTGGTGATATTTTTGGGTATTGCAATTAAATGGAAATGCAAACCTATAATCTGAAGTCAAAGCTTATTACACATTTATATATTTTACATGTTTTTGTCAGTGAGGCAACCTACATGGACATTAGTAAATACATGCGGTAATCAAATAGTTTCACAGAAAAGGTTTGTCTCTCAGGTTTGTCCTGTGTGCTGCTGTGTGTCTCTGTCCTGCTGTCTTCTGCCTGTGAACACACACTCTGCTGTGCTTTGTCCTCTGAGCTCCTCTTGATAGTCAGCTCTCTCTCAGCCTCTTCAACACACGGAGCTTTGGCTGAACAGAGGCTGGTAGAACAGAGGCTTGATCTCTGGCCACAGACTGCGTACAGGCCAGTACAAATCCATGAATGGACTGAGTGCAGACTGGACTCCATGAGAGCACAGCATCTTCAGTGTGTTTCGTGTTGAGTCCTCTTCTTGTGAGATGAAACACTGTTCAGGTGTCTGTTGTCTTCTTGGTGTTGCTTGTCTTGCTTTCTGTCTCAGCAGTGAGACTGTCCCAGTTTATATATACTAACTGGAGGAGGTCCAGAGTCTTCAGGAATGTTCTGGTCTTTGCCACAGATCTCCACTGGGTGGCGCTGTTTCACAGGAACAGAACCTCATTGTTGCTGCTGAAAAAACTTAAATCCCCATCCATAACTTGAAATATGTACTATTTCCCCCCGAAATTTTAATTTGCTTTGCCTGAGAATAAAAACTATATCTACTAAACAAATATCTGATTCATGCTGATGAAAGACCAGCAAGAAATTGACCTCTTCTTCCTCAGCCCTCAACCTGCTCTCACCAAGACTGAAAAATACAAAAAATAAAATAACAAAACTCTGCATTACTTGAGAAGCATAATATAATACAATATTTACTGGAATATCCATTCTAACCATATATGCAGTGAATTTGTTTTTAACAAGACCATTGATTTAAATACGAATTTAAATGCAAACATTGGAGGTAAGCCTTACATGTGCACCATTTCCCCAGAAGGGGTCCAGAATCTTCAGGAATGTTCTGGTCTTTGCCACAGATCTCCACTGGGTGGCGCTGTTTCACAGAACCTCTGACGTCACTTGTGAACTGAATGCACTTCATGTCTGATGTGAAAAGCTATTTGTCTACTGATCAAAAAATGTTTGGGTTCATGCTGATATTTTTTAAACACTAGTTCAAATCAATTTTATAATCCAAAACATATTATTAAAATCAAATAACACAAACTCCAAATTCTAAGAATGTGTAGAGAAACATGTAGTGAACATGTTTCAACATATAGCCATTACCATATATATCCACCAGGATGGGTTGTTTCTCAGGAGTGCAGAGTTCACTTAATAATTCTTAATAAGAATATGTTTTTGCAAATGTGTTTTGCTAACTTCAAATAGCACGATGTTAGTAATTATCACATGTGCAGTATATAATTGTTGTTAAATTATATGGTGAAATAGTCTGGCTTGTAAAATATTTGCTCAATTTATCAATACTTGGTATATTCTTCATGTTTGTTTGAAGGCTGTAACTTTCATTTGTTTAATAGATTACTGGAAATTGAAAAACAACACACACACACACAGAACTTGTGGAAACTAATTGCGCAGTATTTGATTTTTCTTACTTGTGAACTGAATGTTCTGTTGTTCACTTTGACATCGAGTGTTGTCACATTTTTGGAACAGACAATAAGATTGCATGATCTACTCTGAAACTACCTGGTCTATGAAGTGTTAACTCAGATAAAGCCAGGAGCTCATTCATCAAACCCAGATGGTGTTGAATTAAACAACAGCTTTCAGTCTGAACTACCAAATTCAATTTGTCCTCATTTGTTTCTATTTTTATAAGCCATAAAGTTTAGAATTTTAGAGCTGGAGAACTTGGATGCATGGATCACAGGACCTCAATAAAACTCCTTCTATCCTCCTCTGTGCTTTTTTTCTTTGTTTGTTTTTAATGTAGGACTTAGAAAGAAACACACAGAAAACATAGTTAAGCTTTGATAACATTTATTTCTCAGCACATGAAAACTGAATGAATATCAATGCAAAAACATTTATTTTACATTGGTATCATTTCATATCTCAGTCCATGTTTTCAGGTTTGTCCTGTGTGCTGCTGTGTGTCTCTGTCCTGCTGTCTTCTGCCTGTGAACACACACTCTGCTGTGCTTTGTCCTCTGAGCTCCTCTTGATAGTCAGCTCTCTCTCAGCCTCTTCAACACACGGAGCTTTGGCTGCCTGGATGTGGAGATTCCCATCTGGACACAGGTGGCAGGTGATGGCTTGAGGGTTCAGTCCTTCAGGCAGATCAAACTCCTGTCTGAACTCCTGCAGTCTGTAAGAGTACGAACCTTTCCCGTCCTCCTGCTTCTTCTCTGTCTTGCCACTGACTCTCAGCTTCCTGCCCACCTGCCTGACAGACAGCTCCTCTGGGGAAAAGCCTCGAGTGTCCAGCATCAGAGCAAACTTGTCTCCCTCTTTCTCCAGCTGGACGGCAACTGGCTGCACAGCCATGCTGCTTTGGAAAGGATCTGTTTCCTCCAGGATCCTGTGTTGAAGTTTATCCATCAGCTCCAGACTGCTGTGCAGATCCTGTAGGTTTCTCTGCAGGAGATCCTGCTGGTAGAACAGAGGCTTGATCTCTGGCCACAGACTGCGTACAGGCCAGTACAAATCCATGAATGGACTGAGTGCAGACTGGACTCCATGAGAGCACAGCATCTTCAGTGTGTTTAGTGTTGAGTCCTCTTCTTGTGAGATGAAACACTGTTCAGGTGTCTGTTGTCTTCTTGGTGTTGTTTGTCTTGCTTTCTGTCTCAGCAGTGAGACTGTCCCAGTTTATATATACTAACTGGAGGAGGTCCAGAGTCTTCAGGAATGTTCTGGTCCTTGCCACAAATCTCCAGTGGGTGGAGCTGTTTCACAGGATTTATGACATCACACGTGCATGCTACATATTTCAGATCTGACATCAAGTTTTTATTGTTTCAGTTACATTATTTAAATTTTTGTTCAAATGTGATATTTAAAAAAACACAACCACACCTCCAAAATCCAAGAACATCTAGATACTCTTTCATGGTAATTGCAGAACATAGTGCAGTTTGATGCATTTATCACATATAACCAATTTGTGGGGCTGTTTCTCAAGAATACTGACTTCAGTTAATGTTCAATGTAGGATCAGAACTGTACATCTTTAACATACTTTATTAAATTGCTACAGTTGGCTGTTGATAATTATCAGATTTAAAGTATTTATTTATTTATTTTTTGTCAGTCTCAGCTCAAATGATCTGTCTTGTGAAATGATTGCGTGTATTAGGCAATACTTATTTTGTTCTTCATGCTTCTTTCAATTCTGTAGCACTGCATTTGTAAAATAGACTGCTCAACATTAAAAAGCACGGCTCACATACAGTGGGGCAAAAAAGTATTTAGTCAGCCACCGATTGTGCAAGTTCCCCCACTTAAAATGATGACAGAGGTCAGTAATTTGCACCAGAGGTACACTTCAACTGTGAGAGACAGAATGTGAAAAAAAAATCCATGAATTCACATGGTAGGATTTGTAAAGAATTTATTCGTAAATCAGGGTGGAAAATAAGTATTTGGTCACCTCAAACAAGGAAAATCCCTGGCTCTCACAGACCTGTAACGTCTTCTGTAAGAAGCTTTTCTGTCCCCCACTCGTTACCTGTATGAATGGCACCTGTTTGACCTCATCATCTGTATAAAAGACACCTGTCCACAGCCTCAACCAGTCAGACTCCAAACTCCACCATGGCCAAGACCAAAGAGCTTTCGAAGGACACCAGGAAAAGAATTGTAGACCTGCACCAGACTGGGAAGAGTGAATCTACAATAGGCAAGCAGCTTGGTGTGAAAAAATCAACTGTGGGAGCAATCATCAGAAAATGGAAGACATACAAGACCACTGATAATCTCCCTCGATCTGGGGCTCCACGCAAGATCTCATCCCGTGGGGTCAAAATGATCATGAGAACGGTGAGCAAAGATCCCAGAACCACACGGGGGGACCTGGTGAATGACCTGCAGAGAGCTGGGACCAAAGTAACAAAGGTCACCATCAGTAACACACTACAACGGCAGGGAATCAAATCCCGCAGTGCCAGACGTGTTCCGCTGCTGAAGCCAGTGCATGTCCAGGCCCGTCTGAAGTTTGCCAGAGAGCACATGGATGATACAGCAGAGGATTGGGAGAATGTCATGTGGTCAGATGAAACCAAAGTAGACCTTTTTGGTATAAACTCAACTCGTCGTGTTTGGAGGAAGAAGAATACTGAGTTGCATCCCAAGAACACCATACCTACTGTGAAGCATGGGGGTGGAAACATCATGCTATGGGGCTGTTTTTCTGCTAAGGGGACAGGACGACTGATCCGTGTTAAGGACAGAATGAATGGGGCCAAGTATCGTGAGATTTTGAGCCAAAAGCTCCTTCCATCAGTGAGAACTTTGAAGATGAAACGAGGCTGGGTCTTCCAACATGACAATGATCCAAAACACACCGCCCGGGCAACAAAGGAGTGGCTCCGTAAGAAGCATTTGAAAGTCCTGGAGTGGCCTAGCCAGTCTCCAGACCTCAACCCCATAGAAAATCTGTGGCGGGAGTTGAAAGTCCGTGTTGCTCGGCGACAGACCCAAAACATCACTGCTCTTGAGAAGATCTGCATGGAGGAATGGGCCAAAATACCAGCTACTGTGTGTGCAAACCTGGTAAAGACCTATAGTAAACGTTTGACCTCTGTTATTGCCAACAAAGGTTATGTTACAAAGTATTGAGTTGTATTTTTGTTATTGACCAAATACTTATTTTCCACCCTGATTTACGAATAAATTCTTTACAAATCCTACCATGTGAATTCATGGATTTTTTTTTTTTCACATTCTGTCTCTCACAGTTGAAGTGTACCTCTGGTGCAAATTACTGACCTCTGTCATCATTTTAAGTGGGGGAACTTGCACAATCGGTGGCTGACTAAATACTTTTTTGCCCCACTGTAGACCTTGTGGAAACTAAATGCACAGTTTTTATTTATTTATTGTTTTTTTTTTAACACCTGAACGGATGAATGTTTTCTTGTTCACTTTGACATGCAGAGCTGTCATTTGTTGGGAACCAACACAAAATTAAAACTACCCACATGGAGTTAAATATTAAGTGGGTTTTTTTTGGTCTGCACAATCAAATCCTATTTTTATTAATTTCTCCAGATTGACAGAAGCAATAACACGATTAAATATGTCAGCTTTTTTCTTTAAAGAAACAATAATGTTTCTACAAGAATATGAATGTCAGACAAAATTAAAAGTAAAGAAAAAAATCAATTGAAATCATTTAATCTGTTCATTGCTGTAAGACTGAATAAATATGTGTATCTTTAAATCTGTCAGAGAAAAGTATGTTTATCTTGAAGACCAAATGAGCAATGAAATAATAATCATTTCTGAAATATCCCCTTAATTTAATTTAGCATCATGAGTAAATACTCAGAATGAATTTGTTCATTTCCATTAAATTGCTAAAGTGAAGTTGAGATTATATATCCATCACACAGCTTTTGTGTCTGCCGACAGCATACATACATGTTTACAGTCAGTCGAAGAGCCAACACAGAGAAAGACAGAAGATCACTCAAGTACACAGTCATACCTTTGTCAAATTTAGAATCTCCAGTAAAGTTAACTTGCATGTTGTTGTACTGCAGGAGGAAGCAGGTGAACAGATCCGACACAGATTCAGTGAGAAGATGCAAACTCCACACATAAAGTCCCGAACCAGCCAGCTGTAGATTCGCTGTTGCTGTGAGGCCACAGTGAAGAAACTGTGCTAACTACTGCACCATCATCATGGATACTTTGAAGTATCTTTCTTGGTAATCAGGCTTCCTCCCACAGTCCAAACATATGCTTCATTATAGATTGCATAATGTGAACATGAATGACATTCATTCTCTCAGCATTAACCCTGTGAAAGACTGGGAAGTCTTCCAGGGTTTCACAGGACTTCTGCCATCACTCATATGATTTCTTCATTACAAGTTTTTACCAGTGATTATAAGAGACTACAAGACTACCAAGCTTAGATTTGAGGGAAGCAATATTCACTTATGGTGCGAAAGTTAAACTCAATTTTTAGTGGAAATCATTCAGCAGAAAAAAATACAGACCAGACTTTTTTTTAAATCGACGACTTTTCACAAGTCTATAAAGAAAATATGAAACACCTCGTCTTCTGTGTTGCTATGTTCTATATATAGGGCCTTTTTATTATTCTTCCAAAAGAAATTTGAGGTTTTATCCACTAGATGGCAGGATCTCCTTCCTCATACTAGCAAAACTTTTGAAATACCTCTGAAATATGTCTTCTATTATACCATATTTGGTAGTGACCCTATTAAATACTAAGCATAAATAAATAAATAAATAAATAAATTTTCCTTGTTATTTTTCAAGTTTTTTGCAGACCTGCTTTGTGATTTTCTGTCTTTTAATTTGCATTTTCCTTTTGTTAAAATAATACTTTCCTACTAGTGGTTTTACAGTTTTATGATTAGTAATGAATAACACAACCATGTGATGTAATGATACACATATAATTGTAACATACTGACTCTAGACTACACAATCCAAGATGTAATATGTTGCATTGATAATTTACAGCACTGAATGTTATTTTTGTCAGATTTTCTAATAGCAGTTTATACCTCTCATCTACCCTTACTTATTTTACCTTTCCTAAGAGTATAGAACAAAGACTAATATGATGATGATGCAGAGAAGTAGGGCAGAAACAGCATGGAGCCAGGTTTTAAACCCACAGTCTTTTCAACATCTATGTCTCTCAAGAAAACAAGACGGATGATGAAACCTCGACTGGCAAATACAGCAGTTTGCTTCTCGGGGATATTGTGTCATGGTTGGTGTCAATATTTTTGACAGATAAAGAGAATATATGAGTATTTGGAGTGGGAAAGATACTTTTTCTTTTTCTTTTTTGTCAAGGATTCACCTTTGGATGAACTCTCAAAAGTGGAGGCAGGATAGAAGTGAGGAGGAGGTGGAGAAGAATGAAAAGTAACAAAAATAGAGGAAGGAGGAGGAAGAGGAAGAGGAAGAGAGAGCAAGGCTCCGCTCCAAGTAAATCATCTGCATTGTTCTCCTAATGCTTCTTATACGCACCGACACCCACATATCCTGAAAGTGTCGGGACAGCGCCGCACACACAAAGAGAATCCCAGGCACAAATTCACACTTCCTTGTTACTGTCTTAGTTTGTCCCTCACGGAGATGGTTTTTAATGCACCATAATCCCCCTCGTTCCCTTGAACACATAAAAGACATATCCTTCTATCTGTGTAAGTGGCTCTGACGGCCACCAGCTCATCATAAACACACGTGCACACACAAGCGCACACGGCCGCCAGCTCATCAACATGCAGTTATTCCTTTGGCGCGGGATCGCAGGCTGTTAATTGGCTGCCAAGCAGAATGTGTGTGTTTCTGTGTGTGTATGTGTGTTTGTGTCTGTACTGCAGAGCTGGGGTTGCTTAGAAATTCCCGTCACGTCCGGGAGCCTCGATTAAGACGTTGCTCCAGTTTCGAACAGACAGACATGTGGGGAGGAGGGGAAAGAGGTAGAGAGGGGGAGAGGATGCAGCAGGGGGGAGAAAGATGAGAGAACTCCAGAGGAGTGGGAAGAGAGAAAGAGAGGTGATGAGGCGGGACTCGGCAAAGAACAAAAAAAAAAAAAAAAAAGAAAAAGGAAGGAGAAGTGAGAGTGAGAGAGAAGAAGTGAAATACTGCAGTGGTCCTGTGTGTGAGACCTAGAGCAGATAACATACACTCTACTGCCTGTCTTATCACTGTGATAGAGTTGCAAAGTAGAAGACAGTATTTTAGGTATGTGCTGTAGAGTTCCAGCAGTGGGAGTCCTGTTCATCTCCTGCAGATACATTGTTAGGTGACTGGCTCACATAGAAATGACAGTCTCCTGGATTAAACAGCAGAGCAACTGTGCTCAAAAAAGGGGGGAAAAATCTGTTTCCACGATGAAAAAGTGACACTTACAAGGACATAAGTCAAGCAAGACTGAAAGGGCTCATTTCAGTCAGAAAAAGTAATTCACTTAGTCTCTGTTAGCAGATGAAGTTGTGTTAAGTGCTCTTCACTGAGAGGAAGCTACAGATATCTGATAAAACATTTAGCAGTTTAAATTAGCTCGCTTTCAGAGTCCGGATCACTTCTGGGTGATGATGACTCTATTACAAAATTGAACTTAGTACGTTTTGCCTTACAGTTCTGTTTGAATGTCATTGTGGAGCGCAAAAACTCAAATGTTTGTTCAATAGCTGGTATCAAAGCTAAGGCTGGTGACCATGCATAGAATATATATATACTCATGTACAGATATGTTTAGTGCTGGGCGATATGGAAAAAATATTTATCACGATATGAATCATTTTATATCACGATAACAATATATATCACAATATATCACATGACCTGTGGTCATCTGGAAAGTATGCAGTCTGTAAACAGCAAGCACAGAGGGTGCAGTTTTTGTAAATGGATGGTTACGCTTATGTCGGGTTGCGTATCTCTGCTCGTCCATAGGTCAGTCGTCAAGGAATAATATATGACACTGCAAACATCCTTCTCTACTTTGGCCCGGCATGCATCATATAAGCGAGGCAACTCAACTTTACTGAAGTGCTTACGACCGGGCATAACGTACCTCGGATCAAGGACTTTGACGAGGTCACGAAAGCTGTCCTTCTCAACTACATAAACAGGAGCCATGCCTTTACAAATGTAATGCGAGATGGCTCCTGTGATTTGTTTATGGCGCTGGAACATTTTCTCATACGGCGTGCCTTGTGCGAAAGACTGCTGTATCTTTAGCTGGCTATAGTTTTTCTTTTCCCAACTTGCTCCCGTCGTTCCACATCTTGATTTAGCTCGGATTTTCTGGATTCTTGAGTTTTCATTTTCGTGGACCTTCTGTAGGTGATAGAAGAGATTTGTTGTGTTGCCATCGGGTGCAGGAATAGTTTTATAGCATAGCTTGCAAATGGGCGTCTTCTGCTCCGTGTTGGTGCTGTTGAACCCAAAACCCAAATCACAGACGTACCCCCTCTTTTCGGTAAAAGTGCTTCTTCTTGGGCTGCCTGTGTAGCTGTCTCTGCCTGTTGCATGTCCGGGCATGAAACTGCAACCTGTCGCACGTCCATCGTTTTAAGTTACCGTACAGCATGTCGCAAATCCGGGTGCACGTAAAGCAGCACCATGTCGCAAAACCACAAGACGGAGTTTCTTTGCGAAAAATATCATTTTTTTATACTTTATTTTCTCTTGCATAAAGTTAAGAGTATGTATAGTGAGAAGACAACACTAATATATTTGCCACAGGCTATTTAATGATATATTTTATGTAATAATTTATAAAATTAGGTTAGAAACGATAGAAGACAAATGGCATGATAGACACATTTCTATCGTCCACACGATATATATCGTCATATCGCCCAGCACTAGATATTTTTATGAAGATTAGTACAACAGTGGTATCTTTATCATGATGTCAGGTCACAGTTCATCAGCTAAAGCAAAGCAACCAAAATATTGCTTTCAAAACAAATGCTTGATTATTTCTGTGTTATGCAGTCAGGTTTCAGGTATACGTGTATCCTAACAGCTCCATTCTGCAGTCAAACTAACTAATGTCCATAACATAAATTGCCAGAATCCTTACGTTTTTCAGAAGAACCACGTGCTTCTGCATTGATGAACAGGTAGAAAAACAAAATCTGAAAGAAAATCTGGAATTCAGAGTGCACAGAAATAGTTTCAGAGCCAAGTGAGTGACAGAGAGAGAAGATTAGGTGAAAAGTGAAATAAGAAAAAAACAAATACACAAGAAGCCCAACATTACTAAAAGACATGCTCAGATGCAGGAAGAAGAGAAAGAACAGGCTGCCCATTATAGATTATAAATGGGCTTATAGATTAGAAACTTTTACGGCGCTCTAATAAATCCTTGAGAGACTATTGGCTGAATCTATGTCACACATATGTACTGAGTCAGTCAGCACATACTGTAACAACACATACACAACACAAGATTTACTAGACATCCCCTGTTATGTAATCATGCCAAAGAGAGAGTGAGAGAGAGAGACAGAAAGAGGCACTAATCAGACATCACACACTTCTCACAGCTGTCTGTCAGACGCTGACAGGGGCCATGTTGCTCTTTCCAAGCTGTGACATCCAAATGGCTTGTTTTGTTTTTGCGTTGACATGTTGCCATTCTTTATTATTCATGCAGTCAGATGGTGGCAGTAGACCACAACGGCTCAGAAGCTTTAAAACAGACAAAGCTTTGTGTATGATGAGGCTGAGCTGATGAAAAGTACGTAAGATCAATTGCCCAAGTTTCCAGTTCCAAAAGGAAAGACAGTAACACTGACTCTTATCAAATAAACCCAGAGAAATCAGATTCTTTTTACTTAATTCATATTCAATTCTATCTTGCCAACTAGCCTCGCTGATGACCTTTTTAAAGATTTCCCCCTAACCGAGAACAGGGGTTAAGGGCTGCTGTCCTTCTCTGCTGGTGATCTTGATCCTCTCATTTTTTTTTTATTTGAAAAATAAAATTGACTGCTGCCCTCTCTCTGTGAGGGTGTGTGTATGTGAAGAACTGCAGCCCAAGTGATCTTAACATGCTACCGTGTTTGTTTGATGGAGGATAATTAAATAGGCAATAGAACCCAGCCTGCTCTCATCGCTATCGATTCATTTGCAGCACTCAGACACACAGAAACACACACACTCAGCCAATACCCCAAAGCCTCAGGTCTCTACAAGTAAATGTCTGATACTCCAGCATCAGCTATCAGCAGCCTTTCATATTTCAACGGGCTTATTTAACCTAATTCCATATTAGCCTTCATCCTTAGCCCTGTAGTGGGCCAAATCTATACATAACCCTTTAAGGAAAAAGGATTTGTCTGATGAACAAATGACCCTGCAAAAGAACCATGCTCAGTCCCAAGCATTCTCCATTCTTGAAATCCAGAAATTTAAAGCAAAACCAGACCCCAACGATGTGATCGACACAGAAGATGGGGAAGTTTTATTATTGATAAAATGCTCTCAAATTCCCATTCTCTCCCAGTCTGCTTGTGTGGCAGCAAACATTATCATTGTCAATCCCCAATAATAGAATAGCTGGGATACATTGCAAAGTGTCAATGAAAACAGAAGGCAGAATGTCTCAAAAGGTTGGGACATGCTCACCTTATTTTAGCAACAGAGTGTAAACCTCTGGGAATTGAGGAAACCAGTTGCTAATGTTGTCCTGTTCTTTTGGTGCCCCATCCCAGCATTTATGAGACTTGATGCTGCCATTAAATTCAGATCAAGGTTTCATACAGAAAAAATTAATTTCCTTTTTTTCATTTCTCTCTGATGATAACGTGCCTGTTGTGTTTGCCTTTTCAAAGTGCATCATTTAATTCACATGAGTGTCATAAACCACAACGTGGTTCTTTGCTCCACACAAGCCTTTGTTCTCTACATGTGTGTGCCTTTGTTCTCCGTAATGTGTTTTGTTTGTCCGTATCTGTATGACAATGATTAGCGTTGATGGATGATAGTGACCTAATAATTGTGACAAGGACACAACATTAACATTGAAGCTGGGACAATGGTAGTGCAGCTGTGTGGCCACTGCATTATTCAGACAGGATGGCTAACGGAGAAAGAAGGGGAAGGGGAGAAAATGGGAAGTAGGAACAAGAGGAGACAGGAAGGAAGGATGAGAGGAGAAGGAGGGAATGGGAACAGAGCTAGGTGTGCAGCAATTTAGATATGAAAATAGACTGGTGGAAGGAAGGAGCATAGATACATATAGCTTGTGATAGGGCTAACAGATATTTAAGACCTCAACCAACAATAAGAAAGGAGATGAAATTGTCTCTGAAGACTGTCTATAGTCAAACATCCATCCATTTTCTAACCCTTACCTAGGTCTTGGCCACATGGGACAGCAGTCTAAGCGGAGATGTCCAATGTCATGTGTACAATTTTATTCAACATACATCCATTTTTTAAACGCTTAACCAAAGTCACAGAGGAGCAGGAGCATTTCCCAGCCAATCACCAGTCCATTACTGGGCCAAGACAGAGAGTCAGCCAACCATTCAATGTCACGGTCACAGAGGACAGTTTCCAAATGACGAGTGAAGCAACAATGCTAACCACTTCAACACCTATCTTAGATACTAGATACTGCTGCAAATATTCCACCAATGCTAAGGCCGACAATGAAACAAAATATAATAATAATGTTCATCGTGACCAAAACTCTATCAGTACACACAAGCCCCCCCCCCCCCCCCCCCCCCCCCAGCCCCACCTACACACACAAACTCATTCCTCACAACCCCTCACCCTCTCTCATAACAACTAAAACCACAGGGACACCTAGATAAAGCCCCTCTTTGGCACAGTACTGATGGTATCACTGGTGTCTTTTAACAAGATATAAGACAAACAGGACCCAGAGGGATGGTTTATTGATCCTAACACAGTATCTGTTCACTCCATCTCCATCATAATTTAGAACAAATATAAAACATATCATCTGCTTCATCTCCATGTTGATCAAATTTGATTACCAGTTTAGTCTGTAACACATCAGGTTAGAAGGTGTTTGGTCACTGAGATCAAGGGGTTCAATATTGCAGTTCCTGTCTTTGGTCCTATCATGGTCTATTTTGGGTTTAGCTATATGTTAAATTTTTTGGTCTGTCTTGCCTTTGGTGTCAGTGAGCTGATAAAATATGCATGGTTTGGACTTTTCACCTTTCCGATTTTTATTCCTTGTATAAATCAAAGGAAAATGGAGCCTTTTATGGCTGGAGCTCATCCATGTTTGATGTGCAGCCAGGAGGGAGACCTAGATAATAGAAGCTATCAGAGACATACAGCGCTCTGCGTGTGTGCGTGCATGGACGAGTGTCTTTCCTCTTTTGGATTCTCTTCCATTCTGAGGCATTAATGAACTCGAATGCATAGACTTCCAGATGTTCTGACATGGAGATTAATTGGTTTTCATACACATGCACAAACATGCATACAATATGTGTTTTTAATAACTGTATTTTAAATGTGACAGTAGTAACATTCAACAACGTGGCGTGGAATCTGCCATGGCGGCAAATGAGGTCAAGCAGTCAGGAAGTTGGGATTCTCGTATTTCAGTTCAAGCTGTTAAACCTCACAAAGACATTTGAATTGTGTGGCCAGAAAGCCCCCCCCCCCCCCCCTATTAAAGCTTATAAATCATTCAGTCATTACTTATCTATTCATACAAATTCAGCCATTCAAAGTAATTCAAACAGTCATTGATTTTTCTGCCAGGGATACTACAAAATAAGAGGAAATTACCTTGAGCAAAGTGATCAAAGCAGCACAGCGATGAGCGATTCATCAGCAGCTGTGGATAATAACTAATCGTCTGCAGGGACTGATCTCATAGAAACTTCACTCTTATCTCTGCTTCTGCATTTTGTCATTGCTCTTGGCTAGCACTTGCTGTGTGAGAAAATCAATAGTCATTTTAGAAACATGACTTAATAATGACTTATTGCACACTGTAGTGAGCAGTAGTTGAATTAAGGTCAAAGACTGAACAAGCACTTCTTTTAGATTTATGCTCATATGTAACTTGTACTAGCCATTATTCTTGGAAACTGAAGAAAACCTTTGTTTCAAACATGCTCGCTGTTAACCTTTTCAAATTCTTTGGAAATTTGTTAAAAATATAGTTAAAGAAGATAAAGTAACTGGCTACGTTTAAGCACCTGGAATGGCAAACTAGCTGAGACTGACTCCTGAATCCATGGTTGGAATGACTGGCTCTGTGTCAGTCAAGATGAGCACAACAATGCAATATACACTCACCAGCCACTTCAGAGAAAGTGCGCCTTGTTGATGACCGAGATCAGAGGAGAATGTCCAGAATACTTCTAAAGTAACTACAGCAGCAGTAACTCAAATAAACAGTTGTTACAATCAAGAGCATCTCTGAATGCAAAACCCCAGGAGGTCCAAACAATTATTAGCAAGATGTACCTAATAAAGTGTACAGTGAGTGTAAACAGTAAGCATGTGGCAGTAAAAGTAAGGACAATCGTTTTTTTGTTTGTTTTCTTTGTAATCATTATTCGTATTGGATGAATTAACGTCAATGCCACCTTAAATTTTAAGATGAAATACAAACCTCTACCTAAGGTGGTTCAAGTGAAAGGCTTTGGATGGTTCAATTTATCTACTCATCCATTCTTCCATCCACTACAGTGTGCCACACTGCACTGCTGGTGTTATCTACATGTTTTTAATGGAAAATTTAACGGCAATTGAAGTGAACGTACCCCACCCATCAAATTCACTGTATGAGCATTAAAGAGAAAGGATTGGAAAGAGAGCAAATTCATTAGACATATATGATACGTGGCATGTAGAGCGTGTTAAATTAACAGCTGTTGCCATACGGATAAACAGAGTGAGGGAAAAAACTGTTCCAAACAGAAATGGGAGACACACACATGTGCACATACTTTTTATTGAAATACAATTTCCAGGTGATGCATTATAGTCATTAGTCTGTCTGTGCTGAGCATGGGGAATATTAAGACAGATGGGTTGTTTTTCACCCAAACTAAGGCATTCTCACACTCATTTACTCCAGTTTATACATATCCAAGAAAAATCACAAATTTCCATATCATGTACTATAAAGGGTTTTGGTGCAGTACAAGTTTGCTACTGTTGTTGTAGATTTTTCTTTTCTTCTTCTTCTTTTTTTAATATATTGAATAAGAGTTCTGAATTGTGAACTCTAACTGAGCTTACCAAAAACGTCTGGAAAAAAAAAATAGGGCACATTAGAGCAATCTGATTGTTTTTAATGACCAGATATCAACCTGGTCAATTAAAAAAAAGAACAACACTTTAATATACTTATTTAAAGTAAGAGACTGATACACAAATGTGCAGTTATTGCACTTTATTGTTAATCTCTATATACAAAAATCCTGCATGCCCTGATTACAACAGGAAGGAACTGCCTTACACTGTTTAGTGAAAAATTCTCATGATATTCCAATTAAACTGTTAGGCTAACTGTAGTCTCTAGATCAACTAATCAGGCAAGAGAAACTGACAAAATAATAACAGATCCATTCATCTCTTTAAGTTTTTTATTAAATCAGTGCTTGCAAAATTGTGATGGATGCAGTCATACAGATCAACTTAACTTAAATCTACTGTTATTACAGCAAAAAAGAAAGTGATTAAGGTCATTTACATGGAAAATGTATGGCAAGCAGACGCTGTGGAGGATAATTCCCTTCCAGCTCTCAGCAGGTAATGTCAAAATAATTATCAGACGAGACAGCTCAGTAGGCAGGCAGCACCTCTTCATTATAGAGTAAGGTTGAGGAGGCTAACAACCTCCAAATGTAGTAGTATACACTATACAAGGTCCAACATGTAACTTTCTAAATCTTTTTCATTTTTAATCCTCATTTTTAATATTTTTTTTTTAAATACACCTCCCTTATATGACCAACTCACCAAATAATGTCGACCAGAATGGGATGAGGGTGAGAAGAATTGTATACGGTCATGAACTTTAACATCTAACATCCCAACTGAGGCCTGTAGAATCTGAGATGTAGCTCTTTGTTTTGTTTTTTTTAAGCATAAACACGATCTGTCTTTGGTGTGAACTTTCTGGGATGGCCACTTTCAGAAGATGGTCAACTGTCTTGAATGTTTTCAGCCTGTGAACAATTTCCTTACTGCAGAATTTTGGACTTCAAACTCGTTGAAAATGGCCTTAATACCACACTGCTCCAACAATTGCCTTTTTAAGGATCATTGCTGATGTCTAACCTCCTTTGCATTGGCTCCAGAACTGTCTTCTTTTATACATGCGCTCACATCTGCTGATGATCAGTTAATTATGTGCTATTTACGCTCTTAATACTTAAGCAATCAGTAAGGGTGTACTTAATTTTTCACACACGGCTTCTGCATTTTGGCTTAATATTTGCTAAATAAATAACACAGTCACAGTAAAATATTTCATGTTTTGTTAGTTTTCTAAAGCTGTATTTAACTAATTGTAAGACAAGTTAAGTACCAGTTTATTTGTATTGTACCTGTATGGTATACTGTGCTGAGATATAAAACCTTGCAATTTAAAGAGGGTATCATTTAAAAAAAACAACAACATGCGCCTGGTTAATATCAATCAACTAGATAAGATACTTTAACAAAAAATACAGATAAGTCGATATTTTTTTATTATACAGTATTTTGGTTAACGTATTGCAGTCAGTGTCATCCTTTCCCATAGAATTCATGTGCATCTAAGAGACTTGTCAATAAACATTTTTTTAAAGATTCAGAAAGTGTGTGAGCAGTTAAATTGAGTTTGTTAGAGTGATGGACTTTATTAGACCTGGAAAATGGCTTCTGCCTTTGTTGTGGCTGCTGTGTATGCGTGGTATTGTAGTTGTTATTAATACATTACCTCCATGTGTCTTAGGTTAACAACACTTTCATATCATGTCCTTTACTGACCTTGCACACACATGCATGGGTGAACATACACAAATTTGAGCACAGACAGTGCTCCAAAGGGAGCTCACGTTAGGGACATTTCTGCTCATATGATTGACTACTTTGAATAAGGGACCTTGGAAAAACATCTGGGTAAGTGACAAATATGCCCCCCTGGCTGCCTTTGTATATGAAGGAGACACACACTGTGTGTGTGTGTGTGTGTGTGTGTGTGTGTGTGTGTGTGGATGCGTGATGGAGCAAGAAAGAAAGAGAGAGAGGTAGAGAGAAAGAGATCAGTGTGTGTGTGTGTGTGTGTGTGTGTGTGTGCTGCATTATCTCCAGTGCTACACAAAGACTGGCCAGACGGCTACCACTGGCAAGGTTTTGTGTGTGCTTGTGTAGGTGTGTGTGTGTGCATGTAAAATGTGTGTCCTTGCCAGCCACTTCACATCACACAGCCCTCTCGTGGCAGGCTTCTCGGATCAGTAGCAGAATGGATAAGGCTATTTACCAGCATCTTATTTGGTCAGGGTCAGACCTCCAGTAACAGTTTAATAGGTGTTGAGGGTGGCTGCGACATGGAGGAGAGCAGCTTTATCTGTCCACATATATACAACACAGCGTGTGTTTTTATGTGCCTGGGAAGTGGTTTAAAAAAAGAAGTTTTAACCACCATGAAATATATTATACATATCATTCATTTTTGCATTCAGCTGTATCTGTGCCCCCGTCAGTCTGCTGTGTAATTCCATTCAATTCCCTGAGATGCTTTCAATTGTAAGGTAAAGACCCCACAATAATAATGTTTACAAATACAGCACACACATATTATTTGGGAATAAGCATAACATGAGCATGTCAAAGTCTTTAACAAAGAAAAAACTTCAAGTAGTTAAGTTTCAGTTCTGAGGATTAGACCCTTTGGGGAAAAGGGTCTCCAAAGGGAACATCACCTTCAATGAAATATCCAACACAGAAACAGACACATTTAGACCCTCTTACAGACTAAATAGAAATATATGCATATACCCTCAGACATGCCTACATTGCTACATACTTAGACAGATACATTCACAGACACATGCAATCACACCTACGCTGACAGCTAAGGTTCTGCTGAAAGTCATTCATAATGATTAAAGAGGCATCTCTGCAATGATTTTTAAATGACCCTTGGGACACTGTGACCATTGACACCTCTTCAAGAGAAAATTACTTTATCGTGCCCTGGGACACCTGAATTTAGACTGACACAGTGACAGTCTAACAGACATATAAGCATTTAAGAGCAGACTGGAGGAAAAAACGTAAAGCCAAATGAAAACACAGGGAGAGTCACACAGAGTCATGCACATAATGTCATGAATGATATGAAAATGTGTAGGGGTGTAGTGGTGGGTAAGCTTGAGCTGGTAAAAACACTGAGGGGGGACAGACGAACACAAGGGCAAGTATGTGAAGACATGCATTCATACAAAGACGTAAGAGACAGCCTGGACTAGCCCAAAGCCAGAAACCCATCCATCCAGTCCGAGAACAATCCCAGTCAGCACCAGTGGGAATATAGCCCCAGTTCAATCCCAGCACACACTCATACACTCACACACACCCTGCAGCTCTTTTCTTCAAGCCGCTGATACAGAGGTTTTGGTAATAGCCATGCTGATGGTGTGATGGCTAATTTCACCTTCATGCGTTTGGTGTGTGTGCGTGTGATAATCACCTTGAGCCTTGCAGGTAGTGGATTCCCCCAGAGATCAGCTCGGTTTGATTTGACATAACACACCTCACATGCACACACATACACAACACTTTAGTGCTGATATTAACATATAAACTAGCGTGGCTTTGTTAGAACTGAGAATCACCTTCACACGCCATTCAAGGTTATCACAAAAATTATTAATAGTGCGTAGGCGTATGAGGGATGTTTTACAATATCTGTTGTAGGGGATTAGGATATTGAGCTATTACCTGTCTTTAGGTTCTATCTTTAATTTCACAGTTTCTCCAAAAAAAGCTTGTGTTGCCGAAGCATTGGCCTCAAGTGTTAATTAAATTAAATAACCATTGTGTCTACAGTAGACTTTTGAGGATAAAACATTCTCATGCAAACAGGTATGCTTACTGAATAATTTCACTATGTTAATTGCTGGCAAGGCTTTCACATCATTGTCTGCTTTGTGTGAGAGTAATCACACAATAAAATGAGTTGCTGACATCAGCAGCTAATTTCACTGCATCTAACAGACACATCATTACGAAGGCTTGCATCATGATGCTTTAAAAACACAATACATTTTACAGAACCTCACAGCTCATTATCACTATAACCTGGCAATGAACTGCATTTTGCTGGATTCTTTCCCCAGCCTACGATGCAGCATTGTCGATAGCTTAGTACAAAGACTGCAGGTGTGATTTTTTTAGGATGCCTGTCTTTTCTTGGGCAGTGTTTGATTTTCTCCTTGGATCAGCAACTGTCTATGTATTCATTTATCCATCTGTTTCTACCCCCCACACTCCACCTAGACAAAGAGAAAAAAACTGGGAACTAGCTCCCTTGTTACCCTGTCAGTTGGTATCTTAACAAATAAGGCATGTCTAATTGCATTGCTGGGAAACATCTTGGAGTAATTACATGTCCGCTGAAAGTAGCCCATTACAATCAAACCAGCAAGCGATGAAAACACAGACAAAAACCGAGTACATTGCAGTAAATGCAATTTGGTCAATTAAGTGGTCAATATCAACTATAATACAATTAGGAAACACACAGGGACATCCTTGTGATTTAATTAGTAAGAGAAACTTGTTTCATTTATTGCTGACTGTTTTTATATGCAGTTTGCCACTTTCCTTGAGGTAACCTCACAAACTGCATGGTAATATATTTACAGTCTCTGGGGTCTCACAAATGGGCTACAACAGCAGAAGACCACACCAGGTGCCACTCCTGTTGGTTGAAAACAGAAAATTGAGATTAAAAGTCACTAAAACTGGACAATGGAGGATGAAAAACAATGTCTGGCTTTGTTGACTCTTGGTATCTGGTGTAGGGACTATTTTCTTGTCTTAGCACCAACTGAGCATTGTTCACATGCCACAGCCTGCCTTATTATGGTTGCTCACCATACCAATCACCATTTATCGTCACGTTGTACCCATCTTCTGATGGCTGCTTCCAGCAAGGTAACACGCCATATCACAATGCTATCAAACTCACAATCACATCAAACTGGCTTCTTGAACAAACAATGAGTTCCCTGAACTTAAGTGACCTCGACAGTCACCAGATGTCAGTCCAGTCAATCATCTTTGGTATGTATTGAAATGGGTGATTCACATCAGGGACGGATGACAAATCTGCAGCAACCATGCAATACTATTGTGTCAAAATGGAACAAAATCTCTGAGGAATATTTCCAGCACGCTGTTGAATCTATGCACAATGAATCAGGATGGTCATGAAGGCAACAGGAGGATACAGCATGGTGCTAGCAATTTAAATTTCATATTTTTGGAGGAGTTTTCTTTATGCTGTGTTTTCTGTTTCCTATTTTGTGGGATTTGTTAAGGAAGTGCAGAGAATTAACCATTTAAATTAATGATGACATTTTGCAATAACCTATGAACTAAATACTCATTGAGACATTTCTGTATTTAATAGGGGAAATACTAAATTGTAATATCTTGACTTAGACAAATATCTGGTGAGATCAAAGGTTGGCACTTTTTGCTGTTTTGATGATTTGGGCTTCTTTTGTAGACATGTGACTACGGTATCTCACCGAGTCAACCAGTCAACCATGACTTCCTCTGAATACCAAAAGCATTCAGAGTCAAATGTGAGTCTATATGTCCAAAAGCTAAAGCTTGGCCACAACTGTGTCATATATATATATATATATATATATATATATATATATATATATATATATATATATATATATATATATATATATATATATATATAAATCCGATATAGCGTATTTTATAATCAATAAAAAAAATTTTTTTAAATATCTTGCTGCATGTTGTATAAGTTCATACTCAAGTTTAAAAAAACAAAATAAAAGTAAAGCTATCTGTAAAAAATACACTGCACCCAAAATATTTTATAGTTCAGCAATACTGCTCAATCTAATAAACTTAAACCTACACCATCCTCCCTATTCTGGTATTTTAAAGAGCACTTAGTGGAAATATTAAGCAACCTAACTAATAGGGTTGCCAACTCCTAGCAAAAAGAAAAAAATAGGGAACCACCCCCTGCCCTCCACCTCACAATGCTTAATTGACGTAATTGACTTTAATTTAATGCACGTGTAAAGAAAAAAAAATGCACAGAAATCAATTATTTTTCTACAATAATTACCGTATTTCCCGGACTACAAAGCACACCTGAATATTAGCCGCACAAGCTAAAATCAGGGGAAAATCCTGTTTTGTACATACATTAGCCGCACCTGACTAAAAGCCGCAGGTGTTTCAATGTTGACTTATCATATGTAAGAGAATATGCACAAAGGGAATTGTCAGGAAAGAGATGGCTGTTTGGAGACACACCCCTTTTATTAATATTTTAAAAAACAAGTTATGGGTACATATTTGCATAACTTTTTAGGTATATGTACAAGTAGCGGTAATTACAAGTACGAAACATGTACTGTGCTTCATAAATGAGTAACAAATGTAGTACATAACAATAACCTACAGCACACCAGAAAAATAGATTCGGACTACCTTTTAGGCTCAGGTGCAGTGACACGGCTTTAACAAGAAGAAAAGTCAGTCATTCACCACCATCTTTCTCTTCTTCCTGCGCACTAAAACCACCAAAGTCCTCTTCTCCAGTGTCGGATAAGAACAGGCTCAGGATGGCTTCGTCATCCACTCTCCGCTTCTCTCCTTCGTTGTCACTTTCAAAACCAAACAAATCCTCCTTGTCAGTGTCAGAGTCGAACACCCTCAGAAGGGCCGTGGCGGTGTCCTCCATCATGCAGCAGTCCAGCCCTTCGAAATCCGTTGGTGATCATGGATGTTTTCACACTTTTCCACGCTGTCAGATTCCACCGGTGGAGTTGAGCATAACTTGCTTTTCGCAAGTTTATTGCCGCTCGTCATCCACGCCTCCTGCTGAACGCGTAGCGCTACTTTGAAGTTTGTTTTTCGCGCTACTTGTATGGCACTATGTTGCCTGGCGGATGGACATGTGACCAACATACCACTCTTGAACCTCGATACTGTGTGTCTGATCACATGCCCTTCTGCCAGGCAATGTAGTGCCGTACAACAGCAGAACAAACAAAACAAATCGTCTTATGATATGAGACGATATGACAAAAATCATGGACAATCCATAGAAAAGCCGCACCTGACTAAAAGCTGCAGGGTTCAAAGTTTGTGCAAAAAGTAGCGGCTTATAGCCCGAGAATTACGGTAAATAGATTCTATATCTGTCTTCATCAGAATTGCAGACTGCACAGATGGTATCTTCCCAAAGGAAAAAGTACTATAGCTTACTATGTTATAAATTTGACTTAATAGTTCTGATATACAATAATGGACTTCTATACATTTTACATCAGATGAAAACTTTGGTTGTAAGATTCAGATAATTATTTATTAAAAGCTAGACATGACAATTAGAAAGAAAAGTATGTCTTTTTGCCCCCCCCCCCCCCCCCTCCTTTTTTTCCCTGTTAATGCCCTACCTGGCCCCCTGGCAAAATTTTGCTAGATCCGCCCCTGCACAGTTACCAGCCGTCAGCTACTTAGAAAAAGATCCTGGTGTAGAAAGTAATATTGAATAAATTCTAACAACAGCTTATCAAGCTTAAGCGTGCTGCTGTTGTTTATCTGCTGGTTTCCTCTTTCTGGCGCAAAGTGAGCGATAAACAAACGAGAGAGACGGGAGTCGCGACAGAAATGCCGATCAGCTGATCATTGATCAGTTTCATGATTGAAGTAGCAGCAGGAGAGGGAGAGAGAGAGAGAGAAGCAGTCGCTCCATAAATCGGTTGTTAAGCTTAATGTGGGGATGCTTTACAAACATTCAGAGATGAACTTACACACTTGCTTTACTTCTCTCTGGGAAACCTTTCTCTGAGATGAAATGCCGGTTTGGTAGCGAGGCTCCAAATGCTCAACCAGACCGCCAACAGGTCTTGCACGCCACAGCTGCTCTATCACGTGACATACTGCTCCAACGGCTAAGGTTATGAGCTGAGTTACGCCATGTCGCAAGTTTTGTGAGTTGCTTTTGTGATATTTAATGGATCGGATTACATTTTTTATTTCTCTCTGATATCCGATTCAGTAATTTAGGTCAGTATCGAATCGGTTCATCTCTAGTCAAAATTGAAAAATATAAAACGAGATAATATGAAAGATTTATATTCTCACTGGACACCACCTTTTACTTTGCTAGCACCAGGTTATATCCATTATCGCCTTCATAACTGGCTTAATTCTTTGAGAGCTGAATAAATGAATATCTGTGAACCTCACACAACGATGTGACAGAAGTCACAAAGAAAAGATTCAAGTTATTACTGCTGAAGGCGTTTCTACAAGTGTTGTGTACTTACTTTTGCACATCACTGTATATTAAAATTTTGGCCTCATTGTACACTAAAGTTATGCACAATCTAAAAACTCAGTTCTAAAATTCAAAAATTTTTCTTGGATGATATTGCTACAGTTACTTTCAGTCATCCTGAAGGTGTAACATAATATGATGGCACTGCTTTTTCCTGTGAGGTCACAAACAAATCACTGCAGTGCAGGAGGAAAGCATAAAATATAAAACAATTATTAATAATTATTGTAATGTGTAGTGCCTGTGTGTGGTCGACAGATAATGATTGTTACAACAAGAGTTGATTTTACTCATGTTTTATTGCAAAAATATAGATTTGATAACACACTACAAAAACATCAACACAAACATAATACATGACAGTCTCAAAAACAAACCAATAGCACATCAGTAGCTGAGTATTTTTACTGTGCTTTCAATAAATCACAATGAATTTGTTACTCAGTCGCTTAAAACTGTATGTGTGAACTGATAAAATAATTACATTTGAGCTGGGGACAATTGATTAATCACATACTTGTTTTGTATGTTAACACTTTGTGAAAGCTGCACATCATTTCTCAGATCAAATACGTGATAATCAAATAAATGTACCTATTTTCCACTTCCTGAGAAGTTAAAAACACAAATGCAAGTAGACAGTGCCGTTGGTAACAGTGTTTGTCCCACTGCAAATATGCATTTGAAGAATTGCTTTTTCTCAAAAATGTTACTCAACAGGCAAATGTTGTGGTCTCGAATTACAATTGTAATTTTATTGACCCACATTAGTCTTTAAGAGACATTTTTCCCCCGTCAGTGTGGTTTTCCATATGGCACAAAATACAAATCTATGCACCTCATCAGTTGTTGCTAAGATGAAGCTGCCCACTAAAGAAGTGGAATAAGTTCAAGCTTATTCCAAACATCCTTTACACCAAAAATAAGTTGTACAAAGTCTTTGACTTTATTTGCACAGTTGCTCCAAAGTATAAGAAATGCTGAAACGACTAATCAAAAATAGTAGTAATATTAATATTAATAGTAGTAATGGAAGAATGCTAGAACTGTGGGTCCTGATACAATTCAACTCACTTTCAAGGACTCCTAAAACTATTTTCAGTATGTTCACCTCTGACAAACCCCCCCAAAAACTTAATCAGTTAGTGCAACCTTTTGTTGTTGTTACATTCCCATGCATTTGTGTATGCAAAAGTTTATTTTGCAAATAATGTCAGGTCACATATTGCTTTTGGGTCTTTCATAGAATCCAGTAAAACTGGTATCTACTGGTTTATGCGGTGCTGTAATTTTGGAATAAACCCCCCCAAAACTCATGTATCAGTGCAACAACTTCTAATGGACATTTCTGCCTGGACCAGTGTGACTAACTTAGATTACCTCTTCTGAAACTCAAACAACAAATATGTTACATAAGACCGGTTGTCTTGTGTAATTTGACGCAACAATTTTGTCTCCTGCATAAACACTGCATGGCTGACGGAGTTTCAGCTGACAGTTACTGAAGAGTAAAACCACATAAATCTTTAGTATTTGCTGGTTTGTTGTGCTTTCTTTTTTTTTCTTGGCTATATGTGAGCAAAAGATAAAGTCATGCTATTGGAAAAAGTGCTGAGAATAAAGTATTTGAATTGATGATTTGATATTTTGAGCAGAGCATATAATTAGCTTGACTGTATATTTACTATGGTTTGCAATGCCAAGAAATCAATACCTGTTCTCACACTTTTGGAATTAACAGTGTTGATGCTAAAAGGCTGTCAAGACTGGCTGAGGCCTTGACATCAAGGCTTAGTGCTCTGTTGACTTCTTGTTAAAAAGCCAATAATTCCCCTTTATTCTAAAAGATGCCTGTCAAACCCTGTGTTTACATCATGAAAGTGTATTGTTGTGCCATACACTAGAAAATATGGTGCTCTACATCAATGATGCTCATATAACTTTGATTTGTATTACAAATATGATTAATTCTTGTAATTAATTCTTGCTTAACTGTAAATAAATTACGCCATGGGGACCAATGGGAGTATGAAGGGAACACAGTAATTCTAATAATTAAATAGTAAATAATAAGGATACACTTGCTGACAGTAACATGTCAGTCACCTATCGATATTTTAGTCAAACAAAGGGCAACAGAATTCTCATAAAGTGCAAATTAAATTAGTTCCAACAAGCATATTATCTGACATTCTTCTTATTGCCTGTAGACGTTGTTGGCAAACATGTATAGAAAGTTGAACAGCTGGGGCATAGCATTTTGGCAGGGGAGTAAATAACGGTGCTCAAAAGATGAGAGGCACTTATAAGGGTGTCGTATTCACTAATTTTTCATGCCCCAAGCATAAATTTTAGTTTGAAAATTACAGTAAGCTGAAAGGGTGGTTGTAAAAAGCCAATAACATGACAACTAGGAAGGGTCAAAACACTGCGAAACCCAAACTAAAAGCAGTATTCGAGGAAGCCTTATAACTCGCTGGGTCATAAATAAAAGCTGCCCAACACAACTGCTTTCGCTGTACAGTACATGCCTTATATTTTGCACCATGTTACTGATGCCTTCCCCTGCTGAATTAAATACCTGCACAGCCACAATAATCTACATTAGGCATGGATGCAAGTTTTACTGCCAAATGTTGCCTGCTGTTAAATGCTTCTCATCACTAAATGCATACAGTTCCCCAATAATAAAAATGCAACATAGCAACATAGTTTATCAATGTACAAGCCAAGTATATAGACTAAAGAGGCTATGCAGATATTTATCTTGTACCAGACTTTCACTCTGTTAGAACACTATGACTTTCAGAAACACATAATAATATAGAATATTAACCTGTGACCATTCCCCACTTTACAATCTTTTATGAAAGCAGTCAAGAAGTTTGATCTTGACAGCAGGTGGAAAAGCTTAAATGCCATTACCTAAGAGGGTCCTTACCACCATTAAAGACTTATCCCTTTTACTCATCTTGAACTCTGTCGGGGGTCTGAGTGTTTCAAAGTGAAAGCATGTTCTTTGAAAAAGTGAAATGCCCCTTTAAAACCTTTACATTCTTCTTGTGTGCTTTTCTATACCTTTCATACAGTCAGGTGATAACACCTCTTGGAAAAAGAACAACAAAAAACTACTTCTACAATCTCATTGCATTTCCATCTGTATACCCCAACACTAGCAGTACACTAACTGATACAAATATAAGCATGTTATCTGCAGAGAGCACAGATATAATGTGAGAACGTAGCTTCTCTTTAGGTGAACAATGCAGTGAAAAAAGGTCAAGTTTTAGCAATAAAGCACTGAGTAGCAATCTACGTATAACATACCATACCAAAGAGAAGTAAAGCAAGGGCTTGATCATTGACATCATTGTATATGTTTATACCATACAATACACCAGAAATTCATCAGTCCCTGTTCATAATTCTCATCTACTTCTAGTGTCAACAAAGCTTTTCTTGCTGCTCTCATTTAGGGCCAATGAAAAATATTTCTAGGTCTTGCACCAAAAAAAAAAAAGTAAAATGAAACATAATCACCAACAACATAAGATAAATATTTGCTCTTTTGCATACCCTTCTGGGGACCCTTATCTGGGGACAGGTGTGCTGGTTGCCCCCACTCGATAGCGGCCCAGGTCTATGTAGCAGGAATGCCGATTCAGAATATCTGTCACTATTTACTAATGTGTTCTACTCTGAGATGACTGGTCAATATCCACTTGTCCACATGATAGCAGACAGAAGAACAATGCTCCCTGCTTTAAATATATAATACATTATATACATGAAAGACATGTAGGCAAAGCTGCTCAGTAGTCCAAGAGAGAGTATTATTATAAAACACAAACTGTCCACATAACTTTTGCTCCTTTTTCAAACAAGTAGAAATAAATAAACGATTATCAAGTAGATGAATATTGCCTCCTTATTTTCAGCAGTCCTGTTAGAGTGAGGTTTATTGTGGTGTTGCAGACATACGTGTGAGAGATTCTCTGTGGCATGGTAAACTGAACAGATTGCTGATGGGTTTCTGCGGTACCTGAAGTTTGTTGGTTCTAAGTGAAGGCTTGATGAAGATCCGAGTGCACTCTTGACAGAAGGCTGCATTGAAATCCTTGTAGAAGTTCCCTTAAAATCTGAGGAAAATGTTCCATTAGAATACCAGTAAACAGTCTTGTTAGAATCTTTGTGATCCCTTCCATGAGAATCTGAATGGCAGTTCCATTATTACATGAACAAATGTTCCATCAGGATTGAATGAACCTTTGACGAGTGTCAGTTTGTTCTAGTTGTATTCTACTGGAACCACATTTAAACATGGAGTGAAGTTTTAATTTGAAAATGCGCGATCGATGAATGGATGTCAAATTAAAAATGTCCAGTTCCAGTGTGGATCCTACCTTAAGGTTATTTGGAATCTGGATAAAAGATTTACTCATGAATAAGCAAATGCTTCTTTTGAATCTCAGCAAAATCTTCTCCTAGACTTTGAAGTGAAGGTTTATAAGCGATTTCAGTGTTCCATGTGCTGCTTGCCTGCAATCTGAGTGAATATTTCACTAAAATATGTGTGAATTTTTCAGCTAATAGAACAGTTTACAATTAAAATATGCATTGCTTTGTAGTAACTTCACTGTAAGTGAAAGGTCTTACACATAGAGCAAAGCCAGCTGAATAACATACAATCAGTGGCCTCATTCAGAAGCTGGTTTTAAGGACTAGAATGGTTTTATTGCCACATTGTAGCAGTGCTATACATTCACCCAGAAGAACAGCTGTAGAGAGTATATTTAAGTGTAAATCCTCATGTCTTTTGTTTGTTTTCACTTCTCTTTTTTAGGCTCTGTAAGAACCATTCTTAAGATCTAGTATTTTAAAACAGCAAAGGTCAAGTATCTATTCTTGTCTTTCATTGCTTTGGAAGATAATTAAGTAAATGACAGTGAATATGAATATGGATGATTAAAATAGATTTTAGCTTCAGTTTTGCACATGAAGATGTGGTAGAAACGGGTAAAAATCAAAACCACAAGCACATCAGCATGTCAAAGCAAATATTGACATTAATTTAAATAATGATAATGGTTCAATATATGGAAATGAATTCAGTGAAACCTGATGGAACGGTAATCTTGATGGAGAAAGTTGCCAAAGAATCAGCAAGTACTTTTTTTGTTCCACGGGGCTCAGCTCACCTGAGACAGGTTGAAAAAGTTCCCTTCGAGCCCAGTGTATAAACTCCAAAAACTACAGCCAAAAACTTTATGGTTGCTCTCAGAGTTAGATCTGCTGTCTGTGTTTTAGGAATCCAAAACAGTGCCAAGAGGATCCCCAGAGTCATATAATTGAATAATTAAAGTAAAATCATTACTTAAGTTCATATTTAGCTCACCATCATCATCCCTCCAAGTAGCACCACTCAGTCCAGTTCAGTTTGGTTTTAGTGCTGCAATATCCAATATTCCCAATGACACCAACGCAAACTCCACACACAGGAACCAACAAAATGTGGATCCTCCAGTTTAGATCGGTAGAACACTGGGTATCCTCGTCCACAGAAAGTGCTAAGCCACTCTAGGTCCAGTACATAGTAGGTCCATATATTGTATTTCTGTGTTTGTGTGCGCGTGTACGAGTGTGCATGTGTCTGTATGTTTGTATTTCACATCATATGTTTACAGTAGAGTTGGTGCTGTTCATATGGACCCTCATCTCCTGAATGCTAGTAATAATTTTTTTCTGGTGTCCAGCCAAGTTCACTCCTACTCTTCGCAAATCCCTGAAAAACAGCACACAGAAAACAGGGCACTATATTTAAGCATTCTGCTAACAAATAAGGCAATGCATGAGAAAGTTGTTAAAAATAAGCCTGCATTTTGGATTACTTACATAAATAAATTCATTTTTAATGAATGTGATAACCAGTCTTTTTTGTAAGTTAGAAATTATTGTGTGTTTGGGCTTTTGGATACACACTGACTAAAGAGATTTTGCTGTTAAACCAATTTCTCAATCGTCCTCGAGTTATAGATGACATTTTTACCAATCTTCTGTAGTTATATTATCTTTAAATGAACGCTTAGTTCAATGAAGAGAAAAAGCATTTTGAAGTATTTGCACAGACTTGCAATCTTGTAATGCAGTGCTTACCAAATTTATTAGACCCCCTGTAATAAAAATGAGAAAACACAAATATTTTAGAAATCTATCAAAAACATGTTTAAAAAAAGTTTTAGGCAAATAACAAACTGAACTCACATTTTTATAACCAAATTTGAACCGGCACACTTTTCTCTGAGAGGTCAGAAATTAACCAAGCCTAAAATTCAAGTGCTGAAAATAAACTTTCCTGTTCAGGAATGCAAGTAAAGAACTGTAATTTGGCTTTACTATAATATGCTTTACACTAAATTTGAAAATGAATGGAAAACAACAATAATTATAGCTTAGCATTAAAAATATAATTTTGATTATAGAGCTTCTGCAGAAACATACATAAATGTGGGTAATTATGAATACCTTTCATTTAGGGCAGCACTGAAATAAAACTTACATTGGGTGATGGTCTAATAAATTTGTTAAGCACTGTAGATAACCTTCACACCACTTTGTGTGTTCATTAGAGTGTTCATTACATTAAATGGTCTAGGGAAAAACATCTGTGATACTGTTTAAACCTGGCATTAACATGGTCTTTCAATCCAGCTAAGGACATGAGTGAATAGACCCAGTATACACTGACAATGCATTAAAATCAGATCGCTCAAACAATATGGGATTTGGACTGGGCTCAGTACTGGACCACAGTGTCTTCTGTGTAAGCACAATTTGTAGGTAATTGTTTATGCACTACTGGCATAATACTCAAGTGTAAACAGACATATATCACCAAGATGTGTTTCAAGCATGTTTGGCATGTTTGACTGGGTTTTTCCTGAAACATGCCAATGAATAGACCTAATCTTGTTTTCTTCTTATAACTTATAACTATAGCAGAATAGGCACATGAAGTGCTTTGCTGCTTCTCACCAGTAAAGAAACAACTGGATACAAATGACAGATATATTAGATTCAATGACAACTGGTCACTGATGTAACTCAAAGATACATTCTAATCCTGTAGATGAACTGACATACTCTGAAGTGTCCACTTGTAAATACCCAGTGGACAGCGATAAAACCCATGTTAATGCCTTACAAATGATTTATATTAAAACCAGGGGGAATGAAACTACACCTTAAGGTAGACGTCCTAACACCTATGCATTTATATGTATGTGTGCATGTGCATAAGACTCTTACTCTGATGTCATCTGAGCCACTGTTTCCAGTGAAGAGTAACCTCCTTCCATAAACAGTTCAGTGTAACGTCCCATCTTGATGGAGTCAAGCCACTCTCCTACAGTCTGGCTTCGAGTGCTACAGTTCCCTTCTACGCTGGCATGCTCCACTAACAGGTTGGAAACTCTGGAACGTGGGAAAACAGGTAAAGAGAAAGCAAAATGTTTGAAGATGAGTCTTCATGAAGCTATTTATGCACCATTACACAACTGCAAATGTGGTCCACTCAAAAGTCTTTGTCATTTAGCTCACTCTTCATGCTTACAAATAAGTCTCTCTCTCTTATCAAACAGAAATATTTATGCAAACTAACAACATTCTCCACACTATAACTAGAAGAGGCGTGTGGTGTGAGAAAAGGACAAGCATAGCTTGAGTCATTTTAATCTTGACGCCCGTCATATGTCATTGTATGGCTGTTAGATAAGGTGTTGCTTTATTAAATGCGTTCCAGTGTGTGTTTGTGTGTGTGTGTACAAAAAGAAAGAGGAAAACAAAAGATCTACCATTATTTCATTATCTCCGCAAAGAAAATAACATAATGAAGTGTCTGCATAAATGTCTGCTTCAGAGCAATTATTGCCATTTCATACCATTATGTACTAATGCACTGCACATACATGGAGAGGAAATACTAACTGAATGTTCAAATGTAACGACAATCAAAGGACACCCCACTGACTACATTTCAGACTAATGCTTCATTCTAAGAAAATTAAGCCACTTCATTTCTCTGCTCTTTATTGCTAGTGTGCAGCAGCCAAAGACTACGTTTTAACTATGCTGCTACACAGGACTTCAGTAAGACTCTATTTACATTTTATCTTGAAAGATGAAGTCTATTAGCTTAGAGTGCTGAGCCTAATTTGCTTAAAAATGAATGTGTAAATAAATACACTTCATTTTTAAGAGCCAAGAAGCAGAAGCATCATCAATAAGTCTTTAGAAATGTTTAATAGAAAGCTAACATCATTTCTTAACAAAGACAATAACACCAGCCATTTAGATGATATCATCTGTATGTGTGTGTGCTTGTGGAATAAACTATAACTAATATATATTTTAAATGGTGTGCAAAGTACAGTGTTACATCCTACCTGTGTGAGGAGTTGACGAGCTTTTTTAATGAGCTGGGGTTCCGGATGAATTTGTCTAGCAGGCAAACAATCTCATCAAACTTGGGACGGTTGCTGCGTTCTCGCTGCCAGCAGTCCATCATAAGATGGTACAGGGCCTCAGGACAGTCCATAGGACCTGGCAACCTATAGCTTTCCTCCACTGCTTTTATTACCTTCAGATAGAGAGATGAAGAAAGACAGGCAGGTTAGCTTTAAAAAAGCAAGCAAACAAAAAACAAACCTGTGTATAATGTACAAACAGTTATACTGTAAGAGCAAAAGGTAAATTTCAATCATCTATGCCAGAAGGATAACTAAAGGTTGCTTTAACTTCGTGATTATTGTCTGATTGTAGAGTTTAGGAAGCAGTTTATTCCTCCCTCCCCTATCATCATCATCATCATCAGGGGAACAGATGTTGGGGTGACGGATGAATCCCTTGGACTACACATAAACAGCTAACTCGACTTGTACAGGAACACAGATATTGTCTTTAAGAAGGGTCCAGAGTTGCCTGTATCTTCTTAGGAGGCTCAGGTCCTGCAATGCCAAATGCCCATGCTGTCTATGTTTTGTCACTCTAAGGTGGGACGTATGTCTGTGAAGGTTCTCAGTCATCCAGGTCATCGTAGTCAAAGGAGCTTGCAAAGAAAAGCGTCTGGACTTCTTTAAGTTACTTGAAGACGTTTCACCTCTCATCCGAGAAGCTTCTTCAGTTCTAAGGTCAAATGGTGGAGAGTCCCAGATATAAACCTAGTGGGAGTGTCCCCCCACAGTGTCCTCTCTGTCCAAAATGTGAACATTGGCATCCTCGAAAGAGTGTCCTTTCGAGGATGCCAATGCTCTTCTGTGTTGTGCCAACACAGAAGAGCCACCTCCACAGGACAAGACTCAGCTGTCCATCTGCATCTTAAGGATAAAGGACACTCTTTCGAGGATGCCAATGTTCACATTTTGGACAGAGAGGACAGATGGTTTGAAAGAGGAGTGAAAGAAGCCATCTATGTCCACTGTGAGCGACCATCTTTGAACAGAGGCGGTGGTTTACGACACCAACTCTCTGCCATCTATAATCCAGTTTTGAGATCCCTTCCCAGACGCCTTAACGCCCACTCACACCCTGGGCCATCTGACCTCAGGAATTCGCATAAGGTGGGGCCAGGTTTCACAATGAACTCACCCGAAACTCTGGCTGATTGGGACCCACACCCAGTTCCACACCTCGGCTCAGGCGATTAGAGGATCATCAGGGGGTCCTTTTGTCCCTCTGTGGGGGGACACTCCCACTAGGTTTATATCTGGGACTCTCCACCATTTGACCTTAGAACTGAAGAAGCTTCTCGGATGAGAGGTGAAACGTCTTCAAGTAACTTAAAGAAGTCCAGACGCTTTTCTTTGCAAGCTCCTTTGACTCTAAGGTGGGACGTTTGACTATATGGCAGTGTGTTGGGGCAGCAGGGTGAAAACAGCTGATGTCAGGTGTCTGAAAGGAGGTTGCTAAAGAAACTCCTCAGCATTATGTACAATCCATCCCACTATACATTCCTCTCTGATTGCTCACCACAGCACACACAGGAAAAGGCTCATTGCCCCAAGGTGCAGGACTGAGCACTACAGCAGATCCTTTCTACCTGTGGCTATTAGATTATCCAACTCCCATCTGTTTTGATAGTTCAAACACTGAAACCCCCCCCAAAAGAGCAAAAAAAGCAACAAAGAACAACTACACATTAACAACATTAACACTCTATAATACTATAATTTTATACCTTCTCATCTGTTCTTTACAAGATGGAAGGATTAGTATTACTACCATAGTATCACTTGTAATTTATTCT
This sequence comes from Neolamprologus multifasciatus, assembly GCF_963576455.1. NCBI lineage: Eukaryota > Metazoa > Chordata > Actinopteri > Cichliformes > Cichlidae > Neolamprologus > Neolamprologus multifasciatus. The sequence continues at coordinate 29,871,705 of NC_140445.1, read as the reverse complement.
CTGTTATCACTTACTGCATTTGCTGATGGCATTAATATAATTAACACTGTGCCACTTTGTGCCCATGCGCACTCCTGTACTGCTGCTGAAACTTTTGTCCTTGTGTCTTTTTTTTAGTAACTGAGATTTAGTTTGCTGTTTTTATGCTCTCAGTTTCTGTTCTTATTGCACTGAGCATGTAAAAGGCACAAGAATTTCAAAACACCATAATCAGGTTTATTCAAAAGATTCTGGTATGCTGTACCTGAGGAAATAAGACTCCAAAGCGACTATAAAATGAAAATCTATAACATGGATATATATTGAAGTATGCAGAGGGTACATCCTGTTTGGTGTATCCTGCAATATTTTTTTAAAGGCAGAACCATGACACACTTCAGCAAGGCAAGATTACTTTCAAATTGAGTTCTCCTGAGCAAGATCCTGAATTCTGATACTTGCTTGAGGGATGTGCTTGCTCTCTACCTGACCTTATACTCAAATATCCATGAAGTTAGCAACCCAACACCAATGCCCTGTGTGAATCCAGCAAAATAACACAACATTAACACAACGTTGTTTATTTCATGTGCCTCATAACCCCGTTAATCATTTCTGCAAGTAACAGGATGCAGTACTGAATCACAGAAATGTTTTGGTGGGGGAAATTGAATTGGATGAATAATAAATAAACCTTAGCTCCCTCCGTTAGACCCTGCAGTGGAAAGCAGGCTGCAGTTTTCAGCCTAGTTCTGCCAGTGCAAGACACTACAGGGAATTGATTTGTTGAGTTTATGACAGCCTTTACTTGTGTCAAATTCACACAGAAGACAGATGTGATGGCACTCCAATACGCTTGCATTTATTAAAGCGCATGCATATGTACTCTTGCACTCAAGCATAAGAGAGAAGCACAGCAGCAAATCACTGCTGAGGGGGTAGAAAAACTGACTGGCAGGGAGGAAAGATCAGAGGAAGGGAATGAGAGACGAAGTGGGGGAAGAAAGAGAGGGCGGACAAGACGCAAAAAAGTACATTTTGTAGAGACAAAAAAAGGGACAAGACGAAGAAGTGAGAAGGAAGAGGAGACAGTGGGCAACAGAAGGTGATAGCTGAGAGAAAGAGAGTGTGAGAGCCTGCACTTTCTTGTGCAGATCAGAGAAAATCCAGCATAACGCTTTCAATTAAACATCAAACGTCCTCTCCTTCTCATCCTCCTCTCCTCCCCCTCTCTAGATCCGAGACAGACAGCCTAACAACCAAAAGGAGGGTGGAGTCTGAAGTAGGAGTTGGAGAGGTCACTGGAGGGCTGTGCGTGCATATGTTGCCTGCGTGAGTGGGTGGGTGGGAAATTAATGCATGTGTGTGGTGATGAATCAAGTACTGCAAGCTCACGCATTACCATCTGATACAAACTTTTCCTTAAAATGTCTTAAAAACTTACGTCTTGATTGGACATCTCCCAGTAGGGCCTCTCTCCGTATGACATCACTTCCCACATGACAATCCCATAACTCCACACATCACTAGCCGAGGTGAACTTCCTGTATGCAATTGCTTCTGGAGCCGTCCAGCGAATGGGAATCTTTCCACCCTGTAACAAAATGCAGTGTTTACCAGATGATCCAAATACATTGAGGCATTTAAAGGAACCTCGGGCTTGGAAAATATAACCTCAAATTTTCGTGTGTTGTGCCGCTTTATTATGAAGAAATCTGATATGTTCACATAAATAAATAGACTCGAGCTACGCTTGTCCAGAGCTACAGCAGTAAATACAGCTGCCGTCATTCAACATTTTCATCTTTTGTGTCATGAGGATGGAAACCAAGAACAGACCTTAATTGAGACACTTCTTCCGCATGTGGTCCAATCCAAATTTCCCCTAATGGATACCAATTTAGGAACACATTCATGATACCAAGTTTCACTTTCTTATACAAATTCCCTATCCTAACTGTCGGGGGCCCTGTGATTCCTCTATTTTTTACTCATCTTCATTATCATGCTTTCATTGCAAAGATAAAAAAAAAAGTTCACAGAAAGACTGCTGAGTTCCACAGGAAAGTGTGTTTTCAGCTGCTGAGTAGTGAAATTAGCTTGATGCAGTATTGATGAACACAGCAGCAGGATATCTCAAGCTCTGATTATTTGAAGGGTGTGAATTATGTTATTCTCACTGCTCTGTCAGGGAAGGAGACCCAGACAGTGATAGAGAGAGAGAGAGCAAGAAGAGATGTAGCCTGGCAGTGAGAGGTGAGTGACAGGATATTTGGCACTAAGGCAGCAAGACTCAGTGCTAATTGAGTGTTGCAGAGACTGAGCTGAGTACTAATTGGACCTCCTCCAGCAGGAAGCAGGCCATCTCTGGCTGACAGAACGCCACTCAGCCTGGGATATACAGCTCAATTTAAGGCCTGCTGCTGTTGTCTGTGTGTGTGTGTGTCAGTGTGTTAGTTAAAGTGTCTAGGTGTGTATTTAGTGGGAAGACTATTCTGTGTGTCAGTTTTTCACTTAATCCAAAGTTTGATGAGGCAGAGTCATGCTCTGACACAACCCATATTAAATGTAAATAACTTTAAAGACAACAGTGTGCTGCCCTCTTCCCTAACACCCACACTGAGGCAGTCAGGTGATTAATTTATTAGTTGATCAAAAGAAAGTTAAGTGAATGCTACTCGCTTACATGCACCTTTTAAATATCTTTGCTCTGATATATATTACAGTCTTATATAATTTAAATTGAACAGACTTTGGGCATTTAGCCTGACAAACAACTTTAAGATATGTAATAACCACTGGCTTCAGAAATTTGTGCAGCCTTACCCGTGTGGTATATGCAGCCTCCGGATCATCTTCCAGGACTCGGGATAGACCAAAATCAGACACTTTACACACAAGGTTACTGTTGACCAGGATGTTACGAGCCGCGAGATCACGGTGGACATAGCCCATGTCAGACAAGTATCTACATTTGTCAACACAAAGAGAAGAAGGGTTAAACACAAACACTGCACGTTAATGAGTTTGAAAACACAGTGTGTTTGTTGGTTTTCTTTATACCTCATGCCAGATGCAATCCCACGCAGCATACCAACCAGCTGGATTACAGTAAACTGGCCATCATTTTTCTACGTAGAAAGAAGGGACAAAGGTGGAAAGACATTCTTAATAATTTGCTTTGGTATCTTTATCTAAACAATTGAATATAGTGTAAATAAATCTAGTCTATAATGTATCACATACGATGTACCACATATAATGTATTAACAAAAAATAACATGAATAGAAATGAAGACATAAACAGATAAACCTTAAAAAAGGGGCCTATAGAGAGTTTATAGAGCTGGCCTTATAAAAGCTGCCAGACAGGACAGAATAGTGTAACTCTATATATGTCTGTGAAGGTTCTCAGTCATCCAGGTCATCGTAGTCTAAGGAGCTTGGAAAGAAAAGCGTCTGGACTTCTTTAAGTTGCTTGAAGACGTTTCACCTCTCATCTGAGAAGCTTCTTCAGTTCCAGGGTCAAATGGTGGAGAGTCTCAGATTTAAACCCAGTGGAAGTGTCCCCCCAAGAGGGACAAGATAATATAAAGAAAGATGGGAAAAGGCTCCTTTTCAGCTTCTCCCCCTGGATTTTGCCAATGGCTGTTATGGTGCCACTGCAGCAAATGTTGGGATTACTTTTTCTGTTTTTCTCTAACAGCTACCAACCAACAGCACAGGTTGTGGATCGTAAAGCAGGAAGAAAGATTAAAAGCTGAAATATATTCTCCAGTATTGGTTTGGTTGTAGCCACATAACCACTGATCAATACAGATCCGATTAGCCTATTGTGTCAGCAAGGCAAGTCAGCTTATCTAACCCTAATGCTCTAGTTTTATGTGATAATTACAGAGAATATCCATAAGCACTTTACTCTGAAAATACACATAATTTACATTTATATTTCTAGTATTTAGCTCTGGAGCTGACCATTTTCCCTCTATAAGTGTCAGTGATGGTCATCCAATCAACTATGCACTTCAAGTCAGACCTCCTGCTCTATGAAATGACCTAAAGCATTAATATTTCCATGATTCCTGCCCAGGGTTCAGTGTCACCCTGCTGCCTTGAATCACATCATGTTTTATGAAATGACTGTCTCCTGTACAGACGCGTGTTTCCCCAAGTAATTCATCTTTCCCCTTCCTCCCTGCAATACCTGACTTAGCATCGTTCTTCTATACAGATTGGAAGAGTAGCAGAAAGGTTAAATCGGTTGTTCAAAATGTGAGAAAAATGAAGCACGCTTTTTGCCAAAGAAATAATTCAAGCAACAGCATTGGATGACAAGTTACCTTACCACTTAGTAATTAAGCTAATATTGAAAACTGCATACACAGTGATGGCTTTTTCCCTGGTATGGAAGACTCTTTCACTAGATTTCCTCTTAGCTTTTTCCCCTCTCATTGGTAGGCTCTCATTGTTAGTTTAAGCTTTTGCTCCTTCCAACCCAAATGTAAACTATCAACATTCCCCTCATCCACTCTTCACATTTTGACAGCAGACATGCAGCTCACAGTTTCAACAAATAGTTTTTTTCTATCCACTCGCAGCAGAACATCCCACTTACATGTGAAATGAGATGTTAAGCCAAAGATGTGAGTTAGTAGCCTCACAGTACATTGTCCATAGCTGTGACAGCTAATCCAGGACCCAGTCCAGCCTCTGGTTTTCAAATAGCTGTGTCATTTATACTGGCCTCAGTACACCAGCCATCCATGTAATTACTTCTAAGGGTTTTCTGTGCTGCACCGTCTGCTAGTGGCCCATCTTCCCTGCTTCCCCTTTGCCATTCAGGTTTATTCCCCATGACACACAGGACAGTAATATCAGCAGTTTTCACTCACCACAGCTCTGTAACACACACTTATCTGTATTTTTGTCTCACAGCATCCCCCTTTTCCATGCAGCCAAAATGAGATCATTCCCTTCAGATGAGATTTCTGATTGTTCCTGTCTGCAATGCCTTTCAAGCAAGTAAACCGACACCTCAAATCAGAAGCATTTTACTCTCCCCTTTCCTCCGTTGTTGTTGTTTTTTTGTTTTTAAAAAAACACTTTAACTATCTTCAGTGCTGAATCCTGATTGAATCTTATGTATTTCATCTCTTCATTAGCAAGACTCTTGAAAAAATTTATAATTTTTCTCCTGCAGGAATTAGACTTGTCTGCTACCTGAGAGTTGTGCCACTGTAGGCAGTGAACAGACTGTTAAGTGGTCTGAAGAGGGACTATTTATTTCAGCCTGCCTCTTCATTAAATTCCACATTCTACTCGCGATGAAGGCAGTACTTTCATTTACGCAGGAAAGGCATTATTCCAACTCTGAAGGCTTAGTGACTTTATATATTCTGGTGAGGTGATCTGTGTCATAGTAAAGGTGAGAAAGCATTTCAATATTTAAATGTGCCTTAAATCTGCCCCATGCAGATGAACTCAGATTCTCTGATTATTCACTACTATTTTGTGTTTCTCATCATGTTATCTTCCTTCCTTGACCTTATCAATGCAGCTGGCCTCTGCAGTTGTCTAACCAGGGTCTCCTAACTGTCTTTTGTTCTGATTTTAAAACCAGAGCTGACCGTGCTTTTCAGGTTGTTGCACCCAAACTGTGAAACAGACTTCCTCAGTCAGGTCAGGTGACTCTTATTTGTTTAAAATGACTACTGATAACTAATGTGTATAGGTTAGTGTTCCTTTAATTTTAAACTTTTAATTTTTTGCCATAATTTGCGACTTTTTCGCATGTATGTTGAAATGAAATCCTGACCGTATGCCTGTGTCTGCATGTTTGAACATGTATACTTATCTTCAATTTGTGGCTTTTATTTGAACTGTGAAGCACTTTTTAACTCTATGTTTTGAAAAGTGCTATACAAAATACATTATTATTAGTAGGAAATATTACTTTCATCGCCTGAACACATCTGTATCTGTTTTATGCTTAAAAGCTGTTACTGCTTTAACTGCCATCTTTCTGTTATGAACCACTGTTGTCTCAATGTGTGCACCACTGTCTGTTTCCAGCATCCTTCAGTCCATTAATATGTTACAGACAACACTAAAACTGAGATGATATAATTTCTTGTTAATGAAGCTAAGAATTCTGCTTAAAAAAGATTTTAGGAGAATCAGAGTGGGTTTGTATTTTATCCAGGGTCATTTTTTAAGTATTTCTTCCCTCAGACCCTTCTCCTGTATATTTTACCTTGAGAAAAGTGTCCAATGAGCCATTCTCCATGTATTCTGTGATGATCATCACCGGCTTGCCTGAGAAGAGGAAAAAACAAAATCACCAATAAAATACTTCACGTTAATAAGCAAATATTTTGAAATCATAGTTTTGACATTAGCTGGAAGATTTTGTTTTTACCATTTATCTAGATAGTGACACAAAGTAAAATATCCTCTAATGATCCAATTCCAAAGTTTATATTATATACAAACAAAACAAAAAAATAGAATAAGGACATATCATGTGTGCCAATTTTTGCTTGAAATATGACTTACTTCTCAGTTAAAATAATCAATTCTTTATCTGACATTGTGCATGCAATTTTTCCAAACTTTAAACTGAGATGTATGAGAACAACCCTTAACAGCAACTTATACGGTGGCCCTGAGAGGCCAAACGGACTTCAGAAAACACCAGCAATAAGAAAAACACTGCAAAAGCACACAAAACACAACGGAAATAGAAGAAAACAGATTTCCAAAAGCACAAGGGAAGTGTTTCTGGGGAGACAATAACCTGACGGACCCGGTGCAGGAACCAAAATATGCTAAGAATTGTTCTGGGAGACACTTAAAAGAAGTGGAGGATCTATCGGTTTTGTGAGGAAAGAAAAGATGAGAGGTTAAGTGTGTTAGCCTAACTATTAGCCTAAAAATCCGTCATCAGTATTATATGAATCATGAGATTACACACTCTGTCTCCCCAGAAACACTTCCCTTGTGCTTTTGGAAATCTGTTTTCTCCTATTTCCATTTTCGTTTTTCCTTTTCTGTTTTTTTCCCTATTTCCGTTGTGTTTTGTGTGCTTTTGCACCGTTTTTCTTATTGCTGGTGTTTTCTTAAGTTGCCGCCCGTTTGGCTTCTCAGGGCCACCATAAACTTAGCAGCTAGATCAACACTCAGTTATGCAAAAAAAAAAAGAAGAAAAAAGAAGAAAGAAATATGTTAATCTTCATGAAGGTAAAACAGATTATTGTCAGGGGTCGTGTGCGGAGGCAAGGAAGAGATGACCCACACGCAGGACTCTTGGTGCAGAATGAGGAGGTTTATTGGAAACAGAGACAAAAGATGACAGGATGGCTGGCTGAACTGAACACACGACAGGAACAACATCATACCATCACATGCACATCAATGACACGACAAAGGCTGAAGGGAACAGAGGGCTTAAATACATGACTAACAATGACAACGGTCGGAGACAGGTGAGTGAACAGCTGAACATAATGAACTAATGATAAATGGGAAGAGGACTGAACATAATGCACACAGACCCAGGCTAACACAATAAAACAGGAAGTGGAACAGGCAGAAGATAAACAGTGAACATGAACTGAAAATACTGGGTCAATGACCCAGAAACCCTGACAATTATAGGGTTGAAATTGAATTGTCAGCTTTCCAGTTGCTTTCAAAAGTTAATATATTAGATACTGTTGAACTTGACAAGCAGACTATGACATTAACTAAGTGTAAGTCAGAAAAAAAGTTGAAAAGGAAAACCTGTTAAACTACAGGACTGATTAAGTACAGCATGCACGTTTAAAATGACATAGCAAGGCTTAAGATTCCTATACATCTACACCAAACAACTGCTGTGAGTTTTACTTACGTTGTGACATCCAATATGTGCTAGATCCTACAGGATGCAGTTTCAGACAAAACTTAAAACTTAAATAGGAATACACATGCTGATAACTCACTCTTAGTAACCACACCCTCCAGACGGATGATGTTTGGGTGGTTAAACTGGCCCATGATTGACGCCTCCCAAAGAAAGTCACGTCTTTGCTGCTCTGTGTAGCCTGCTTTCAAGGTCTTAATGGCAACCTGGATCTCTCGTTTCCCGGGCAGCCTCAGCGGTCCACTGCAGACTTCACCAAATTCCCCTGAGGAAAAAAAAGGTAGACATTAAGAGTGGCATCAACATTTCAGTTAAACCTGACCTGTAAAAACTATTATGAAATGGCAAATCAACCTTGACTAGACAGATAGATTTTCTTTAAGTAAAGCTGAAATTTTGTGCCTGACACACTGTGTTCGTACAGCTTATATTCTTTACTTTAAGGGGCCAATCTTGAAATTGGCTAAAGCGCTTGAAGCTAATAAATGTGGTCAGTCAACATTTTTGTCAGTGGAAACATTATTTGTGTCTGTGCGCAATGTTGCTTTTAAGCACACTCTTAACTTATGCTTATGTAAGCTTATGCAATTATGAATGTGACAGGTTTATGAAGGTTGTAGAAAATATGATACACTGCAGTAGTGTTAATTAGAAAATGGTTCAATACTACAGAAGGCAGAATTAGGCTCGAGTCATTATGCTATTAGTCTGTGTGTTTTAATAAGGCATTTTGTGACGTTAAGCTGTTTCAGGGCACCGATTAAACAGGTTTACCTTTGTGGTTCTGAATTAAGGATAATACAGACAGGCTTAAACTGATGCTCCAAATATTAAACAGTGGATCTCCAAGGTGTACACACACAGATGCAGACATTATTTTTTACCCACCAGCACCAATGATCCTTTCAATGGAGATATATGAAACATCAATCTCCTGGGCAAATTCATGCACTGCCTGGTTGGGATCTTCATAGGTGAGGGGATCGATATAAGTACGCACCCCTGGAAATTTTACTGCAGAAGCACACACAGAGCAACATTATTATTTGAGTACAATAGATTCATACGTCTAAAAAAAGATACATGTATTAATTAGTGCCATTAATTATTCCCAGAAGACAACCATCTTTTCATCCATCCTGCAAATTTGGCATGCAGATAATAAACACTAATTTTAAACATTTTATTTCACAGTCCAAATCAATATAACCGTATCCCACATGTATTGGGACATGGTATTATTTTCCTGACTACTCTGGCGTTGATATACCAATCACAGTTGGCTTTGATTCCATACCAACAGATAGATAGAGGGTGTCATGCCAAAAATGTGGACAAATATACTAAGCTGTCACAATCTATAAGTCATCATAGCTCTATGTGTTGTCTGCCAACTATGTGTTAGCTGGTAGCTATGAGCCCGGTTTGTGGCAGTGCCATTCAGTAAACAGCTACTCTAGCAAAACACTGTCAACTGTACTTATAGTATGCACATGCCAAATGAGATAGCATGACCAGACATGACCGCTGTGTGAACCCTATACTGCACATGTACTGTAAACTTTGGATGAACTTAAGCCCACATACATAGACACATACAGAACGAGTCTGGGCTTTAACCTACTGTGGCCATTGTGGAAGTGCATCTTTTCCTCTTCGGGATCTTGCTTTGCTTTGCTATAGCCACAGCGCCTAAGGAAGAAGTGATCCAAAAACATTAGTGCCAGTGTCATGTCAAAGCGCTGTTAAATACACACATGTAAAGTCAGCGACTAAGCATCGTTGTCAAATGATACTTGTCTCAATGACACATACACTGAGGGGGAATAACTAAATCTGATGATATTTCTCAGAATGGGACTTTTATTTTGAAATAGCGCAAGTATTTTAACATTTATCACCGTCTCCAAGGTAGACGGAATGAATTCCGGCATTAATGCAGTTTGAGATGAAGGCAGTAAAAAAGAAATGATCCCTGTGGTTTCCTCTCAAAGTAATATCATTTGGCAACTATTTCCTAGTACAAACTAGTACAAAAAACACAGGAAAATATACTTTTTGAATAGTGATCTCACAAAATAGCCCAAGCAAAGAAAAGCAAACCCTGCCACCTCCCCCAAGAATCTAAGTGCAAAATAAGCTTTATATTTTCTCACTGAATCTGCTAACCCATCTTTTAAGGTGTTCAAAAATATTGCTGAAAAGAAAAGATGTCAGCAAAGGAATGCAGTTTCCACAAAATATCAATAACCAAGAAAGCCCTTCTCGACATATCAACTCTGACTTTTGCAACAGGAAAAAGAGATCTGTCACTTTTTAAGAAAGGCCAGACCGAAAACAGAACTTTTGAAGCCGCAAGGCTTATGTTTATGTCTATATCATATTCTTTTCCATTATGTCTGCGTAAGCCTGGTGGATAAAACCGACATTCATTTGTATGTTTGTGCTTAAAAAGCTTCTATAAGTCAATATTTTTACAACTGGCATCAGAGATAATCACAGATAACCCAGATTAAACATGTGTAATGAATTTAAACTTGATCCTATATGCAAACACAAAAACACACCACGCAACAAATAAAATATCTGCAATGTAAATTTACTGATTTATTTTAGTCACTTGTCAAACAAGTATTTCTAATGGTAGAATTTTTCCTATCTTTTAGTTCTTGAAGACAGATGAAGACACGCACACACACAGCGGGGCCATGTCCAAATCTTTCCGATCGGAGCTCTCTGTAGGGTAACCAGGCTTGGCTAGAGGGGTTTGTATGGGCAGCTGGAGAGGGTTGACTCTGTGTGTCTGTATTTGTGTGTGTGCGTGTTTTGTGTGTCTGCCTGGAGGGTGTTTAGTTTGCTGGATTTGTTGAGTCAAGGGGTTTGAGCATGCCCTCCAACTTCATGCATGTGTTTGCATGTGCGTACATGTGTGTTAACCCATGCATACACTAGTGCGTATGTGCTAGGCTCCACACATGTGTTCTGTGCATGCGTGTGTAGTCTGGAGAGTCATGTATGAGTGGGTGTGTGGGAGAGGGGGTTGTGGTGCTTGTGCCCTAAATCCATCGTTGGAAAATTTGGCATTCTTCCATCTCTCCTCCCCCACACACAAAACCCCGGAATGATCCGCAATCCTCATCTCTGTTCGGCTAAACCAGAAATCAACACTGTATCGTTCTGATTTGTTTCTGAATTCTTTCCAACGTCATAATTTTATGTTCAACATTAAATACAGTTTTTTAAAATTGTGCATTTACCAAACCTAAACTGTTTAAATGATAACCTAATACTGAAGGAGAGAAGAAAATTTTGTAAATGAAGCAACAATATGCATCTGGGAGAAAAACGAACATGTATTTTCATTCTTAGAAAACCTCAAAATATAGTAGAGAAACTGAAATGTGAGCTTTGACTACCCTGAAGAAACAGAGGAATACAAGAGTTCTGGCTCTGGCTTTGACTATTTTCTCTACTGTCTATTATCACTCCGTCTGCAGTTTTGTGTCTGCACGTGGGGAACATTCTTTCATAATTAAAATTTTTTCCTGACTTTACTGATAAAGTGAAGGTCATATGCACATGGGGGCATGCAAATGCGACAGACTTGTAGACTGAAAAATGATAAATGCTTATGAGCAAGGTTGTGCTACCAGATGTGAGGAAAATCCACTTGACTGATATGAATCCACCCCGTAGCTATAACCTAAAAAGCAACCCTTAATCCTGACCTATCACAAAAGTCTTACTTCACAGCAAATCCAGCATGTCCAAATTAACACTGTCAGATTTGATTTCAACACTTTTAAAGTGTCTATATGGGTCCACACCAGAGAGTGTTAATTGAACTCTTTCTGGAGAGTTGGTATGTTAACTCTGATTTAGTGTTAAACACCAAATCTCTCTGGAGTTGATAATTTAACACTTGGTGTTAAGAGTTTATATATTAACTCTCAAAGAGTATTTTAGTTTAACTACGTAAGAGTTATCTTCTAATTAATTCTAAAAAGCGGGAATTTTACTGTTCTGAACTTCTAGAAATTTCTTTTGGAAATAAACATTTACTAAAAAGACGCAATGGTTTTTGAAAAACATTTATTCTGAACTGTGCACCACAATTTCAAAACATTTTCTGAAAGATGTAACAGTGTACATGTTCTCACTTTCATTAGAATTTTGTTTATCAAAAGGTCTGACATAGGTGAGCTGGTAAATGCAAATAACAGCATTCTCATCACTTATTTCAATAAATACAAAATACAATATGCATGTCCTTCATTCATCACTTTGTGGAACTTCAACGCACTTCTGCTCTCCCCCATATTCCATCTTCACAAGCATATCCTATGTGGAGATTGAATAAAAATTAGTTGACACTAATTAATGGCACAAATCAATTGCAGCACAGTAAAAAAAAAAAGAAAAAAAAAGGAATCCTTTTTGAGACATTACTTGTGTAAAGTATTTTCCCAAAAGATAAGGACACAGGCAACAGGTAGTACTGAACTAAATGTAAAACCTCAACCTTTTTCATTTTTACCTAAACCGTGTGCACAAAACTCTGGAGGAATCTAAATGCTAACGTAGAACCCAGTCAGGACATCTGCTACTGCTGTTTGCTCGTTTTTTATGGGAGATCGTTTTCAGGCTTCAAGTAGCACCATTATACCAACATTTCACATTCTAGACATTGTTTTAGGTGTATTTGACCAAAAAAATTTAACCGAAAATTCACATGCAAGCTTTTTTTCAAGGCTGTGGTATTTGCCGAAAACAATACCTTTCAGCTAGCTAAAACAGCGAGCGGTGCTATCAGCGAGCAACACGGCTAATGCCTTTCACACAGCTTTGTCTCAACTCCAAAGAGCCACAGAAGTAAAAGCTAATAATAATAATTGAAACAATCTTTGAAAAAATGACTTACCAAGCATGGCAAACAACTCAAATATGTAGAGCAAAATGTTCTGAAACGGCTTCACTTCAGCTTCGATTGGAGCCGTGCTGGGGGCGGAGTCTGTGAATTTACTCTATTAGTGTCATAGCCCCTGTAGGAGTTCAGAGTTAAGAAGTCAAGAGTTAATGTTTCCATTGTAACACCTCCAGATTTGAAATAGAAACACTCATTTTTAACACTCGATTTTAACTACTATCATTTTACACCTCAGAGTTACATTAAAAGCATGTGACTCTACTTAGAGTAAAATTAACTCTAAGACTACTAACACCAAAACATTTAACACTTTTGAATTTGCTGTGTTCAAGCTATGTGTCTAATCCCATAATGCTGCTCAACCACAGAGAAATATCTGGGACAGAAACGAGATTTGAAATTTGTAATGTCTGTTACTCAGCATAAGGTCAGAAATGGATAAAGTGATGATGGACCATTATTAAACTAACATGCAATATTGTACATAAAATAAACAGAGAAGAATATGCACTATTATCTGCTTTATTTTTATTTTTTTAAATAAGGAGAAAATAAGAAAAAATTGTCTTTGACCTCTTGGACCTATTTTTTTTCTTCCATTGAACACTTCAACTTCCTAAACAGCACTTTCATAGTCCGGTAACAACAAACCTAACCTCAGCATTAAACTTCTCCGTCTAGGGGTTAGCGCAGTGGAACATCTGCCTACATTTGACCCAATCCCATAAGCTTCCTGTACCATTCCAACCCTTTGCATGTCCTTCTTCACTAGATCCATTAAATCTCTCTGTGGTCTTCCTTTTTCCCCTACTTGGGAGCTCCATATTCAGCATCCTTTGCCTAATATCCACTATCCTTCCTCCTCACGTTCAGGCGATCTCAGCTTTGCTTCTCTAACTTTGTCTCCAAACTGCTCAATCTAAGCTGTCCCTTAAAATTAAAATGAAATAAAAGATCATACCTATGCTTCTTCATGAAAGAAGCAAAAATGTGAATGAAACATACAACCCAACTGGCATCTGGAAAAAATGTCCTAGAAAATGTCCAAGCCTCATCTTCTGAACCCAACTCAGGGCTCAAACGCATGAAAACATGCATAATGTACATAAACATACTTATTTATTCCTGATATCACAATTAATTACTGGCATGTGACATTCCCGTCTAATCAACAACAGCTGGTAATAAGTTAACACCATGCCAGAAAATTTTAGGCTCGAGTGTCAAAAATATCACACTTTCATGCTGATAAACAGTTTGATTGCCTTCTCACATTTTATTCAACAATGTTTGAGCCACTCCAAAAAAGTTTCACTAATGCCACTGACAGGAACCAACTCCGTCAAAAACAACAGCACTTGTCACCAGAAAAGTTCAGGATATCCTCAACAACTCAACACTCATCAACTCTGTCGGACTCCTATCACTAAATTTTACAGCCACCTCAAGTCCAGAGCTGTTTGTCCTACAGTGACCACCGTAGTTAGGATTATGCAGGTAAATTGGGAAGAAAACAGAACTCCGTTGACTGCACTCCTATGACATCTACTGGTTAGATTTTACAGACCGTAACTTTAATTCAATATTTCCATTAACAGGAACATTATTAAAAGTAACACAGTAGCACTCTCATGCTAATATTTTGTATTTGTTTTTATTGCCATGTGCATGTGCGTGTATATTGGTGATATACACGCACATGCACATGGATATACTTTTATATCATATTTTGATTTTCTTTTGCAGGTATATAGGTTATGCCTTACCGCCCACTGAGCAGGAATCCAGCAACCACTGCCAGCAGGACCAGAGCCAGTGTGATGGCCACCGCTACTATCGAAGCTTGAGCACGCTCACTAGTAGCAGTTACTGCCAAAGAAAAGACATGGGATTACACACAGTACACAAACACAAAACCACACCTGGCATCTGTTGTTGATACAGCCCCAGAACACAGGTGGGAGTTGTGTACAAGTTAAACTTCATTGTATTGTCATTCTCTCCTTCTCTTTGGTGTACTCACAGTAAGGGCTGGTCTGGAATTCAAAGCGCCGGCTAAATGCACCATAGCCTGCTGAGGTCCTGGCTCGTACCTGTAATGCATCATATCATTCATGCACCATACTTCACTTTAATTCATTTGGATTTGCTTGATCTTAGGCAATACTGACAAACTATTTTGTCATCGCTACATATTTAAATATTTTTTCCTTCCCTTTTGTCATCCCAGTTCCATTATCAGTCTCTTAATTTGTGAAACCCATTTCTGACCTGGAAGATGTAAGCTGAAGAGGGCTTCAGGCCTTCCACCACCATTTCAGTATCCTTGGATTTTATTATTGTGTAACTGGAGTCCTGTTCCTTTAGTTGAAGAAAGAGAATGTTAGCTTAATTTATTCATGTGTTCTACTAACATTTTTGTACTTTTGATTGTCAAAAATGTGTTGCCCCAATAATTGTATTGCCAAATTGTATGCATATAGCTTATTGCTGCTTTCTCTCTGCAGCTACCTGTGGTATATGCAAGCATGAGTGTGTCTAAATGCCTGTGTGTAGGGATCACTTTTCCAACTGTAACCACATCAGGTTTTAACTCAGCTAAATGCTGCCTCCATTAGCCAGATGCCATTAGCTCACCACTGACCACAAACCCTACCCTGCTCTCCAATGTACCTTTATTGTGACCTTAGAAAAGAAGACATCAGAGGATTACAGGCAGAAAAGAGGAAGGGCACAGGAACAATGATCTGCACAGAAGCATCAAATTGCTGTCCCTACTTAAGTCCAACTTAACAAAAAAGGGGGGAAAAGGCTATTATGCTGTTACAAAGACTTTTGAAGTCAAAGTTTTCTCACTGGACCTGGCTTAAAACACAATTTCAGTAAGATACACACATCTGTAGCTGTAACAAATTAGATGTGTTATACAGGGCAAAGGGGAAGTGCTGCTAGAGGTTGTTCAGTTTCTTAAATATATATATATATATATATATATATATATATATATACTCTTAAAAAAGGCCAGATACAACCAGTGTCATTAGCTATGTACTTTGAAAATGACATTTGGCTCTGTATTTATCAACAGAAATGTTTATATGATGTGTGTGTGTCTGTGGACTAAAGTCAATATGATATCTATTGTACAACTAAAAGCAAAAGCTTGAACAAGAAGAACCCTACAAATGAGTTTTCTGTTGTATAGTACATTTATTTAATTTCATAGTACATATTGTTCAAAACTGTATACATTAAAACACTAAACTGGCAAACCAGTGCTTTTAAAACTGAAACCTCTACTGTACGAGAGGTTCAGGGAGGTACTAGGAAAACACAGCTGGCCCAAGGGCAGTAGACAAAGGTACACAGCTTTGTGAAAAGATTTTAATATATATATATATATATATATATATATATATATATATATATATATTTTTTTTTTTTTTTTTTTTACCTTTTCAAAATACTTGATCTCATACTCTAGGATGATGCCGTTGGGACGATCAGGCTCTGCCCAAGAAAGGGCAATGCTGCTCTTCCCTGTATGACCTTTCCTCACCACACTCACAGGGGACGGTGCTGCAGAAACAAAGATTCAAAGAAAATAGTACGGTTTGAAGTATCAACATAAATAGCACAATCCAGCAGTTAAATATGATGCAACCCACTGCACTTCTCACTGCATTTCACATTATTAAAACTAAATAACACAGGCATAAAACTCTAATAAACAGTGGCACAAAGGCACGTGGCAAAGTGTGCCAATGTTGTAAAATCTGCTGGATCCCATCAGCATTCACAAGACATCATTCTTTTGAGGACACCTCATCCTTTGATGTTTACATGCACATAACTAATTGTCATGCATGCTGTGATTGCTGTAAATCATGAAAAATTTAACTGTAGATTAAAAAACCTAAAGAGGATTTTAAATATGGCGACAATAAGAAGAGGTTTTTCATGTAACAACTTATACAGTAACGGATATCTATCTTTGCTGTTCGGTGATTTCTTTCAAAGACATACTTTGCCATGTTTTTTCTTATGAGTTTCATGTTTGGAATTTAGGCTCCTCTTTGAGGTTGTTTGCTTTTGTCTGTCAAGCACCAGCTCAAAAAATGTTATTTTTGGTTCCCAAGCAGCTCTGCCTCAGAAGCATGTTTGCAATTTGGCAACAAGTTGCACCTGTGTCTAATTAAACCATCCCTTTATGTCTTGCTGCTGAGTGCTGCCAGAGAAGCATATGAATTCAACTGTTTAAGTCTTCACATTTGAGTGTGTAGTGTACCAAATTTGGCACACATTAAAGGTTACGAAATACACTGTAACTCTTCTAGTGTAGCATCAACACAAACAACAAAATAACGACATAAATGTGTCACTTTTATGCACAATCCAAGATATTTGTGTATTTTGTTCTTTTCTTTGTATTTCTTTAAAGCTTACATTTTCATTCATGCCTTTTTTCTGTCATTTATCCTTTCAGTTTTGAAGTGAGCTTTGTTCTGCAAGTTTACATCAATCGTAAAGCCATCCTGTTGTAACCTGAACTATTGGTTCATCTCTCAGAGGGACAATTGGAGAGTCTCTGACACATAAAGAGCTTTTAACTAGGCAAAATGCTCCCTCAGGCAACATCCCTATAGCCTGTGTGTGTGTGAATGTTGATGCGCGTGGATGTGCGTGTGAATGTGTGGCTACTGCAAATGCTAAACACCGTTTAGGTTTCAATGGCCTCAGCAGAAGTCCACAGAGAATAAATCATCGCTACAAACACAGTAACTGTATCTTGAGTGGATGGTTGCAGAGAAGTGTTATCTGGAATATCTTAAAAGCCTGAAACCAGAGACCGAAACTCACACACATACACACACTCAATGCTTAAATGGTATAAAGCCTGGATTCAGTGATGAGAGAGAGGGTTTATTTTCCCAGCAGCTTTATGGGTAACAATACACCAAAATCTAAGTTTACACCCTCCAAAAATTTTTCCAGTTTTCCATTCTATATTTAATCAAAAATTTTGAAAAGGATTTGTAAAGAGGGTACAGCCTTTTACCAAAGCTTGTGATTTTTAGGGTTATATAAATCATTCTTAGATTTGAAGTAGGGATTTTGTCTCAAAAATGTCATCAAAAATGTTGTCAAGCATTATTTTTCACAAAGAAACAATAAGGACACTAATTATAGAGGTTAAGTTCCTTTAATGCCTTTAAAATCTTTATTTAGTCAAAAAATTACCTAAATCATAATCCATCCATCCTTCCATTTTCTTCCACTTATCTGTGGCAGGGTCGCAGTGGAAGCAGCTTCAGCAGAGAAGCCCAGACCTACCTCTCTTTAGCCACCTCCTCCAGCTTGTCTGGGGGAACACCAAGACGTTCCCAGGCCAGCTGAGAGATATAATCTCTCCAGCATGTCCTGGGTCTGCCCCGGGGCCTACTCCCAGCGGGACATGCCCGGAACACCATACCCAGGAGGCATTTAGGAGACATCCTTGTCAGAAACCCGTTCCTCCCAATCATGCCACTCCAGGTCTCACTGTCATGGACTAAGGCTCAGGCACCAGGCACTCACCGTTGTGCACCCTTAATGGACCTGGCTCCAGGTCTCCAGGGTAGGCCTCGGTAACCCTATCCCAGCCAGGGTGAACTGTTTCCTAGATCTTTCAATCATAGGGATTTTTGAATGACTCTTTTTCTGGTCCCTCACCAAGGACTAATTTCCCATGGGAGAGCCTACCAGGGGATGAAAGCCCCTTGTCAACATAGCCCCTGAGATCCCTGGGACACACAAATGCCTCCACCACGACAAGGTAGCAAACTCATAATTCTTAAAAAATTATTTTTCTGTCAATTTAGACAAATTAAAACTGTTGACTTTTTCTAGACTATAATCCAAACTATAGCCATTCCTATTTTAGTTAGTTGGAAATATGTGCAAGCTACTTTACACTCTTTCACTGAGCTGTTGCTCGGTTTACATTTGAAGCACACATAAAAACAGGAAATGTTGGTCAGCGGCAAACACAGCGATTAAACACTTTTTGGCTCACTTGGTTCTGTCTCTTCCTTTTCACCAAACACAGATATATACAATATCTGTATATACCCAAAATAGCACTGAGCAGTCACACTCAAACAAGTGCTTTAAAACCCAGATTTTCAATCGAGACAGAAGGAGAGGTGATAGAAGAGAGAGACGGGGAGGAGGAGGGAATGCAAGAGGCAAAAAAAGTGAAAAATGAAAGACGAGGAGGAGACATGTTGAAAGAGTGTAGACGGGACCCAGCAACACTTTTATTTTAACAACGGGGTAAACAGTGTAATGACACTTCTAGCTTTAAACACTTCCACTGCGTGTTATAACTGCTAATGAGCACGTACAGTATGCCAAAGAAAACGCAAATGAAGATGAACTCCTGGTGTTTATGCCTGGTGGCTGGTAATGCTCTATTTGCTATCCGTCTGATACTTTTTTTCTACAAAGAGTGAGTTTAGAAAAGGTAAAACCCATTCACTGGAGGAATACAGCTATCCAATGTAACAAATAAAAGCAACATTATCACAGTGCTAAACATAAATCTCCCAGACCACTATCTGTCTGCACATCACCAAAATCAATACCGGCTTTCAACGATCTCGTTTTTATCTTATAACTACCCTCTCGGAATGACTGATAGATAGATTGAGACAGAATGAATTGGAGATAGGGGACAGAGATGTCTTCACTAAGGTGGCAAAGTACCAAAACTGCTATCATCTATTTGGCGAGGAACTTTAAAACTTTAATCTGCCTTTTCTTTTGATGCAATACATTCAATTAGTGGCTTTGCACCAATCCAGCATCTTGCCACAATCCACTTCCCTACCAGCACATCAATATTGACAAAAAAATATAATAGCTGGAATATTTTAATTGTGGCTTGGAGATTTAATGCTGTGGCCATAAACCGCTCCAATTTGGTGTATTTACAGAATTTTGCATTGTGCCATTCCCATCACTCTCCCTTTATTTTATAACATTTATTTACTGTTGCTGGATTAATTAGGATATAAATGTTTGTTTGTTTGTTTTTTAAATTAGAGGAAGTAAATTAAAATTAATGCACAAACAACTGAGCTATTGGCGCCTTTCTATATTTTGACAATACACACCACACTTATAAGATTCAGTTTCCTAAGTTATATGTTCGAAGGCTTTTTGTTCCTTTTAAACCACTAAATCATTGAGTTAACCTTGACGACCTGGGTGGATGTTAGCCAATTTGAATGGATTGTTAAAATAAACACACTCTACAACCCTACAAAGCTGTTATCTAAATTCATTTAGTACTTTTTGAGCTATCATGTATACAGACAGAAAGAATGCAATGCTACCAACAATATAACCTCTTTGCTAAGATACTGTTGGGATTGTTGGGAGCCACAATGTTGGGTGAAGAAATACTATGTTATACCTGTCAAACAGTGTGATCTATGGCATTAATCATAGTTTCAACTAAGGAAATAGAAACAAATGATGTGTTTTTGCAACAAAGTGTTTGGAACAAAGTGATTAAAGATACAATTTAAAGTTGTCTGTTATGTGTAGAGAAAACGCCCTGGCTCATACCTTGAGTTGGGTGCCTTTTTATAATTGAATGACTCATAGGTCAGTGTAAGTGGCTTACAAACAAAAACGATATTCATATGAAAATAGTCATGCACAAGGACTGAATGGGAAGTCTGTCTCCCTGTTAGCAACATCTAAAGAAATGAAAGGTGGTTCAAGACTTTTGCACAGTATTGCATGCTCCACATCAAAGAAAAATAAATAGCTACAGTGGCAGGCAGCACATTTTTACCACACGCAAGCTAATGTATCATGGTACATTTGATTAATAGCCAATAGCAGAAAAAACGTATTTGGGAGCATTTACTGTGCAAGTGGCACTCAATGTGCCTACAGCAGGAAGAAATAACCTGAAATAAGATATTTTAAAACAGACAGAGCTATCCTAATAAAACAAAGCTGTAAAACCTGTGCTTATTAAATAAAAAAAGAAGCTATTTAGATTTCAAAGCTTCCTTTTTGAGTGAGTAGAATGAGCAATATGGTAATTGTTTCCACTCAAACATTCATCAATGTCTGGGCAAATACATGTCTGGGCAAAATGTAACATATGGGAAACAATCACTGGGTTGCAGGGAAACTTGTATGAGCATTTTGGTGGCTTACTTTTCTTTTCAAAATTAATTTCTACCTCATAAAGGCAGGTGCTAGCAAGCCACCTTATCAAAGTTATATACCAGTGTGTCAAGGAACATCAAAGCAGTGAAAAATATGTGGGCTTCCATGCTCCTACAGTGCTCTTTGTATTTTTGAATGTGTACAAGCAGTTAATGTCCAGACTCTCACTATATTCCCTTTACTTCCTTCCTCTGCTTATCTTTCCTGCTGTTACAGCTTCTTGCTGTAACCTTTTCTTTCCTTATCACAAGCATCCTATCATTTTCCCTCCACATTTTGCCCCCTCTACCCTGTTGTTCTGTCCTTCTCTGTCATACATTTCTCCCGATTTTCACCTCTCCTGATCTCCTCTTCCCAACAACCAACACTTTATTATTCAGCAGGGTTTCGCAGGGACACTGTGAAATCACCTATTTCACGGATAACTTATCGTGTGTGACACTTTTCACACATCAAACAGCAGATCCTCTGACTCTATCTCTCTCCCTGCCTAAGCCTTAGCAGTAGTTTTGTCTCAGTACCTTGTTTTTACTGTCAGAAAGCAGAAGCACACTCTAGACCAGTCACATATGAGCACAACAAAAATGCAGGTGGTTAAACTGCTGATTGAGGTTTTCACTTAGTAATTACATCTGTCACTAAAGAGCAGATGGATCAGAACATTTTAAATCACTCATTACAATTACTGCCTCAGGATTATTGTGAAAATGATTGTTCCAAATAATGTTAGTCACTTGATACACAGCCTTCCAGTAGTTGAAGTGCTCACTTTGTTGGTTTTATGAGTCACATTACACAAACAGCGGTTGGTGCACACTGCTACAAAGAGCTAGGAGCTGTATTCAAAAAACATCCTCGGGCTAAAAGGATCTCTTATTCCTAGGGGTGGACTTACTTCTAACTTTAGTATTCTTAAGTTCATTTGTTCTGAAATGATTCACAAATAATTTGGGTTTTAAAAGCAGATGCAACATCTACAAGATGTTAGAAAGTTTTCAATCTACATAAAATCAGCCAAAGCAGCTGCAGGCAACACTCACTGCTGTTATTATTTTACACAAGTACAATGACATAGCACAATTACACAAGTGGCTGTGTCATTATCATGACATTGAAAAACGTTGTAAATGAATCCAAAATGCAATATTTAAAGCACAGTTTCACAGTGTTTAGCAACATAAACTGTATTACATAAACAAAGCTGGCTTTCTAAGTGGATTCTTACCTAAAACTAAAATTCTTTCACTAACACAGACCTGTTACTTGCCAATCCAAAGACAAAAGTTCCCTCTTTATTTTTTTTTATATTTTTGCTTCCAAGCAGAGTTCTTGCTTTCTTGTAATGTTTATTGTAGAGCAGTAGTTCTCTAGGCTTTCTGAAAGTCTTTGGACACTCATCAGAAATGGTCTTGTTCTTAAGGATAGAAAACAGGCGAAAAAGGCTGTGGTATGTCAAATTACACTAGAATTGGACTGAAATGCAGTGGCAACAGGTCTGATTGTATGAAATCTTTGGTTCACGTCTTTGTCTAAGATGTAAGGAGGTCAGGGGGGAAATATAAAAGTGAATGGGGTTGAATTTCAGCCAGGACATTAAAAAGAAAAACTGCCTTGCCTGCCTTTCTTTTTTTTCCTAGAAAAATATTAAATGAAGATTGGGTTATAACCTTTGCACAGTTAATGGTATACGTGAGTCTTGGTGACATCTATAGCATTAGGGTCATCTCTCTTTACTAGCCTAATAGTTTCCTCATTTTTTTATTTTTCCCAGCACCTTTAAATACTTATCAAATGGAAAACCCTACACATGCTGGAAAAGCACAAGTTCACGCTTGAGCCACCTTTCAGAATAGGATGTTGCTATGTTGGCTAATGAATCTAACTAATAATTAGCTGAATAATAACACTGGAAAGAGGTGTTATATCTACTATTTTCTACTTTCTACTATTTTTTTTTTTTACACAGAGTAAGGCATTTAGAGTGCATTTCAGATGGCATGGCCAGGTTGTACATTCATGCTTGTTTATATTTGTACTAATTAGAACTGTTAACCACCAAGCTGCTCTCAGTATGCTCACATGATTCTGTTTTCAATGTAATGTTAAAAAAAACAACCCTCACTTACAGTAGCATGTACCAGATACAAGCCAAAGTACAGAAGAGTTTATTGGTCTGTGACTCTGTCAGCCATGTGTAATCTAACGTAATCCCTAATCTCCACTTGGTCCAGTGACTGCCTAACTTTAATCCAGCTACAACTGAAATAAACTGAATTTGAGTTGTGTAGTCTGGTGTAATCCACTCAGTTTGCTGACAGCCACAGTGACAACACATTTAGAGGACTGCCAGTAGTCTTGACTGTTAGACAGCCATCTGCCTCGCTCTTTTTCCTGTCCTCCTAAACCAGACCTTCCCAAAGTGTGGGGCCCGCCCCCTAGGGGGGGCCCAGAGCCATGGCAGGATGAAAGGATGAAAGGGGGGACAAAACGCTAGACTCTGACTCTGACTCTGACGGGGACAAAACGCTTGGACACTGCTAGCACGGGCACCTACAGAAACGCAAAGCAGGAGATGAAGCATCGCTGAATATGTTTCCAAACCAGCTTCATTCTATGCCAAAGACTAGAAAATATGGTGAAACATATCTTCCCTTTGGTTTCACCTGCACAAGTGCAGAGGTAGGTCTCCCCTGCAGAATTGGTTTTCCCTTTGTCGGGAGCAGCGCTGGGCTGTTCAAATCACGGACAAACAGCATCCCACATTCGTGATTTTTAGTTCACAAACACTTCTTGTAATGACTAACTACTGCTGACATTTTGAAGATATACATACTATACTATACTTTATACAGTAAAGTTACAGTGGGATATAAATAACATCAGGCTGATCCTGCCACCATTTGTTCCCCCGGTTCAAATCCCGGACTAACAGTATCCCACAGCTGTTTATGTTTTTAAACCTATTTTGCACAGAGAGGCATTTTTTGAAAAATGTATTGATAGCAATGGTGGATATTATTACACAGGAAAAAAAACAACTACACGTAAAATAATCACCGTGACGCCTCTGCCTTTGTAAATGGAGAGACAGTAACTGTGTGTTTATGTAAGCGTGTAAAACCTGCAGATAGTCAGATTAACAGTATTTTGTCTCTTCATCTCATGTAAACAATAACGTGGCGCACAGCATGATGTGAAAAAAGGCACATACCTTTGACGTTGCGTGACGAACCCAAAAACGCAACGCAAAAAAGGAGTTTTAAAAAATCTCAGTGATTCCAAACGCCGTTTACGTGTGGACGAAACAGCTGCATTTTCAAAAATACCTGTGTAGGTGCGGACGCAGCGTAATTTTCTTACTACCTGTAATTTATTGCAGATTACTTGTATTTGCTTAATTGTTTACTAAATGTTTGAGGTGTGAAATAAACCGCAATGGAGCAAAATATGGGTGTGTGTGGTGTGTGTGCGCGTGCACGCGGGGGGAGCATTCTTTTTGTAAAACAAGGGGGGCCCAGCAAAAAAAGTTTGGGAACCACTGTCCTAAACACAAACTGTACCTTCCTGATTACTTGTACAGCTCCTCCCATTGATACTACTAATAATAACTGCTATTCTTTGGCTGCCAGTGAACCATCTGTTGAAATAAATGGAACAAACACATGCTTTCAACATAGCTTTTTCCCCCCTCTTGCCTTTTCTCCTGACAGAAGCCTTGGGGAAGAGAGTAGTAATTTTGTATTTTTCTCATTGCATTATGCTTTGCGCTACCCATTTCATTACAAGCAAATAAAACTAAAACTAACAAAAGCACATAACTCTTAACCCATAAAAAAATAGGTTCCCAGTGGAGTGTGAATCCTAATCTTCATTTAAACGGAAGCTAACAAAGCATCCAGTATTTACAGCTATGTGAAGTAGCCTGAATCTTTCATTATCCAATATGTGTTTGGCCACTTTAGTGGTTTTCATTTGGTGCTTAAGCTCACTTCATGGTTACAAAGATCTGCTAAGCTGCTCTGGCATCACATATAATGCATACTCCCAAAAATGATGAATGCTGAACATCACACCAGCCTAGGTTTTGTTTTTTTGTTCACACTTGAGCAAGCATAGCCCTCACCAACCTAAAATTCAAATGTAAACTTGTATGGCATCAGCATGATCCATCACTGTTGATAGACATGCAGAATAACACCTGCTGCCACACATGACAGCCCATACACATAACAGAGCTTTCATTATGCCACAGATTCCTGTGAATCTCATTGATGCGCCTAATTGAGGGGACCAAGCTGCTTTTTCGATGACATAGCTGGATGCAAAAACAAAAAAGGCTGTCCACTGTGTCATGTTCTCTCCTTCGCTGCAGGGATAATGCATAAGTGAAAATTAATACAGCAACAGATTTGTTGGACAAATACTGTGATAATTTGATCGTCTGGCGTCTTTGTTATCAAACCCAGATTGTCATGCGATGAATCTGGCATGCCAGTTGGTCTGTGGCATTTTAAATAAGCGTGGAGAAGAAGCAGTTATGACAAAACATTTGACTTTTGCTGGAGAATTCAGGATAAGTTCAAATGGAGGGGTGGACAGCTATGGTGAATGTGATGATGAGTCAAATCTGGCGGAACATACCTGCCTGATTGGTTGTCACATTAAGTGACACATACTGCTTTGCATGGCCTTTGGCTAGGTCTGACACTCCGTTGACAGCTTCCAATAAGAAGCTGTAGTTGGTGTGTGACTGCAGGTCAGCCACCATCACTGAGGTGTTCGACAGGCCAGTGCGGCGTGGCAGAAAACGTACATTGGGACCGCACTCTTCCAAGCCCCTTCCGTCTGGCAGGACCTGTCTACAGATGACGTTATAGCGCACATCCTTCCTGCCACCTGTATCCATAGGAATGGACCACTCCAAGAAGACGCTGGTCTCGTTGACATTAGAAATAGCATTACGAGGAGCAGATGGAGGGCCTGAGGGAGATGAAAAGGGCTTTGAAGAAGATACAGCTAGAAATACAAAGAAGCATTTGGATAAACAAAAGCCTTGAAAGTGAGCATGAGCAAATATAAAGGGGTTATATCCTCACGTGTGCACGCCATATTAGAAGGGTCAGAGTCTAGCTTAAAGTATCCGTCTTCACAGCTGCAAGCAGTGGCTCCCATCTGTCTGGCCACACTGTGAGGTGGACATTTACTACAGGCCAAAGACTCCAGCAGCGAGCGGTAAAACCCCACTTTGCAGACTGATGGACAGGGAGGAGAGAGGATGTTTGGGGGTGGATAGGGAGATGATAAAAGTGGACATATAAATAGAAAGGAGAAAAGGGGTCACAGAGAGAGGTACAAATGCAAAAAAAAAAAGTGGGGGAGAAAAAGACATGGTTATTTCTTTTGAAAAAAAGGAGGTCAGCATCACACTGGTAGCAAATTTTCCCTGGGTGGTTGCGGTTGTTTTGAGGTTCCTCGTCAGAGATATACAGCAGTTTCATAGTTGAAATTAAAAGAAGCATTTGGCACACTTGTATTGTTTCTTTTGAAGTCTGATTTCTTGTTATATCCCTCCGGGGCTTATTTCTTTTAGTCAACCTGTCTAACCTTGCTTTTCATGTTTCACTGTTTAATCAAAAAGTTTTCCTCATTGAAGGATTTCCCTTCTTGTATTATCTTCAGTTCAATGATTTATAACCAGCACCTGATTAAGTTTGGACTTGCATCTACTTCCCAATATTGGTGCCATATGTGCAGCATTTACAAACAAATACGACAAGAACAAAAACAGGCAAAATTTATTTTCCTCCCACACAAACACACACACAGATCTCAGGCTGATCTAAGTGGGGCAGGTAGACAGGATGCTGATGCACTGTGAATGATAAATGGCACTCATACATCAACAATCTCACAAATCAGCTTAACGATTTGGCTGTTGTCATCCAGATAATTTCTGATAAGTGGAGTTCTATAAGTTATTGCAAAGTCAGTGGCATATTTCTATATCACTAAGCAGGACAAGGGGGAGATTTGAGAAAAAAAAGACTCTGCTTGTCCTCTAAATTTAGGAGCTGGTGTTTCCCCAGTTATTGTGACGCCGATTGTATAGGAATTTCTTTCACCTAGATATTAATGACATTATTTATTGTATTAACATGTCTGACACTCATACTGTAAGACAAATGGTAGGGGGTGTAGCAAGGATGTTGGGGAAACAGGAACTCCAGAGGACCAGTCTTTTGTCTCTTCGAGGATTCTGGGAGGTAGCAAGGGAGTGTGAACCTTAAGGTGTGAAACAGCTGTGTACTGCCTTTTGTTCCTGGAGAAGGTATTTAACTGAGAGCCATGCTAGGCTCAGAGAGAACTCTGCTGACCGTCTGTCCCGCGGTCATGGAGGCTCCACAAGCTTGGTTGTATGTTGTCTTTGTGTGCTTGGATTAAAGAATGTTAGCTACCGCTCACCGCTCGTCTGCAGGCTTTATTTAAGTGGAAAAACTTCCACAACACCACTCAGATCGCAGCTATGATTAAGAACTACATAATTAAACCTCAGGTAGGAGGACAGGAGGACGAAAACTAGGAAACGCAAACAATACGTGATGGTTAAAAACAGAGATAAGGTGAGAAAAGGAAATGATAGGAGGAGAAAAGCCAAGCTTACAAGGATGAGACAAGGAGAGAGAAAAGAAGAAAGGACGAGACAAAGGAAGACTGGTGGGATGGTTTGTGTGTATGTCTGTGTGTGTGTGTTTCAGTCGTTAGGCAGCAGTGGCTCTGATTCACCTTGACGGAACCTTGGTCTGTTGTCATGGAACATTAGGCCTGAAAAATTCTCCCTCTGCCCTGGATCACTCTAAGTCTCACCTTTGCTTCTCACACACACACACACACACACACACACATGGAAACAGGCCTTTTATAAAATCTGTTTGGCATTTCGAATGCCTCACATACTGTAATTATAAGTTGGGGCTCAAGATAATGTTTTTGACACATTTATGAAGCTGGCGAAGCTTCAGGACAGGATTACATCTGGTGACATTCTCTATGCTTAACTGCCTTTGTATTGCTTGTTTCATTCAGGTGTTTAAGAAAGTTGTTCCACGAGATACATTTTTGTGTATTTTTGTTTCATGAAGCATTTTAATGTTTCAGCTTCTGTATTGATGGTTACTCCCTTACTTAATGTGCTTTGTTAGGGCAATGATGTACTACCCTCAACATGGGTGTGCGAGCCAGGGCAGTAGGACACACCTAATCTTTTTGTGAGCCTGTTACCACACACACACCTACACACTTGTGGTTGCATATAGATTTATTGCCATTGTCTGGTCTCTAGCTCTCCTTGGCTTCATCCTCCAAACCCCCATGGTCAAATCAATAAAAATGGGATGGCAGCTCATTTCACATACATAGACAAGCATATTTGTGCCCAAACAGTGAAGTACAGTGTTGGAGAGTAGAGTCAAAGCAGAAAATAAATAAATTTAAAAAGAAAAAGAAAAACTTCTTTAATAATTTCTGATACTACATTCAGGTATAATGCCAAGATGATGGATTATCTTTATTTATTTTTCATCTCTTTTTGATTTGGTAAGCTCTCATCATCAGGCGTGCGTGTCTGTAACTTTGTGTGCGTGTATGTGGCGCTCCCCAAAGATCACCTGTCAGTCAAACAGTATGGTGTGGGCACAGTGTGGTACTATGATGGCTCCCTACTTGGATTTCCTGTTCAACTCGTTTTGACATTCTGGATGTTTTTTTTTTCTTTCTTCTTAATTTGTCTGTTGGCCACCGTTGTGGCCAGCTGTCACTCAAGAGAATACACACATATATGATCTCTAATTGTTCTTGGGAAATAGTTAAACCACTTTACCATAATGCAAAACAAATAAATCATTGTTACTTTGACATTTACTGCTTATGCAAAATAAATCTATTTGTTAGCTGAAAAATTGATGTATTTTTTCTATTCCACGTTTGATAGACTGATAGACTTTTGCTCCCAGTGTGGCGTCAAAGATGAGATGATGCGCACTGATTAAATTAAATTAATGTATGGAAATGTCTTTCCCATGGAAGTTGTAAATGATTATGAAAATGATATAAACATTTGCAATTAAAATGTGCAAACTGGCATGAAAAAAAATCCATTGCATGCCAGTTTAATAAAAGTCAATTCTAGTTGACTAATCACTACTTGTTAAGGTATTTATTATCATTAATTCTACTTCATTTCCATTTTCATTTAGGATAAATTACCCATGCTCTACATGCAAATGAACAAAGAACATGCAGAGAAATTAAGTCTATAGATGTGTTTTTTGAATTGTATGAGTACAGCTGACAACATATATCATGACTACATATCAATATCACTCTCTTCATTTAATTATGTGTTAAAGGATTTGAATGCAAAGGTTTGTGGAGGTCAGAGAAGCAAACTGGAGGTTGGAAATAGGATTAAGTGATTAAAAAGCCACAGAGAGTAAATTTAAGAACACAGTCTTGAATCTGAGACCAAGAAACAGCTGAGGGGGAGCCTTAAAATCCAAAGTACAACTGTCTAGATAGGACTGCATAACATGCAAGTGGTCTACATTAACTTTACATGGCAGCTTGATTACTAAAGGTTTATTAAAAATAAGTGCTATTTTTAAGTGATTTTTTTCTTCACTTCATTTATTTTACATTGCATTTACTGTCTGTTTTTGACCTACTCACCTTTCATATTTCCACAACAATAGCAAGGGAAATGCAGGCAGCTGGACTCGGATGAGGTGCTTTAATTCTTTAACCATCTTAAATGCGCAAATAACCGAAAACACATATGTATACACACTAACAGACACACTTCCTGCAGTGAGATTAGTTATGGTCATGCCTGGCTGACTGAAATGGCTCATTCCTCATTGTGAATGCAACCTGAATAGACGGCGTTGGTGGTATTAATGTACGTGTGTACGAATATGTGTGTTGCCCTTGGGCAAGCTGTCTTTCTGATGCCACGCAGCTCTTAATGCACAGCACAAAGGGTAATAGGTAATTAATATGCAATACACACTAATGTGCATTTGTGTGTGTTTGACTGTAAGGTTAATACGTAATTAATATGCATCATACACTGGCATCCCAGGCAATTAAGGATCCAGCGGTGTCCGTTGATGCTTCTTAACGAACGTCCTCTTTAATTGGAAACATTTCACTGTAAACATGTTGATTTATATGACTGGCTGTCGTTTGGTGGGATTAGAGCGAGTAAGCGATTAAGGCAGAGAGAAGGAGACATACTGAGATAAGGACTAAAATGAAAGAGAATTTAAAGTTAAGGACCACATACTGTGTCTGAATACTGGATTTAAATTCATTTATATGGGCTTAGAAAACTGTATGGATGCAAATAGTAAAAAAAAAGATTGATATTGTATAATTACATAGTATGTTAATGGATTATTACTGATCATACCAATGCATCAGATTGCTAGAGAACACTGCATATCGGACTACACAGTAAATTGTATATGTAGCTGTCCAGTTGTTTTTACTACAGTTATGTTGCACCACTGAACCACCAAACAGCCATAAAAAGATGAAATGAGGATGGAAACACAAATGGCTCACACCATTCTGTGACAACCACTTATGTTTCCATCTTTCCCGTCACTCTTCCAACAGTACACACAGTCAGCAGGACTGACCAAAAAGTAAACTTTGACTGAAGAAATCCAAATACTCACAAGGCTGAATTTCAATGCACTGCCTATATTGTTAGCAGATACTATTGTGAACTAATAAACCAGCTGAGGAAACACAGTAAATATCCTGTTCCTGTGTTTGTCCCACAGCAAACTACTGGCCTAACAATCATAAACACGTGTTTCAGGGTGTGCATGCATGAGATGTTTCATACCTTTATTATTTTTGTATTACTGTGTTTGTGTGCCTCTGCATGTGTGCATGCGCCAATGCATGCTCATATTTGTGCATGTTTCTATGTGAACACAAACAAAGAAGGATGATAATACCGTAATAATACACAATCGAGTGAATGGGGTTTTCCTTTCTGTTGATTGACAGAGGAGGCCATTGTTCGCAACTCATTTATTCTCACAATCAGACCACGAGCAGAAACCCAAAGGTCAAGCATCCAGGTCACAATAGCTTTCGAACAAAACCCAATGTATTGGCTCAGTAAGTGTCTAGAGAAAAAGAGTAAATATAAGAAATGTGTGATAAATCATAATATGCTGACTGGATGTCTTGGGAAAACAATTTAACTAGCCATAAAACATACTATAGTGCCCTTTCAGCATTTAGCTGACATTGCACAGATCCACAAACTAGGTGTACAAAGGTCGGGATCTCAGTTGTTCAACCATGCTCTTGCCAAAAGGTGATAGGACAGCGATATGTGACGTGTATAAAATTAGGTTGTGAATTGCTTATTAATTCACAAATTTTGCATGTATCAATTTGCATGAATCCACCTGTTTTTAATCAGATAGAAGGTACCAGAAATCAAGTAAAATATATATATATATATATATATATATATATATATATATATATATATATATATATATATATATATATACACTCACACACACATATATATTAGCTTCAACATTTTTAAAGCCATCTGACTCAACACAAAAAAATAGCATGCCTGCATTACATCATTGCTGTAGAGCTATGATGGTTTTATAAAACGTTGGAAACTCATCAGCTCTCTTAAATGCATTATGGGTAATATAGTGCCAAAATGATCAGTACTAAGCTACCACTGGCTCGGACTCTGGAGATGGCCAGGCTTTCATGGAAAGAACCTCGCTCTGCTGAATGAAGCATTTTATGAATATTTCAGCAACTGCAGGAATGCGTGCGTGTGTTTCTGCGTGTCTGTGTGGGTGCATGAGCGTTTGCTCTTCCATCTTTGTGAGGACAAATGGCTGGCCCATTTTCTTCAAAGGGATTTTATTTTAGGGGTATTGTCTGAGTGAGGATGATGCATTTGTCTGTTAGTGTAACAAATGGGATTATGCAACTTGCTATGCTGGTTACGGCTCGGGTCAGAGGTATGGTAATGACAATGAGTCAATTAAGGTCTTCACAAGTATAGATAAAACCATGTGGGTGTGTATGCATGTTAACAGGGGCAAGGGTAAAAGAGAGGAAGCTCTTCTGGGAAAGTCAGTTTACCCAACAAGCACTCAGGAAGCACTTTAGTTGTCATGACAGCATCACCACGTGGAGATGATGGGGGGAAGGGGGTGGGGAGAAAGCTGAAGAGAGAGCATGATGCAGGAGGAAAGAGTTCAATGAAAGAAGCCATTAGCAGATTCCAGTTGAGCAGGATCTAAAAGGAATAATGGTGTCTCTTTCCTTGATGAATCTAGTCAATTCATAGTTTAGGAGATGATGGTTTCCTGCCACTTGATATTTGCACTCTTTATCTTTGACTGTGATGAGGGATGGCAGAACATTTCTGTATGGGAATCTGAATACTCTAAACTCATATGACATGAATTAAAAAGACGTAGATACAGGCTGGAAAGTATCTTACTTGAACTACTGGATGTTTTGGGTCCAGTGAATTCTGATCTAATTATCAAAAATGGACAACAGAAGTTTAGAAAAATGTTGTCTGTCATCACAATCTGGTGTAAACAACATGAAAGCACCTAAGTAAGGCCAATCCTACCATCAATGTATAAAGGGTTCTAGCTGGTGGTGGCTGGTGTAATGATGTGGTTGAACTTTGGGCCTGTTAGTACCAACTGAGTACAGCCAAAACGAGTATTGTTGCTGACCACATCCATCTGGTTATTACCAGTGTACTCATCTTCTGATGGCTGTTTCCAGAAGAATAACGTGCCATGTCACAAACCTCAAATAATCTCAAACTGTCTTGAACTTGAAAATGAGTTCACTATAGTGAAATGACCTCCACGGTCAACAGATCTTAATTAAGGATATGGCAGTGATCCATATAATTGATGTGCACCAATAAATATGTGTCAGCTGCGTGATGCTATCATGCCAATATAGACCAAAATCTCTGAAGGATATTTCAAGCATTTGGTTGAATTTCTGTTATGAAGAATTAAGGTAGTTTTGATGCAATAGCGGGACCAACTTAGTACAAGCAATGTGTTGCTAGTAGCATTTCCTCTTCTCCTGTAGTTTTTTTTTCTTATAATCTTACCATTAAGGGAAAAAAAGTACTACTTGAAATGGCATGGGAGATGAAAGAAAATGTTCTCCTCTCCTTTTAGGATGTAGGTCTATGTGGTATGCACTATATAGTGGAAAAAAAATGTAATGTACTGAACAATTTTGAAAATACACAGGAAAAAATAAAACACCCAGAGTATTCATGTCAGACTCCGATCCTTATCGCCACATGATGGTAATTCTACTAAAATGACAGATGCTGCTATGATCATGTGTGTATCTCTGTGTTATGCAAGAGACTGTAATACCCTTGTCACCACAGCATCAACCACAAGCCTCACACTGTAAGTGTGAGCTGCTTGTTCACTATCCCCATAAATCCCTAGAGGGAGAAGGCAGAAAGCTTCTTCACATTACTACGACTGTGGCCAGATCAAGTTTGACATATGCTGCAGTGACGTCTGACAGGCAGGCAAACACAGAGGGATATCAGGGGAGCCATGGCACTGAAACAAAGTATCGTCAAGGGAAATCCAACTCTACCCCTGACACTTAGACAACTATCTCCAAACAAAATATTAAAAAATGTTGAGATGTATCCCAAAGATGTAATATCCTTCCAGTCACAAGCAGGTTTTTTTCTTTATTACAAGTAATTCTGTTAATTAAGGATACTAGTAGTCACACTTGTATTTGTATCCCGTATCTGCTGTTTTTCTCCTCATCCCCTCCCCCGACATCCCTTTCTCTCTCCCCCAACATTGCTGCCCGTATTGTACCTCTAAGTCTTTCTTCTTTTGTCATGTGAAATCAGTGTAGCCCAAATCCAAATATCACAAAGGCTCAATCCTGCTTCAGTCCACCTTTTTCCCCCTCATTCTGAATCCAAAGCATTTAGCTCTTTTTTTTTCAACATCCAACATCCTGGTCATCCTGAATTCCCTTTTCTCCACATTGAATCTAGCCCTTATTCTATCACTGCACACTTCTTTCAATATTTATTGCATCATTCCACTTCATCAATTTACTCTCACATATACCATTATTCCATTATTTACTTTCAATGCAGCCCACATTCCAGTCACTCTCTAATCATTTCAGCTGTAGATTAATTTCTTCCTATATGAATTTCACTCCAAAAACAATTTATTCAAATATATTTCAGGCCTTATTCCACCCTTTCAACATCTCTCTTCAACAATTCAATCATGATTGTGTTTTCAAGTATGTGTCCACTAGGGGTGCAACGATACACAAAATTCACAGTTCGGTTCGGTTTGATACTTTGGTGTCACAGTTCGATATTTTTTCGATACAAAAAAATGTTCATGCCTTTTTAATTTGTCATTTATTAAAATTATAAATATATATTTTAACTCAAAAGTACAGTTTTTGAATTTAATGTTGCTGAAACAACAAAGTAATAAAAAAAAATCTATCTGATCGAGAAATCACTCATCTTTGGAAAAGAGAGTTTATTACAGAGAAATGGCTCTTTCCAAAATAAAAGCTCTACTATACGCTTCTTCTGGGCTATATTCTCAGCAGCATATTAAACATATCAGGTCCCCATAAGGAGAATCATGTGCTAACGGCTGTCTAAATGACTCGGGTAAAGTTTGTAGCATGCGTGCTTGTTGTTTTTGTCTGCTTCCACTTGTCTTTGCACTAGGATGATGTCCTATGGAGGACCACAAGAGCCACGCGCATCAAAATAAAAAATTCTGTGCTTAAATAATGAATTGTAGAATAAAATGTGCATTTGTAAATTCATTTTTGAATTCCAATTTAATAAACTGATTTTTAAAATGCTTTTTAAGTCTTCATTTCAAAAAACATTTTTGAATTGCACTTTAATAAACTGCATTTCAAAAATCTTTTTCGAATTGCACTTTAATAAACTGCATTTCAAAAATCTTTTTTGAATTTCACTTTAATGAACTTCATTTCAAAAATCTTTTTTGAATTGCACTTTAATAAACTGCATTTCAAAAATCTTTTTCGAATTGCAATTTAATAAACTGCATTTCAAAATCCATTTCCCTTTCCTGTTCACTCAGGGATTAACATGTGGATTAGCAGTTGGATTAGCAGTTGGATTAACAACTTCATTTTAAAAATCCTGCTGCTATTCAAATTAGCCACACTGTGGGATGTAAGGAGCTCTCTGATTGGTTGGTCAGACACAGGCTGTCTGCCAGCCTGGATGTTTCTAGCTCATAGCTTCTAGTGATGGGTCGTTCGCGAACGAAATGGCTCTTAGAGCCGGCTCTTTGAAGTGAACGACGCGAGCCGGCTCCTTATTGGGAGCCGTGAGTTTTTTTTTTTCTTTCTCTCACCCTCTCTCTCGCCCTTTTTTCCGCTTAACTCCGCATGCGCGGCCTGTACTTTGCGCTGGGCAGAGGGGGGGGAGGGGCGTTAGTTACACTCGCAGTAGCACAGGAGCAGAGCCAGAGAGAAAGAGTGAGGGACAACAACGTCACATTAGAAAGGTATAGTAATCATCCACTATTTTCAGTTGCAGATGATATAGGATTCAGAAATCATGCAGGCCCATATGACAGAGAATGTGCATCTTCTTTTTGTTTTAATATTTTAATTTATATTTAATTGTGTTGTGGTTTGCAGTGTTTTGTGTTGTTTCACGTTAAATTTGTTTAAAAGGAAAAAGCTGAAAATTTAAATAGTTAAAAGTTTAAAATGTAAATAGTTGTTTTTTGTATTATATGATGTATTTATTACATTTTATGTGGAGTGAATAAATAAAGTATATTTATGGTGGACCTTAGAGACAAAGCACGTACAAACTCCAAAACACGTACAAACTCCTAAGTATGTACAAACTCCAAAATGCGTAAAAAATCCAAAACACGTAAAAACTCAGAAGCGCGTACAAACTCCAAAACACGTAAAAACTCAGAAGCACGTACAAACTCCAAAACACGTAAAAACTCAGAAGCATGTACAAACTCCAAAACACGTGAAAACTCAGAAGCACGTACAAACTCCAAAACACGTACAAATGACAACAGAAGTGCTCCAGGTTTCTAGGGTGCAGTGTTGAGCTTTTGTTACCTAGTGGCTACACAAGCCAGGAAGTATTAACAACCGGATTTGGTGTGTGGTAGTAACAGGTAAATTAACTTTTTTTGTTAAATTATTTGAATAAATATGAGTGCTTGTCTATAAATACACAAACAATACACACATGTTTTCAATTGTGTAATTTAAGTGATCTGGGTAGCTCTGTTTTGGAAGTTCAGTAAACGCTAGAAATGTGTTTTGGAGTTTGTACGTGCATTTTGGAGTTTGTATATGCTTTAGAGTTTGTACGTGCTTTGTCTCTAGGGGCCATATATAAACATATATAAATAAAACCACTTTTTTTACATTAGTAATTCCTTTTCTGCATAATTTTATATTATTGTTAATGATTAAATAATTAAAGCAACAAAACAACCTGAAGAGCCGGTTCGGAGCCGAAAGAGCCGGCTCTTTTTAGTGAGCCGAGCCGAAAGAGCCGGATCTCTAAAAAGAGCCGGAAATCCCATCACTAATAGCTTCGCCCTGCTAAAAAAGCGTGTGCTTGTACAAAGGCCGTTCAGCCTCGGGATTTACACTCGGCTCGACATGGATATATGAAGAATGAAGGGACCCTGCAGCGAAACGGAGAGCCCAACCTCTGACTGAGTGCCTGTTTTCGCAGTCTGACCACCTGTGAAGGTAACAGTGCTAACGTGGCTAACGCTAGCATCACCGCACTTAGCCCCGTTATTTTAAGGTCATCTTAGCTTATGAAAGTTTGACATCGCAGCTGTACGAGCTAGCTACGTGTTTTGTAAGCTGCTGTGCTCTTCACAAATAAAGCTGGAAGCAGCTCAGACTGTTAGAACCAGCACTGAGGCCTGTTACATTTATACAGTGTTAGAGCAATGGCTGCAGCCTACAGCCTTTAAACTAGCGATTAAAATGCTGACAGTAAACTCGTCAGTCCAGATGTTACCACATTACTTTGTGATACTTGTGAGTTAAAACAACTGAGACAGGCTGATTAAAATAACAACTGTCAGTTCTCTCATTCCTTATATCAAGACTGGAGATCACACTACTGATTTCAGCTCATTTAATATGTGAGTGCACAGATTCATTCTCAATTGGACAGAAATGATGATCAAAGGTTGTGTATATATGACAAATTCATCAAATCCCAGCCTCTAACACAGTGTGCTGAATCTTAGCTTTGAATCTCCAGTATTTTCTCATCAGTGCAATGTAAGCATTCACTGAACCTACAGTATCTACACCTGTGTGGTAAAGACACAGATAATGAAATTTAATTATTAATACGATATACATCATGAGAAACGAAAGCTGAAATTGATTCAGTTTAGTACTTTTCTCTGTATGCTCTGTGATTATAAAGGCCTTAAATTCTGTGATATATACTGTAAATGATTTTCACAGAGGTCTTAAAGTACTTAAATCATTGCTGATAGTCTGGTTGTTTATATTTTCACATGTTTTTGTGTCTGTAGGGCTGTTTGATGACAATTTGGACTCCTCTGGGAGATTAGGACACACCCACATCTGTTCCATACTGCAGCCATTGATGGTGTTACGGCTCTGAGTCAGCTTTGGGCCATCAGATGCACACACTGGAAAACCAGCACCTGGACTTCATGCAGGAGAGACGGCCTCAGTGATTTAGGTTCATAAGCGAGTTCAAACATTTCTGGCCTCTTATCACTTAGATTTCTTAATCCTAAAAGTGAATGCATTTAAAAGCAGGAACTGCACACCTAGCCATCAGAAGTTTGGCAGCATGAGTACTGTAGTTTTGTAGGGTCCTTGTTAAAAATTCCACAAGCACCACACATTTGTCATATAAAGTTCCATTTTTTACAGTACATTGTTGAAATTATAAACTATATATTCTAGTTATCCACTTGTCAGTAATTTTTGAGTAAATGGATGTCAGTGGTGATTCACCTGCAAATGTTTTTAACAAACTTTGTTTTTGTAGAATTCATCAGCAGCTGTGGAGAGATGCATTTGAATATCTTCTGGTTCCACTTTTCCTTACCTGGAAGCTGAGCATTGCTGATTTCTGACAAGGACACACACCTCAGCGCTTATCATGGGTGTTACATCCTCTGTGCAGCAATTCCAGAGAAAACAGAGCAACGACCACTCATTAAGACCAGCCAGAAATCTGTCCCTTTCTGGCAGCTGTGGAAACGTCCAATAAGAGAGTTTGCATTCTTAGAACAATGCTGGATCATGTGTGATGTGTCATCATATGAGGATATTACATTTTGACCTAATTCTGCTCAATTAAGTGTTTTAATCGTTGATCCAGTATTTCAGCTTTGTGTTGTGCTGCAAGTTTAAAACCCATTGTCCTCATGAGCACAGCATTTAACAACTCTCCTTGAAAAAGTCGATTAACTTTAACTGGACACAATGGTTTCCAGTGGGAGATACATTCATCACTCATCCATGACACTGGAGAAGTCACCTGAGTGAGTGATAAAACAAATTTCCATGGAAAAACCAGAGAAACTAAACTTTGTTGTTTCTTTGGGCTCAATTTCAGCTCTAGCAGCATCTCTCAGAAGAAAACTGTTTCCCCAATAATCAGATGAAAAGATTGTTGAACCAGGTGGTATTCTCTGGAGTTTAAGACCAAGACTGAACTCAAACAGTGAATTGACATTAGACTGGAATTCATAAGATGAATAGAAATAATGCTGAAGCTGAATGATTCATTCATATATGATTTTTTTTCTCCAATTCACCAGGTCTGTATAGTTCAGCATGACTATGGTACATGATACAAAATAATAAATACAGAAGAATAAAAACTTTGTGAATAACTTTACTCTTCTTAAAAATAACTCATAAAACAAGTAAAAGTACAAATGTGTACAAGTTCCTCACTAAGATTTTAATTGTGTGTTAAAGAGAAAGAGATTAGAGGTAAAGTAAAGGATGCAGAATCCATCATCACTGAGGCCGTCTCTCCTGCATGAAGTCCAGGTGCTGGTTTTCCAGTGTGTGCGTCTGATGGCCCAAAGCAATGGCTGCAGTATGGAACAGATGTGGGTGTGTCCTCATCTCCCAGAGGAGTCCAAATCGTCATCAAACAGCCCTACAGACACAAAAACATGTGAAAATATAAACAACCAGACTATCAGCAGTGATTTAAGTACTTTAAGACCTCTGTGAAAATCATTTACAGTATATGTCACAGAATTTAAGGCCTTTATAATCACAGAGCATACAGAGAAAAGTACTAAACTGAATCAATTTCAGCTTTCGTTTCTCATGATGTATATTGTATAATAATTAAATTTCATTATCTGTGTCTTTACCACACAGGTGTAGATACTGTAGGTTCAGTGAATGCTTATATTGCACTGATGAGAAAATACTGGAGATTCAAAGCTAAGATTCAGCACACTGTGTTAGAGGCTGGGATTTGATGAATTTGTCATATATACACAACCTTTGATCATCATTTCTGTCCAATTGAGAATGAATCTGTGCACTCACATATTAAATGAGCTGAAATCAGTAGTGTGATCTCCAGTCTTGATATAAGGAATGAGAGAACTGACAGTTGTTATTTTAATCAGCCTGGCTCAGTTGTTTTAACTCACAAGTATCACAAAGTAATGTGGTAACATCTGGACTGACGAGTTTACTGTCAGCATTTTAATCGCTAGTTTAAAGGCTGTAGGCTGCAGCCATTGCTCTAACACTGTATAAATGTAACAGGCCTCAGTGCTGGTTCTAATAGTCTGAGCTGCTTCCAGCTTTATTTGTGAAGAGCACAGCAGCTTACAAAACAGCTAGCTCGTACAGCTGCGATGTCAAACTTTCATAAGCTAAGATGACCTTAAAATAACGGGGCTACATGTGGTGATGCTAGCGTTAGCCATGTTAGCACGTTACCTTCACAGGTGGTCAGACTGCGAAAACAGGCACTTAGTCAGAGGCTGGGCTCTCCGTTTCGCTGCAGGGTCCCTTCATTCTTCATATATCCGTGTCGAGCCGAGTGTAAATCCCGAGGCTGAACGGCCTTTGTACAAGCACACACGCTTCTTAGCAGGGCGAAGCTATGCGCTAGAAACATCCAGGCTGGCAGACAGCCTGTGTCTGACCAACCAATCAGAGAGCTCCTTACATCCCACAGTGTGGCTAATTTGAATAGCAGCAGGATTTTTAAAATGAAGTTGTTAATCCAACTGCTAATCCAACTGCTAATCCACATGTTAATCCCTGAGCGAACAGGAAAGGGAAATGGATTTTGAAATGCAGTTTATTAACGTGCAATTCGAAAAAGGTTTTTGAAATGCAGTTTAATAAAGTGCAATTCGAAAAAGGTTTTTGAAATGCAGTTTATTAAAGTGCAATTCAAAAAAGATTTTTGAAATGCAGTTTATTAAAGTGCAATTCGAAAAAGATTTTTGAAATGAAGTTTATTAAAGTGCAATTCGAAAAAGATTTTTGAAATGCAGTTTATTAAAGTGCAATTCGAAAATGTTTTTTGAAATGAAGACTTAAAAAGCATTTTAAAAATCAGTTTATTAAATTGGAATTCAAAAATGAA
Organism: Neolamprologus multifasciatus; assembly: GCF_963576455.1. Classification (NCBI taxonomy): domain Eukaryota; kingdom Metazoa; phylum Chordata; class Actinopteri; order Cichliformes; family Cichlidae; genus Neolamprologus; species Neolamprologus multifasciatus. Next base: position 29,830,875 of record NC_140445.1, on the reverse strand, counting down.
TTTACAAATGCACATTTTATTCTACAATTCATTATTTAAGCACAGAATTTTTTTATTTCAATGCGCATAGATGTCGGTGTAAATGTGCAGTCATATTCGTTGTGTTCCCACTAGTGCTGTCAGCGTTAATCTTGTTGAAATGACGTTAACGCCACAACACGGCAAATCTCCGTTAGCGAGCTACCACGGATTGCCCCGTGCGTGGGGCTGGACGGCCAACACGTTAACGAGCTAACTGCGCTAACACACTAGTTCCCACCCATGTAATTGAGCATTGCGTGGCACATCCAACATACTGTTTTACTTTTGTCCATGACGCGCTTACCTTCAGGGTCATACGTCACATGAAAACCAAAATAGTTCCAAACGCCAGATCTGAATGAGGGTGGGGGAGGTTCAATTTGCCATGTTGCAACGAGCTTAACTTCTGTCTCGCTAGCTTGCCCTGCGCTCAATGAATCTGCGTTCGACTACTCCGCCTAGGCTGCACTGTCAAGCACAGATCCACTGAGCGCTCAACACAGACAGCATCGACAGAAGGAAAGTTGATAAAATAAATTTAAAAATTTGTATTGTTCGATACATATGCGTACCGAACCGAAAGCACTGTATCGAACGGTTCAATATCGATACGAGTATTGTTGCACCCCTAGTGTCCACCATATTGGTCACTGGACTTTTGATCATCTTATATAAGACTGACAGATCAATAAGTTATGCTAACATATCTACATATTTAGGTTGAGTGTGCCTTTAAAGGCCGTCCAATTAGCCTCTGCAGGCCTTTGCTCTGATAGTGGTTTTGCGTGGAGGCTTCTCAAACTGTTCTGATGATGTCAAACTTTCTTGGGACTTGTTCTGAAAAATAAATTCAGTTTCCATTGCCATTTCAATATGGTAATGCAGCAAGACTGCCTGAAACAAGGCCATTAATGCACCAATTTAAACATTTGTTTATGTAACGTTTTCAATGTTAAACATTGTTAATGCACATTAAAAATATTTCCCTACATTGTATATTCCAATAGCCAACCGGCTCAAATGTGAGAATTTAATGCCTCCTCTTTTTTGTATGGTTTCTCTCATATAAAATAGTATCTTTTGTAAACAAGACCACAGACTCTAAGGTTGTGTAACTTTTTTGTCATTTTTGTTTTCTGACATTTTGTAGACTAAATCATTTAAATATAAATTGGGTTTATTCTTAACCCATCTGAGGGCTGAGTTGATGTAAAAAAGGAAAATGTTAATTTTATTAACCCGATTTGTGTGACATGTCCTGACAAAGCTAATATATTTGCCTTTCTATTTAGCTCTTATTTAGTTAACCCTTAATTCAAGCATTCTTCCAGTGTTTCTTTCTATTCTCTCTAGTATTCAATCAAACAGGCCTCATTTCAAAGACTAAGTCAGTCTACACCCTCTTCCTTCTTTTCTCTCTCTTCATCCATCTGCCATTTCTATCCACAGTTATCCATTCTCTATCCCCATCACCCCTGGAACAACACTCATCCATCTCTTTGTCTCGATGCCCTCACACCCTGTGGTGAGAAATCTCCAATTTATCTTGTGTCCCCTTGTTTTGCCTTCACTTCTCTCTGTACTCTTCTCATCACTCTGTCTATCCATCAAACCATCTACCCATGGATGTACTGCCCTCCTCCCTTCAGTCCTATTAGGCTTACAAAGCTGCAGGATAGCAGCAAAAAAGGCTGAATGTACATTCATATATATTATGATATACCATATGTATGAGTATCTGACAAAATTTGTTCTTTTACAAGGCATTTATTTATAGAGTGTATATATATATATATATATATATATATATATATATGTATGTATATGTATTTTTTCATTTTTTTGTTCAGAAGCAAAACAAAAAAAACGGATTTTATGATGCATGATGATGCATAATTTAATGCTATTAAGTATGCTGTCAAACGTGCCACAAAGTAGGACTGTAGCAGAATGGAACAATAAATAAACTGCAACAAATCCAGCAGTGCATGGCCACACAGTTGCTGCTCCACAGGGATGATGCACCATTTTCATAAATCCCTAAGAGCTCAGATTGTCCTTTACATGCTACGATTGTTTGGTGACTGAGCTATTTCCACAAATAGAGATGAACTTTTGAGAGAAAAGTATATGTGTGGGTGCTGTGTGCATGTATCTCCCAGACGTAGAGTAAAGACAGTTGTGTGATGTGTTGATAGTGAAAGAGGCAGATCTTTTAAATTGAGGAAAAAAGTGAGGGAAGAGTCAAAGACAGCTGCAAGAGCAGGAGAGTGCAAATGCACTGGATAGCAGAAACTGAAAAAGAAAAAGAAAAAAGTAGGATGGAGAAACAATGAATGATAGGCAGTCAAAGAAGAAAAAAGAAGCAGACATATGAAGGGGGTAAGAAATGCAAGAGCAAAATGACTGGGTAATGGACAAACCAAGGTACAGAGAAAGACACACACCAAAGGAGAGAAAAAAAATGGACGTGTGAATGAGATAAAGCAAGAGAGGCGAGAAAGATAAAGACAAAAAGGAGGATGAAGAGCAGTCCATAATGAGTTTTGTCCTACATTCACAAAGGCAACATTAAATCATGCTCTACTAAGCAGCACACACACTGCCAATACAGCCAGGGTTTACACATTTTCTCACTCACTGTAGTGTCCTCTGACCTTCAACCCATTGATTCACTGTCTACACATAAAATGTAGTTTTTACCAATGAGGCATCTCTCTTTAAAAAGTGCTATTCGTTTTTAATAGCACATATCCACTGAAAGAGCATACAATTAAAATAAAGGTTCTAAAAATCCAGCTCAACAGATCGGTAGGACAACAATTTCTTAACAGGAGCTAGAAACTACTCCTGTGCTTTCCATAAAAAGACACCAAATATGACTTCTAGCAGTATGGAGTCCAGGAATTCTTTCAGTGTCTGAAAAACAGAAATCAACACTTCGCACTCCAATGTGACTGACTGAAATACACATGAAAAAGTGTTTACTAAGGCAGAGAACACATATGGTTACAAACCTGCTACTGAGGAAACCCTGCCATGTTTCTCTCTGTAGACATTTTCAAAGAGTGTCACTCTAACAGTTTCATCTGTATACAAAACTGTAAAGACGAAAAACATCCCCCTGTAGCCTAATTAATAGTGAGGAATCTTTTCTACTCACTTCACTTCAGCTTGCTGTAAATATGGACTACAATTTACGAAAAAAAAAAAGAGATAAATTATATTACTGCAAGCTCCCGAGATTTGTTTTTATTCCAGAAGGTTTAACTAATGGCAAAAATTTGCATATCACACAACTTCATCTTCCAAGAATTCAGAACACTCCTTGAAGCTTGGAAAGACTGCATGAAAACCAGGTAAACCCTGTAACTTTGTTCTGGCACAAGAAGGCAGAAAGAAAGAGCCCGTGGAGACAGTTAGCTGCAAGACAAGGCAGGGTCAGATTTTATTACAGTGACATCAAAATAACACCTCACAACCCTTTACAAAAGCGCACAAAGGGAGTGCCGCTTTTTGACTTTTCTCTTTATAGCTCAGTCTACACCACAGAAGTACAGTCTTAATCTTTTGTGCTGTCCAGGCAAGCTTCATGCATTTGCAAATCCCTTTGCAGTTATATGCTTGCCAAGCCAATTTGGGTGGAAACCTTTTGGAATTCACAGATTTTTTTATTTTATTTTTTTGTATTTTAATACTCTGTAATGATGTCACTGTCCTGTTACTTTAAAAAAGTCATCAAAAAAGTTTTCCTTTGTTTTGCATTTTGTTTTACTTGCAGAATGATGAATGTGAATATGCATAGCATGTAGAGAAAGTGCACAAGGCTACAGAAGTTTGGGAGCTTCCCTCCAGCATAAGGTGCAGCAAAGCACTTTGATGACAAACCCTTTGTAGCCAGGCCTCGTACCAGAGACCTCACAAGACAAAAAAAGTACAAGCTCATGTTTGGTGAGGGCCCGTTTAGCCCAAAGCTTATAATGTTTCTTTCTTAGTTTAGCATGTTAGCATGCTAATATTTGCGCATAGACAGTACTAAGGAATCAAGACTACACCACTCAGCAGATCCTGAGTCAAGTCTTCACATCATTATTTAACAATCCATCAAGTTTTTAGAACCGACTTGAATGCCAACAGCAGCATTGTTAGCATGCAAAAACACAGCTGCAGTCTGTTTAATAAACTATAAGCGTTAGCGTGACCAACAACTAAAACAGAAGTAAATGTGCAAGTAGGTGTTAAAAAATTTAAGTCCTTGAGTCAAGCATCAAAACATGTAAAATATGTTAACGAGGGATAAGAAGTCACAAAAAGTCTGCGTCATTTTTCAGCAAAACTGCTGTACTTACAGTGTACAGTAATTTTCAATATTCTCCAGGCTTCAGCTGACACAAGTGGTCAAATCAAAAGTTATCAAATGGCAGAAGTCTGTAAAGCATAATTAGCTGTGTATAATTAGGTGGCAAGCTAATGAGTGGTAATCACAGTACTGTAGAGCCATTCTTTTATCTTTTGCATGTGCATTCCAGTCAGTATTCATGCAGTAGTGCACAGCAGTATAGCTTCAAAGATGATCCTTTTATTTTAATAATACTGAGACAGTAATTGGTTCTTAATATTCATGATCACAAAAATGCTGTTCTGGAACTCTTTTTTTTGCCTTCTCAGCCTGTAACCGTAACAGTAGTCTGGCTACAGTCTGTGGGAGAATGACTTCAGGCAGGCCAGTGGCCTACTGACAGCTATTTCCTAATGAACTCCCCAAAGATATTTCATATCTGACAAAGTGATGCTACTGTAGAGCTACTGGAGAGATGGTTCACTTTTTTACCATTTGATTATTGAGAACTAATCAAAGCTTAGTTCTCTTTTGGTTCTGAAAGAAAAAAAAAACTACTATTAGACCTCTTTCACATATTGTCATCTGCCAATCACCCTCCTTTAACATTCAACCCAGTTTCCACATGCACATATCTAAATCAGAAACTTCCACATTAGTAGCTCACAAACAAATCATGTATTTAATCACTAGAGACTGGTACTTACTCGGGAGAAGACTGTGTGAAAATAAAAAGCACAAAGAGTGACCAAATCACACATTTCACTTTACTGTATCACATAGTGTTGTGCCATTGTAACGACTGTTCTCTGAAATTTCTTCTTAAAGTCCACCATGCCGTTCAGAGCTACTCTCAGTTGCATAAGTGGAGTTTAACGTGCAAATAACTGACTAATTTAAAGGCAGCGTAGGGGAAGACTGAAGAGGTTGAAAGGAGAGAAAAATACATAGACCCTAGGTGCCCATGGAAATAGCAGTTAAGGTCAGTGGTGGGAATGTTTGGGCACGAGCTGGAGCAGAACAGTATGAGAGCAGCAAAGTGCTGCAGGCCACAGGGGAATACCCTCCACTAAGCTAGAAAGAAACACTCACAGACTCACGCAGCAACAGCGTAAGAAGCACTCTTACTAAAAGAATAAACAGATCCATGCACACACTCAAGCACACTATACTAAAAATAAACATGTGCATGGATATGAAAACACACACAGGATGAAGACAGCAACCAAAACAAACAAACATGTATGTGCACCCACTGCCCTAAAAAGGTAACAAAACAATGTGACGACTAGACAGATTAAAAAACTGGATCTTTAACTTCAATCGATCATCTTAAAAGCTGCTGATTTCTTCAAAATAATCTTATTAGCTCAATTTCACAACAAACTTTACCCTCTCACCTTGACAAGATCCGTTGATTTCCTCAAATCCCGGCTGGCAAACACACTTCCCAATGGGCACCAGCCACTCTCCCTCTGTGCTGCAATGCATCCTGGGAGGCTCGTATAAAGGCAGGGAGTTATTGACACAGCGGCCCACTACCTCTACCAGCTGTGAGGCTTCTGAGCCTGGGATTGTGTCAGGGAACTCAGCCAAGCTCTTCACCAAGAATGGGCAGCGTTTGTAGAAAACCCTCACTGAGACTAAAGCAATGCAGGCCCCTAAATCCTGAAATGCCAAGTAGAAGCCTTTCCGGGTCAGAGGACCTAAATCGCGGACTTCAGTGTTAAGCTTCATCACACGATCCCCAAGGTCCAGCTCAGTGAAGCTCTCATCAGCTGCTATGGTATCAATTTTGATGTACCTGCTCTCCTTCATTGCCCTGTCTTCCTCTTCTGTCATCCCGGTACCATCTCTCATCTCTCCTTCCTCCATCTCTTCTTCGTCCCCATCGGTTTCATAGTAATACATATTAAAAGTCTCCTTGCAGGTTCCAACACCCCCTGGCAGGCTGTTGCAGTCTCTCAGGGTGAACTTGAGCTCAATAAATACCCGCTGGGCACCCTCAGTCAGGATCCAGTTGGTGTGCAGCCAGTTGTTCTGGTTTTGCTCCATCACACGGCATACTTGGTAGGTGTGTATGGGAGCATAGTTCTCGTCTACTTCCCCAATCTCCTCCCACTGAAAAAGAAAAAGAAAAAAAAAATATTAGTGGAAAGACCTTGTTCATTTCAAATGATTAAATGCTTAATATTCCCCCATGCACATCCTGCATTAAAAACATCACTAAAGTCAATTTTACAACGTGCTTAAAGTACAGAAAAATGTTTTGATGAAATGGCTTTAAATTTGTTATATACAAGAATATTTAGTAGCTAATGCATCAATGTGTGAATATTACTTTACTATGGTCACTGATTGAACCTCCAAAGAGTCACAACATCAATTTAATAGGTGTGGGGATAATCGTATTTTAAAACTCAAATTTATATCGGTAGTTTTTAGCATTCTGATTTTTTAAATTAATCCATTAACAGTTACCAACAGTCAGCCCAACTACAGAGTTTAGTCTTAAACTTAAAATTAATATTAATATTAATAATGTACCATCCTATTCAAAAAATGTAAGAGTGTAACATACAGTACAATATTACCAAAATGTATAAAGTATAAAATACTTTTTTTTCAAAACCATAAGTCATCCTTTGTAACACACTTACAGTATTACATCATAACATTTTCAGTCTACTAGGACAAACTTGTCTAATTAAGCATGCTTATAATTCTACATATAACAAAGAAGTAAACAGTAAATTCTAGTATGTTGTCTGTATTGTTTAAAAATGTGAAATTATACTTATACAGAGAATCTGACACCATGGTAATGCTTTAAGAATGAGCAACAGCAATGCTTTTCTGAAAGGATTAACGCTGGTGTGGAAATTTTAACGGTGTGTTTGTGTGTGTGTGCATGCATGTTAGTGTGTGTGTGTGTCAAGGTATAGATAGCAAAATAATCCGCATCACTTCCACCTCATTTCCTCCTACTGCAATAGAGAGAAAGGAATGAGATCGTGTTAGAGGGTACATGTGCATTTACCATGAATGAGGGGTGGCGCGCTTGTCAGCAAAAAAAAAAAGAGGATTTAACCTGCACCTGTGTGTTCATCTGTAGCACCATATCTCTAAAGGAGAATGTGTGTGCCTGTGTGAATCTATTTCTGCATGTGCATATATGCAAATTACCTTGTCAGCATTCAAGTGTGTGTGAGCATATGCATCCATGCATGTGTGCGTGTGTCAGACAGCAGCATTAATTCCCTCTGCAGGTCTCGTGGGAGATGCCTATTATCTGCATCACTAGCCCTCTCTCATGACTAATATAGGCGCTTCATCATGTCACTGTAATATGGCCAGAGGGACCAGACTATGATCTGGTGTTATGGCTTAATAGCCCATATTAATCAATCCTTGCTGATCCATTGTATACAACCCTCTGTCTTTATCTTTTCGCTCTCTTCTCCCTGCCTTGTTCTCCAGCTGTCTTTTTTTTTTTTTTACACCTTCCCTGATTAAGTGTGTCTCTTTTGTTTTGTCTCTTTTGTTTTCTGATTGTAATTATTCAGTTTCAGAATCATTTGCTAATGGATGCAGACATTTAAGTATTTATAGATATTGTGTGCAATGCAGTGTGTTAATAGTCTTGCACCTTTATCTTTGTAACAAGCAATTTCACTTTTAGGCTTCCTGAAATTGTTGGAAAGTGAATCATCTTATGCGATTTATTAAAACGCTGTTTGAGGATTTAAACTTTGATCCTGAGTTAGGCTTAGACCTAGGTCTTGATTGGTGGTTTGGGTGTAATATGCTAATTAGGGTCTTCACATATATGGAGTGCAAACTATTCAAAGATATCTGTTTTTAATTGTGTGCCAGTCCCCATCTCCACCAGACCTCAGCCCAGTCAGTCCCAGTACAGACATTAAGCCTCTTACTTGTTAGATCGCACAGATCCACAAGCCTGCTCTGAGATTTACACAGCTTAACACATACACACACACAGAGCCACACAGCGTCATTATTGGTATCCCAGCGGGGAGTTGAACAGACGACCTCCTCTCACTCTGCCTTAAACAAATTGGTTCGGCATGTGTGCTTGGAAGTGGTGTTGCCATTGTTGCAATTGGAAGTCCTCCCACTTTGTAGCTCAACTGTATTTATAGAGTTTAATTACTAATGTAAACAGGATATGATACTTGAGCTAACACTTTAAAGTGAATAATCAAACAATTATTTAGCATAACATTTACAAGCAAACAGCCACTAAAATGAGTAACAAAATGTTACCAAGGTTCATGCTTTGGCTTTCCAGAAAATGCCGCTGATGTAGAAACAGACTGCTCTAAGACTTTTTAGTTGCACCTACTGGAGGAACACACTTTGATCTGTGCACAGAACAGCACAGCAGTAAGGTTGCAGTTGCAGAACCACATTCGTAATGTGAGGCAATGTAGAAACAGTCAGTCTAAAAGTTAATCACACAATAAACTCACCTAATGCTAGATCTATTTCAACTTTACTTTTTCCTTCCCAATCACTCCAGAAATAACCTCTCGATTCAGTGCATAAACCTAACTTTGTGTGCAGACTGCCTCTTCATGATGTCAAAGGGGAATGATTTTCTATCCCCACCTAACTAGTGGATTTACCAGGCAATGTTTTTCAGAAGACTTAGACAATATCCTAGTACCTCAGAAACAACTGTGACCAATTACATCAATCAGGACAACTTTATGTTACATTGGTTTTCAATCTATTTTCACAAAGCTTTGAGTAAAGCTAACAACAATATATTTTGTCAAGCAGCAGGGTTTTGAGAAGCACATATATGTCATTACTTTGTCACACTAAAGCACAACTATCTGCATGACTTGGATTTTTTTTTTTTTGCCAATTTGGAAAAGCTGCTATTCCTGTAGGAGTGCAAATGGTCCCAACACTCAGTCTAAAGAGATTAAGATCTCTTTCATTTGTGTGTCATTTCATCTCCACTTTGCTCCAAACTAAAAAAACAACAACTCCCCTATAGGCATCCTTCTAGCTCCTCATTAGTGTGTGTGTTTAGTTTTAGGGTTTTTTGGACTATTATATGTGTATTTTTGTGTGTCACATCTAGTCTGAAGACCCCCTGTGGTTGTGCTGAGTGCCTTTCTGGCTGTAAGTCTACAACGCTGTAACCAACTTATTATTATCACCCATTACTGCTGACCATCATGACACTGTAATAGAACTGGCCTTTTTGCTTCTTAACACTACCAGTGCCACTACTCCCCACCCAACCACACACACACACACACACACACACACACGCACGCACACACACACCACCTCTTTCCATCTATAGTCTCCTTTCTCATTCGCCTGATTTATTTTTTTTCACCCACGTCGATCATCGTTTTCCCTTTGTGTCCTTTATTCTTACTTTAATTATACAATCTTAAAGTCTAACAAAGTGAATGCAGGTTGCCTTCTTCCTCCTTTTTCCACATCACCTTTTCCACTTGTAGCCCCTTACTTCTCATCTTCCAAAATTTCCCTGATTTCAGCTAACCTCTCTAATTTTTTCAAACTACTTTGTCTTTCTTGCAACACTGCAACACTTATTTGGCTTCCCCATTCACTTCAACTTGTCCGCTTTCTTTTCATTCTAACTCACCTTGTCTTCCTTTCATCTTTCTACTGTAACTGGAAAGAAAATCAGCTAAATAGTATATAATCTGCTGCACAAAACAAGGCTGCTGTAAGCTGTCATTGGGATATCATTTAGCATCTGTGCTCAGCCACAGTTCTTGAAGTCTGTTCGGTACTTTTGGCGTTAGCCTGTCTTTATCTTTGGTCAATTGAGCACAGTGAATCAGTGGATACAGCTGATGAAAAAGAGCTCTCGAACTGGCTGTTCAGCCAAGGGAATCAGTGATTACATCAATTTAGTCTGGTTTTGCTTTTTTTAAATTTCACCTCATAAATGAAACTGTATGGTAGAGTTGAATGACTCACTGATTACCTAATCAGTGAGCAGTTAAACATAAAAGATTAATTGTACAGCGTGTTGTTAGAAACTGAAAAGTTCTGAATCATGAACTTCAGAGTTCAGAGTGCTGAAGCTGTTTATAATTTCATAAGACTGCAAAACACATAAACAAATGAAGTATTTTGTCACTATAACAAGCCAATTATAAAAGGTATCAGTAATTTTGGGTGTAATAAATATACTTAAATAGCAGTTAATTATGTCGAGGATACCACAAATATCTTGGCCAGTTTCTCTAATTATTATCTACCAAAGTTACAGTCCTATTCAAAAGTCTGAAACCACCCCTCCTGCCTTTATATTTTGCTTCCAAGGAGTCTGAGGTTCTTGTAATTTTTTTTAAAGTGATCTTGAGCAATTGTTCTCAGGGCTTTCTGAAAGTTTTTCTTTGGAAAATGGATACCTTTTCACACATTTTCAGTCCAGTTCTTGTATTTGACCACTGTCAGAGATTTTTGTTGTTGTTGTTGTTTTTTTTAGCCACTTAAATCTCACCAATGAATCACTCAGGCAAAAAAGGTCCCTATCTGGAGGAATAGACCAGTGTTTTGTCCACACATAACAGATAATTTAGCAAAGAATTTACTTTAAATTCTACCTTTAGGCACTTTCTTACAAGCACCCTGTTGCAAAAACACACAAATTTCTAATTTATTTAGTTAAAGCTATGAAAAATGTCAACAATAACACAGTCTGACAGGCATAAAATAGTAACAGTAAAACAAGAACTAGAGGAGACAACAGCAGATGAACAGTATTTGAAAGTCCTTAAGAAATATGGAACAAGGCCCTTCCAGGGGTGGCTGTAGAGAAGCCACTCTTAAGGAAGGGAAACAGGGAGAAAAGGTTGAAGAATGCTAAATTACAAAGGAAGAGGTCAGAAGAGAGGTACAACAGTGAGTGTCTAACATGGTGGAAGCTCTGTCATAGTTTGAGGCTGCATTTCTGGGGATCTTGTCAAAATTGTGTGTAATTATAAACAAAGAAATATCAATAGTATCTGGAAAGCATGAGAGGACTTTTAAAATGTTCTTCAAGAACCAAGAAGAACTATTCTTGCAGACTACTTAAAGAAATTACAAGGGAACTTGCCTGAGGCTGTATTGAAGAATAAAGGTGGTCATACTAAATATTGACTTTCCAGCTCATTAGAATTGTACAAACTCTGCTTTTGCATTATATATAATGCATGTATGTTTGCACATTTCAATAAAACCCTGCACACACTCCCCATTTTCCTAGCAAAACATAAAGAATTGGTGGCCCGAGATATTTGAACAGCACTGTACATGGTGGTCTTTTTTTATGTAGAGCACATAACTAGAATTTATTATATGACCCTAAACATCTAAACATAATTAATTAAACATAAAAGTCATATCCAAACTATCAGTAAATGCTCCTCCACTGGCAATAGGGAGATATACAGTTGATATCAACATTGAAAAAAAGTTCAAATGTTGTTGAATCAAAACTCCTCCATGTTTAGCCTCAATTACATGAAAAGACGGAGCATTTCTTGCTCCGTCTTTTCATGTGCAAACAATTGTCAGTCTCTGGTGCTGAAAAATGAAACCAAGTACTGCAGTTTCTTCACTGGCCAGATGAGGCTTGGCCTCAAGTCAATCCTAATAGAACTTAGGGTAAAATAAGCTGAAAAAAGTAGCATGTTTACAGCCTGTTTTAAAAAGCTGTTTTGGTCTTTCCCCCATTCACATGAACACACAACACCACAACAAGTTCAATAATTGCCTTATCATCCGCCATATGATTACATCCCAATGAAAATAAAGCTACTATGTTTTACCTTTTAGATTTCCAATTGCTGTTGTCCTTATTTTGGGAACCTTCTCCTCTATCAAAAATAGTTTAAAATGAAAGCATTCTGTTCTCGAGATCAAAGAAATACTGGTTTGTCATGCTTCTCATGCATATCTTCATCTGGAAAAATCCCATTTTATCATTCTATATATCCAGTTCTCCCTACTTCTCTTTCCACATTGCCAGAATAAAGATCCAAGTCTCAATAAACAAAAATAATTCTGGGTACCAGCCAGCGAGGCCTGGTGATTTTTTTCCACTCAGACTTCCAAATTAGAAACAGCAACTTCCAGAGGTCTTTTTAAACTTCGGTTAATGTTGAGCTTGTGTATAGAGAAAAGATGTGGATAAAGAAGCGAAGAAACAACAACTCTAAACAACAAAGTTCAAGGAACTCATCGTAAACACAAACCAGCTTTTAGAAACAGGATTTTATAACACAGTATTCATGATTTTCCACTCCAAGTATCCAATTTCAAGCTACCATGTAAATCACTAGAGTGTTTCACTCTCCTACTTCAAGACATTTATCTGTTACAGTAATTATGCTGTGTTTAGTGTTACTGCATTCTCTGAACTCTGTCCAAGTTTTTCAAGGTCATCCATCACATTTTAAGACACATTTAAAGCTCTTATTTTAATCCTTTTTGTTTAAATTCAAGTTTAAAAAACTGTCAAATCTTTATAAAAAAAAAAAAAAACAAAGCCAAAGGAAGCAAAGAGAAGAGAGTAAGAGTCAAAGGCAAGTAGAGGACAAGAATAAGAAGAAATTGGAGATGAGGAGTCTTGCACATGTTCAGGGACATGGAAGAATGGAAGTAAAGGCAATGATGGGGATGAAGGGAAGAGGAGAAAACCAGGAATAAAACAAGCCATCTGGAACATGAGACTTAAAAAATAATTAAATAAATAACTTTCGTGCCTTTTTAAGTTCTTATTTAGCCAAAATTTGAAGTGTGAAAGTGTGTGCTTGTGTGAAAAAATGTCCAAGACTGCAAATAGTGTGCTGTTGTACCAACAATGAACACGTTATAATGGCCAACTGGGAAATAAAGACATGTTTGGTGTGTCTTTGTTAGACAACCCCCCAAAACAAGTTGTCTTAAAAAGCAGCTGAATATAAACATAACAACTAATTAAGACATTGTTAAGGGATCCTTGGATTGTCTAATGAAGTCCTTTATTTCCTCTCTCCATCTCCCCTAAATGTAGTTATTTATGCAGCTGTACTATTAAAAACTTGCACGCCATAATGAAATCTTCATTAATATGATTGCACATACGGCTGCTTTTGTCAGCACTATCTTTCCCATCTACATACCGCCACAGAGTGGGCTGTGATTTGAATACTCAAAGCTAAGAAAATGCTATGGTCAGCAGTATTGGTACGGTGTGTATAGCTGCATCTTTTCAGAGAAGATTTGCCACTAGACAGGAGATTTTTAATGTGGATCAAATCGATGCACAAAACATTTCTGTTTAAATAAGCCACGGCACTGTAAACCCCCAGATGTTCCACACTTCCATTTTTCACGGAAGTATGGCAAACTCAGTGGTAGCATAATGTCTGATGTTCTAAGGTAGTATTGAAAATCGAAAAGACATTAATCATTTTTAAAGCACCATTTTTCCTCATTAAAATACACTATATAATACCATGAAATAACAATTTAGTAAGTCTAGTAAGTCATTCTCTAATTAGCCTTCACCTTGGGAATACTTGGAAATGGAAATTCAATTCCTGGCTTGAGAATAAAATATTCCATGGTGACTTTCGATATATTATTCATGAATTCAATTTACCCTGATAATGAACTGAAAGTTCTTGGAAATAAAATGATCTTTCACCTTGATAAAACAAAAGAATAACTTATAGTATGCTTCAGTGTAAACTATAATTATAAGTGTCTTTTGATTTACACACAAATGAGTTTACTTTCCTAATGGGTAAGAAAAAAAAAGATCACTAATCATGAATCAAAAACATCATAATTGCTATCAACTTACTGCAGCATCTGTAAAAATGGAGATTTAGTATTTGTCTAATCTCACCCACACTTTTACAAAACAACACCTTTTCGATACATCTTAGAAAGAGGTATACTCACCCCATTCTTAGGGTAGGCCACCCATCCCAGGTCTCCCATCACAGAGCGGGAATCCAGCAGGTTTACTGTTGAAGGTTGAGAATACAAAGAATTGTTAGTAAAGATGAGCAACAAGCTGATTCATTAGAAATGTAAAAGGAAGAAGAAATGTAAATCCTCACTTTTTTTACCCCTCCCTTATTATACCAAGTCACCAAGATAAAATGATTTACACATATTCAGCTAATGAAGGCCAGGGCTTGCTGCATCACAAAGCCTGATTGGTGAATAGACTCAAATGGATGTGCTAAGAACTGATGACACATTAGTCACAAAGAAATGCTTAAGAAAATAGAAACCAGACATTATACTTATTACAGATTCATTCATCAGAGCAAATATTTGCCCAAGTCAAAGGATTTCTATCCACATTCATTTGTCAAAAATAATTCCACATGTAAAATTTATTGAATTAGAATGTGTGTGTGAATGAGAATGTGGGATCATGCTAACCAAAAACTCCCACACAACTTTGTAAGCACAATTCGGTGTCTGCAACACAACTCAAACTCAAACTAATCCATTAAAAAAGAGAAAACCTCCCTGCTCAGCTTCCCGGCTGAAAGCTGTCAAGTGCAATTACTTGATCACTTCAAATCCTTAAAGTGTGTTTCCATCAACTCTTGTGCAAGACTGGTAACAGCGTGATCTCGCGAGTTGCGTGTGTGCCTCCACATGCTTCTTCTGCATCAAATGCACAACAGGTCTTGACAAAAGAGCCTCTCGTGAAGGCAATTGTCATCTCAGTTTTTTGATATATTTGGAGGCACTACACAATATTCTCTTTAGTGGCTTGTTAGTTTTATCTCAACAAAAGCACATGTCAACATCTGGAAAATATTAGATGTTTACTGAACCTAAGCTCTCATTATAAACATACTGGATGTGGCTGAGATAGGCAGATGTTAACACCCAGGTGCAGAATCTGACTAAATCATTGTGGCCACATGACTGGGTGAGAACAAAGCAGGTTAACACGTAGTATATTAATGATGTGACACAGTTTACAACACCATATGCTGTCATAAACTGTGCTCATATTCTGTTAAAGCGGAGTTCAGTTTTCTTTATCTCCTCTACGATAACATCTGGCTTGTTCTTTGTTTGATACAATGTGTACTCAAACAATAAAAGAAAAGTCCAACCAAGTGACCCATAGACAAGCTTTTATACTTGAAGCAGATTAAGAGATAGACAGAAAATATTGCTAACTGAAGCAAACATTATCTGTATCTACCTACAACAGCAGACAAAGGGGATACTTCTCCTTGCCGCGTCTCTCTACCTGTTTTTATGACTAAGTAGTTCATGTCTAAATTGAAGCCTTTATTCTATTTTGGATAAGCTCTGTCACATGTTTAACTTCATGAGAAATGTTTTTGCATCTATGTTGTAAACATGAAATCTGATGATGAGCAACAAAAAATAGGACTGGATATGACACAGAAGTGAAAAACAGAAATTGCATTTGAGTCCAGCAGGGGACTGGTGGACACACTATGCATTAGGAGACATTTTTCTTTAACCCATCACAGCTTAGCCAGGTTGGTAAAAACAAATCTTTAAGACTTAACCTCCTAAAAATCTTGGATAAGGTAAAACTTCTGCTGTTCTTTAAAGCCACCTAAACAGGTTTTCACATGTAACATTTACACAAACCAACCATTAATGTATGTAAAAGAAAAATCAGCCAACTATCCAAAAACACAATTTCAGAAACATTGGTGACTTCCTGACCAGCTTTTGAGTGTAACATTTACAGTTACATGTGCTGTCATAAAACAACCAAACTACACATGAACCCTGCCCTAATGTAAACAAAATGATAGGCATCCATAAATAATCTGCATCACAAGGTGTACTGGTGTATGCAGCGTTGCTCAATATCTCAGACACAGACGTTCTGCAACCCCGAGCACCACACAAACACACAGACGCAGACACACCTCCTGTCTTACTGTCTTCACTGTTCTACAGAGAATAATAAAAGATGTCCTTAGGAGGCGATTAGACAACTAATTAGGCCATAAAGAAGAGATAAGTGATACTGAACTAGATCATAAGGGATATGTTACCTCTTTCCCTCTCTTGTTCTCTCTAAGGATTAAACCACCTAACAAGTTAGAGCTCGGCTATGACAATGATCTACAGCACTTATTATTAAAAGTCATCTCAGCTAAATGAATGTAGTGATTTAAAGTCTTGAGTGACATTACCTCAAGGATACATATTTTAAATCCTTTGAAGGATGTGTGGATTTTTAACACTGGAAATACTGATAAAATTCTCCTCGAGTTACGTGTTGTTGCTGTTAGACAAAGGACATTTATTTTCAGTTACACTGAAACTATGCAGTTTTACTCCTTGACATAAGTTATCTTTAACGGTCTCGTGTGTAACCATATGTTACCTGTTACTTTTACCTGCACATATGAAATGTGCAATTTTAATTAATGCAGTCCCCTCATATTTTTTTTTCTTTTTTTCCTGTGTGTACCTTGTGATGTTTGATTTTGACAATTTACGTGTTAGCTCAGAGTTCTCTGGGATTAATGGTCTGTTTTCCCCTCCCACACAGAGAGAGGCAGACAAATATTCTTTCTTTCAAGCCATTTGGTGTAATTACTCCAGATTCACCATTTCCATTTGATCAATGCCACAGCCAACAAAAAGTAAAGTGAAAGCTTTTAAAATCCGTTTAGGCTCCCAAAACCCCATATCTTCCTCGTGTCACACATCATGATTAATCAAACACAGTAATAATGTAACAGATGTGAGGCTCTGGGATGTACTCTGAATTTCATTAGTTTTTTTTTTTTTAAAATGAGCTGATTAGTTTCAAGAGACAGAATTTTCAACATGGTAATGTGTGCACAACTTCCTTTTTATTTATTTTAATTTTTGAACAATTGCATCCTGATTTAGTAAGTAAGTCATTTAAATGTACTTAGTCAGACTGGCGAATAAGTGAAAACAAAACATTTACATGAGGTTAGTAGCATGCTGTCAGATAAGAACTTCCTCTTTTTCAAAACAAAACCTGAGATGGGTAAGTGGCCAAAATACCCAAATATTTTTCAAATGTATCTACACAAGCAAAAAATAAATGCTTTAATTGTATTTTTTTCCTAATTACAATTAATTAGTCAAATGAGAGAATAGGTTAGTTTAATTATGGGCTTCATTCACCTCTCCAATTATGCATGCAGTGCTATGGTGATTATCCTTTGCAATGCAAATATCTGTCAAATGAATCTAACGTTGGTTTTAAATGGTTAACCTCTGGTAAATGGTTCTTGACTGGCTGGGTGTTGAACAGCTTTATTTCTGGTGTTTGGTTAAGTAAAAATTTAATATCTTTTCTCTGCAAATTAGAATGAGATGAACAGGTTTTAACTTGATAGTTGAAGACAAAAACAAATGTCTGCGTATATGCCAGATGTGAAAGATCAAATGCTGGCATGTTTTTATATTTCCTCTTCACTCACTTCATTGACTGCATCCTGAAGCTTGGCTTTAAAAAAGGCTTTGGCTTAAAAAAGGGGGGTATTCAAGTATTTTGACAGCAGGTTTTGATACTAACGACGAATAAATGTACTAGGTGTATTTTAACCACATACATATTTTCATTATTTAATGGAACAGTGTAGTGGTGCACCTTATCACATTAAGGATATATTCATAAACTGAACATGAAACATCATGATTTCCTGGATTCATAAAAAAAGAAAGAAAGAAAGATACAATCTAAACAATCTTTGTGAACTTTTCATGTGCTGGCCAATGACGCCCTGCTAAACCCTCCAGGACCCCTGAGTGTCCTGTGGCCAAATATTGAGAACTTTGGTGAATATAAACTTTTACCAAATAAATCTGCCATGTGGAGAATATGCTGCTTGATGAATGTTCTCTCTTTCCCGGATAATGCTGTCTAATAGCTCCAAACAATGGTATTCATCTGGAGCTATTAAAATGCTGCTCATGCAGACAATGGCGTGGGAACAGTATTTGGCAGACTATTTTACACTTCTTACTCAGTTTTTTTTTTGGCCTTTATTGTCAAATATTTATCCTTATTTTATGCCACTTTACAGTTGCCCACTTTTCACATTTAGTAGGACAGTGTAGGTGTGCATTTGTTCAGATGATAAGAATATTGCAGGTATTTTGCAATATACTGTGGAACTGAGGAAATTTATGAGCGGTCACAGATTAATCTGACATGATAAGTGCTGAAAGAACCAAACATGAACAAACCTATAAAGGAACAAGGCAAGCCCAAACTAAATGAGTTTTCAGGGAAATTAAGTTATTGTCACACCTAAACGTCAGCATTTTAATAAGTGGGAAGCCAAGCGGTCAATTTAATTTTAGAGTCGTTTTACAGTAACTACCGAGAGAGAAAATAAATAAATACAAAAATAAAAATGTGAATTTGCATTCTTCGTCCAGTCTATGGTGAGCACCTTACACGCTAAAGACAAAAATGCTAAAGAGTGATACGGAGATTTTTGCAGCGCACTGTGCGTCTGTTGGCGCTGCCATGTCCTCAGAGGAATGGTTATCAGAAAGAGACATGTTCTGTCCAAAGGTCTTTTTTTATTCGACCCTTTACAGTTTGGGAACACAGAGTCATTGCACACACGGGGCACACAGCTGTCATAAAGATAATCTGTTTGTATTCATATTATATACGACCTCTTTCTGCCGTCAAACAGCTCCAGAAACGAATAGACCAGCCAAGGAGTCTGAGCCCGATGGTCTGGGCACCAGCTGTGGTACGAGCAGACCTTTAACCGATTTTCGGCGCCCGTTAAAGCCTAACCGCGCGCCAAACAGCGCTGTCAGTAACCCTAAATCCTTCCTGTTTTAGTTTACCTTCGTTTGCGGGAATGCACCACGCTCCAAGCAATGCCAGGCTCCAAACCCATGTCCATGTCACCAACCGAATGCCACAACTCCACCAACGAGATTGCATGGCGCATCCAAAAAAACCCAAAACCAGCAACAAGATTTTTTTCTTAAACTACAGCAGTTTCGGTCAGAACAGAAGGGGAAAGCGTAGTGAAACCATCTGTCGCGTTATGCGTCCGCTCAGAAAGATGGGGATCATGTTATGCGGCGGCAAGAAGGAGGCAATGAG
Organism: Neolamprologus multifasciatus; assembly: GCF_963576455.1. Lineage (NCBI taxonomy): Eukaryota > Metazoa > Chordata > Actinopteri > Cichliformes > Cichlidae > Neolamprologus > Neolamprologus multifasciatus. Next base: position 29,811,373 of record NC_140445.1, on the reverse strand, counting down.
GAGCCGAGTGCGCTCTGGTTTTGGGAAGGCGGGCAGCGCGTCGGGAGGCGGAGTGAAGCTCAGTCTCTCCAATCACAGACCCTCCACAGGTGAACCCCACTGCCGCTGAACTCATTTCTCCAATAATCGATTACCCCTCACTCATTACCTCTGTTGACCGTAAAAGCATTACTTACCGTTCGTATTAAGTTGCCCTCTCCTGCTCTGCGTTTCTGCACGATTGAGAGTTGCTACAAAAGTGGATTTGTAAAGAACAGAGCGCAGGTACTTTGAGGTGTTTTTTAAAAAGAAAAAAAAATACAGTTGTTTCAGTCCAGCTGCATTGCTTTAAGTTATGTGGGTTATCAGTGCTTGTATTCAGTTTTTGACAACATGTTTTATAACGCAACAACTGCCATTTTAACTACTGAGAGAATGTTTAAAGACGCATTATGTGACTGCTGCTGCAGCAGTGTTTGCTTTATAATTTTTCAGTAGTTCCTGGTGTATTACGTCAGGGAACAACAGACTGTAAAAGCAAAAGTAATCCTTATTTAGTAGGATAATTTACTGGTAATACAGTTATTGTAGTAGTATTAACATCTTCTGTACAGTAGTAGTGAACAGGATGTGGATTTTCAATAAATATTGCCTCTGGGCAGCATTTCCAGCCCCTGTGTGTCATATAATCACTTTAGTTTGTGGACTTTATAGATCATTTTCAGGCTACAGACAGCTGACAATGACTGTCTGTCTCGCTCTGTGGTAGCCCTGTGTTAGACCAGTGACTGCTTCTAGTCCTGTGATAGCTTCTTAAGAGGTTTAATTCAAGGCTTTCAGTTTACGTTTATCTTTTATCTTATCTTTTGATGTCAATTCAGTGTACTAAGACAAACTGGAACAGTCTCCAAATACTTTTTTCGTTTTTCATAATATTTTTATTGAGTTTATTTGCTCCAACTAAAAACACACAAACAAAAAAAGTGCACCATCAGCCATCTCGGTACAATAGTCTTGCTTTCCAGTTAAATGTGCTTTGGTGTATTTGAGTTTTAGTTTCTTATAATCTGTGTTGTAAGATTATAATTCCTCAAACTGCCTAAAATCAGTTTATAATTTTTGAATGTGAGACTTTAAGAAGTTGTATGTTGATTCTGTAATGTGAGCTTTCCTTTCCTTTGGGACCATCTTCTACATTTCCTCTGTTACCTTTATCCATTTAGACCAATTAATGCAGTATCTCTTTGTATATTTTCATCTCTGTTACTTATTTGTGTTTTCTGTGTGTGTTTTTCTTTTCACTTTTTCTTCCTCTCTCTCATTCTCTGTGGTGAAATTACATTCTTTAATCACTAAGCAATTCGTGGTGTTATTCACATGTGTTACCCTGCTGACACCTCCTACATTCCTTGTGTATGCACACAGATCTACGCATGCATACATAACACATGGATAGACACAGATATTGATTTCTCTCTCACCCCAACTTGGAAACACATCAAGATACTCAGTGACCTCGCTGATAGGCACACAGGGCCCCACGTTTTGTTTTTGCTACAGAAACTGAACAACCTCGGATTTTAAATATTGCGTCCTTTTAAATATGTGAAAAAATTGTTTGCCAAGCACAAATGCAACTGTGGGTGTAATTCCAAGGTGGTAGTGTATTGTAGACGTGTAGGGGTCTGATCAGCAGTGACAGCGGGTGTGGAGGTGGTTCTGGGATGCCAGAAACTGTTGTTGTCTCCTAGAGGTGTCGGTTTAATTCTATAAAAGGTCTGCGGAGGAAAGTGTAAGAAAAATTCACCCCGCAAGGAGCCTTACCATCAGAGGAATCTTCTCATTTTTGTTGGTTGAGAATGCATTTTTGTTGTTCTACGCCTGTTTGGTAAATGGGTGGAAAGAGTGAGGTTTCACTTTTAGATATTTTTAGGTCAGCAATAATGGAGTTATATAAAAGCAAGGATGGACAGGTGGAATTCCCTAAAATAGACGATGCAGGAAGTGGTAGGCATTCTCCAGATGTATTAGTTTAGAGGATACAACAGCTGCACTCAGACTAAGATCCTCAAACAGGATTAGATTAGCCATGAAAATAATAATAATAATAAATAATTTGTATATATATTTTTTTATTTTGGGGGGATGTAGCATTCATTCCAACATTTATGTTTTGTGGGTCTCTACTAGCTCTGTCCTTTTAGTTGCTAAATACACCACTAAGTTCACCATCCATTTGTTGACTCTGCGTGTCTTCCATTTCGTGCCAGGCAGGCAGTGTACAGTTCATCAGAGCTGTTTTGCGGCCTGTGACAGGCTGGGCTCTGCATGGCAGAGTAATAACTCTCTATGTGACTCTGAGTATCTGTGCTTTTCCTATTAGCAAATGTATATATACCCAGTTAAAGATATAGAAAAAGACAATACTGCTTCACAACAAATTGCAGATATTGTCCTTTTGATGTCTTGTGAAGGTTTCTTTAATAACAGTATGGGCAATAAGTTCAAATTACACATATTAGTAAATACACATGCTAAAATAAATAAATAAATAGACATGCCATTTATCTGAAAACCACAACCATTTCCCATTTTATTCATTGGTGGCAGAATGTCTTTTTTATCACTACATGGTAGAGCACCATGAAGCATTTTCCAAAACCAGTGGTTTGGTGCAATCAGATGTGATGGTACCTTGGGGGCTGAATAGTCAGCTGTGATTTTGTGTCTGCTCACTCATGACAGTAGGGGAGGGAAAGGGAAAGCAAGGTCAGAGAGGGTCAGCGCAACACACACACACACACACACACACACACACACACACACACACACTGTAAATACTGTAGAGGTTTGCCTGTCTCCTCCGCTCTCTCTCTGTCTCTCTCTCACACACACACACACGCACACACACGTACACACACGCACACACACATTTGTTGCAGTGAGCGTCTTGTTGGCACAGTACACATTAAACACCTTTGTTGCAAGTCTAGGGAGTCGAGACTGGCCTGGCCTTCCAGCTGAGAAGATCTCACTTTACAACTAAATAGCTGACTGTAGCATGTCTTCTTTTTTGTACATATTTACTGCTGGACCATTTGACATAATATTTTCTAGTATTTACAGTTATCCGGTTGGAAAGAATCTAAGCTTTTCAACCTTTTAAGCTGTCCGTATATAACCAAATGCCTTTTACCCATATGAACATGCAGTCATATAATTGCAGTGATTTCTATTATTCTCGCCATATTACTAATATGAAGGACATATAATGTTGATGGGTTTTTCCCAGGGTGTAACCATAAAAAAACAAGTTTATAACTAAATGCATGCATGTTATATACAAACATGACATTACTGTGTATTTTAACCCCAACACAAAGATTCATGCACACACATACAGTATTATCACCCAGTTCCCCAAATAAGCAGCTTTTGGACTTGACCAGCTGGCCCCTTGTTGAAGGGAACTCTGGGATTTTCCAGAATACCATGACATTAAATAGTGAAACACTACAACACATTTGCCTTTAAAGGGATATTTCTACTTTATTACATTATTCCCTCTAGAATATTCCCACCATGATGTGTAGAAACTGTAAGAGAATAGAAATGTTTCTGTTTAGGGCTCAAGAAGAGAATGATGAACATTTTTACTTTACACAACAGCAAGAGTATTTCTAGTTACTATCATGAATTTTGGCTGCCTTTTTTGGCAAAGTTCCAGGGGCCTTCTGTTGTGCATGCTGGCACACTCGAGCACCTACCATGAAAAAGAGGCACCATCATGTTAACAGCTAAACTTTGTCTTTCCCAACTGCAGAAGGGTACACTGCTAAGCAAGCTGAAAATAGACAGGTTTTCTTTGCATTAGCTGGCTCAAGAAAGTAGTAAGTAAGTAAATTAGATCCCAAATTTATAGTTACAATGGTGAATCTGCAATTTATTTGTTAACCAAGGTATTTTTTTATGTTATTGTCCTCTGCGCAATATGGACTGATCAACCTCTGAGGATTTGGTCACAGGGCTGGAAAAAAATACAATGTTGTAAATTTGGAAGCTGGTTTTCTGTTGCTTCTGAGAAGTGGTTAGCAATGTTTTATAGCAAGAATGTCCTGGGTTTGAGTCCAGCTTGGGCTGTTCTGTGTTGAGTTTGATGTTTTCCCTGTGTCTGCTCAGGTTCAGTCTGAAAACTCTGGCCTCCTCTCATAGTCCAAAAACATACACGTTAGTTTAACCGGTAATTCTAAATTGGCCATATGTGTGAATGCAAGTGTGAATGGTTGTTTGTGTCTCTGTGTTAGCCCTGCAATAGCCTGGTGGCTTGCCCACAATCTGAAGTTGGATCAGTTGTTAAGAAAATGGCTAGATTTACTTCTACAACTTACAATAAATACATTAAATACATTAAAATATGTATCGGTTTTCTAATGTGGAACATCAGCACAGTGCAGACCAATCAGAAATATTTATTCTGTTCATCTACTGAATGCATGTTAATTCCCCTATCAAACACACATTTTGCACTGCTGTAATTGTGTTACTTCCATTTACGGCATCACAAATGTACAACTCAACAGGCTTGCAAATATAATTTTCTAAAGTTGGCACGTTTTACTGTTGAATTAATTTTAAAACTGAAAATAACCTCCACCTGAATAGGTGAGGTACAACATACATTACTGCTGGAGTCTGGCTTTAGTCTCACCATAGCTCCCTAACCCATTAATCTTTTTTCATATTACACCCCCAGGTCTGCTACAGGTTCCATAGAGGAAGAGACCTGTCTTAACTGATGCACTGGTAGCTCCAACGGGTTGCTCAGGTTGACTGTTCATTCAGGAGAGGACAAACAATCTGGGAGATAGTGTCAACATCATTAGTTGTTCGACTGTCACGGTGAAACTCCTTGCTGTCAGGTAAGAAAAAGAAGCTGACAACATCATCATGACTCTGGAGAAAGAGCGGGCAGGTCTGACAGATGTTTCCTTATGGCACCGTGCTGTCTAAAAGACACAGTTAAGTATCCAACTGTCAAGCGACCTTCAAGCACCACAAATGGACTCCAGTGTAGGGAGGAATAAGGAATAACAGAGCTTCTTCTTTCTGCTGTTTTGATGCAAATAAAACAACCTACATTGCCTTTCATAGTTTACTAACTACTTGAGTAGTTATCTGCCCTCAAACAAAGTTATACATTTCAAATTCTCTGGCCTCTCTTTGACCCCGAAACATGGAGCTCTTGTTTGGGCTTATAAAGAAGGAAAGCGCACAAAAAATGTACACACACACACTCACACTGACATGCACATACGCACACATACACAACCCCCTGGGCATCGTTAAGCCCTGCTTAGCAGCTCAGTGAGGCTGGCAGGCAGGGCCGCTGATATTCTCCCTCTATTTTGGCTGCTCCCCTCTGCATGCGCTCCAAATCCTACTGCTCTCTTTTCACACTTTTTATCTCCTAACTCAGGACCTATAGAATATATACTTTATATTAAAAAGTGTATGTAGAGGCTGAGGAAGAACTTATTCCTAGTGAAGACTGAAGAGAAAAAAGGGCTCAAGGATTTACTGTAAGATGAGCTGTTGCATAAACACTAAATAAAGACAGTACTTTGATTTATGGTCTTGGTATTGGTGTAAGTCTTACAATGCAGTAAGACTAAAAGTGAAACAAAAAAGAAAGCAACAACACTGTATGTTGAAAAAATATAACCTATGTAAGACTTGATTTCACAGCAATCATTATATATGTGTACATTATTTATCCTGTGTTTACAGGTGAAGCTTGATGAAGCAAATGATCACAGGATGGAGGGGAGCAAAACTTTGAAGTTCAGAGAGATTTTCCAAAGTCTGAAGTACTCTGGAAACACCCTTATTGCCGAAAAAGCACAGGAGACAGAAGGAGGTGGGAGCTACGACATTGTCCTCCAAACTACCAGGGCTAATGCACAAGAAGAAATTAGCAACCAGCCACACTTTGAGAAATACTTTCACAGCATTCTCTCTGGTGAGGTTTTTACTATTGTTCTTACTGTTCTTGAGCTAATCTGAAGGCCGCATAAAGTTTTGAGGTCTGCACTGACTTTGCAGGCACACAGTGAGCCTCAGCATCCACTGACCCCGCTCTGTGATGGCCTACCACTTGGTGGCTGAGTAGATGTCATTCCCAATCGCTTCCAGAGCAGATGCAAAGCAAGAGTGGTCAGGCCATAGTGCGGGTGAGTCCTTCTGGCTGCATACAGGGAACGAATGCTGGGAGAAGTGGCCAGATGCATAATGTGGTATGAATATAAAACATGTGCATTATGTAATACACACAAGTTATTGTGTACTACATTCTATAAAGCAGTCAGAAGCTTTTTGTTGTTTGTTTGTTTCTTCATTTGTTTTTACCCTTAAATTGTGGGAGGCTTCAGTTCACCTCAACTTCATGAAGTCTAAGTCACAGGACACAGTGTCTTTGGTCTGATTATACAAAAATCAGCTTGGAGGATACATGAGGGTGCTTCAGAATTCAGATTATTTTAAAAATCAGAGCTACCATTTTGAAGTTACATAACACAACCCCCACTCCCTCACCCCTCAGTATTTTGGTATATTTTTACTATGGATTTTCTCCATTTCCCAGAGGCACACCCAGCTCCCCTATCCTCTTTTATCTGTTTCATCCTTTTTGTCTTTTCTAGTCTACCCCTTCTTTCCCTCTCTTTTCAGTCAGTCTTACCCCACATCAGTCCATGCACTTTTCTGTCACTTTGCTTTCCTCTCCCACAGCTTTTTCTCCTATGTTATACTCTTACTCTCTTTCTCTTTACTTTGTTCTGGTGGTAAACTGTCACACTTGTTTTCCCTTCCTACACTTCATTGTCATATCACCACACTTCAAACGTGGTCCTCCAAAGATTCTATTACAAAAATAACCATAAGCAATGTCTCAAAACCTCTGTGTTTCTGTAATCAGTTAAGAGTTTAGAATTATGAAAGCAAGACCAAAGATATAGAAATTCTATTACTTCTGAAAGAAACGGGAAATGTAAAAAGTAAATGACTTCTAAATCCCACCCCATTGTTTGAGCTTTGCATAGACATGTAGCCTTCAGAAGTATAGACGATGTAGGCTCACGCACACACACACACACACACACACACACACACACACACACACACACACACACACACACACACACACACACACACACAGAATCCAGGGTAATCCAATCAATTGTAAGTCCAGCTCAGTGGCGTTAACAAAAGGCTGCCGTCTCTCTTTCATTTCATGTCCATCTCTTATCTATGTTCCTTTTGCACATTTCCACCAAAATACAATGTACACAATTTATCAGCTGCTACCTGAGGGTCAGATTTCCCGATATAGAAACACACAGAAAATCTTGCCCGCTAACAGAGTCATGTGCGATCATATATTTGTACATTATATCAGTGACAAAACGTGTGTTCATGACTGAATGCTGCTGTTTAAACAATATGAAGTCAGAGGCGCTAGCATTACAGTACCTATAACACAAGTTCTTTCTTTCTTTCTTTCTTTCTTTCTTTCTTTCTTTCTTTCTTTCTTTCTTTCTTTCTTTCTTTCTTTCTTTCTTTCTTTCTTTCTTTCTTTCTTTCTTTTAATTTGCTGTTAGCTTTTAGGCATGTAGAAGTATCCAGGCATGTGTAAAAGGGAATAAGCTGCATTCAGGCAAACATTAATGTAATGCATTGGTGTGAATGCAACCTTTAAATCACAGGCAGGAAGCAGTGCATGGAACAGGAAGTGCTGCCCCAGGTATCAGTTATCCATTATCCAGACATCCACTGTTTTCATCAGAAGCCCCAAAGCTTTAACTATTATGCCCACAGGCTGCGTTTTCAGACAATTGCCACTGGGTTCCCATACTGCAGTATTAATAGCATTGATCCATCTATGGAACAATAATAGGACAACAAAAATGTGTTCAGCAAACCTCTTATACATACGTATATTACGTATGTTCCCATATCCCATCATGGGTGTGTTTTATGTTTATATTGTACAAACTTAAAAATAACCAATGCCAGTTTTAAAAACGTGAGTAGATTAAAGATTAATTGTGAATGAAGTTCTGAAATTGATTCAGTTGAATTTTATTTCATTTATACAGCACCAAATCATAACAACAGTCACCTCAAGGTGCTTTATATTGTAAGGTAGACCCTACAATAATACAAAACACTAAAAAAAACTAAAAAAAAATGATGCTGCTTCTTTTCTTTTGCCATGCCAGACAGATGAAATACTGCAGTGTGGAATTGATAGCGAACAGAAAGCAACAAATCACTCTCAAATGAGCTTCAAAAGGGTAAACGAGATAACAGAGAGTCGCCTCTTGAAATTGCATCACAGCGTTACACTGGAATAGGGGTGGAAATTGTGTCGACCCTAATTTTATATTTCCATTATTGCTTATTGGGGGTGTAGCCCATGAATACCCTTGACCACAGAAGAATCAATTGACCTGGGAAAGAATGCTGACTGTTCTCTTCCCCACGACAACAGAAACCAGATGTCAGCAGGTGTTAGTGGGGTTATGTCCAATATGGAAGAGGATTATGGCAACACCATCAATACAGCACGTGCCATGGTCCTGGTTTCCTGACTTGTTTTTCAATTACTAATTATTAATTTGAACACATTGACACAGACCTTAAATAAGAGCACAGTTAAATGGAACTGCAGAGATCGCTATTAGCATTTTCATTAATTATGAATAATATCTGCATTAATAGCAGATTCATTCCAACCCTCTAACCAGAAGTTAATATTCTAACAATTGGTAAAGGGAAACATTTATGGTTTTGCTCCAGCTAGTGTCAGTGTCATATGTGGGATTGGATCACAAAGGTTCACTAGAATATTCACATTTGTACTGCTTCTGTTCTACTACCACCAACTAAGACAGAAACAAGTATCAACCCCTTGGTTACACATGTACACGTAATGTTAAATCTGAATGTTTCAGGAATGAGCCCCTATAGAGCAGAAATAAACTTGCTGGCATGCGTAGATGCATATAAATGGGGTAATATGAAAGACGTTCCCTGGAGAATTACCATATATTACTCCTGCTTTCCTGTTACATAAAAAAAAAAAAAAAATCTTATACATGTAGACTTAAATATCTATATTTGATATATATGGTCTAGACTCTTGAAAATGGCTGTTGAATTAAAATGTCTTTAATATAACCTAAATAGCTGGTAAGATTTATGTAAAAAAAACAAAAAAAAACAGAAAAAAAGCACAAAACAATAAAAAGAAAAGAAAAAACTGAACCAACCAAACAGAAAAAAAATACTGATTACCAATAAACTTCAAAAGCCTGTTTAATGCCTATATCCCCCCCCCTTTTTTTTTTCAAAGTGAGGCATATGAGCATTAAATACACTACACAAAATATACTTTTTTTTTACCAGCAGAAATGGGGTTAGAGCCAGAGCTCTTCAGTGACTGTAGTGTCTTGCAGTTAATAATAACACTGTATTTTGCATTTGTACTTATATGAATAAAATGCTTTTACAACAAATCTTTCTGAGAAGAAGTAACCCATGAAATTTTCTTAAAAATACAAATTTGACAAGGTATGTGGTTGTGCTATTCAGACCAGAGACTCCCCCCTAGTGCAACTGACTACAATTTGTCACACTTTGGGATTTTACTATGGTCTTATATGCAGGGTGTCCCTCATTTTCACAAGGGACCAATATTTTTCCATACCTTGCAGAAATTATTCTTTGTGCGTCTATGCAGTATAAAATGCTAGTAATTAAGGGCACTATAGCCAGGTCAGGGGCAATCTTTCTCAGCAGAATCACTTCCTACCTTGCTATTAAAAAAGAAAAAGAACAAAAAAAAAATCTTTTGTCTTACAGTTTTGCATATTTTAGCCAACCTTGCGTTGCTAGAAATAAGAAAGAAGAATTGCTGTATTTTATTCCAGTTGACTGCACGTTATTTCATAAAATGATGTTAAAATATCTGTTCTTTAAAAAAGGAAAATAAAATATAGATGGATGGGTTCAGTGTATCACCAGATAACTTCTTTGAGAAGCATGATTAAAGCATTTACTCTTCATATCTGTGGATAAAGCAGAGGTACAATGTCACTTTAAAGGAGGACATATATACTCCGCTGGTGTTGCTCTCTGATGCCTGCATACACAGATGGTTTTGTGAATATGCTGCCTGCCAGGAAAGAGCTGGCACAGCTGGTAGACACTGCAGAGGTTCTCTAAATAACACCATGTAGATGGGCTCACTTGATCTTCATAGTGTAACGATGCAAAAATAAATCAGTTTTGGTTAATAGCTCGTTTATTACCCTCAAATTTACATCCTTTGGCAAGGACTGGCTTTATAATGAATCCAGTAGTTGAACAAACTGTTAGGGATCAAAAAAAGTTATTTCAGAAGCCAAAATCTGGCAGCATTTTTCATATTAAACTTAATACGTATTACATATAAAGTGAGAGTTATTACAGTATCCTCTGATACTGATACTGATACTGTTTATTGACCATGCCAAGGATTCCTGAAGGTCAACACCATAAGAAATCTCATGGCTGATGTTGTCTGTGCCATGGTCATAACACATTATAGTACTCATATTTTATGTGAAAAGCAAGAATTTGGGAGGCAAAACAAATTTTTTTATTTAAAAAGCTGACATTACATTGCTAGCTTGTTTCATCAGGCCTCATGATTTACCTGTCAGGGGAACAATTGCACAGCTGGCAACACTACAGTGGAGCTAGGAGAGCAGCTTGCAGCCAGACATATAGGATAGCAATAAAAAGAGACGTAAAAAAAGATCCGATGGCTTTATGTGTTTTTCATGTACTGCAGGCACTGTGGCCAAAAAATGCTGAAGCGACAGATTTCTGGTTGTACACTGATAAAACCTTATAAATGTTAATAGTTTTTGAAGCAGACAATCGCAAATTTATAAGACTCATAATATGGTAATTTTCTTGTGAAATATATAAAATTTGAAAATAATTAAAATATATTAAAAATAACATCATATAAAAAAAATGAAGAACGGAAAAAAAATTAAACTCCTCCTTCCACAAAGTGATGGAGTACTCGTTCTAAAAAAACTGTATAATGCACAATAGAATCAAGTTTTAACACGCTTTTTGCAAATCTTTAGGGACCTGTGCCTGATATCCAGCTAATACTTACATAAAAGAAGTGGCTTATAAGTTTGTTTTTCCAATCCTTTCCCCCAGAATAAATCATAAAATCATCACAATCCACAATACTTAAAACTGTTTACACTGCAGTTATTTCTTATTCCCTAATTCTAGTGTATCGCCTGGTAAGTTTTTGAAGGTAAATATAATTACATTATAATTTGAGCAAAAATACACAAATTCCAAAGTGCTAGCTTTTTAATTTGAAGTCCTCTTATTGCATAAAAGAATCTCATAAAGATCAGTATTCATATTTTCATAAGACATCATAAAGGCAGCATCTTTGCTTTACATCCATTTTGTGCAATCCGTCAATTTAAAAAAGTTTACTTTCTGTAGTCCAGTGCCTGTTTACAAAGTATACATGCATTTTATTGGCTGGGAAAGTACTGCATTAGATGAGTTGAGACTTTAACTGTAACATAATGAATATCACATCATTTACTGCTTGAATTTCTTGTGTTTTCCTCTCTCACATACAGCATACACAACTAGTAAACATGAGGAGAGGGAAATTGGAACTTCAAAGAAGTATAGGCTGGTAGAGATAGAAAGAAAGAGAGCAGAACCTCCTTCTGTGGCACAAAGCACCCCTGGTAGTTGCCTCATCTACTTAGTTCCAGCACTATGACAGCTCTGTTAGATATTTCTGTGTGGGAAGGTGTTTATGTATATTTGGGTTTATTTCAGTGAATAGTTATGGGCAGTTATGGGAATCGAGGACTGACTCTTGTAGAGAATCAGTTCCCAGTAGTCAAATTCTGAGGCATCGATCTGCCTGAGTATCAATACAGCTTATGGATTCTACTTGCACTTCAGCTACAATCAGCTGATTTCAGTTAGTGTGTCAGAGTAGGGCAACAGCAGAGGAGTCTACAGCGTGGATATGGACATATTTTTATTCCACAAAAGGACGGTGCAGCATTATTCTGCTAACACAGCTTAGGCTCTTTGCAAGCATGTGTGCAGACGGCATGCTAATGCTAAGCTAGCCAAGAATCCATACTAATATCAAAGCTGAGGGAATGCTAATCCCAGCACGGCAGCCAGATCCTGAACTTCAACAGGTAACACAAACCTAATGTAAAGAGTAGTATAATTAATTACTTTTTCCTGAGAGTAATTAAATAACATAATTGAACTCATAAGAAATTGAATTGATAAGTGATATCGATAATGGAACTGGAATCACTAAATTCTTACTAATTCCCAACCCTATGTACATGTATATACAGCAGGTTCCCTTAAATGCCATTTACAGTCTGGTAGCTAAATGCTGTTTATCCTGGTGAGGCAGCTCTCGCTCATCATTTGGGGGGAAGAGGCTTTTAACCAGTGGTACACAGACAGGTCCTGTTCCTAACAACACACATTTTAAGCTCTGTAAACCCTCCATTCCTAAAAAAGAGGTGAAGGAAAGAAAAAAGGAGGAGGGGAGGAAATCACTAGGAAAATTCAACAATGGAGAAAGAGAGATGTAACAACTTAAAAAACAAAGACAAAAATAAAAAAACGCATAAGAAGACAGAAAGGGGTGGGGGAAGTGCAAGAGAACACAATTTCATTTTTGTGATTAATTTCAAGAGAAAGAAGACATAAAAGAATCATACAGCAAAGTAGTGCAAAGTAGCAAGGAGGGGGGAAGTCACTGGGTTGGTGACAGCTTTATTAAGGGTTTTGTGACTCTGCCAGTGGTAATATCCACACAAACTCACACAAAAGCACAGACTGCCAGACAGGGAATACTAGTGCAGAGGAAGTGTGATGTCAGTTGACCCCAATACAAACAAAGACCCACCAGTGTCAAATACATTCACCCGCACACACTCACACACACGCACTCTCTCACACACACACACACCCTTGGGGCACTTGGCAGAGCCTGAGCTTCAAACTGCAAACAGCCTGATACAGGAAACGACTAATTACAATTAGCACGCTTAGACACACAGATACATTTACATGCACTCATTGACATATGCATAATACCCATGCAGCTTTCAAACACACATACAGAGACAGACAGGTATTTCTAATAACTAAGTAATCATTTGAAATGCTACATGGCATTTTCTTACAGGGGCTGTCAACCTACCGCCTCAATGTTAAAAAAAAAAGAAGAGACCGAGACAATGAAGATGGAGAAAACAAGCAGACAATGCCACAAGTTAAACTTAAACCTGTCAAATAAATGAGTTCTAAATCATTACTGTGTGTGCATTGCTGTACTCATAAAGTGAGAACAATGTGAGAATCTTTTCTAGTCTTATGAGGAAGACATAAGAGTATATGATTATTTCTACATCTTTTTGTGGTTTTTTTTTTCAGTTTGAAAAAATCACATTGACTCTAAAGATCTATTAGCTGCTTGCTACCGATTGGACAAATCACACCCCAGTGACACCAAAATGTGTTTTTGCTATTTATTTATAGCTACAGAATAAGATTATGTGGTAAAAACAAGCGAATCAACTCTTCTGGAGCTTTAAATATTATATTGTGTCTTGCCATATTCTCTTTTTCCTTTCTGCAGGAAATCAATACCAGTGTATTGTTTCTCTGAGGTATGGATAAAAGGGGGGTTCAGACTGGGATTTTGTATTTTTCTAGAATTGTAATTTACAACATTCATTCCATGAATCCTTTAAGTCTCGAACAGCCTAATCATGCACTGTATTTACTACCAGCTTGTAAAATTTGCAAATTAGTTTACACAAAAGTGATCAAGGTTCTGTAAATACCTTCTGTTGACATGGGATGTGGCATTAAAAGTGTTTCCTCAAGTTGAAAACATGACCTGGTTTTGGAAGTCAGCCAACATCATCTAACACATCATTAAATTAATCTAAGTGAACACTGGTATTATTAGATGTTGGCCACAGAAAGTGTAATGGACAATGCAATTTTTAAATCCAGGTGAGCTCACTATTTGTCTCTCTGTCTTTTTTCTTAACACCTTAAAGCCTGAAGTATAAAATAACTGTCAGAAACATATATATATATATATATATATATTAAATATATATATTAACCATTTGACAAATTTGTTTAAAAACAAAATCCATATATGACTTTTAATTTGCACCATATTAGCTACATCTGGCTTTGCCTAAAAGCCAGATGTAGCAATTTTTACTCTAAATTGCCTAAAAATGTTTTGTGCAATTTAATTAGGATTTTGGGGGAAAACAATCCCACTAATGATGTAGAAGTCTCAAAAACTGTATATATCAAATATATCAGACAGACAGACAGCAATTAATTGTTCTATATAAAAGAAATAAGTCACTAGTAGTTTTGCATCATTTGACCTACTAAAATTTTAGGGGTATATTCTTTTTTCTTTGCATATAATGAGAAATTACAAAATACAATGACAAAACCCAACACTTCCATTAAGTGATACTATTGATCTTTAAAGGTGGCACTGTCTCACACTATTGATTTCAAATGGGTGTGTTCCTATCCAAGGCCTTCTAAAGTTTCTGCTGAGTGCTTATCCAGGGGTTTTAGGTGAAGTGAAAAAGAAATATTACTTCTTAAATAACATACTTAAGAAATCAAGTTGGAGTAGATTTTGCTTCTGACCTTGGGTGACCCCGCTTTCCAATGATCTGCGACACAAGATGACCCTTTCTACTTCTCTTATAGATGAACTGTGAATTAGAGTAAATTACTTTTTTATAAATGTAAGTATACATCTCCAAGTAAATAACACACCAACGGGCATTACCTCACTCCTGCCAGACCTTTTTTTGACTTTCAATAAAATCGCTGCTTTTTACTTCAGATTGGAGCGTATCAAAATATATAACTGCTTTCAGTACTCTACATGCTTAAAGATTACTTAACTGCCTTTAAGGATATTGATTGTAATTTTTCTTTTTTTGCGATGTGTTAATGGCCTTACAGATTTATTTTGCGTGTAACATACACTGTAATATGAGAGACAAAGTACATCACTGCATTAGAGAGAAACAACAGTGATCAAATATATGAATGAGTATCTGTTTATTCTCACATAGACATACTAGGTTAGGATTGGGGACAAAACATAACATTATTAACATACACTGACACAGGTAGAAAACTGACATACAGTGCTGTGAAAATGTATTTTCCCTCTTCCCCGATTTTTTTTGTTATTTGTTGACAGACCTGTTGAATCAAGAAATCGCTTAAATAGAAACTTTCTGACAAAGTGAAGTAGGCTAGTAGGATATCGGAAAGAAACACATCATGCCACATGCTAAAGACACTCAATAACAGATGAAAAATAAAGCCACTGACATCTATTAGTCTACAAAGGGTTACAAACATATCTGTAAGGCTTTGGACCTGCAGTGAACCACAGTGAGAACCATTATCCAAAAATGGAGGGGCCAGCCTATCAAAATTACTCCAAAATTGACTGATGAGTCATCCACGAGGTCACAAAAGAACCCAGAACAACATCTAAGTTAATATAAGATTTAACAATAAGAAGGATGTTTAGAAAACTGTGTACTTATTTATTATTTTTTTATTGGCCACATGGAGGCAGCAATAAAAACAGTGCATTTGTTTTGTAAATAAAGAAGGACTATCTAAATAACACTCGCGGAAGACTACAAATTTAAAAATTAATACATTAGACATCAAATAAAATAAAAAAAATTAAATATAATAAAAAGTGCCTGGAATGTTTTCCAAGATAAGTACCAAGTGGTAAAATTTGCATATAGAAGGACTTTAATCATAGATAACTCAGTTTACCAGTGTTTGAAAGATAATAAGGATTTGAAACACAGATTTTAGCTGGCTCAAAAACACATCATAATGGTGTTTCCTATAGTTTTCTAAACTCATTTTTGAAAACAAATATTCTAGCATGTCTGTCTGTATAAATTTCTAAAATCGTTTTTTTCCCAGTTGTCTATAAAGCAGAAGGTTGCACAGTGATTAGCTTTCCAAGTGTGTGTGTGTGTGTGTGTGTGTGTGTGTGTGTGTGTGTGTTTGGTGTATGCTACCAGGGTGGTATGTCATTGCCACAATTTAGCATTCTGTTCCTTTTTCCTCAGCTCCTCTAGGAATTCTCAAGTGACACATGACCGAGCCTCCAGTATAGTAAAAATGCTCTGCAATGCGTCCGTCAGTTTGCTTAGTTGTGCTGTGGTTCCCCCACCACCACCTCAGTGCATTCTTCTTGTAGGTTCTGAACAAAATACTATTCCTGGTGTGCTTCCACCCAACAAGCAAAGATGCACACACACAGTCACAGCTGCTCTGTCTCAGTCTAAGAAGTCATTGGAATTCAGATCATGCATGTACTTTGGGGTCGTGACTTTCTGCTGTGTACATGGCTCAGAGCTATATAGCAGGGGAAAAAGTGCACACTCTCTGTGATCTCACTCTCTCTCTGTTTTGGCCTGTCATCCGTCTCTTCCTCAAACACACATACACACACAGGGCTGTTTGAATTCTGATCTTTTTTTGCTCCTAATACCAGACCAAAGCGAAGTGGGCTAAACTTTCGTCTCGTTCTTCAACCAGATAATTACACCTGTCTCTTTCTTCATTTACGTCTCTCATCTTCCTCTTTCTTGGAGATTCAGACAGCACTGACCACAAGAGGAAGATTGAACTGTTTTACGTCAGATGTGTTAGAGAAGCTTTGCTAGCAAAGCTTTCTAAAGACGAAAATTAAATGCAACTGCATTAAGGAGAATTTCTCCTGAGCAACCTATTGTCAAGTTAAGAATAATAATGGAGTTTTCATGACTATTAGATCACAAGATGGCTTCTCTTGGTATAGATTCTGTGGAGAAAAATCCACAGGAAATCCATTTGTCTCACCACCACAGTAGTTAAGCTCAAACAAATGTATTCCTCCTTTGCTTTGGTAAAACGAAGCACCAATGATAAACTTCTCTTTTTACTGTAGGCTCCACCCCCCCCCCCCCCCCCCCCCCCCCCTTTGCCTGATAAAGATGTCTGTCACATCAGCTAGACGCAACCTCCTCCCCTCTTTTAAGCTCTCTTCCTCCTTTTCCCCCCTCATCCCTATCTCTCTGTTGCTCTTCTTCTCCTGTATTTCAATCTTCCAAATTCCATCTTTTTCTCTCTCTGTGGTGAACTGGAACAGGCTATGCGGCATGTTTCCCCACATTTCTGTAAACCCAGATCCTGTTGCCTCTCTTCTTCTCTCTCACCTCCTCATCCTGACACCCTCTGTCTTCATCCTTTTCGTCACCCTCTTTCTCACTCAGCCCTCTCATCCTCCCCCCCTCCTCTACCCATTTCCCCCCTCTTTGCCTGTATCTCACTCTGTCCTAGTTTCCACAGCCTGCGTTATGAATTATGTGCAACTAGCTTGCCTCATGAAAGAATCATCTTGGCCAATGAATAATAGATGTTGAGGAGAATAGAAGTGTAGGTTACAAACTGTGTTTACCCTCACTGCCTCATCTACTGCCTTATTAATTTCATCGTAGTTAAACAACTGGATAACTGACTCCTTTTTAGATGACTTGTTAATGCTAGTTAAGAACAGGAACCCACTATGCTCTCAAATCTGCTATAGATGGTAGGGCTAGTATACTGGGTCACTGCTTCACACATCTTTGATTTCATCATATAAAGGACTGACTGATTTAGTTGAGTTTATATTCCATTTAATGCTGTGATTCCCAGTGTTCCGGGTACCAGCTGCAGAGTTAAGTATTATATCAAACAAACCTGTGTTTACTCATTTTCTCCTTCCCTAAAATATTGGCTGAATGTCTCAGTGTATATCCGTATGAGGACTGGTGAGTGAGAAGTCTAAATTTCTTCATGTGCATTCATAGTAATGGGACAAAATATTTGACAGTTTTGAAAAAGCATAATTATAAAATGATAACATTTATGACAGGGGAACTAAAATGTTCATTTTACGGTAAGGAAAAGATTTTGGTCATGGCTGATAACTACCATTAAAATGGTTATGGTGCATGCGCGAAACCTGTACTGCATGGCATTCCCACTATTACTGCATATTTCAGTATTCACACTCAAAGAAGGTACAAATACACTAAAAAAATAAAAGGTTTACACTCTAATTAATTTTTAAAAACAAAATATTAGTCCAATAAAACAAGACAGGATCTCTACACCTTCTTGCAGACCATTACATGGGGAAACCTTTTGAATACAAGCGCGCTGATCCACACAGGTGTGCACACGGGTGTTCACTGTTCATAGACATAAACTACACCTTTATTGGCTGCTATTTCCAAGCACATTGTGCGCTGTCGGTCCTGCTTGCTACACAACAACATTCAATATTTAGTATTTACTGCTGTTTACACTTAGCTAGATTAACGTGATGGTGTTGTGTTTAGTATGTTGCTCTGTTTTTTTGGCTTGTTTTCTCTTCTTTTTCTTTCAACAGGTGATCCAGAAGATTTTTTTCTCTTCTTTCTCTTTTTAAGTGCCCTTTCTCACTGTCCCTCTTCCCTTCTGTTTTTCTTTCCTTCATCTTTCTTTCTCCCTTTCCTATCCCTCAGTCATGTCTGTCCCGTCTGTAACAACTGAAAATAAAATAAAATAAATAATAACAACAAAGGTTGATCAAATGGACCAATACGGCAAGGCCGTGATGATCTATTTGGCAAAGCAAATCCATTGGGTATTCTTGTTGGTCTTCAGACAACAATTCTGATGGCTAAAGAACGAAAAAAAAAACCAACAACAAAATTTAGATATGCAGTATCCCCAAAACAAGACAGTTTAAAATTACGTAATTATGTTAGTGAAGTAAAAGTCAGAAAACCAGTAGGGTCAATAGGATTCTGACTTCAGGGATTTCATCCGAAGCAACATTTCAGTCCACATAGTAATAGGTATAGAATGAATGAATGAATTGCCCAGCTAACACTGTGATCCCCACTGTTCATCACTATCATGGCTGAAAAGGTGAACATTTACTGCAGACTTGTCAGAATGAAAGATATAGTCTTCTGTATGTGGACTTAGACTAGGCTGACACCATTACGTTCCATCTCACTAGGTATCAAAGGCACACAGAGACTCAATCTCAACGCATTCCCACGCCCTCCCCCAACCCGCTCCCTCTCCGTTTGCACACTTGTATGGAGAGTCTGCTACATTAAGTGCTATTCCAGACCAACTAGTGTTAAGTGTTGAGTGCATTATAAAGGCCTCCAACAGAGAGTCTGCAGGCCTAATGACCACAATTTTCAAAAGTGCAGTGGTTATATATGTATAAAACAGAACAAAATGCTACACATAGTAACACTTCATAATAATGGCACATTGTTAGATCATTAAAGTTTATTTGCTAAATTTCTTTTAATATTGACAATAAGGACTCAGTTATGTTTACTAAGTGTTAGTTGATTTTTTTTTATTGAGTTATCTCTCAGCATAATTTTGATTCTTTACAAAGTTGCAGCTGATATTCATAAGAATTATTTTAAATTGGCAATGTACAAACAGGCAAGTAAGCAGATCAACACTAAGAACCTCTAGCCATGGGTTTGTGTGCTGCTTCTATTTCTGTTTGGCTTCTTCACTTATAGCTTACTTTTGGTTTTGCAGATGTTTTTATGGCCTAGTCACACTACAGAAAAAACAGGATGGCAACCTCCTTGTGACTGAGGAAAATCATTAGTTGAGCAGTGATTGAGTGAGTTTTCTTGGAAGTAGTTGTGGCATCTAACCTGCCAACAGTACTTTTCCAGATGTTGCTCACTCAATCTCTGAGTGACCACTTTTGACCACAAGGCGATTGCACAGGTGGCCTACTATAAGGCAACTTTATAAGGATCATCATTCCAAGCAGATAGCGTGTATGTGCTAACTTGACTCTATTCAGTCATAAACTGATAAAAGACTGATGACACTTACTGTTGTTTAACCACCGGCGTGAAAACACCAACGCTGCTTTGAAGATATGAAATGACTGGCAATGAAAGGCAATGATTCTGCAAGTTTATTGCATGGTTGCAATAATTTTGGCAATATTATGGTCTCCAGGCCACTGCATTGCTGAATGTTTGAAGTTTGGCAATACAGCTGTGACTAAACTATATGACTGAAACACTAAAGTCCTCTCCCTTATAAAAAGAAAGTGAATTAGAGCTAGACTTCACATACACCACAAGACATTTTTGGCAAGCTAGCTTCTTGTTGTGGTAGTGCTCCCTGGTCTCTCTGGGCTGTGGGTGAATGGCTACATTTCTCTTAAAAATATTTTCTAGAACAAACACCAACATGGCAGGTAAGTGTGCATTCAAAATTTTACTCAATGATCTTCCCAATACTCAGAGCATGTTACACTCTAAAGAGTCCCACCATAAACACTACCAGGTAGGAACCAAAATTACCTTTCATAAGGAGTTATAATAAATAACTTAAATGTCACACATAAATTTTAAAGTGCAGTAAATAATAATGAATTAAATATATAATGCAAAGTCACAAAATAATATTGTACAATAATATTGTTCCAGTCTACATAAATTAAATGATACAAAATTGAAGGGCAGTAACTAAAGTTACACTAAGATAACAAGCTATCATTAGAAGTCGTTAGTTAAATAAGGAAAAGGCACAAAACGTTGCCATAGATATAAGACCTGCACAGTTGGATATGCAATTAGACAATTAGACTCCCACAGAACATTACCTTGTATTTATATGAGCTTTTATGAAAATTAAAAGATGTGATGGCAGACATCATGTATTCGTTCTTGTTTATTCAATATGTTGGTTATTCTATCACACACTTGTCATACATATGCTCAACAATGATGCATGTATCCTGTGTACAATCTGAGACTGTCTGGCAAGTAAGCAAGGAGAAAGGGAGCCAGGAGTAGAGAGAGTTGTGTGGTAATTATAGATCAAGAGGATGGTAATTCTACTGAGTCTCTATCCCTATAGATTGGGGGTGGGGGTGAAAAAGGAAAGACAGTAGAGAGGAGAAAGAGGGAGACTCAAGGGGAGTGAAAGAGTGGAGAGAGGGAGCACAGACTTTGGAGAGAAGTGAAAGGGAGGAGAAACAGAAAAGTAGATCAGCGGGAAGAACAAAAGTGCAAAAAGGAAGGGCAAACAGGACTGGTAGGAAGTAGAAAGAGGGGAGGTGAGAACAATAATCATATAATCTTTTAAGGATATTTTCTTCTTTTTTTAACATTTGCACTTTTCTACCAGTCAGTTATTTGGCTTTTCATTCTGTGATGACACCATTTGATGTGACATAACTGTAAATATCAATATATGAACTCATTATCCACCAGAGTGAAGGGCACACATAAGTTCAACCACTGCGGGTACTCTGACATTCTATAGGGCCTGTAATAAATGGGCCTGTGTTTTTTTTGTCTTTTGGTTGTTTGTCTTACACACATACTGACTCAAGCTTCAACCAAAAGGATTAAGGACAATTTCAGACCCATTGCCATAAGATCCTACACTCTAGCCTCGGTTTGTATTATCCATGTCTGCCATAACCTTATTACAAATAATATATCTTGGGTTCATCAGTGGCAAAGTATTTTCTTAAACAATACTGACCAAAAAAAGAAGAGATAAATCCTACTAACCTTATCCCAGATGAAACCAGGGTCATACTGTATGGTATATAAGTCTTCCTATCATGTCATAGTCCCGTAACATGCAGTCTAACTTTGTAGGGAATAATATCAGACAACACAGCGAAGCCTTATTATAGCAGATTGGACAGAATCAGACAGCCACACATACTGTAGATATCTGGGATCATGAAGGCAGCTATGTGTTGTACGGGTTGTCATTACATTGTCAAACAAGGTGAGAGAATGTGTATAAAAAATGTTAAGCTGTCCATCTGTTTGGGCCCTTTGAGGTGTGACACGGTGGCTGTGACACACTTTGCAAGATAACAAGACAGGGTAGAAATTGTCATACCCAGCTCTCAGTTATGCTCCTGACACATGAGTGCTGTTGATCATGCCATTATCAAGTTAATATTATGCAGCCAGACTGTTGCATAAGGGCGGTGTGAAAATTTAATCAATGCTCAGTCGATTCCACCTAACTCATGTCAGTGTGTAATTTATATCTCTCCAC
Organism: Neolamprologus multifasciatus; assembly: GCF_963576455.1. Lineage (NCBI taxonomy): Eukaryota > Metazoa > Chordata > Actinopteri > Cichliformes > Cichlidae > Neolamprologus > Neolamprologus multifasciatus. The sequence goes on along the minus strand of NC_140445.1, from coordinate 29,789,056 downwards.
TGTAGGTGGTAAGAAATAGTTTTAACTTTCAGTTAGTTTTGATTAAAATTCTGCTTGTTTGATTTGACATTTTTGCACTATTTAAAAAAAAACAAAAAACGTTTGTTTTACTCAAAATTTTAAGCTGTTAAAAGTTATAATGTGTCTTAATAGCAACACTGAAGTACTTAAAAGGCATTGATTTGCTGTTTATGTAACAAAGTGCTCAGAGATAATAGTTTCATCATAAACAGATTTCCCTTAGATTGTTTCACAATTATATCCACGCTCTTTGGTTCTGTCCACCAGTTCAGAAGTTTTGGTGCGAGATATGTGAAGACTTATCAAAGTGTCTGAATGTAACATTCCAACTTCCCCTTTAGTGTTTGTTGGGCAGCTTAGATCATGTCACTACAGAAAAGAATATAGCCCATATGGTTTTTCACTGCCCTATGCATAGCCAAGAAAACAGTCCTCATGAACTGGAAAAATAATCTTAATTCTAACCAATATAGAAATTATCTATTAGATTACATTAGTCTTGATACAGCCTCTGCCACCACATCAGATCAATTGCTCTGGGCTCCTTTGATCAGCTCCATCACCTAATGAGGGTGGGGGGTCTTAGTTTGGTCCTACCTTCGCTGTTGTGATTGGTGTGGGGGTAGGGACAGGGACAGGCTTAGGGTGTCGGGGGGGGGGGGGGGGGGGGGGCCTTAGGAGGGGAGTTGGCCGTCCGATTGGGGTCTGGAATGTGGGGCCTCCCTGCTGCTGTGGAGTTGGGGCGGTCTGCTTCTCTCCACCCCCAGGGAAAAAGGTAACACCACCTGGGTCTGGGTGCAGTTTCCCCCTCCAGGGGCAAGGGTACCTAGACCCGGGGTTTAGAGTACGCTTGGAGAGTGTGAGTTGTGTACAGTGTCTCTCTATGTCTGTCTCCACCGTTGGGTGAGTGCTGAGTAATTGCATATGAGAGCATGAGGGTGGGAATGGATGTTTGTATCTGTGTGTGCCTGTATTGTCTCTGTCTATATGTCAGGTCGGGTATCAGACGCCACCTCTCTAGGGACATCTCAGGCCCTCCAAGGTATGGAGGCCTATCTCCCCCCACCACTTCCCCTACCAGTGGCAGACGCCCTCAGACATTCGGTGCGTTGGTGGTTCTTTGTGTCCAGGGCGTCCAGGTACACACCGGCTCACTCCTTGGTGGCTGCTTATCGGGACCTGGAGCCTGGGGGGTCGCTCAGGCCACTTCGGGGGTGGGGTGGCCTCGGCCTCTCGGCCTGGGGCTCGGTCACTCTGGCACAGCTGGCTGCCAGCGGAGCTTACGGGCACGTCACTGCAACCCCCCCTGGCTTCTGCTCCACGGCTGTCTGAGCGACCCCTCATCTGGGTCTCTCCTCAGCTCTTTCTGGGATAGTGGCGCGGCTGCCCCTCTGTTGGTCTTCCTTGGTCTCCTTTGCTCTTGGGGCCTCTGGATGTCTGGAGTTTGATCTCCTCCATGCCTGCTTCATGCCCTGGGAGGACGGGGGCTGTGGCTCCCCACACCCTCTAGCAGATCATTACATGAAGGAACTTTTAAAAATAAGCGCGTTCATGCTCACAGGTGTACTTTTTTGTGTGTGACCCTTTTTGACTCCTACCTCAAAGCACACTGTGCGCTGTCGATCTTACGTGCTGCACAATAATGTTTAATATTTAGTATTTACAGTTATATTCCCATATATCATCGTGATGTTGTTTATTCTATTGCTCTCGTTTTCTTCTTGCTTGTTTTTTTTTTTCATTCTCAACAGGTGAACATTAAAAAAGTATCTACTGTTATCTATTATTAGCTAGTTTATTGTAATGGTGTTGTTTTTTATTATGTTGCTCTTTGGTGATCGTGGTGGATCCGGTGTTTTGATTGTTTTTCTTTTCTCTTCCCCCCTTTCTCACCATCTCTTTTCCCCTCTATTTTTCTTTCTCTCCCTCTCTTTTCTTTATTCTTTCTCCCTGCCCTATCCCCAGTCATGTCTGTCCCGTCTTAAAAAAGGAAAATAAAACAAATACATAATTATAATAAAGGTCAACCAAATGGACCAATATGGCAAGGCCATGATGATCCACTTGGTAAAGTAAATCCGTTGGGCATCTTTCTTGGCCTTCAGACAACAATTCTGATGGCTAAAGATCCAAACGGGACAGGCACCAAAAAAATAATAATAATTGTTTCACTTTTATCTTGAATTTTGGCAAGAGCTGGTTCAAAACCTACTGGTTTCAGCTAACTCACTGAAATTTGATTGCTAATGGATCCAAGAAATTTCTGTAGAAATCATTTTAGGTTACTTGTAGGATGATGAACTTGTGCATCTCCTTGTACAAAACAGAAAAGAACAGAGGAAGGAAGATAATAGTAAAAAGTGAAAGCCAGGCAAGAACAGAGTGCACCAGAAAAAACATGAAAGAGTTGAATGTCAGACATAAACAATCAGAAGTGAAAAAAGCCCAGTAAAAAGAAAAGAGGAAAGGCTCGGGTGTAGAATGGCAGAAAGAAGAATGATCAGCGATATGGGGTTAGCTACAGTGACACAGATTGAAAATGCAATAGAGAGAAGAATGGATAGAGAAGGTAGTAAATGAGAGATGAAATAGCAGAAAATACAGTAAAAGCAATCATGGGCAGGCTAGAGTCTGCCTGCTCTCTTGTTTCTTTAGGCTGAGATATCTCAATATTGACACAGCTACGTGTACACAGTACAGTGTCCTTGGATGGAGTCAGGAAGATATACCGCAGCTTGCATCCACACTTAAAGCTCGAACACCTCATTGATGTTTTTATCCCTCAAGGATCGACATCAGGACAAAGCCTGAAGTCTCACTCTTCTTCAAACCGAATATTAAAACTCTTTCTTATGTGGCCTGAATATGAAAATCAGATCAGATACCTGGCCTCTACCTCACCTCCTTAGAAGCAACTAGAACTCTGTCCTTCTATTAAGTTCTAATTTTCCACCTCATCTGCAATGTTAACGATTGAGCATATGTCTAAAGGAGAGATTCCTAAGTTCACCTTGATGTATTTGGAAGTAAGAGTTTTGTTTAACTGTTACAGTTTTGCTCAATATATTAATGTAAGTTGTATTCAGTGTATTATGCTACAGTATTTAAAGTGTATTTGAAGCAATTTGCTTTGAATGATTTTGGCAAAAGGGATGTAATGTGTAGTATAATCATAGTGGTACATAAAAAAGTGGTAAGGAAGGTTAATAAGAACTTTGTACATAATGGGGGAATAAGAAGTGCAATAATCGTACATCATGAGATTAAAATAATCTGGAAACTGTAAATACACTGATACTAGTGTCAGCCAAATGCTTGTTGAATTGTTTCTACCAGCAATTGATTTTCTTTTACTCTCTGCTCTCCTCACCTCTCCTCATTTCTCCCCTTTGACTGGTCAAAGCATCACCTCTAATTCCAATGGCTTCATTAAATGATAAAGAATGGCTTTAATGAGCTCCCTTGTCCATTCAGAGGAAGAAAGAAAGAAGACAGAAAGAAAAGAGAAGGGAAGAGAAGGTACGAAGGAATGTGGCTGTTATTAAAACTTGACCAATAATAACTTTAAGGTGCAAAAAAGTTTAGTGTCTTATTAATCTTACATGTAGCTGGACAACTGCTCCTCACAAAAGCCTGCATGCACGACATGACGTCAGTCCACGCTTCATGACACTCCAGCCAGACCATTAAATACCTCAATAGTCTGGATCCGAGTGATAACACCTTCATTAATACAAATCCAGTTCTCTTTGTCAATACTAATTAGCAAAGTTTGACAGAATTGTTACAGGACAAAGAGCCACAAACTTGAGTAAGGCAAAGTATTTCTGTGCTTCAAAGTTTGTTGTGTTGGGTGTGTTATTTACAAATCAGTTTAAACTCAGAGATGCTTTGAAGTCAAAATCAAATTCACAGTTTTTCTATTACATAAAAAATTGACTTGAAGCCTTAAATTCTCCTTCAGATCGCAGTCATGCATGTGAAGTGTGAGCCGTTAAAGTTTTCTTTAAATAGGTCTGAGAAAGACAGATTGTAAGTTTAAGGTGTAAAATAAATATTGTACATGGGTTCTGACTTGGCCGTGGGTTCTAAGCAAACACAATCAACTGTGCGGACCATGTTCTTCTGTATTTGTATTTGAAATTCATTGATGCTTGTGCAGTAAGTATGTTTAATGTGTATACCAGTAGAATAATCAGCCCAGCAGTATTTGTATTTGTAAAGAAAACCTCTCATCTCCTCCTGGGCTTCTCACCATTGCCATATCCTTGAGTATGTTATGGTCTGCTTGAGTCCCTGTGATGTAAATTTCATCATCACAGGGTGGGTGAGAGGCTAGTATTTGGTCCTAAAAAAGAACTACTGTGGTGTCTTCAGAGGTGTACATCTATAAGCAAATGTAATCCCAGCATTGGAGATTCATGCAGCAGGACCTCTGAGACAGTCTATCTTGTGAAAATGAACAGAATTAGGAGCTCCGCTTAGACGGGGGCATCATTCTTTGACAGGATCACATATGTTTGCCTCCATCCAACCATCAATTTTCTTAACTGCTTATCTAATTTAGAGTCCCAGCAGAAGCTGGAGCCTGTTTCTGTTGACATGGGGCAAGAGGTGGGGTACACCCTGGACAGGTCACCAGAGCAGTCCTAATCACTGCAAGTCACTGAAAATAATGATCCCTTTAACAATTTGATAACACTTACATTAGGAAAACTTTGCTCACATAATGAAGCGTGAACTTGATGCACTAAATTTCCCACACCAACCCTCATTCCCATGTGAAAAAAGAAAAACGCTCCCTCCTCCTAGCCATACCTCTACCTCATTCCTTCCCTTTGGTCTTCCTTGCTGGGGAGTGATGCAAAGGTCTTAAAAGATCAGGGCAGGATATAAAAGCAGAAACGTTGCTCATTAATTAAAGCTACCCAAATCGGATTGAATAATAATGGACAGTGAATACAGAGGGCCGCTTGATTCACCGGACGACAGAGCAGCTGGCCTGAGGTAACTCCCGTGGCCGCCATGTTTGCGTGCAAACTTCCACTTAGTGTTGATGTTCACAGCAGTGTAAACGCACAGGCTAAGGCATGCCTCAGTGTGTGTGCAGTCGTCGGGTTAGCGTTAGTGTTTGTTAGATTGTGTGTATGGCGGAGTTCATATTTTATTGACGTAAACTCCTTAGAGGGCGGCTAAAGCTGGCACTGTGTGTGCCTACAGAGAGCTGTGTGTTTTGGCTGAGGGGAACTGTAGCAATCACACACAGATAAAAAACATCACAATACAGAGAGCAAGGATACCTCAACGCAGTAACTGAGGGGGGTAAGAGAGCATGGAAGCTGTGGCGAGGGTGCACCAACACACATGCACACACACACGTAGACACACCAAATCTGGCTCTGCAGACTTATGTGCGGATACAATTTTACGGGATCTTGTTATAAAAAGATGGGCGTTTGCATTAAGTACACGCACACATAAGAACAAAGATGCAAACACACATGCAGTTACCCATAGGGAAGAGCGTCTTTTCTTCAAAGAGATGCAAGCACACAGTCAGTTTTTATGTAGCATGGACACAATAAAAAACTTTCACACTCATACATTCTGCATGAGGTTTATCTGACTTTAATAAATCCTCGGTCGCATGCATGGGAAGTTACATAAATCTCTCTTCTCCTCTCCTTACTGCACTGCATGCTGGGAATGTGAGTGAGTGCATGAAGGTTGTTGGTGAGTGTGTGGAGCTGATGACTTGGGACATCTGGACTGCATGTTTTTTCTGATTTTCATTCTTTACACCTGCTTCTTGATGAACTGTAAATTGTAATCAGAGTAGTACTTATTAGTGTCCCTTCTACTCAGCTGAGCACTCAAGCGTACTGTCCTGCAAGTGTCATTTACCCAATCACACATTCACACACACATTCGTGACCGTGAAAACATTTCAATAAGGAGAGGCCATTTGGTAGAACTGAACATGATTTATTCAGATACAGAATTCAATTAAGTTATTTGGCTATTAGGCTTAGGTGACCCATCATAGCAGAACAGGATCCTAGCAGGAGTTAGAACAGTATCCCCTGGAGCCTAGACATTGGTGTTGATGATGCTGACAGTGATGAGCACTGAAATTTAAATCGTGCAGAAAAGAGGCTGATTGGCTCCCAGAAGGCAGGCAAGAAAATGATTGGACTAGAGTAATGAAGTAATGAAGTATTTATATAGAGTTTGAAAGCATGGAAAAGAGGGAGTGAATAGACTAGAAGCCAGGAAAGCAGCCAGATGATTTCAGGTTTGCCTTATTGAACTGGGGGTGTCTTTCATGGTTAAATACAAAAATACAAGACTATTTATGCAAGCTTGAGTAGTATGACATGTTTTGAATTTGGTGTTATTGGCCAAAAAGACAAAGGACCCCCTGATGATCATCTACCTAATCACATGAGCCAAGGTGTGAAAGCGGGTGTGGGTCACAATCAGCCAGGGTTTCGGGTGAGCTCATTGTGAAACCTGGCCCCACCCTATCATGTGATTTCCTGAGATCAGATGGCCCAGGATGTGAGTGGACGTTAAGGCGTCTGGGAAGGGAACTCAAAACTGGATTATAGATGGCAGACAGTTGGTGTCATAAACCACCACCTCTGTTCAAAGATGGTCGCTCACAGTGGACATAAATGGCTTTTTTCACTCCTCTTTCAAACCATCTGTCCTCTCTGTCCAAAATGTGAACATTGGCATCCTCGAAAGAGTGTCCTTTATCCTTAAGATGCAGATGGACAGCTGAGTCTTGTCCTGTGGAGGTGGCTCTTCTATGTTGTGCCATGTGCTTGTGAAGTGGCTGTTTGGTCTCTCCGATGTAGAGGTCTGGACATTCCTCGCTGCACTGTACAGCATACACTGTATGTATATGTGGTGAAGTCCAGACGCTTTTCTTTCCAAGCTCCTTAGATATCCAAAATTCACAAATGCCATGAAATACTTGAGCTATTGAGTTCCAGTGACTCTATTTAGACAAAGGGAGAACTTAAGAGGCCAGAACTGTTTTGTAAACATGTTTATTTCTGCTGTAAAGCTGAATATTTTAACATGGGACTCTATGGAGATTGACTCACTTTTGGTTCCTCTGGTGGACACTGGAGGAACTGCAGCTCACACTTGTTCACACAGCTCACACAGACCTCTACACCAGACCTCCGATGTAGAGGTCTGGGCATTCCTCGCTGCACTGTACAGCATACACCACGTTGTTAAGTTTGTGCTTAGGAGTTTTGTCTTTCGGGTGAACCAGTTTTTGTCTGAGTGTGTTGCTGGGTCTGAAATGCACCGGGATGTCATGTTTGGAGAAAACCCTCCTGAGTTTCTCTGATACACCGGCTACATAGGGGATGACAATGTTGTTGCGTCTGTCTTTCTTATCCTACCATTGTTGATAGGAATACAAGAGAACCTTATTGACATTTAGGTTCCCTGATATCCACCATCATTGCAGAAAATGGTCTCACATTATAGACAGTCTATACATGTAAATGTCTCTCAAAGGAGTTTGATGGCTGCCAGGCAGGACAGATTTTATGTCAGTTAAGCATATAATAATAGTTTAGTTAATGCAGCAATATTATCCATTGGTTTATTTAGCTAACTGGCCCATGGCTTTTTTTCAGTTTTTGCTCTGACGTCTGGAGTCATTGAAGACTAAGTACAAGAGACAAGACAATTTAGCTTGATCATCATTGGTTGTACACAAAACACAGATTATAATATTTTACTAAGTGAACACACGAAATAACTCAAAATAACTGCTGCTGATTGTCTGAGGTTAATCGACTTCCTGCACAATTTTAAAACAAATTCTGAATTCTTTAAAATATCTATGAAGGTTCTCAGTCATCCAGGTCATCGTAGTCAAAGGAGCTTGCAAAGAAAAGCGTCTGGACTTCTTTAAGTTGCTTGAAGACATTTCACCTCTCATCCGAGAATTCTTTAAAAGCATTTGTATGAGGTTTTTCTTATACTGTAGACTGTTTGATTTCTGAAACCTTAACTCTGAGCTGCACAAGGGAAGAGACTATAATGGACAACTTGTTTTTTATCTGGGACATTATTGATCTGTCCAAACTCCAGGAGTTGCATGGGAGAATTTTTTTCTGTTGACCAGGAAAAAGCATTTGATAGAGTGATCATTGTTCAGAACATTTGAAGACTTTGTTTTGGAAAAGCTTTTATTTCTTGGATTAATTTGTTGTATTCACGTGCCACTGTTTGGCTAAAGGTGGGCGAGGACTTAGCTGACCGGTTCCTGTTCAGAGAGGTTGCCCTCTATCTGGGATGCTGTATGCTTTCGCCATTAAACCCCTCCTAAACCAGCTCAGTCAAGGTCTCATAGGATTGACCTTTGCAGGAGAAGTACAAAGCAAAGTAAGCTTGTCAGCTTGTCAGAACAACCAATATACCAACTACCTTTAACGAAATGGAGAAGGGATGAAATGTTTAGGTGTCTTGCTCGGAATTTATGATTATCATTTCAAGAGAAAAAAAAAAATTATTTTGGAACTCATTATTTATCGTGTTTTTATGTTCATACAACAGTCTGATGTTTTTTTCTACAGGAGTATTTTTCCTTCAGTATCGCCATAACCATGGACCTGAGCCTTTGGCCCAGTGTTTTCAGTTGCAGTTTTTGTAGTCTTAGTTAAGAGTATCCTTAGTTTTGTATTTTTCTTTAACTGTTTTTAAAGATTTATGATAGTGGTTTTAAACTTTTGAATTGTCTTATCAGTCTGTTTCCCCAGTCATGTCTTGGTCTGTCTGTTCCCTTTGTACTTTATGTAGTCAGTCATGTCTCTGTTAATTCTCCCTTTGTCTTTGTCAAGTCTGTGTGTCTCAGTCTTTATCTCTTTGTTGGTTTCCTGTTTTATTTTGATAGTGTCTTGTCTCATCTGCATTGTGTTTTATTTTGCTTCCCTTTGTGTTATTAAGTGATCAAAATGATATGCGAAAAGATGAGTGAAAAGATCTTTAGAAGATTAAATATTAGCTAAGATTACACGTATATTTCACAGATGGGTATCTGGAGTTTACAGGTCAAATCCTTTCCATTTACAGAGATATCTCAAAGATGTATCCGTCAAAGATCCTGTGAGCATTCTTCTGGATATCGTCTGTATCTGCGATTAATACAAATGTATCACTACCTCATATAGTGCTGCATTTTAGTGCTTTTATTTCAGTGGTGGATGGTGAATGTGTAGAGTTGGTGGTATGCCAAACTCCAGTAGTACAGAGAGAAAGTTAGAGCAAACAGACAGTTTTCAGACATTGTATCACAAGATGATCAATAATGTTACTTGTTAAAGTAGATCAGTAAGGTTTTAAACATGTTTCGCAGTAGTGATGGTAAATGTGATTCTTTTTACTGAATTGAGTTTTAATGAGTCACTCACCAAAGTGAATCGGGTTTTTTGAGTCATTTCATTCACTCAGTCAGTTGACCAGAGAGTGCAAAAAATTTACATTTTCACTCAAACTTAATTTGTTTCTCTTTTCATGTAAATCCCACTGCTAAGATGAATGATTCTAAAAAACCCAACTATTTTATAGAGCAAAAAAGAGCAAAAACATTTCTAAAATTAAGCAATTTCCTATCAAAATTGCTTAATAAACATTTATTTTGTTTATTTTTATTTTATTAGTATTTTCCTTAAATGTGTTAAATATATATTTTCTCAACTAAATGTCCACTGAAATGTGAGCCAGGGGGCGGTAATGCGCCTTAACATTGGTTGCCAACCAAGAAGAAGAAAAAGCTGTGAGCCAGGAGGGAGGGGGTGAGTGGCTGGTCGTGTCCAAATTCATGGGCTGCATCCTCCTGAGGCCGCATTTGTAGACCGATTACGTCACAGCGACGCGCCGAAGGCTGTCCAAATTCGTAGACTCCTCCGAATGCAGCCGACAAATGCGTCCTCCTTTTCCCCGAATTTGAAGGATGGGTCGGGTGTGTCCTTCATGGCCTACCATATCCCAGAATTCATAGCGTGGCCCAGCCAAACTCCAGTTTCCAACAATGGCGGCCGCTACTAAGTTTTAAAATTACTCATACTAATCTTTCTGGGTCACAAAATAAACTTTTAACATATTTTCAGGCGAGAAAGTAGCTGTGTAAACTTCAAATATCTGCTCGGTTTATCAAGATATCGCATATTTGCAAAAGTGCTTTGACGTTTTCGGAGACGTCCGCTACCCACCAGCTCGACAGCTAGCCGGGAGCTCGAGGGTCACTGATGCGGCTGAGAACGGCACAACTCTCGGCACATCATTTTCAGATCACCGTGGACTTTCGCTGCTCGGGTTAAACGTAATATATAAGTCACTTAGACAACCTAAAAATGTTATTGTTGGGCCTTTTTCAGTGTCTTGTTTGTTCGTGAGTAAATCGGTTTGGCTGAGATTAAAGTGATTAGATTAGATTAGATAAAATAAAACTTTATTAATCCCTCGGGTGGGTTCCTCCTTGGTTTTTACACAGCTGACTAAACGTCAAACAGAAAACTGATTAAACAGAAGTGTGAGACGGTCGAGAATTTACGCCAATGTCCTGTTATATTTTAGATAGCAAGGAGCAGACGGCCGAGTATATTAAACTCCACTGAGACAGCGGTGACGCTAATCAGAAGGCTAGACCGTCCAATTTCCCCAGCCATTCACTTCCGGCCTACCCGACCTTCTGAGGACCCGACCCACGTAGACCGCGAAGGCCGGGTCCTCAGGAGGATGCAGCCCATGAATTTGGACGCGTACTTCTGCACGCTTGAAGTACGCGCACTACGCGTACTGCGTACGGTGCGTACTATAAGTACGAGAAGTGCGGAAGTGAGAGGCCTGTGAAATGGGACGGTCTAGCCTTTGTCGCGCTGTTCAGGTTGCCTAGCAACCATGATACTAACCACGAGAAACGTTACATACAGCTTTGTGTGACAGAAATGAAGGAGAAAAATGTTTTGTTGGTCATTCATTTTTGTCATGACATCACTTTGATTAGTTGAGCATCTGAGGCTGAGACCACGGGACTGTAAAACATGATTGTTGGGCTTCATTTCTGTACTGAACAGTCATTTCAAGATTAGTTAGTAAATAACAATTAGTTAATGTTGTTGTTCATGAGACTAAAGTCATCTCACTGTGGTAATGTAATTATAATATGGCCAATATTATAGTATTGTCAGATTATTATGATATATATATATATGTATTTATATATATAGGCTGTAAAACCACGTTAACGCTGAAAGCACAAACATCACTAATGTCACATAACTTTGCTGTTGGCCACATGTAGGCAATGTTTTAATGTTCTTCGTTATTAAACATTCGCACATGAATAAGTGACGTCATATTCAGTACTTTTGACAGTTCACTCTTGGCCGCTCCCTTCTGTCGTATTTTGCGGCAAAATTATCCACACCCACCACCGCGCTATGAATTGTGGGATATATGGGACCACGAAGCGTGCACCGGACCACGCTTGATATTTGGGGAAATCGACGGCGCATTTGGAGTATGCATTTGAAGTACACTTCGAATTGGGACAGCCGTCGTCGCGTGGCGGTGACGTAATCACACTTAAAATGCGTACTTCAAGCGTGCAGACCCTGAATTGGGTCACAGCCAGTGAGTGAGTGATTTGTTCGCTCTATGATTCAGCACAGGAGGGAGGGGGTGAGCGAGTCCTGAGTGATTCGCTTACTCTTACGATTCAGCACAGGAGGCAGGGGGTGAGTAGCTCAAATGTGCGGTTAGCATGTTAGCAGAGCGATGCTACTGTGAACCGAGGCGCTATTTTCTTGATGTGAGCTTCTACTCAGCTTTTTTCTTCCAGTTCAGAGCAGAAATCTTTTTGTTAAGATAGTGAATGTTGTTTTTCTCCACAATTTTAATTATAAGCTAGATACATTGCTGCTAACAGCAACAGGGATGAGTCAGTGAGTCAGTCAGTTGGGCTTGTGAATCATGATTCATGAGTCAGTAAAGTGATTCTCGAGTGTTGAACGATTCGTTCATGATTTGCGCATCACTATTTCGCAGACTCAAACTCTGTAGAAAAAGTCAAAAGATGGTAGGTTATAAGCACCTTGGCAAATAGAAAGGATTTTGGGTACAAAAATGACCAAACCGAGATGGAATTAAGCAAGCGGTTGTAGCTAAACAGATAAAAACTATAAACATAGACATATTATTCCTGCAAGAAACACACAGCTCTCATAATTATGCTGTTGACTTGGAAAAGGCTTGGAAAGGATTTATTGTTATTTAAAGTTATGGTACAAACCTCAGGGCAGGTGTTGCCATCATTTTCTCATCTAATTCCAATCCCCAACTAATAAAAGTAGCTGGGGACTGGAATTGGATCACTGACTTATAGTTAACAAAAATTAAACAGTTGAGGAAACCCAACTACTTTCTTTTACCAATTTGTCTTCTGTCATAGCAGAAAATAACCTTATAAAATTTAACTCACATATTAAAGAACAGACATGGACTAAGTCACAGAAAGTAATGGAAAGACAGCCAGATTAGACACAATTTAAGAAAGACCAATAAGGAATAGAACACAGGTAGTAGAAAGATAAGATTATTGCTTGACAATAAGACCAACAGTAGGAAAGGAAACCTTAAAGGGATCTTTAATTAAAGAGATAGACAGAACATCTTCTATTAATAACATATAAGTTCCAGCTATATATGGGTTTAAGTTAGAAAACAAGTCACAATTTGGTGACACACCCGAAGCTTCCTGATAGCCATAACAACTAATCTAGCACAGTGAAGGAGACCATACAGATCTACAGTGAATGTGAAAAATTTACTTTAGTTACATAGATATCATATTGGATGAACCACCCAACTTGAATGGATCTCAGAAGCCTTCTATAGAAGCACTCCTTTTTTTTGAGCAGATGTCTGTTGGTGTCCAGCAGCTTATTGTCACCGTCCAGCGGGATTTAAAGGACTTCCTGCAGAGTTCTACAAATGATTTTGATCTGTGTAAGAAAAAGACTTGCATGAGACTCACTGGGCTCTGGGACAATACCACTGAGCTGCACAAGGGCAGTTTTGTCACTACTTCCAAAAAAGGGGAGATCTTAGCTTGCTTAACCCTTTAAAGCCAATCGGAGTGGGCGCGCGCCGTTTTGTGTAACTATTTTTAAATCCATGTAGAACCGGAACCGCGTAAGCTAGCGCAATAATTGTTTTTTGAATATGAAACCGGACGAGTTGTACTTACATCTTATGCCATCAGCTTGTCCTAGGTCACGGTTTCCTTCCGCATATAGCTTTGCAAAAATTGCATAAAAAGCGCTTGCAGGAACAAAAACATAATATTCCAGAAACATGCTTTGCCGATCCGATCAGCTGTTCGTAACACTTCTCACATTGAAACAAATGTCAGTGCGAACGATGGCATGTCTGCCATTTCCTGCCTGAAACCGGAAGTGACGTCATTTTCGCGGAAAATGTAGTCATGTTTGACTTTATGCTTTTCTGAATAGTTGCTGGGATGCTTAGAACTCGAATTGCACTGCTGGAAATAGTTAATTTTGATGCATATGCTGTTTTCTTTGCAAATTTGCATCATAGGATTGTTTTTCGTTTTTCCTGTAGTATATAAAAATTGGTGTATCTCAAAAATAAAACTATGAAGACACTCAAAATAAATTTCCTGTTGCTGTAAACTATTTTTTGCAACTTTTTTGTATTTAAAGTTTTGAGGGATAAACCTCAAAAAACAAAAACGATTTTCAATTTTTTTGTAGTTTATTGCACTTTTTTGCAATTAATGTAGTTACTATGGACTTACTATGGACATACATATTATTAAAATTTGAGCTATAACAGTTGTATTGATGTATAGCAACTTGAAATGCTCCCAAAAATGGCACTACAACATGTAAAAATATAAAGTTAGCTCTGGCAGACTTGGTTCTATGGTAGGTCTTAAAGGGTTAAAAACTGGAGACCAGCGTTTCCCTTCTGAGCAAATGAAACAAAATCATTGTAAAATTTCTCTCAAATAGACAGAAAGGATAGAAAGAAATGTTTTGTTATCAATTACAATCAGACCTATTAAATCTGGAAAATGCAAAAATGGACAATAATTTGCAATATCTGGCTGCCTTGAAATTCTGGTATCGCTTCATGGTTGCACTAAACCTCCAAATGCATTGGTGCAGGACAAAAATAAGAAACTGGTTGACAATTTGGGGACCCTTACCATTGAATTAAATCTGCAGTACTGTTTTCAAAGTGATTGAAATTTGTAGTTGCATCACAGCTTTTTGTCTTTGGACTGCTCAGCATTTCCTGTACCACAAACCACAGATTTGGTCTAAAACAGTTTCTGTGTTGTGGGCAGTGTTGGTCAAGTTACTTGAAAAAAGTAATCAGTAACTAATTACTTCCCCCAAAAAGTAATCCCGTTACTTTACTGGTTACTTATTTTCAAAAGTAATTAGTTACTTAGTTACTTTAAAAAAATGATTTACAACCTGAATAGGTAATAAAGCAATAGATCTTTCAGCCCAGTTCTATTTTTCTGCATAATCCATCATATAAAATGTAACCAAATCAAAAAGTCTCTTTTTGAAACTTGTTTTATTAGTTTCAATCTTTTAACTTTACGCATGAAGCAAACATTAAATTATATGCAACATTCTCTGACTGGAAGAAATTTGTTTAACATTTAAACCTATTTTCTGCACATTCCAGCACATAAAATAAAATATTATTATTATTATTATTATATTTTTTTGTGTTTACACTCACTCTTTCAAATAAATGCAAGTGAAACACAGCAGAAAATAAATAAAATCAAAGACTCAGCAGTCCTGTTGCTCTATTTTCACCTGTATAGCAGGGTAGGGTAGGCGGGAGTTTCACATTCCCGTGGCAGCGTACTGTCGGTGCTTGCTCGGATGTTTAGGGGGTTTTTCGCTGTAAAAAGAAGTTTTCTTCCCACGCAGTGAAGAGCGGACGCTAATGTTTTTGTCACTTTTTACGGAATCAAGCTCAAAGTAAGGTCAGTACTTCCACGCTTTAAACGCTGCACGGTCATACTCTCTCCCGTACTCGATATATTAACCATTGTTGATCTGCACACAGCTGTTGTGACGAACGTGGCACTCGCTTACGTCACTGTCATGAGACACTCGCAAAAAAATCACGGTTTTAGTAACGCAGTAACGCAACGTGCTTACGGGAAAGTAACAGTAATCGAATTACCTTTTTTGCAATAGTAATCCCTTACTTTACTCATTACTTGAAAAAAGTAATCGGATTACGTGTTACTGCCCATCTCTGGTTGTGGGATCAAAAAAATTGACAGTATGGCTGGCATTCCCGGTGTCTTTTGGTGAGCATTAAGTGTAAGTTCTGCAGAAACTCAGCCACTGGTTTGGACGATTTTTTCGTCTGCGTGTTCACACTACAAATAAAATGTGACAGCAAACGCGCTCTAGTGTGAACGCTCAAAGCGGCCCGCATGCGCAAAAGAAGACTTCACACACAACACGCTCTGTTTAGACCCAGAGCAAACAGTATTGTTTGACAGATGGCCCTTAATATAAAGACTTTGGACTTTACGTTTCCCAATTTTTGCTTTAAGTTATTTTGTTATTTACATAATAATGTAAATAACCTAATAATTATCCTTATTGCTGTTTAAGAGAGGAATGGTGCTTCAAAGGATAGTTGCAGATTTCTGTCAGAATCTGCAGATTATACAGTACAAATAAAATGTTCACGTTTCCCCAACGTTGTCTTGTTGTCTACCCAACAGTTTCACTGACAAATACACCGGATGGCCAGGAAGCGTTCGCGATGTCTTCTCAGGCGCTTCTCCGGCGCTGATAATTGGCTTCTGTCTTGTGTCGGTGACGTAAAAGACGGATTTAATGCGACCTGACCATTCAAACAGCAGTCGCTTTCTAAAACATCGGATTCAGTACCACATACGAAAGTGACCCAGATCGGATTTGAAAATATCGGATTTGCGCCGTTCACACTGTCATAGCATGATCGGATATGGGTCGCATAGGGTCAAAAAAATCGGATTTGATGCGCTTTCACCTGCAGTGTGAACGTAGCCTTACGGTGTGTTCACACCGAACGCGATGGACGCGAATAGAGCGTCAGGTTTACATGTAAAGTCAATGGAAAAGCGCGATGACGCGCGATTGTGGGTCCCGCGAAAATTCGGAAGCAGATTTGCGTCGCGAAAACGCGAAAACGCGTGAAACGCGCGTCAGTGTAGCGCGTCTGGCGCGTTTGACTCGCGAATAAAACCACGCGCGTGAGTTTTTGTGTTGCATTTTGTGCATACGCGCGTTTCGCGTCTACCGCTCGAGTTGGAAAAATCTGAACTCCAGCGTCAAATCGCGCCGCGACAACCAATCAGGAGCCTGGTGACGTGGCTCTGACCTAGGTCAAAGGGGCAGATCCAGCCAAAGCCCTTCATTCTTCATTCAGTATGGAGGAAAAGCTAATCAGTGCCGTGGCTAATCACCCGGAGCTATATGATGCTAGCTACTACTTCTACCGAGACAGGAATAAAAAGGACCTAGCTTGGAGACACATAAGTGAGGAGATCGGGCAACCTGGTAAGTTCATTCCTTCTTTTTAATTTTCAGACTGACCCGATTAACCCGCGCAAAAGCTAGCAAGCCCGCCTACTGTCCCGCTATTTTCCCACTGATGTACAAATACCTTTCCGCTAACAAGATAATGCGTTTATTCAGAGGACATCTGCAGGAGAAAGTGGAAGAGCCTCAGGGACACTTATAATAAGGAGAAGAAGACAGAGAAGGAGAAGAGGAGTGGGTCTGCAGCAGGATCGGGGAGAAAATGGAAGTTCTTCGCGGTCATGGGGTTTCTGGACCCCTTCCTCACCCCGCGGGAGACTAGCGGTAATATGGTGCGGACCGTGGAGAACTTCTCCCCCGAGGACCAGGGACAGCCCGAAGAGGCAGCAGGGGAGTGTCAGTCAGAAGGTATGTTTACATAGAGTTAATGTAGGCAGTTAATTTATGCGTGTTGTCCTACAGGAACATATTTTGTTTATTAATAAACAGTATACAGTAGTCCCGCTGTTCATCCGTCACTGCCTCGCCTTTTCGCTGATTTTTTTTATTGCACCGTACAGCTTTCAACAATGCGCATTGCATTCTGCAGCCCAAATGACAAATCTCCTCCATGTCGTGTCTCCTGCGCTTGCCAAACTTATTATGTTTGGTTTTGATAACCATCACGTCCAATAGAAAAAAACAGCACAAAAACACTCATAACTATGACCCTCATTCGGAAATACACACCTGCACCGGGAGCAAAAAAGGCGCACAAAAGTGAGAATCAACTTGTGAGAACTGTGACTACTGTTCATGTGCTGCAATAAATGAGAGACCACTGTATATAATAATAATAATAAGTATATAATAATATAATATTCTCTATGACTATTGTCTTTAACATTTAATATTGTCTTCATAGAGTCAAGTAATCATGCAGCAGAGTCCTCAGCTGTCTCTTCTCCTGGCTCTCCAGTCCCTGGTCCCTCAGCTCCTGCTGCTGCACCCACAGGTATGAACATCAAGCACTGACAGCTTTTTACTTGCTTGAATTCCCTTGTGATCACCTTTACTAAATATCTACAACCAATCTGTTTATATCATGTTTTTTTTTTCAATTTTGAAAATGAAAATCTAGTAGCAGCCTTCTCATTACTTTGTGTTGTTTTGTGCTGTGTTTTACAGGCCCACAGAGGAGGACAGCTCGAAGGCGGGCGAGGGACGGGTCCCAGGACGGTCCATCGGCGGTGGAGCTGGCCATCCTGGAGTCCCTAAAGAGGCCACGCCCGTCTCCAACTGAACATTTCCTCCTCGGCCTTGTTCCTGCTCTGGAGAGCATGCCGCCTCAGACACGAGAGTTCGTGAAATTTCAAATTTATAAATTAGTTTTTGAAAACAGCACAGCTGTGTTAAATTTGGAAACATTGGACCCTAATGATCAGTAGTTTTCTGATGAGGCAGCAGCTCTCCAGGGCAGAAACAATGTTCTTATTTTTCTCCTCCTTCTCCCTGAGGCTCTTCCACTCCAAGCTGGGTCCTTTTTATTCCTGTCTCTCTGTAAATAGTTAAATTTCATATATTTATGATAAATGTTTTTGTTAATGAATTTATATTTTTTCAAATAAACATTTATAATGACAAAATGTCTCTGTTCTACTACACAGCAAATATTGGCACCCGACTTGACACAAGTAGAATTTATTTCATATTATACTAATGACAAAACATACTAATACAGTGGGATGCAAAAGTTTGGGCAACATTGTGAAAAGTAATTATTTTCTTGTACAAATCATTGGTTGTCACAATAAAAATAGTCAGTTAAATATATCATATAGGAGACACACACAGTGATATTTGAGAAGTGAAATGCAGTTTACAGAAAGTGTGCAATAAGTGTTTAAATCAAGCAGGTGCATAAATTGGCGACACAAAAAAAGAGAAATGAAATAAATATTTAGTGTATATGAATGTGTGTGTCTCCTATATGATATATTTAACTGACATTTTTCATTGTAACAGCGATTCATACAGGAAAATAATGACTATTAATAAGGTTGCCCAAACTTTTGCACCACACTGTATATAGGAACATAGTGAAGACAAGTTACTTAAGAGAGTAAAAAGAGGTTAGTTTATTTTGGAGTAGAGCTCCATTTATTAAGAAAAAATTAAAAGGACAGGAACACTCTTTAGAGGTTTGTGGGTGGCTCTTAAAAGAGCCGTTGTGGGGAAGTCACTCGGACTTCAAACAGGCTACTCCTTTGGTTGCCAAGACACAGCTCCCTCCGCCGAGAAGTGAGCCATGAATTTCTCCCTCACCAGGACAGCCTCTCTGGAGGAGTTGTTTGCTGCCATACGACCCAGGCCTTGCAACGGCTCCACCACAGCAGGTGCCACACCCCTCACAGCAGGTGCCCCTCTCTCGTCCACACAGCGCAGAAAATTGTGGAGAACACACGTCGCCTTCACACACTTCTCCGCAATTTCAGGACGGAGCTCCATGGAGCGCCGATACAACCTCCACTGTGAGGAGAGGATACCGAAGGCACCCTCCACTATCATCCTGGCCCTGGAAAGGCGATAGTTAAAGATCCTCTTCTCTAAAGGGAGGAGGCGTCCAGGGAAAGGCCTCATGAGCTCACGCCGCAGCGGGAACGCTTCATCAGCCACAAAGACATGGGGCTGGGCTCCACGGTGTTCTCCACCGGGTAGAGGCTGGTCAGGAGGCAGATGGAGAGTCCCAGCCCGAAGAGCCTGACCAAAGGTGGAGTTGGCCAGAATACCACCATCGCTGGTCCTCCCGTACCCCCCAACATCAATGACGCGGAAGCGATGCTCTGCATCCACAACCGCAAGGAGAACAATGGAAAAAGTTCCCTTGTAGTTGTGGAACATGGATCCTGAGTTGGGGGGTGCCTTCGTCTGGACGTGCTTCCCATCCAGAGCTCCACAGCAGAGAGGGAAGTTCCAGCGTTCCTGGAATCCCTCTGCGATGGACCGCCAGTCTTCAGTTGAAGGCACAGCCATGAAATCGTCCACTAGACAGTCCCAGATGGCCGTCGCTACCTGGGGGATGATCTGGCTCACAGTGGACACACCAACTCGAAAACTGAACGCAATGGTCCTGAAGGAGTCCCCGGTGGCAAGGAACCTGGACAAAATTGTTTAAAATGAGTATTATGTGTACTGCAGTTACAAAATACATTATTGAAATTACAAAATTACAAATTGCAAAACATAAATCTTACATAAAACATTTTGTAATTATAAGAATAATTACATGATATATATTAGATATAATCTAAAACAGTCTGCGGTGATTATATACAAATATTCAACTATCCCAGAATTAAACCAGGTCTAAATAAAAAGGAGTGAGTATCACTACAAAGGTTAACTCAGTGGTCCTAATGCTACAGTTTGATATCAGCAAACACCGAGCGCATACATTGATATGACACCACAGCCATGCTATCATTCAAACACTGATAACAGCATAAATCGAATTAAATCGGGACTTGATGAGACCTTCTGAGTATCACTAGAAATATTATAAACAGTCGTCTCCGTACCACAGTTTGCTTTCAGTAAAAACCGAGAGCATTCACTGTTAGCATAGCACATCCACGTTAGCAGTGTATAAATGGATAGTTTAGCATATATTAGCACAGGTATCAATAAAGGACTACCATATTAAATACTTTTACTAACCTCAGGCAGATGGACAGGCGCTCTGCAGGTGGGATTGAGCGCCTGTAGTTGGTGTCTAGGCGGGCGATTCTGGGACCGACGCGGGAAAGCAGGTCCTCAAACTGGCCGAGTGAAAGACGGTGATATCGCTGAAATCGGCCGTCATCCAGGCGCAGCTCCTGGAGCAAATGGTGAAACTCACCAAACTGCTCACGCCTCTGGAGGACCTGATGGACCCAGGTACGGTGAGGGCGTCTTTTACGCCGCTGCTCTGCTCTCCACAGTATATAGAGAAGGGAGACTCTCTCTTCAAGCGCTAACTCGACAGCTGCCATCTTGCAAAGATACCGGTCTGGCACAACTTCCTCCCACATCCCTCCCACATTTCCGGTTCACGCGCGTCAAAATATCATATTTTGAAGCGCGATGGATTTTTCTTGGACACGCGTTGAGACGCGAATGTGCACGCGTCAAATTAGGGGCGTTTGGGGCGTTTTTGTTCGCGTCCATCGCGTTCGGTGTGAACACACCGTTAGAGCCGGATCTTTGACGTGGACGAAGATCCGGCTCAAGCCGGCTCCTTATCGCGAGCCGTGGGTTTTTTTCTTTTTCTTTCTCTCACCCCCTCTCTCGCACTTTTTCCCGCTTCACTCCGCACGCGAGCCTTGTGCTTGCGCTGGGAAGAGGGGGAGGGGCGGTAGTTACAGTCACAGTAGCACAGGAACAGAGCCAGAGAGAGAGAAAGAGAGCCAGCAACAACGTCACATTAGAAAGGTATAGTAATCATCCACAACTATTTTCAGTTGCGGATGATAAAGGATACAGAAAGTTTATTCATGCAGGCCCATATGACAGAGAATTTGCATCTTCTAATTAATTAAATTTATATTTAATTGTGTTGTGGTTTGCAGTGTTTTGTGTTGTTTCACTTTAAATTTGTTTAAAAGGAAAAAGCTGAAAATTTAAATAGTTAAAAGTTGAAATGTGAATAGTTGGTTTTTGTATTTTATGATTTATTTATTACATTTTATGTGGAGTGAATAAATAAAAGTATATTTACGGTGGCTCCTAGAGACAAAGCATGTAAAAACTCCAAAACACGTAAAAACTCAGAAGCACATAAAAACTCCAAAACACGTAAAAACTCAGAAGCACGTAAAAACTCAGAAGCACGTAAAAACTCAGAAGCACGTAAAAACCCAAAACACGTAAAAACTCCAAAGCACGTAAAAACTCCAAAGCACATAAAAATCAGAAGCACGTAAAAACTCCAAAACACGTAAAAACTCCAAAACACGTAAAAACTCCAAAACACATAAAAACTCAGAACATGTACAAAACACAACAGAAGTGCTCCAGGATGCTAGGCGCAGTGTTGAGCTTTTGTTACCTAGTGGCTACACAAGCCAACAAGTACCAACGACTGTATTTGGTGTGTGGTAGTAACAGGTAAATGAACATTTTTTTGAATTATTTGAATATATATGAGTGCTTGTGTGTAAATACACAAACAATACACACATGCTTTCAATTGTGTAATTTAAGTGATCTAGGTAGCTCTGTTTTGGAAGTTCAGTTAACGCTAGAAATGTGTTTTGGAGTTTGTACGTGTTTTGTCTCTAGGGGCCACCGCATATATTTATATATAAACATATATAAATAAAACCACTTTTTTTTTTACATTAGTAATTCCTTTTGTGAATAATTTTATATTGTTGTCAATAAGAAATTACTTAAAGCAACAAAACAACCTAAAGAGCCGGAAATCCCATCACTAGTTTGGATTGCTTTTCTGCCATTGTGCCTAGCTGCTGCAGCAGAGGAACATGAGAACGATGGAGCACTTTGATCTTTTAAAACACAAGGGCTGACAGAAGGTCTTGCTAAAGCCTCAAAGAAATCAGAAACACAATGCAGAGAGTGTGAAAGTTCTCAACAGCTTTATTACTTTGGGTCCCAGAGTTGAAGCTGTTCTGTGCATTTACACCAGTTTCTTCTTCTTCTTACTTCTACATATTTCCTAAAGAGAAACGCAGTGCAGAGCTCCAGTGGAGGGTGGTGCATGGGGCTGTAGCTACAAACAGAGTTTGGTGTCTGCTGATGTCAGAATGGAGTTTATCCATTTTAAAATGGCAGGTGAAGTGGCAGACTTTGGTAATTTCCTCTCTGTTAGGGGGAAGAGAATCTGTGTACAGTGTTATTGACTTGCTTGTTGTCATTTTCTGAAAGGTTCTATTGTAGTGTTTACTGGCAGGTATAGGGTGAGGTCATGAAAATGTACAACAGTGTTAAGTAAGTTGTATGTTATAGTATATTTAAGTTTTTCTCCCTGCAACTTTAAATAAACTGTTTCATTAAAAGAGTGGTCAAAGGCCTCCTCTCCTCTAACACCTGTGATAGCAGCTGGGTGCGAATTCGTTCTGGAATAGCTGCCTAATATAATCACAGCTAATAGCATTATACTTCACTCTATTTACATACTCACTGAATAAATTTCATCGTTGCCATCAGAGAGCTATGAACCCTCCCACACCTGCATTTGCTGCCTTCGTCCCTTTATCTGTAATTCACATCTTCATTCGCACATTCTACTTCCTGCCGTCTTTATTACCACTTTCACCATTTTGCTTTTTATCTGTTTAGCAACCCCCCCCCCCCAAAAAAAAAAAACAACAAAAAAAACAAAACAAAACAAAAAAAACAAAAATCTAGACTTTTTAGATTATAGCCTATGATCTAATATAGACCGTAATGGAGCAAGAGACACACATACAGTGATGAGAGATCTTTGCAGTGTTCTGTTCTAAAGCTGTCGTCAGCAATATGAAGCCAGCAGGTAACCAGGTTATAGGAAAGGAGATACATGGCACCTTGTACGTGCTGGTGTGTATATGAGTCCACACGTGTCCTTGTCATGGTAAGGACACAAAAGCATGACTATTATTGATGAGCAAAAGGCACACACACACGCAGGCACGTATGACTTCGCCGGTTTCAGCTGAAACAATTTCTGTGTTTCAAACCATTTTCCAGGGTTTTTAGTTCACCATTTATGAGTTTTTTCAAAATACTCAAAGGATCAATTAAGGTTGGTTTATTATTTTGTTAAATAAGTTGAAAAAAAAAAAAAAGTTAAACAAAGAAACAAGTAAATAGAGGAACAAGGTAAAATGAGGTAAAAACCAAAAGAGAAAGAGGAGCGAAACCCCCAACAATCCCTCTCTGAGCAAGCACTAGGCGACAGTGGGGAGGAGCAGTCCTGTTTAACTCCTTTAAACAGGCAGAAACCTCTGGCAGAACCAGGCTCAGGAGGGGGCGGTCAACTGCCGGGACTGGTTGGGGGGTGAACAGAGCAGTGTTGCCAACTTAGCGACTTTGTCGCTATATTTAGCGAGTTTTCAGACCCCCTAGCGACTTTTTTTCTAAAAAAAGTTGCTAAAAAAAGTTGCTAAAAAAAGACGTGAAAGCGCGTATCGCTTTTACTCTCAACAAGCAGCGGGTGCTGTAACGCAGTCAGTTCTTGTTTTACTCTTATGCTGTTTTGTGGATCACAAGGTTTAAAACTACTTATAAACACACACACACAAAGTAACTCCACCAGTGTGCCTATTTCGGGTCACTTTTGCCGGTCCAAGCCCGGGTAAAGGAGCAGGGTTGGAATTGTGACATTAAAAAAAACAATAATTGCTAAAAGAAATTTAATTTGTAGTTCTAAATAAACTCTAAATGCATTTAGGACGTTTTTTACTCACTTTATGTCTCTTCCACGATGTTATTTCTCTCTCCAACAACATAGGTTACAATTACATTAGCGTGACCAATTATGCAAATTAGGTGATGACGTCATTTAGGGACTTCTAGCGACTTCTAGGACAACCAATAGCGATTTTCCTTACTGAGGAGTTGGCAACACTGGAACAGAGGTGGAGGAAGACAAGGCTACATCAGGTAAGGAAGCAGCAGTGTTCTTCCTCCGGAGCAAGCGGAAGCATTTTTCTTCTTTTTCATGCACTTTTCTATGAGCGCTTTATTCTCCAGAATGAGGATTTTCAACTCATCGATTGTTTCTGCGTTTTGCTTCTCAAGTTTCTCGCATTGTTGCTCCACTTCTTCTAATGTTGCTTGTTTTTCTTCAAGCTTTTCTTTCAGTTCTTTGGATGTTGCCTCCTGTGTTAGCTTTGCATTGTGCAGGTCTGCATTACTCGGTTGTACTTCTTTGTGCATGTCTTCTAACTGCTGATTTCTTCTCTGGATTTCTTGGAGTGTACACGGCAGGTCTTCATGTATTTTGTCTTGTTGTTGCTTTTGCACCTGCATTTCAGTATGTTTGCGCTTCAAGTTGTTGAAGGACAATAATATCCCCTTAATGACCTCTGAGTTGTTTCTCGCCATTAGATTGATCCTTTTCTCCATCTGTGAGCATCATTTTTCCTTTTCTCCTTCCAGTTTAGTTGTTTTGTTCTTCAAGTCATTACAAAATTCTTGCAGTTTTAGATTTTTACTCTAAAAAAGTCCTGGTGAATAGGTTTTTCTTCTTTCAGTCTTTCTTGCTGTTCCTCTTTCTCTTGAAGAAGGTCTTGATTTTTGTGCACTGTTTAATCCAACCTTACTTTCAGCAATTTGTATTTTTCCTCCATGCTTTTGACACTGCATGTCTCTTTGCTTTATATCCTGTTTTTCCTTTTGTTGGAAAATCTCTTTAGTTTTTTCCACAGCTTCATCAAGCTTTCCTTGGAGGACTCGATTTTTTTGTTCCATGTATTGGAGATCCCAGTGGATCTTTCAATAGTAGCTTTCCTGTCTTGAAGCTGGTTGGACATTTCTTTTAGTTCAGCGCTCTTTTGCTTGTTTTCTTTAATCAGGAACACAATCTGCTCTCGGGCTTGACCAAACTTTATTCCCCAGCTCTCATTAATAATTTTAACGTCAGGCTGGTGTTGCTGTCTTCCTTCCAGGTGTTTATTTTGGTTTTTGATTTGTCTGCACTTCTCCAGTTGAAGTTTCTTGTCTTCAGTTTGTTTAATTTTGTTCTGGAGATGATAGTTTCCTTCCTACTTTCCTGTAATGCTCTTTGGAGGGATAAGATGTCATTTGGGGAAATTGGCCAGCCACGCCAGTAAGGACAGGTGGCGTAATCTTTTTTTCTTTGTTGGGGTTTTCTTGGATACATGTTGGAGTTTGTATACGATGACTCTGAAAATGTTTCCAAATGTTTCCCTGGTGAACGTTTGAAGGTTGCGAACACAACTGCTGAAAAGAAACAAATTAAAAATTGCTGCTTCTCACTCCTCTTTATGCAAAAACTTAAAAAGATTTAAGATTCTAAAGGTGTCCTTATGACATCATCACTGCGTAAGCCAATGAGATCACATTACATTTTGAAATGGGGATATATATATATTTTTTTTAACTGTTTTCAAATTTAACTTAATATTTGACCAGTTTTAGACCAGTTGGTTAGTCTACAACCCCCCACCCCCAACCCCATTTAGTCGACTAAGAAATTAATTCCCACTAACATCCCTAATGTTATGTTGTTATTGCAATATCAAACAACTGGAAAAAAGACTGTTTTTTTTCTACATAACAGAGCTATAATACATATTTTTTTTAATTATCCTAATTTTATAAAAGGGAACATTATTTGAAGAATATGTATCTAATAAAAAAAAATCTATATTTAGCTAAAAGGCATAACAAAGAGGGTAAAGAAAACAACCTTTTTTGCTTGATTTAATGAATAAAAATAACTCCAAGCAAACTAGTGACAAAGATACTTTGGCAGGTTGTCATATTGTAGAACTATATAAAATAGAGATGCACCAGGTGGAAGCTGTGGCCGAATATAGTATTCAAGAAGTAGGAATGTAATATCTAAAAGGTCTGTGCTCATCTGAGCTTCACAGCTAACTGAATTAAATGTGCAGTCGAGGCATGCAGTATGCTCACCACTTTTATGTGTTCAGTATGTGGATCAGAGTGAATGTGGATAGACAAAACATATAATGAATTGTGAAGGCAGAACGGGACAAATGTTTGTGGTACATTTAAGTTAAGCACCAAAGGCATGACATTCTCATATAAAATCAGATAAAATACTGCAAATAATTTTTTCTGCATTTGTGTGATTGAAATGAATTGAAAATGTGTATGCAGTGACACCATTTGAAAGATTTGGCCTAAATAATTTTGGAGTGAATGAGCCTAAACGTGATGACCTAACTAGTGACACCGTGTCACCTGTGACACACACACACACTTCGGCTTTCTTAGTCAGTGAGCCAAAGTCTTAACTCTTAAACGTAAACAGTTTTGATACTTAAAAAGAAAATAGGTAAAAAAAATTAAAAAAAAAACCTTTCTGATGGAGAAAATGCTGAGATCTAATGGCTTCTTACTCACTGTTGACATAGTTTTGATATATTATTTGTGCTTTCTTTGTGAATTTTTGATGTTGAAAAAACTGAATATTTAATCACTGAAGGTAGCAATGAGACGTGCGTCAAAGCAGGTTTTGTGGGTTTTGATGACACTTTATTCCTTTAATAATGTAGCTATTCTGTGTTTATGATAAACGCTTAAACTTTCAACGCCATTCTAAAAGTTTATTGCAACATTTTTCACACATTTTTGCTCACAAACATTTTCTAAAAGTTACATTTTACATTCTAAAAGTTATATTTTATTATATATCATAAAACACCAGAACATGAGATTTCACTGATATACATTTACGTCTCTCCATCACAATTTAGTACAACAGTATATCTGATTTATTCACATCAGTTATTCAGTCAATAAAGGCTATATATATATTTGGAATAGCTTCTAATACAACAGAGAAATAATATATTTCTAATTATTGTCTCAGTCTGCTTAACAAATGTCTTGTTATTGAACTGTGCATAGTAAAAATAAGCCTAAAAAAATCACTTTTGAGCAGCAAGAAGACAAAATGACTGTTGTCATGTCTGCATTATTTGTACTTCACATCAGTGTTTTCATACTAGACTGAAAGACAGATGAACAAAATGAATAATGACCACCTCAACAATGTCAGCCATTGTAGCAAAGCAGCCAGAGCCAGCCCTGCTGTCAAATTAACTGCTATGATAAATAATATCTTCATCATTCATAATAATCATTCCCACCACCCAAAACAAACAGGGCAGCTGGTAGGCTAGACATGGGCCAGACTGACCAATAGGAGCTGTTCATACTGAAGAGGCCAGGGAGCATCCAACTCTCAACTGTAATTATTCTCAATAGAAGCCTCATCTCTCATCACCATGACCTGACCTCCATCCTGACACTGTGAGTATGTGTGTGTGCTTGTTGTGTGTGTGTATGCATATGCGTTAAAAGAAGAGAATGAGTGTATAACACGGTAGAGTTGGTGCACAAGAGACGGATTTGGAAGATGACGTGAATGGATGAGGCATGAATGGAGGTCCCAGGGTGTGAGGGAGACATGACACCTCATTATTCAGGTCTTGGTGTGCATACATGTGTGTGTGTGTGTGGTATGTTGCACTAGAGGGTAGGGGGTTTAGGCATGCCAGATGTCTCATGAATTGAACAGAAACACAAATACTGTACAGCCACAAACCCCCTGCCCACCATTTTTGTTCACATACTGGTCTTCATGACTTGTAAATGTCTTTGAACAGTTTGCATGATGTTCACAGCTGCTCAGTTTGACAGAATACACGTTGATTTTCTGCCTATGGAAACATCTTCACATCTAGCCACACTTTAATGTCATACGTACAGTGGCCTACATCAACAATCAAATTCCGTCTTCTCATCTTTTGCTTTCCCATTGTAAAAATGAAACCTCGACTGGAGCTTGTTTAATGTTGAGATTAGAATTACAACGTGTTGTCCATTCAAATACGGCATGAAAATAAAATCTGTCATGGTTGCAGAAACAGGTGTGAAACCATCTGGGTTTGTCAAAAATTATTAGCTTTACATCAGCCTGCAAGCACAGCTGTTCAGAATCTCAGCGCTGTCCATATTAGTCACAAACTGAAATATGCGATAGGTTGAAATTTTCAAGTGGGAATTTTAGGAATTTTCTCTGCTCATTTCCAGTATAGACTGATGTTGGACTATCATGCTGATGTGCACCAGCAATATGTGTGTGCGAGACCTGCACTGTGAATTGCATGTTCTTCCATCTGGTGTGCAATTTTGTTAAACAAACAGCTTTCAAATTGGAGGGTTGGTACCAAGACTTGTTGTTAGTGCTACTCATTAAGAGCATCAAATCATTACAGACATTACTGTCACTGTATGTTTGAGCAACATTGCTACTAAAGTCAACAATACAAGAAACAAACAGCAAAACAGCTGTTCTCTCTTGTCTTTTTCTAATGTGCATCTTTTTTTCATAATACAGTCTGGGGTGTCTACATTTCTACCAATTCCCTGTGCTAATCAGTAATCGACTTTAATTGTCTTCTGGCCTCTTTGACACCACAAGACATTTTGTATGAACCATGAAAATTGAGCCGTGTATTCTTTTTCGACTGGCAGATAATAGTGGCCTCTCCTCACACACACCTGACCTATATTTAGATAAAGGTCTTACTAAGCTAAGCAGGGGGTCTGGTGATGATAAATATTCCTCTCTCTTCAGGTCTCAAGATCTGTTTCTAATTATCAAACCAGAACACCTAAGAGCACGGCAGTCAACCACTGTTATTAATTACCCAGTTGTTAAATCAATGTTCAGTCTATAAATATTCTGTTTACAGAACAGCAGGACATCATCAACTGATAAATACATCCTGCTCGAGTGGGTAATAAACAGGGTTGCTGGCTGAAGAATAATTGGGTCAACAAAGGAAAACTGTAAGGTGAAAAGTAAGAATAATAACATCTCCAGTCCACGACTTTTCTCCACTGGTTTTTCTCTGGAAACATTGCTGATTTAGAGAACTGCCTCTCAGTTTTATATGTGCAAGAATTTCTCAGTTTGAACAAATGTATAAAGAATAGACTGTGATTGCCCTCTACAGGCTGCTATAAACACTTTAAAAGAACATTTATAACTTCTACACTGTTTATTTCATTAATAAATTGAACAAATATCATATATTATACCTTTTAGATGATTTATTCGTAATTGTAAACTCTGTGTGATTTTTTTTCTTCCCGTGGAGATCATCATTTATTGTGCAACAGCGAGTAATGATTCTCTGAGGAGTGATTAAATCACCAGCACACACTCACACACAGATACACACACACAAATCCCTTGTCCCTTTATTCCTCTCCAAGTCACATCAGCATGCCAGCTTTGTCTTCTACACATCTCACCGTATGCCCTGCCATCTGGGGACGATTTCTCCTCCCTTTGTTTCATCCTTTTTTGTCCCCGTCCCTGCCTCTCTAGCTGCTTCTGTGAAGACAACTGTGAATTTCCACCATCGAACGTTGTGCTGTGTCTCAGGTGAGTGTTGCCTCCTTCTGCAGGCTTGGCAATTGCCTATGAGCTCTCAATTTCCCCATCCTGTGTAAGGCTCTCCATCTCTCTTTGGGAACATGTTAATTGCTTCTGGACACTGATCAGTGTTCATTAAATAGGCCTGTATTCACCATAACAGATGCTCAGTCACAGTGAAATAATGCCTTTTTCTTTGTGTTTTTGCTATCTGGAAAGCTGAAGTGGACCCGCATGTAATTGCTTATCTATTGTGTATTTTTTCAAAAATGCTCTTTATTTAAAAGACACATCATTATTGCTACATGTCACTGTCTTGCCAAAATAACAAAATAGTGTGTTGTTCACCAATTATATATTAAAAATAGAAATAGAAAATGCCATGTAAGACACATTAAACTGCATAAAGTGCACATAAAACATCATCATTTATATTCTCTATTGTCTTCTACATCAGAACTTTAACAATATATTTTCTGCCTATCATTGTTCAAATTAATGTTGTTGTAATATAGCTCCTTTTTAAACACAGTGGTTCTTCAAAACACTTTACAATGTGTTACACACGCACACAAATCAGGGTTGATGGTGCTTGCCTCCAATCAACTTATAATTCACCATTGGCTGTTTTTGAATCATACTACAAATTCAGGCACTAAAAGACAACTTTCTTTACCACCTAATTCAATTCTAACTATATAAATAAACAGCAAAACAGACAACAGACATTTTATTAGCTTATTTTCGGTCACATCTAATTAAGAAGATTCATAATTGAGGTTTTGGGTCTTTTGTGTCTGTGCACAATGTGATCATACTCCAGAGAGCTGACAGGCATTTCCCAGACGACAGAAAACACCTGGATAGTGATGAATGATGATGTTGCATTGTGCTGTTGTCTGTTCAACACACATGCTTACGTCAGATATGTGCTGATTGCAAATACTGGCCTTGGAAATATATAACTAACCTGCACTACATGTCAGTAGAGCCCCAAAACCTTTTAAGTGTAATTGTGTGCATATTTGGTCGGTCAGTTCCTGATGGTCTTGGAGGAGATTGCAAAGAGATGAAGCCATATCTACTGGTATGAAGCCAATGCCATTCAACGTTTTTTTTTTTTTTTTTTTTTTTAGTATTTCTGCTCTTAAGCTACCCGACCTTCAGTCAAGTGGCACTTAAAAGAACTTTGATATTGCCTTAGTTTTTTTTTTTTTTTTTTACCAGCATTTTAGAGATCACCTGGATCATTTGGATGGAGACCATAAATCGCCTGGCAATGAAACAGCAGTTGGACTGAAATGGTGAACTGAGCTGTTTTAGTGTATAAAATTTTGTAACACTGGAAGATTGCAGTATACTGCTATCATGTAAAAATGAAATGTAATTCCACTGCAGATACTGGACAGTGCACACACAAGACGATGTTAAACCTGTTAAAAAGGCCACTAACAATGTGTCACGACCAGTGAAGAAATGGCATGTACAAGTGTGAAACTAAACTTAACCCCAGACTACAAAACTTTGTTCATCCACCGTTAATGATGTTCTACAAAGATTTCTTCCTTTCTGGGTCAACTCCATTAAGAGTTCATGCTGACAGGCTCATCAAACTGATGATGAGACCGTAGTCTGATTAGTGTCCAGGTAGATTACATTATATTAGAGTGGTATCTGGCTCTGAGTGACCACAGTAGTCATTAATGTCCCGATACCCAAAAGGGTTGAATTTCTTTTTCTGTGCTCTCCCCATATTCTTTCATGTGATCCTCCACTCCCAATCACATTGTCCATCAGTAAGACATAATTATCTTCCAACCCCTCAGGATAGTAGGGTGGATGAACAGGTAGGAACATATCCTATCAAAGGTATATTAATAGTTAGATAATATAACAGGTTTTCTTCATTTATCATGTATCTCTGTCTCCAGAGCTCACCAATGTCTCAGTCCCATATCCCATGTCTCCAGGCTCCTGATGAATGGCCTGTTTTCTCTTCTTCATCTTCAGACTTGGATGGTAACTTTGTCTATGGTGTAGAGCAGCAAAGCAAATGTTTGTAAGGCTGTGCAGGTATTCATGCAGTTTTGGCTTGAGTGTGTAAGACAACATGTTAACTGGCCAATAACTGACCCGAAGTGTCAGTAACAGACAGTCGCTCATGCACATGCTGACACACACACTCACACACATTGACAAAGAGAGTGAAATAATGGCTCATGTTTCACTTCTCCAGATGGGCCTCTTCACTCTGCCTTTTAACTGTCACTTGAAACCATAAACACATGGGCAGACTTTCACATACACACACACTCACGTAAATACAAACACACACACTAGCACGCTCGCACACTCAATTAACAACAAAAATAAAAATGCATCTATAAGAATACAATTTACATTCAAATGTCTTATATTTCTTTTTTGTTTGATTTACAAAATTGCTTAGTTATACTTCAAGTGCTGGAATGGCAATAGCTGTAAAATGGGCACTGCTAATTTCTAAAATTAGTAATAAAAACATGTATGCTCACCTATTAACATAAACATTGCTAATATAAGGAATAGGAAAAGCAGAGTGTTTCAATCAGTAGTATAACATAAGATAATTGTATTGATGTGTTGGTGTAAACCAGTAAAAAACTAAGAAACATGTCCTAGGTTTGTCATTTATTTAATTTGAGTACAGAAGACGTCAACCATGCAGTCTTGAAAGGTGATCTAATCAGCCAAAAGATGAATACAGCAGTTTGTGTTTTATTTGTTCTGGCAGAATATGCCTGAAAAGAAAAGGTGCCAAAGACCAGTAATTATTGTGAGAAAAAAAAGAACACGATTGAAAATCTTAGGCTGTTCAGGAGCTGTTAGATTAGATTTCATGGACAATTTTGTGGGCTTTGACCATAACTTCATTTCATGGAGAGTTCTTAATGTTTTTTTAATATAAAAATACATTATTACCACTTTGAGACAACATTGAAGCATCCTCCTAAGACCATACACATGCTGATAATGGTCCATTCAAGTCCTTTAGAAGATCAGCCACTGACCTGACCATAAAATACTAATTGGATTCATTAGTTAGCTCAGTCCAGTGAGATTCATTGCAATGAAATGGTGTGTCTCCAGTGTTGGATACATGTGTCACACATTTCTCATTTCAGTGAAATGTGCATTTGACTAGCATTTTTTTTCCTAATTACTATAAGTCAGAATAGAAAAGTCAAACTGATTAAAAGATTCAATAAAACAATCACAGGATATGGTAGTATTACATTCTTTGAATTCACACACAGAAATGTTGTTGCAAACACCACTGAATTTCAACTGAATGATAGTCCCACTGGATGGAAGGGCAATATGAATGCATTTGAGTGATTACGTTTACAGTGGGAATGGATTATGAAAAATGTTTTCATTCTAATAAATAAAAAATCGCAAACTAATTTAATTCTATTGTCAGGATGCTAGGATACTAAATTTCCATTAGAAGACAATCACATTATTAAATCTTGTCTCCTATTATAAATTGAGGTCCAAATGAAAATTACCAAGTGAGAAAGACTTTTGAAACATCTGTATTTTAAAAAAAAAAACTATTTTGTGTCACTAATGTGCCACTTCTTGAAGCAGCAGGTGAATGTGCCTGATCAGGGAATTTCTGGTAGAAGAACTACCAGCACCCCCTTCTGGCAAAATAATGATTCTGTTGTATTTGGGCTATAAGAAGGTGCAATTTTAATGTTATTTGATGCTTTGTTCAGTGAAGAATTGTATATTTATCATAATAGTTTTTACCATGCAAATCCCAATGTAAAGTCAGTCAAAGCTGCCTTATAATTAATATATATCAAATGAAAACATGTTTGTCTTGGCAGGTAATGATTATCATACTTAAACAGTAACATCAGTTTTGTTTTTGACTAAAGACTAAAAAGCAAAATTGTTTCAATTAAATAAAAATTAAAATATATAACACACAAACACGACCAGTCAAAGATTTGGACACACCTTCTCATTTACTGTTTTTTCTTTTTATCTGGGCTCTAATCTGAGGTGCTGTTAACTTGCAATGTCTGAGGCTGGTGAGCCACTCATATGAGTCCTGTGAGTTAGTTTCGTCGTTTAGCACTAGATGGTTTTTGCGACAGCACTTGGGGACATATTCAAAGTTTTAGCACTTTTCCAGACTGACTGACCTTCAGTTCTTAAAGTAATGATGGACTGTTATTTCTCTTTTCTTAAGTGACTGGTTCTTGTTATAATATGAATTCTAACAGTTGTCAAATAGGGCTGTCAGCTGTGTGCCAACTTGACTTCTGCACAACACAACTGATGATCCCAGCCCCAGGGCAAGAAATTCCAGAAATGAACCCTGACAAGGCACACCTCAAGAATAAAACGGTGCTTGTGTGCACGTGCATGCATTGTTTTATTCTTGTTTCAGGCTACCGTCCTACAAAGAGCACATTCCGTATTTTTTTGCTGAAATGTCCCTTGAAGCAGTGAGCACCGGTCTTTAATTACACTGCTGTCTTCTCTAGTGAGTTACACTGATGTAATTTAAGTAGCCCTGCTGCCAAGCTTGAAACGATATGCTAAATAAACTTAGTCCATATCAAAGTATTATGACACCAATTGAGTTTCATCCAATATTGTATCACTGGAGATTTAAGATTTCTTACCCTGCTTTTCTGTCACCACAAATTCTTTTACACGATGCTTTTTTTTTCATGTTTTAGATAACAGGATCTAAGGGAAGTATGGGAAGATGTAACAAATTAATTTACCAGCTCACTGAAGATCTTTTCCCACCAAAGATTTACGAAGATCTAATATGGGACAATAAAAAACATTTACCTTTATTTAGCAGAGAAAATATTTCTTTCTAAAATTTCTTCAGTCAAGTATGGCTTAAGGTTCTTTGTCCAAGTCTGTGAACTGGATGAATCGTCTACTGCTCACCAAGAGTAGAATTTACTGTTATCAAGGTTATACTGTGCATACTTTTATTATTATTCCAAGATATCCCTGCTCCTTAGTCAATGGTTTAACTGGGCATATCATAAGCTACAGCACAAGTAGTACAAATTTAATTTTAATAATGGTACGTCATAACTAAATTTCAGAGAGGGGTATCTCTTGTAATTTGCTTGATTATATTAGCCAAAAGTTTTCCATTTTGAGAGGAAATGCAAATGTGTTTTCCTTTCTAATATTGGAGCTTTGCATCCAGTATCAACCATCTAAGATGAATTTATCCATCTATCCATTGTCATTCATTCAGCCTACAAATAGGAATACTAACTACCATCAGTGCAACTGATAATGTCACCACTAGATGTCAGAAAGAGCCAGTGTATTTAGTGTACAAGGCATACAAAACATTGGCCTGGTTTCCATCAGGGACTTCAAGGACTAGCCCCTGCTAAGTCATTATTCATGATACCCACTTCCCTTCCAAGAAATCAATTCACTGCTTCCATCCTATTTGAAATTTATTTATGTTAATTTCTCAGAGTAACTGTGCTTGCCTGGCACAAAAACACAATTTACTTTTGACTACACAACATGTGCAAAGGCAAGTGGTGAATTTGCATGCAGTGCAGAAGGGAAGTCCTGATAGGATTAAATCTTGAGAGTTTCACATGTAAGGGATGATGATAATCCCTTACACGTGAAGCACATAGGGACGTGTGGGGTAAAATAAATGATAAATGTCATCACCAGCACAACCACAAAGGAAGGAGAGAAAAAAGATAGTGAGAAAGGTGATGTAATGAATTAAAATGTATTTTAGTAATACTTCGAGACTTGAGGTTGCAGGAGGAGAAACAAGAAAAGAGGAGGAGAGAAACATTTTTCCCAAGGTATTTTGAAGATGAAACATCAAAGAACAAGTGATGGCATTTATTTATAGATTTATTATTGCAAAGGGGTGTTCTTACAATCTTATCTGCTGTATAAATTGAAACTCTCCATAGTTTGAAAAATAGTAGCCACACATGGAAAGAGCCTTGTTTGGCTGCTCCATAAAACCCAACAGAAAACCTGTAAACCTATTGTGCACCACTTTTGTATGTATTCCCCTACAATATACCTGACTGACCCAGTGTTGCAAGTGAAACTGAAAGCCAGAACTACAAGTTTACAAGCATACACATGCAACTACAACTCTGTCTTTTCTAATTAACCATCTCTCTAGTTTCATAAATTACCAGCTGGTATTAGCTGCAGAAGCCAAACTCCTAACCACTAAGTCAGGATAACAACTGTTTACACAGACAGCAGGAAACATTTTTAACAGACATTTTCTGTAAATGATTACTCTCTAATTTAAAATAGAATCTGTTTCTTCTTTAATTCCACTCTGTCTTGATCATTCCCCCACTCATTTCATTTTCTTCCAGTCTTGGGTCTTACAGGTCAAGGATATTATGTCCTCTGAAACAGAATACGTGATGAAATTATTCATCTTTTCATTGAAATGATTTATTCCTGAGGCATCTAATCAATCAGCATATGTCATTACACTTTACACTCAAATCTTTGCATCATAATTATGTGTTTTCTGACTCATCATTTCTTATTATTTTCACTAGATGATCAATAAGTTATTTTTTTTAAAAGAGCAAACACGTTGAAACCAGTTTTTCAAACATACATTTTTCTACACACCCAAAAAATGTGTGTGGTAGTTTCAAGTGAAAGATGTCATCTTACCACAATGGCAGCTGAGCAAAAATGCACAAAGTTATATCAAATAAACAAAATGATGCAAATCCATGAATCACTTCAAAGGTAAGAAATAACTTCATACATGTTTCATTACTATAGTTTATGAGTGATGATCAAAAAAGTGCCTACATATGTATGTTTGTGTTTTTTCCCTCTCTGATAGGGATAATCAGGTTTATTGTAATGGTCAGCCTGAGGTGGAAGGTGTTAGCCCTGTTGCACAAAGCACTGTGGAGGTTTCTTCTTTATGATGACATTTTCAAACTCTTTCACAGTGAAGCAGTAAATGCTGCAACTGACAGTTTATCCCTTGACTCAAGCTGCCATATTAAATGTTTTTAATGTCACAGTAATATAGTACAGTTTTGGATTTGTGCTAAAATATGGTTCGAGTCATATTGATTTTATTAATAAAGTTGTAGTTTGCAGAGTGACAGCAGCTTCCCACAACCATCTACTTTCTTTTGCCCCATTATAATTACAACAATCTCCACAGGGAACTGAAAATAGTGTAAAACCTGCTCTTGGTACATAATAAACTCCTTGCAAAACAATAGAGAACAATTTTACATGTATGCTGAACACTATGTCACCAGCATGCCACCTAGGAGGACAAGGTATAAATGAGGGAAATTACTAAGCCAAAGTTGTATTTCTTAATAAGCGTCTATTCACTTTTGGTTAAGACTAACTCTGTCTCTTAAATATCCAAATATAAAACCTGTGCCATTCATATAATTTTCATATTCTTTTTTTATCCCAGTGATTTTTAAAAAGCAACATAATTCAATACAGACAGAGAAACGCCTTTCAGACTCTGTCAGAGGACAACAAAAAACTGAGATATGACAACCAGCAAACCCTGAAGTGAACAACTTAAATTTGAGTTTGATCAGTGACTCAGAAGAACCTTTAGAATATCACACACCAGTGGAAATCATATGTCTGCACTTAAAATAATACAGAAAAAAAGCAAATGATCCTACCTTCTTTGCCATCTCTGCAGATTAAAGAAAAATCTCAACTGTTTCCCAAATGCAGATCAAAACTTTTTTGAAACGATGTCACCTTCATCAGCATGTATCACGTACAGCAGTGTTTAGGGGCATGTGTCGGGGGAAAAAAGCTGAACTAAGTGTTACAAAGAGCTCTAATGAATATTTACAGAGAGAGAATAACTGAGGGGAAACATGCAGAGAGAGGTAGACAGAAAGAGCTCAAAAGGCTCATGTTACTAATATGCACTCTTCCTCCCACACTCCTCAAACACAAATAGGTTTCAGGGACTCCCACTAATCATACTTCTTCAGACGTATTCATATGTAAACAGTCTGAACGTGAACAAATATCATGTGAGCTAACGGCTGCAATATTGGAGCCCAGCACATCTGAGCGCTGACAAAAACAGTGAATTCAATTCCGTTCAAATATTTGACTTCGTGTTTGAGGCATATGTGAGTTTAAAGTATTACAGTGCATGCCAGTGTTTGACTGTGAAGGGAACTAAATGACATTAATTCATCTCGACTTACGCTTGAGGTGTGTCAGCAGGATCCAACAGTCTCAGTGAGGTGATGACACCTCCTGTGGTGAGGATTAACTCCAGCCCCTATGGAATATGAAAGAGATATAGAAAAGTATATATGTGTGCGAGTGAGAGTGCTGCCGAGAATAAGTGAGTTACACCACAAAAGAGTGTATTGTACCTGTCCTTGAATGTATGCCTGCATATGATGATTTTTATTCTTCTTCTTTTTTATTTCTGTCAAGATAACGGCACATACCTTGTTTGCTTAGTGGAGTTGTAACGCTTGTTTCTGCCAGTGTTATGAAAGTACATGATGTGTATTTAGTGTAGAACTCCTGTGTGTTGTGAACACACATTCATTTGTGTGTGTCTGTGTATACACATATGTTCTGCTACAATTCAATGTAAGCAGAGTAAAGGATGAATGTGTATAGAGTGTGAAATTTTGGTGTCAGGGTCTGAATGTTTGAACATGCATACATCTTTTCCAGTTGTTTATCTTTCTACTGCCTGTTGTTTATTTTTTACTGGAGACATGTTTCTACCCAAACCTTGTATCCTGTTACCAGCAGATCAGGTTTGTTTCCAGCTGTCTTCAGACTACAAGATCATGTTTTGCAGTGACAGCTGCACCTCTCCTAGCATGTGGTAGTCAACGCAATGCATGTGAAAGTGATGGGTTTTTTTTTTCAAAAAAAAGATCAGGATAGAGTGACTAAAGAAATGTTTCAGGTCACATATTCTAGTGGGTAACAGGAGATTTTGACACGTGTATTTTCAGCATATCAGCGTTTTACATCAACCTTTGTGATTTTTCCTCTTGATATTATTTTCACCTGCACTTGAATCGTTTATTTATACTATGAAAAACTAAAAAATTAAGTCATCACATTTTCTTTTTACTAGTTGCTGTTTTCTGTTTCTATTTATCTTGAGGAATAGTGCAAATAATTCAACATTAATAAAAATGTAAATGCGCCACTGTTAGCCAGTACTGTCTCACATTAATCTGCCTCTCTTTGTTACACTATTAAAATGGCAGTTGTTTCAAAGAAGCGTTTTGCATATTAATTACAGTTAACCACATTACATTTAAATTACAGAAGACCACAGCTATGAATATTGCCCGAGTTTATTTTCAAACAGGAAGATTAGGTAAATTATGAAACCAAATCCCCAAACAACTCATGTTTATTCGGGTCTTCCCCCACATGTGCGGTTGTTTTTGTTTGTTTGTTTGTTTTTACATTTTTCTGTCATTTTATGTTTTTTTTCCAACTCCATTTTTTATAAACTCTTGTCTCTGGGTGCCTATGCATCTCTCTCTTGCTTTGTTTTACTCTTTCATTCTCTGTTTCTGTTTGTGTCTCTGTCAGTATCATTCTGTCTCTGATGATTTTGCTCATTCTATGTGAGCCTCTCACTCTGTGACTTTTTGAAGTTCTACGTGATGAGACATATTCCACCCATTCACTGCACCCCAGTAGCACCATGTTATTGTTTTTTTCTGTTCTTTATTATATAATGATGTCAGTCTCAGTCTAATGCGCTGACATAATAAAACTCCCAATAGATAAAATTTAAGATGTATTCAAATTATCAATGCAAAGTTTCCATCGTCTCATCAGCTTTGGCCATCAGAGTATAATACTGTTTTTACTGCAGTGGGATCAAAATATCAAAAACAACATGAAAGGGTTTTATTTGAAATGAGAACATAATTTAACTACTGAAAACTACTGGAAAGTTTTTCACACTGAAACAATAAATGGTTGTAAGTGATGGCTATAATAATGTGCTTTTGTTAACCATGCAGAGCCGTTGTCTGCAAAAGGGTTTGTATATGTTTCTTCCATCAGTGAAAGAAACACACAGCATCATCTTTATTAAACATTTAAAACATACAGTAGAATATAACATATAACAAGATTTTATGTGTTTGATTTAGTTTTACTCTATTGCAGTCAGACCTAGCGATGCCAAGACAGTACTCAGTTAGTGATGATATGTTCAGAATTTCATTAACTTGCTGTTTACATACAACTAGACCATTCTGAGGTCAGGGGTTGACTGACAAGTCCGACTGCCCTAAACAATCAATACAGAAAAGCAGGGTCTCGCCTCTAAGCTTCTTGTACATTCTAGATGAGTAGTGTGACACTAGAAAGGTTCAGTAAAGTGCTGCATGACTTTCTGTCAAGTGCTAGATTTTATATTCCCACACGGGGCCATATAGCACTTATGATGCTGGGTGACACTAAAACTTTCCAATAAATGACTAACTTGTCAGTCAGTATAAATTTATGTTTACAGCTCTTGGTTCAGCTGTAAAAAGCCAGCGAGGAGGCAAAACAGAACTAAAAGCCAGTGTTTTTATTTTTTTCTTGGTCAAAACTAAATTGCCCATACCCCTTCACACACACACACACACACACACACACACACACACACACACACACACACACACAGTGTGAAACAGTACATGTTCAGTTTCTTTTGTTAGGGGTTGGGCATAGAACAAGTAAATGTGCAATTTATTAACAAGGGTTAGACAAGAAGACCTTAGAAAAGGCATTAGATTAAATGTGGAGCTAACAAGGGCATGTACAGAAGGAGAGTTTGGGGTGCCAAATGCCCCACAAGATAGGTGCTAGCCCGCCAGTGCCTTTGGACCTGTGTACCCTTATCCTTGCAAGGAAAGTGTGACTTAGTACATTTACTCAAGTTTTGCTCAAGGTTTAAGGTACTTTTACTATTTCTGTGTTATTCTACTGTTTCTGTGATATTTTTGGATGCAGACATTATGTGTACTCAATGCCAATTATTTTAAAGCTTTAGTTTCTTATTATAGCTGTTGACAGAGGCAACATGTCCAGGGTGTACCCAATGGTAGCTGGACCTCAGCACCTCCTGATCCTGAAAATGGATGGGTGGATGTTGCACAATTGTGTCAAGGAGCTCTTATATCAATTAATTGTGTAGCACATTTAGGTGCTAAACAATTAATTAATAACTATAATCCAATAATGTCATATATATGACTGTGAAAGTGAAATATCTGATCATATAACTTGTGCACTATTAAGTTAGAGTTATGTTTACTAGACTAGACTAGACTAGAACACAGGGCTGAAAATCATGCTTAGTGTTTGCTGTACCTATTTCCTATCTCCCTGTTTTTTTATGAAATGTCTGAAAAAATGGTGACACTGAGAACAAACAGATCAACGGCTTGCTGCTCTTGTATAGTATGTGCTTTACTGCACTACAGTTGAAAGTAGAAAACATATCTGTATTTTTCGAACTGTGAAATAAACATGCATCAACAATGTTGGTGTAGTTACTGCCTTTGTCAGAAGGGGGAGACAAAAGTTCTGCACTGCAAGTTAAACAACCCTCTGCATGTGATTAAAGCTCATATTGCCTTTTAAATGAGACTTTAATGCGCTATGTTTCCCCACAATAACATACTGATTGTCACTACTGAGATTAGAATGGCTGAAAACCAGTGTCTGCCTTTCACTGCTTGTCTGTGTTTATGTTAGCAGAGCCTTGTGTGTACATCTGTTTATGCTGGCATAAAAAGGTTGCCTGCTTGCCTGCCGAGGTTCATTTATCTGTGTTTATTTGTTTGTGTGTGTAGCTAATCATTTCAGCTTATTATCTGAGTCTGCCAACACCTCACCTAGTCCATCTATCTATCTCTCATAAGGTACACTTAAGTCCGGTGTACACTGCTTAAAAAAATTAAAGGAACACTTAGAAAACATAGTCAGTGTCAGTGGAAAAAAAAAAATCCTTATTTATACTATTGGAAATAAAAAATATCAGACAACAGTGGACTGACTTCAAAGACATCTTAAAAATCGAAGTGAAAAAACGATGAGGCGGGCTAGTCTATTTTCCGACATTTAATTGCAGCAACTCAAAATAATACTTAGTAACTTGTATGGCCCCTGCAATCTTGTGTGAATGTGTGACAACTTCAGCATCTTACAGAAATTCTGTACAGGGTGTCATTCCTGGTTACAGTTTTGGGGTTGCTGCCCCGAGTGTCTGAATACCATGAAGACCACTGTTGGCATCACCTTCCACATCTTCTCTAGCTCTTCTTTCAACCCCTTCTCAAGCTTCTCATGTTACTGTATTAACCCAATAGAGCACTTTGTTGTTAGACTGGTGGAACTTGTGATTCCTGGGGTATCTAAAAGTAGAATGGGAGGCAGCCTTTGGGGAGCGTTAAGGGTTCAAGACCATCCTTTGGATGCAGGAGACAGACCCTTAAAGGTTTTGTTTTTGATAATAACATGTAGTTAGTGCTAGATCAGGTGTCCCTGAAGAGCCTCCCTTAGTTATGCTGCAACAGCCCTACGCTGTTGGCAGCTTTCCATGATGCACCACTCTGCCTTTAATCATTAGTTATTATCAATCTCTGGTTCTCTTTCACAGCATGTCTTTGTACTATCTTCCACCCCTCAATCACAGCCAGTTGATGGAGATGGCTTTCCCACTCTGAGCCTGGTTCTGCCCAAGGTGTCTTCCTGTTACAAGGGAGTTTTTCCTTCCCACTGTCACTAAAGCGCTTGCTCATCTGATTGTTGGGGTATTTTCCATTCTCACTCTGGGCTGAAGTTGTCTTTCTCCCATGAGGCAGTCATCTACAATCTGGTTCATGTGTTTATTATCTGAATGTGGGTGTGTGTATGTGGATGTGTGTGAATGTGATTGTAAGAGAGAAACAGCTTCAGTATTAAATCGGTTAGAGATACAGATTTTCCTTTATTTCCTTTGGGATTTGTCCCCCACCTCTTTCTTTTCACCTGACATTTGTTTCCCCCTTTTTGCTGCAACCTTTTCCCCTTGCTTATTTTCCTACATCCTTTCCTGTATCGAACATTCTGTTTTTTTTCCCAGTTCTAATTTTTGTAGCCTCACCACCTTTTTTCTTTCCTCCCTCAACACCATAACCTTTCCTCTTGCCTCTTCACCCACATCCAGTGCATCAGACTTGCTCTCTGAATTAGCTTTTTCACTCTTCCTTTCCTTTTGCCACTCCATCTCTTTCTCTTTATCTTGTTTTTCCTACATTTAATGTGAAATAAACATCAGTTGGCCAGGAGGAATCTGGATTTCACATCAGGAGAGAGGTGAGA
Source organism: Neolamprologus multifasciatus (assembly GCF_963576455.1). NCBI lineage: Eukaryota > Metazoa > Chordata > Actinopteri > Cichliformes > Cichlidae > Neolamprologus > Neolamprologus multifasciatus. The sequence goes on along the minus strand of NC_140445.1, from coordinate 29,745,856 downwards.
CTTCAGACATGATACACCCTGGCATAACACAAACATCTGCTTGTTCTCCTGCACCTGCCAGATTACTCTCATTTTCCTTTATAGATTACGGCATTTTTCTTAGCTCTCTCCAGCTTCTCTAAAACCCAAACAGAAATCCAGCCATGCTCTCTTTATCCGTCTCTATATTCTGGTCTTACCTCACCTCTCAAAACTGTCTCCGCTCCCTTTTCTAGTCTCAGGATTGTCGATGACTTGTCATTTGTCAATCATTTTAAGCAGCTCTTCCAAGCTAAACATACACACACACACACACACACACACACACACACACACACACACACACACATATGGATGCTTATACACAGCTGTACATAGTAAAATTCAATTTCACACAGCAACTACACACACAAGTAGATTGAAATGCCATGCACAATATTGTACAACCCAACACAAAACATCACAGTAGAACAACCTTGTTATAAGCAGCACCATTAACTTCCAATTCACCTGAGGTTAGGTCACAATAACAATGTAATACATGAATGGGGGCTTGGCACTGAAACCCCATTTTACATTTTATTCATCATTTCTTTCCTTCAAACACATAAAGCAGTATGCTAAAACCACTCAGATTATTAAAACAATTAGTAGAATTTATCAACAGGTACTGATTCATTATGTTATTGCAGGGTTAGAACTTCAAGTGCAAATCAGGCAACCCATGTGAACAATGCATCATGGCAACAGGTACTCCATCTCTTCTGCCTCTGGGTCATCTAATTTTTCCTCTTACTGAGTCCCAATTCACCAGCTGGATATTTCACACTGTGTATGGAATACATCATGACGGGGGACAAATACTTTTCTTGTTTCAAATATGTAGTCTTATGCAGTCCCATTTGGAGAACATAAAACAGCATGTCCTGAGAAGACCTCAGTATATGGCAGTCCTGAGCCTTCTTATAGACACCTTTTAAGTAGTTAACTTGAAAATGTTGGATCTGACAAGCAGATAAGAGCACATAGCCGGCCCACACGAATCAGTCGATTCTTTCGGTAGTCTAAAAGACCAAAACTGCATATTTTACATGGACGGTCCTCGTCTGTAATTAGATTAAACTCCTTATGCCTGTTTTCAATGTAAACCTTTACACAGAAGACATTTTGACTTGTCCTGGAGGGGAAATTGAGGATTTAACTAATACTGCTCCATCCCTCCAGAGTCTTCTTTTGAGTTCACGGTTTGTGCGTATCAGTAATGCACTGCATTTCTGCACTGCACTGTGAAGCGCTTGATCTGTGCTGAACAAAAGGATGTGAGGGTAAAAGTTTAGCAGCATCTTTACAAATGAATTTATTTTCTCTTTTTTCTTTTTTGCTTTGTTATTCAGATTATCTACATATTAACACACTGTGCACAGGGCAGTTCATGAAGTAGTTTAGTGATGTGATGAATATGTGTGTGAGGCACCACTGAGGATCTAACAGCCTCTGTATGGGTTGAGCCGGGACATGATAATGTAATTCTTAAAAGTAAAACAACATTTTTGTGGGAACACAAGAATATATGTTATTAGCACTTAATTGAGGATCCAGATGTGTCCTATCCTATTAGGACAGATCCCACTAATGGATTTGAATTTGAACTTTTATGTCTTATACAACATATGCTTAACATAGTGACTACTTGTCTTCTTCCTTTCAAATACAACATTTCTCCACATTTAGTGTAAACTCCTTATATTTCATCAGCTATACTATATTACATATCTGTTTGTTCCATTAATTAGCTGTTCCTCCCCTTGTGTAAGCAAGGACAGGAAGGATTAAGGCTTAATGGGTCCCTGAGCTTTAGTGTCAAAGGGCCCAGCCACACATTACCTTTAACAGTCAAGCTGTTTGTGTCAACCTTAGTCTCTTCATTGCTGGGAGATATTCTAACATGAATGACAATAAATGACAATTTGTGTCACAGGAAATACAATAACAGTGTGACAATAATTCCATTAAGCACACAGAGGGAATTAGAAAGGTTAGATAGTAGACAAGGTCACAGGGCTAGGAAAAGACAGAATTCAATAACTAAATAAACTGTATTTGTGAGGACCCATTAGTGCATGCAGAAAGCAGATTTATTGATTATAATCCTTCTGCTGATGAAATAGTAATGACCAGTTTGAGAGCATTGATTCTGTGTTAATAGACTGTCCTTGGACAAGACAGACTATGAATCATGGATCTCTAGTGTTGACCTGTGTCACATAGTCACACAGAAATATGTGGGCATGCATGCTAAACAAACACCTACTATTAGGAGCCCCAAAAGAAAAAAAGCCTGTTAAAATCAGCAGCCTCTGCACTGTGGAGCTCCAGTTTTACTCAATAAAAAAATAATTTCCAGCATTACTGCTCTTCATTAGACATAGTTACATCATCTTAAATCACATTTCTAGTCAAATGATCCAGTCAGTGTCAAACTGGAACATTCGCTCACTGGCCATTTTGTTAGGTACAATTGTTGTAATGCTACAATTCACATGATGTCACCAAAATTGGGCCATAGAAGTCTGGGAAAGGACTCATCAGTCCCAATTTCTGCTGCAACATTCAGGTGGTAGTCAAAATTTGGCATTAGCAAACTTCAGACCCCTTAGTACCAAACGAGCATAGTGTAAATACTACCTACTCAAGTATTGTTGCTGACCATCGTTCTATGGCCATAGTGTACCCGTCTTCCAGAAGAATAATAGGCTGTGTCACAAAACCCAGGTTAATTAGTTGGTTCCTTGAGTTCATTGTAGTCAAATGTACTGAACAGTCACCAGATCCCAATCCAATAGAGCACTTTTGGGATGGAACAGAAGAGTCACATTGTGGATATGAAGCTGACAAATCTACAGCAACTGTGTAATGCTATAATGTCAACGTGGACTCAAATCTTAGAAAAATATCCCCAGCGCCTTGTTGAATCTATGCATGAACAATTAGGCAGCTCTGAAGGCTCCAACCTAGTAGTAGCAAGGTGCTTAATAAAGATTGTGGGGGTGTATAATTAGACTTGCACTGATCAGAGAATTTCTGTTAATAAATGGCTGCTGTAATTGTGTGCATTATACAGAGAGTGTCGCTGTACAGAATATACTTTATGCATTACAATAACCTTACAATTGTACAAGGTTAATCACTTTGAATAGTAACACATGCAAATTGCAGCTTAATTTTGACTTTTAAGTTGCATAGAAATATAACACTGAACAACAAGATGTGCATCGTCACCATCAGGGTGACAGCATCAGTTGTGTCAAATTTGTGAATCTGACCTCAGACTAGATTCAGTTTTCTTGTCCCTGGACATTTTAGTAAAAAAAAAAAGAAACATAACACTTTTCCCCTCACTGGTTAGTGCACAACAGACCAAGACTGACAGAGAGGGGATGACTTAAGACAGATGTTGCAGTTTTCACTACGTGACATTTGCCTCAGTGCCACAGAGCAACTCAGAAAGTTTAATGTCAGTTCAGTTCTCCTGAGATGTCCAAAAAATACATTAGCACATGTAAATAAATCATATTCTATCCGCACATCCACACTGGTTTGCACAAATTCCCAAAAGTCTATATTGCCAACCATTAAATAAACCACAATGATGCCTGTGTCTCTGCTTTTTTAAGACCCACACCAGAATCAGTAACTTTTTAGTTTCAAAACTAGTATGCCTGGTTCTTGGTGTCCTTTTTGTTTAATTCATAATTTGTTTAAAAAAAAAAAAAGAAGCTCTACAACCAAGTAGCCTAGTTGGTAACTACAAGTGGTTCTTAAATTTTGTATCAGCTCAGGGTTCTTTTAAAATTTTCCAAATTGGGCCTAAACATTGAGTATTCAATACAGATATTTTCACTCATAATTTAAGTTATATAACATATTCACAATTGCACTTACAGTTTGAATGTGTCACAACCTTCAAATTCTGCAATGTGAAGTGTAAAAGTTGGGGACCCCAAATGGAGAGACAGAAGGTAGCCAGTGTCAAACAAAAGTCAAGGCAATTATTTAAGCTGTTGCAGAAATCTATAAAGCAGAAATGAAATTCAAGGGCAAAGCAAAACAGCAAGTTGGATAGAGAAAACAAACAATTTACATAATCCAAAGGGGTACTCAAGGAATTTAATGAGACACAGGTGACTGGGACTGCAATAAAGAAATATTAGCCAGTGTTTTTGTTGCTTAGTTACAAAGTGTCACACTAAACAATTGCTCTGTTTGTTTGGTTAAATACATCCACTGTTTCTTAATAATTCTTAACACTGCTTGTGTTATTAATGAAGGTAGTTGTGTGAGCTCTATAATTCAGAACATCTACTGATAATTAGTTTGCTAATGATAGTTTTCTGCCCCATCGGTTAATGATAATGTATTCTTATCTCTATTGTTGTCCTGTTTTCACATCAAGACTCAGTGTTGGGGTTAATTAAGGACCAACACAACACAACAGACATAAGCTACAGAAGTCCTCTGAGAATAAATTTCCATTCAAAATGTAGATATTTTAATGTGTGTTCATGTTTATTTTTCTTTTTTAGTAACTCATCAATGTAAAAGCATTGTAATGTAAAAGCAAATAAATACAAATGTTATGGACTTCCATGAATCACTAACAGCTTAATGCCAGCACTGCAAATGTTACCGCACTAGCATGGTAATTCTATACTGGTGAGGGCGTGCCACTGCAGCTGAAATAAATGACCAGTCTGTTATAGGCATTTCACCTAAATTGGACCATTTGAGTTGTCATGACTTATGTTAAAAGACAACTCTCGTTTTAAAAATCACAATTAATTCCATGTTTAGCAAGAGAAAAGTAAAAACGGTGGTATTATGTGGGTGTAAATCATCTCAGATTTTTGTGCAGGACATTCACTTGTTTGCTGTATTTTACCATTTAGTTACATAACCCTAAATTATATATGTATAATCCTTAAGTTGTAGAAACTAAAAAAAACAGCAGCCTGACTCTGAAGGGAATACACTTGATCACAGAATAACAATTCATTTGTAATCAAGATGAGGAACCTATACTTTGTTAATGTCTTATGCATCCAGTAATTAAGCATCAAGCTTTGACTCTCTGTCAGCCTTTTTAGAGAATAATGTAATAAGGCTGGAACTGAGATGCCCCCATTGCCACTACAGACATATATTGCAAGGAAACACCCAAATGCACTCGACTGCATTTTTAAGCCAGTGCACGTGCACAGTTTAATGACACTCTATTCATCTGGTTTTCTTTCAGCTTTCTGTCAACACAGCGCTTTCACAGCCACAGCTATGCTAATTAGATACAAAGGCTATAACAATATTAGCCTGCTCCCGAACAGAGAGGGCAGTAACACTATTACAACAAAGCAGCTAAGAGTTATTATTTAACAAAGACCTTAACAGAATTAGTGTAGGTGGGAGCTGTTTTGTTTTATGCTGCTGTGTTGACAACGCTCATTTAAGTAAATATTGATTTATATAAGAGGCAGACCAAGGCATTATGCACATATTCATGAACACCCACATTCTTTAGTGCTCCACACTGAACTGAAAGAGTCTGACTCACCAATCACATAAAATTTTGGGGTTTTCTCCTACACACTGGATGTAAATACAAAAAAGAGTAATATTTGATGCCTATAATTTAAAAGGCTCAGGAGCATATTGCGTTTAGGTTTACTCACTGTCTTAGTTTGGTGGTATTAGTCAAAAATATATTTTAAATATAAATTACTAATGAGAAGTTAAGTGACCACATATTGTCATAGACTCTATATGGCACTATATGAGTAAAATTAAAGTGAACTGACTTGAAGTTACTGAAGCAAACAAAATGGCATGGCCGTATAGTGTGGGATAAGCCACTATCATGGATAACAGCTAAGACTTCAATATTGCATTAGCAAATAAAGTATAAATGTGATCCTTGCTGGATGATTTTCTAAAAAAAATAAATGTTTGAGTGTGTTTGTGTTCGTCTAAGTTTGCAAGAAGTTGTCTGGACTGTTAATGTACCACTATATACACAAAGCCACTGACAGGCTGTCAGCTTTGACTTCCTTCCTCTGCCGGAGGTGTGGGCAGTAAGAGTGACGGTAAGCAAGGTCTAATCTTGACAAGAATGTCAGTTATAAAACCTCTGCACTTAAATGTCAATTGAAAGACAAGAAACAAGGGGTGATGGAAGAAAATGATGGAGACGGGAGGAGATAGGAAATGTTTTGACACTGTGGTAGGTACATGACAAAGCAAGCAAAAGAGGGCAGGGAAAAGGGAAAAAGAGAAAGGAGAAATGGAAAGAGAGCAGAGCAGCAGAAATGGAAACAGGAGGAGAGAAACTGGATGAGAAGTAAAAGTATGCCACAAACAACATGTATAGATGTATAGAAAGAGGAACTGCGAGAAAAAGGCAAATACACGAGAAACAAATAAGGATACAGAGATTTCTACTCCTCTGCATATACTTCATATATCACACCTCATCCACTATAATAATCTGTTGATTTTAATAAAAGTATAACACAAATAGCCATAAAATTTTGTGCACAGCAGTATAATTTTTCAATGCACATATTTAATAATGGCACCGAAGACGTGCCGATTTAATATCCTGAAGCTTTGCAAATAGTAATTTAGAAATTTCAAAGCAGAAGCTGAAATATGAACCCAATTCTGAAAATGTTGGGGTGCTGTGTAAAATTTAAATAAAAACAGAATGTAATGATTAGCAAATCTCATAAACCAATATTTTATTCATAAAAGAACAGATGAAACTGATCAAATATTTAATGAGACTCTTTAATTAGAAAATATTAGCTCATTTTGTATTTGTTAATTGGCAGCAAAAGGCTGAAAAAGCAAGTGGTACTAAAAAGAAACAGAAACAGTTGGTGAAATATTTTTTTTCTTTTAATTAGGTTAATTGGCAACAGGTCAGTATGAGTGGCAGAGTTTTTTAAAAAGTAAAGTCAGATAGCAGTTTACCAATTTGCAAAAAGTGATATCTACAAAATGTGGAATTATTTCAGACTAAATGTAAATTGCAAAAAAAATGAATCATTTGTATAAAACAAAGAGAATCTAGAGAAATCTCTGTTTGCCAGTGATTGGATGCCAATGATTTTTCAGGTCTGCAGATGGGCACTGCATCAAAAACAGCCATAAATCTGTCATGAAAAATCATTTTATGGGCTCAGGAACACTTGTAGAAATCAATGACTGTGAACCCATCTATAAATGCAGGTTAAAGAAGCCATATGTGAACATTGCCCAGAAATGCTCCCATCTCCTCTGGGCCAACACTTAGTTAAAATGGATTGAGGCAATGGAAAAAGGATCTATGGTCAGAAGAATTGAAATTCATATTACCAAAAAATTTAACTCATATGATCCTTTGGACTAAAGAGGAGAGGGACCATCTGGCTTGGTTTCAGCATTCAATTCAAAATCCTGCATCTCTGATGGGTGCACTAATAGAAATGGCCACACTTTAAAAGGTACCAATAAGGCTGAAAGCTATATACAGGTTTTAGAGCCGCATATGGTCCCATCCAGATGGAGTATTTTTCAGGGAAGGCCTTATTTCAGCAATATGTCAATAAATCGCATATAAATCTATGACAATAAGCATGGCTTCATAGTAGAAGAGTCCAGGTGCTGAACAGGTCTGCCTGCAGTCCAGGCCTTTCATCAACTGTAAATATACGGCCCAACATGAAATTAAAAGATCCGAAAAAAATTATTCATGCGACACACGGCCCCGTCCCAAATTTTAGGATACCAATCTCAAAATGAGCTTATTTTTTCTTAAAACTGGTTTCCTCAGTTTAAACATTTGATACATTTCATGTGCTCTGTTGTGAATAAAATGAGGGTCTATGAGAGTTTTAAATCATTGCATTCTGTTTTCAATTTACATTTTACACAGCAGCACAACATTTCTGGAATTGGAGTGGTAAATATCTAAATGTCACTGTTATTAAAAAAACTTTATGCAAATTGTATAATGGCTATTTTTTGATAAATTACATAAAAAGCAGAAGATGGAGTAAAAAAGGCTTGCAGGTGCACATCCATAGGACAAGATTAGATTTATAAATTGTTTCCATCATTTTTTAGAAGACTGAAAACATGTAATGGTTGACTGGCAAACATATGTCTGCGTACCTTCTGCATCTGAAAGTGTCTCCCACACAAATAGTAAAAACAAAAATCATGACCAGGGCTTGGCTTGCTGATAAGCAGGAGTGGGAGGTATGAGCCAAGGACAACAAAAGTAAAGATGATGAGAGACAGTTGAATAATAGGAAGTGTGGTGCAAAGAAAATATATGCAGGGAAAACTTCAAGGGAAAATGAGCAAAAATGAGAACAGAGAGAAAACAGAAGGACAAAAGAGAAGCAGATGAAGTATCTTAAAACAGGAGTAGTAATCTGATTCATCTTGAGACTTGAATTATTTGTGCAATTTATATGGAAGGATGACTTGACCAGCAATCCCAGTCCTCTGCAAAGCATGAGGTAATGAAGGCAATGATCAGAAAATCAATGATAGTAAAAGACTTGATGTTTGCTCAAGGCACCAGATGTAGATAGGGTATTATCAGGCAAGCCTACAATTTAAAAACAAAAGTAAATATTCCTGATGTCCTATAGTATGAAATGTTACAAAATGACCTCTTTTTGAGGAGACTGAAAACTTTTGGTCAAACAAATGCAGGCTAATTTGGTCAGAATCAGACCATAAAGCTTTGCTCAAAAGCTACCATGTAATTACAGATTAAATTAAACTGTGGTGATGTATCCATAATCTTTCATCAAAGTATTGTGATTTATAGAAAAAAAGTACAGTAAGAGTACAGTGATTTGTAGTGTAGAATTTGGTCCACCGCTTTACTGTTTATACACATATAATTTACTGACAAATAATGCTTTCAGATATAAAATTGTTAGATACAAAAATCTAAAATGCTTCATTTAAAATTGATCTTTTATCTTGTAATGACATTTAAAAGACAGAACTCCTCAAATACATGAATTATCATCTTTTCCCCAAATGTGAATTTGGGAGAAGATTTAATAAAAACAGTAATATTATTAGATTTTTATTGTTACGCAATTTTGCTTTTTTCCCCCCTAGTGCAGAGACCAGAAACAATGAAGTACAGTTCCAAAAGTGATTGTGTCAGACAACCTGTAATGAGCTTTGCTAGCATCACTGCTGTAGACCCAATTAGCTTAAAAGGGGTCTAGTGGTAGACTGGCTGAATAGGATGGATCAGTAGTATATATGTGCTTCCCTGAGAGTGTGTGTTGGGAGTGGAACCACGTGTGGGCATCTGTATGTTTGATCATATGCTTGTGGGTGAGCAGGAGCTGTAGTGTTGCGTCAACACAGATATATTACCCAGATTTATGCTCACTTGTCAGGAACACATGCACACACATCTGCACTGCCAGACACACTTCCT